>NC_135478.1:100156729-100787007 GCF_052094955.1 Ictidomys tridecemlineatus
TTTTCTGGGTTGATAGTCATTATGCTTCTCTTACACTCAGAAATTGAAATAATTTGATGTGTATGGAAATAACCATTTTTGATGACTTTAAGACAAGATGACAAGCATTTATTATTCTCCTGCCATATCTAATCACAATATCTCCTGAACAAAAGATGTTAAATCCACATCTAATCATAAAATTAGAGAAATATTAGGGCTGGATGCAATCCCAGTGGGGAATGTGGCATTTGCAAGGTCCAATCTCCAGGACTCAAAAAATCAAAACAAAACAAAATTTTAAACCATTATTTCCTATTTATTTCTCAAAACCCCAAGAGACTTAGAGTCCAATACAAAGTGTTGACTTAGAACCTACGCTGTGCTAAGAAGAGTTGAGCTCAGTTGTCAGGAAACATGTCCAGCAACAAGCAGTGCCTCCCAGGGCTGGGGCTTGGGGGGATGAAAGTGTCAGGGGACCAAGGGCAGCCCATGGCAGAGCTCTGAGTGTGGAGGAGCAGAAGAAAAGGAGAGCGCAGTGGTGATTTGTATCTCCAAAGACCTCATCCGTCCATGCACCATGTCAGCAGCAGCTTCTGGGTTCCACTCAACATAAACAGAGATCCTGTCATTCAGCCCTGGGTGGGAACGAGAAGCCTGGGAACCACGCTCATGGTCTGCCACAGGGCTAACAGCCTTCCAGCTCTGTAATTCACCTCAACTCCACATTGGCCAAGATTTTCCTCAGTGATGTAATTGCTTCTCCTTTTGCTGCTAGAAAAGCATCTGCTTTACAATAGAGTTGAAATAATGACAACTCTAAATTATGCCACTCATCTTAGTGAACAGAACACCACAGAGAATACTGACATAGTATTAACACAGTGAATCTGGGTTTTAAAAACAATAATATATGGGATGGGAATGCATATAACTTAATCACATGGCCAAGAATAACACCATTCCCGGGTGACCCCATAGGCAATCTTTTAGGCTCAGATTCTGTGTGTAATAGCCACACCTTTAAATAAAAATATCCATGAAAAAAAACTAAGACCCCATGGTCTAGTGATCAGTTGTTATAAATCCATCATTAAAGCCTGCCAAAACATCATTTTGCAACAAGTCCTAATAATTAGCAAGGATGTCTCCCATTGCTTCTTGAAATTGGGGCAAGGCCCAGACTCCATGCAAAGGTATTTCTACTGCAGCTAATCAATTCCTTGTAGCATCTACAGAGTAACCGTGTCAACCGTAAAATCATGTTCAGGTAATGTTCGTTCTCATAGTTCAAATATTCACTCATCTTAGGTTTGAGATGGTTTATTTTTACTTTAATTTTTTTCTTGGAGAAAAAAAATCAAGTGGATTTTCAAGTTGTCCTGAAGGTCTGTCGTTAAACACATGCAGGGCCACATTGTGGCAAAAGGCCCAAGTTTGATGAGGGTATTAAAATGGTGCCAATATAAATTACCATAGCAACAAACACATAAATTCAAAGCCCAATTTATCCAGTGGGTGCTGAAATCTTTTACAGCTATTGAAAGTTCAAGCAAAATGCAAATCAAACATTTAGCTGCTGAGAGCCTGGGAGTCAGGTATCCATGAACTCTGACTGATCTTAAATCATTGGCACTGGTCAGCAATGAATACCACAGGCCATTTCTTCTGAACTACACAAGTGTTAATAGATCTGAATGTGTGCAAAGGATGAATGTCCTATCCCCACAGCTGCCATAAATAGACTCCATTATTTATTTATTTATTTACTTGGCAGTACTGGGGATGGAACTTAGGGTCTGCACAGCTAGGCAAGTGTTGTTCCGCCACAGTGTGACCTCCCAGCCCAAATAGACTACATTCTGAGATTGTGGGAGAAGGAGAAGTACAAAGTGATGTTCTTCTTCATTTTTTAATTTCGTTGTATTTCCCATAGCAATAACATCTTCACCCTCATTAATAAGAATCAAAAGAGAATGAGAAGACAGACACCAAAAGAAGGAGACATTACCGGCACATGAGCAAAATATATAACTAAAAATATATGAGGAAAATATATGAGGCACCAGGAGAGTGTGCTTTATCTTGTCCTGGTTTGACAGGCACATAAATCTCTTGTTGCTTCCTTATCCAAAACCAAGAGCTAAAAATAAGAGGTGGCCCTGTGTTCTTAAATAGTGTTTTATGGTGACAGTGGCTTTCAATAGAACAGTGTATTTTTGGTTGAGCATACTGTGCTGTCCCCTGTGACAGGCAAAACCTTGGGGACTAGACTGTCCTGCAACTGGATAGCTCTTTGTAGAGCACGTCCTGGGTTCCCTCTTCTCTGTATGTCAATGGGAAAAGGTTGTGGTGTAAATTTGTTACCCGCATGGTCCTGTCCCCAGAATTTTCTGTCAGTCTTCCCAACCTTCTGCTATCAGAGACACAGTGTCAGACGCTGTTGGTCCAAAACACAGAAACCACACTGACTCGCTAGGCCTGGGATTTAGAAAGGAAATATAAGCAACCTCATTCCTATTAATTCTTAGAAAAAGGAAAAAAAAATAAAACCTCTAAAATAGGCTACTTAAAAGATCCATTCTTTCACTCACTGATAAAACCTTTCAGCTCCTGAAACACATCACTGTTGCTCTAGACACTGAGAACTCAGAAGGGAAAATCCCATTCTGTCCTCAGGGTGTGCACATTCTTGCAGAGAAAGGGAAGCAATGCAGAAACTGGTCCAAGGCTGTTTGGAATTCAGGCAGGAGTTGTGGTGGCAGAAGGACCAGGTGGTGGTGATGTCTTGAGAAGTGACCAGATTCTGGTTCACTGAAGTGGATATGATGTGAATTCCTGACAGACATGTGGGCCAAAATGAAAAGAGAGAAGTCAAGGACAATTCCTAAGATTTTGGCCTGTGGCAATAAGGAGTGTCACAGATGTACAGGGTTGACTTTGGATGTGTTCTACTTGAGGGACCTTTCATACTTCTGGCAGAAGACAGCATCAAGAAGAAATTGGATCTATGACTCAAGAGTCGGAGGGAGAAGCATGGGAGACATACATTAGAGGCAACTTGTAGGGATGGCATTTAAAGATAAGAGACTCAGAGAAATTAATGGGGGGGGGGGTTCTGATATTAAAGAATAGGAGAAAGAAGAGAAATTTACTTAATAAAAAAGGAGCTGTGTGCAAGAGCAAAAATGGATTAGATGTGGCTGCTGGCTGGCCTCTGTCACCTCTTCTTAGTTCTGACTTGGATGAATGCACAGGGTGACAGCAACAGGCTGGAAATGGGGTCTGGTTTAGGCAGAGAATCTGTCATGGCTTGAATGTTCCCTCCCAGATGCATGCTGATACTGTGCTGCGCTGCAATGTTATGGGAGGTTGGAACTTCGAGAGGGCATTAGGGATTCATAGGAATTAATGCTGCCATCTCAGGCACTGGTTAGTCACCACAGAGTGACTTTGATATAAAAGTGAGAGCTCTCTTGTATGAGTTCTCTGGCTCCTGCCCTCCTCTTGCTGGTATGAATTAGCTTGCCCTTCTACCAGGTTACGATGCCATGGAAATGTCCTCTCCACAGACACTGACGTCCCAGCCTCCAGAATCCTGGGGCAAATTAGTTTCCCTTGTTTATAACTCCCACAGCTTGCAGTATCTGTTACAGCAAACGAACCAAGACATAATCTTACACTCTGTGAACGACGATGAAGTCACCAAGGATGACACAATGGCAGGACACACCAGGAGCAGCAAGTTATAAGAGTTCAACCCAATTGATTCACCAGCTTCCCTTACACTTCTCCTAGAGTTGTCTTAAAATATACCTTGCATGCACAGGGCCCTGGGTTAAATTCCCAGCACCACCACCCCCCAATATACACAAAATATATATTTTCATATCAAGATAATTAAATATGATCTTAAAATATGACATATGTGGTGGAATTATTTTTTTGGAATATGAGCCCACATATTAAAGTTGGCCCTGTGATGTTTCTCCACATCTAGGAAGCACCTGGAGTAGCACTGTTCATCGTTTCTGGGAATATAGGACTGATGGAAAGAGAAAAACAAGAGTATCCTCCTGACTTTTGTGTTTAAAGAAAATTAAATTCTCCAAAGGACACGTAAACAAGATAATGGGAGAAACTTGAGGAAATAAGTATATTAATCCAAATAACCTCTTTACCTCCCTTAGCCCACTGGGTGGCAGGTGGTTCTGATGAGGGTCTGGGAAGTAGGTGAGGCAGAGGTAGGCATGCTGGGATCTGGGCAGGATGCCATGCCATAGATCCCCAGAGATGGAAGACACAGACCCCCCCAGGAGTAGGGATCTGCCTTACCCCATGTGCAGGCAGAGCCTGGGGTGAGACGTTAAAGTAACCTTCAGCAATTACCGCAGGGTCCAGAATCTGCCTACAAGCAAGGACTTCTCGGCGCCAGAATGAAGGTGTCTTACAATGGTCAGATGCCCCTCCCAAAGACTGGGTCCTCCAACTCTCTCCAGAATTTAGATAGAACCTGAGAAGATTCTCCCGAGTTTGCAAAGAGTAAGTTTCTGCCACTAGTAGAAAGAGGGGGCTCAGGAGAGAAGTAAAAGCTGTGGAAAAGAAAGTTCCTCCACACCCGAGATTGTAGACTGCGCCTGGGAGACAGCTCAGCATGGTCCACAAACTCGGGATTAGGACCTCAATTAAGGACTTTGGTGGCAGTTTCCTTTGTCCGATTTGGAGTGGTCGTAGGGCAGACTGCCCAGCCACATATGGCTAGCTACCATGGGACAAGTCCCTCTTTGAGTCTATTTACCTCAGTGTAAAACTGAACAAGAAAAATAGAGGTGACCACCTGGTCATTATGTGTGAAATGTGTGATAATATACGTAAATGCCTAGAGTCACTGCAGGAAGAGCTGTGAGTTCAGTTATCACTATCACTACCGATGTGTCATCATCCCTCTATGGAATTTAGAAAGGCTGGTGACCGTGTGCATTAGTTTCCTATTGCCACCGTCACAAAGAGCTAATGACTTGCTGGCTGAAAACAACATAAATTTACCATTTTATAGTTCAAGAGGACTGAGTCTGAAATAGAGCCTGCCAGGAATAACAGACTGAATGTGTGTCTCCTACTTGAAATGTGTAGGCTAAAATCCTAACGCAGTGTGATGGTTCCAGGAGGCAGGGACGTTGGGATATGATTGGGTCATGAATGAGCAAATACTTTATGATGGAAGCTCACCTGCCCCCTTTCTGCTATGCAGGGACAAGAGGATCAACCTGCAATTCAGAGGCCACCTCACAGACCCACAGCGTGACCTCCCGCCTGCCCCATGATGAGAGCCAGCTCCTGTTGTTCACATGTCCCCTCTCCTAGGGCTCGCAGCCTGAACCGAGTCCCATCACAGACTTGGCGAGGCTGCGTTCCTTCCGGAGGCTGTGGGACAAGAGTGCTTCCTGCCCCGCAGCTCCTAGGGGCTGGCTGCCTTCCTTGGCTCCCGGCCAGTCTCCCCGCCCCCACCTTCAAAGCCAGGCACACAGCAGCTACCAACCCTCCCTCCCCTTCATCACATCTCTCTGGCTCTGAGGCTCCCCTTTGTAGGGACATCGCGATGACCCCGGGCCACACAGCTAACCCAGGGTGACCCTGTCTCAACAATCTTGCTTATCCACGTCGGCAAAGCCCCTTCCGTGGTGGGAGGCAGCATTCACAGGGCTGGGGGCCAGGATGTGGACACCTCAGGACACCCTCATCTGCCTACCACAGAACAGCAGACACAAATTGAACCAAGACCAGGAAAGAACTGGACACCAGGTACACTGCGGCTCCTTCCCTCTGACCCTTCAGTCAGCCCACATCCCGGTGACTCTCCAAGATGTGCACCGCAAGAGGCTCCCATCTGTCACTGCTTGAGGCCTTGTGCCGAGGCACCATGGGAAGACAATTGTAGTCTGTCACACCAGCCCCGCTCTCTCTTTTAAATAAACAAATATCCACCTGGCACCTGAGGGCTCATCGCGCATAGTTAGTAATGAGGCTGTCTCTGTTGGGCTGGTAGGAAGAAACAGCAGGTGGAGAGTAACAGGATGGGCTTCTGGGGTGGGGGAAGTTGCTGGCCAACTAACTGCATGGCCCACAGGACCCCCTTGGTAACGCCCTGCACTGCCTGTGCTGGGGTGGGTTGGTTATTGGCAGAAAATAAGAACGTGGGGACGGAGGTGTTTCTAAAATTCTGAAAAGACTAATGGAGAGTAAGAAAATTGGGTTGGAAATCAAAAACGTCCCAACAATTTTAGGAACAAAGGGCTCCACTGGTAACCACAGACATGTTAGTAAGTGTTAACACGGTACATCTCAAATGCCTTCAAAGAACCAAAGAGGCAACTCTCACAAATTTCTTTTGTGAGGCCAGCCCTGGGTTTAAAACACGTTTGAGTTATCGGTTAGTGTGATAAGCCACGTTAACAATGAGGATAACATCACACAGTCATCCCAAAAAAGGCAGGAAATATATTTGACAAAAATCAACACATTTCATAAAAAAAAATTTAGCAAAATGTATTGCTGGGTGTGATGGTGCTTGCCTTTAATCCCAGTGGCTCAGGAGGCTGAGGAAGGAGGATTGCAAGTTCAAAGCCAGCCTCAGCAAAAGTGAGACCCTGTCTCTAAAATTACAAAATAGTGCTGGGGAGATGGCTCAGTGGTTGAGTGCCCCTGAGGTCAATCCCTGGTACCGCCCCCACCTCACACACACACATAAAAATATGTTTAAAAGGAATTTACCTGAATATAATGAGCCCAAGAAAACACTCACTGGTGGAGGACAAAGTTTTCCCCTAAGTTCCAGAACAAAGCAAATATACCCATTCTCGCCACCCACCATTACCATTTCTATTCAACATAGTCCTTGAAGCCCTAGCCAAGGTGATTAGTAAAGAAAAAAAAAAAGACATCCAAATTGGATAGGAAGAACTAAAGTAGTCTCTCTTCGCAGATGAGATGATCTTATGTATAGAAGATCCTAAACGTGCCATTCAAAAAATTTGTTACAACTAATAAATTCAGTAAAGTTGCAGAATCCAACATACAAAAATCAGCTGCATTTCTACCTGGTAAAATGAAATATCACAAAGGAAATTAAACACTACACCATTTATAATAGCATCAGAAAGGGATGGATTTAACCAAGCTGGTGAGAAATGTGCATACAGAAAACTACAAAACACTGGCTAAAGACGTACAGAAGGCTTTACTTATTTGGAAAATAGAAGCAAATACTTATTTCTTTAAGAGGGCTACTACTTAGATTTTGTTAAAAATAAAAATAATGGGGCTGGGGGTGTGGCTCAGTGGTAGAGTGCTCACCTAGCACACGTGCGGCACTGGATGCAATCCTCGGCACCACATAAAAAAAAAAAAAGGTATTGTGTTAATTTACAACTAAAAAGAAAAAAATTAAATCTCACATGAGGACTTAGAAGAAACTCTTGAAATACATTAAGTGTATAATTAACATTAGCTCTTCTTCCAAACCAGGTCTTCTCATCTTTGCTCATTCCTCCCAAGGATGGAGAGGGGATCACGACTGCAGCTTTGATTACACAAGAGCTCAAGCAAACAAGCCTTCAGGAAACACCAGGGTGACAAAGAGGAGGCAGCTAGCCACCACCCCCTAATTATTACAAGTATCTATCACTACAAAATACAATGTCTGCACTAGTGTGATACTTTGAGAACCAATGTTGATCCAGATGGAAAACAAAGTGTATATTTTCCTTATTACAGGTCTGTTCAACTGTTAACACCTCAATGAGCAGACGCAAATCCTATGGCAGTATGACTTTTCCCTCCCCTCCTGAGAAGCACCTGGTGACAATATTTACCAAGCGAGCATGGAAACTGGTGGAGAGACCACTACCTGGAGCTCACAGGGGTGCTGATGTCTCCAGACAATCTTTGCCCGCAGCTGAGAGGGAGTGTGACATGCAGGACTTCTAGGGAAAAGCAGCCTTTCCTTGATGGGAAGATCACCATGTCTTGAGGACAGAGCATGGAAGGGGTGGGGCCGGCAGGGCAGTGGCCTCAGAGAAGGAGCCTCCAAGTGTCAGAGGCAGCCCCAGGCTCTCTTGGCTCAGCCATGGGTGGGGAGAGGGGCTTGAAAGCCAAAGGACTGAGAGCCACATTTACATCCTGAACATTTCCTTCTGACTGTGGCATGAGGTGGGAAAGGGGGTGCCCTTCATCATCAGAGGTCTTATGTCATAATCCAGAACTGAAGCTCATGTAATCCCTGGATCGCACATTGAGGAGGAAATGGACTTGGACTTGGTGTATAAGAGAAATCACCCTGCAGAAATGAGGAGGGCCTCAGCCTGGGTTAGCGCATGTGGCAAGGGAGCAAGTCTGCACTAGGTTTGCAGGAAATTTTTTTGTTTTTTGTTTGTTTGTTTTTAGATAGACACAATGTAGAATGTATTGTGACACATTACACATACATGGAGTATGACCTATTCTACTTAGGATCCCACTCTTGGGCTGTACATGATGTGGAATTTCACTGGTTGTGGACTCATATGTGAGCATAGGGAAGTTATGTCTGACTCATTCTACTGACTTTTCTAGTTCCACTCTCCTTCCCTTCCCTTCATTCCCCTTTGTCTAACCCAATGACTTTCTATTCTTCCCTCCCCGCTTATTATGAATTAGCATCAACATTTCAGAGAGAGCATTTGGCCTTTGGTTTTGGGGGATTGGCTTATTTCACTTAGCATGATACTCTCCAGCTCCATCCATTTACTGGTAGATGCCATAATTTCATTCTTCTTTATAACCGAGTAATATTTCGTCATGTATATACCACTTTTCTTTATCCATTCATCTGTTGAAGGGCACCTAGGTTGTTCTATAGTTTAAGTATTGTTAATTGAGCTTCTATTGTGTCACTCGAATACCTCCAATATATACTGAGAAGTTGGGTCAAATGGTGGTTCCATTCCAAGTTTTCTGAGGAATCTCCATACTGCTTTCCAGAGTGGGTGCACCAATTTGCAGTCCCACCAGCAATGTAGGAGTGTACCTTTTTACACATCCTCACCAACATTTATTGTAGCTTGTATTCTTGATAATTGCCATTCTGACTGGAATGATATGAAATCTCATTGTAGTTTTAATTTGCATTTCTCTAATTGCTAGAGATGTTGAGCATTTTTTCATCTATTTGTTGACCATTCATATTTCTTCTTCTGTGAAGTGCGTGTTTAGTTCCTTTACCCATTTCTTGATTGGGTTATTTGGGTTTCTTGGTGTTAAGTTTCTTGAGTTCTTTATATATCCTGGAGATCAATGCTCTATCTGAGGTGCTGGTGGCAAAGAGTTTCTCCCATTCTGTAGGCCCTCTCTCCACATCTTGATTGTTTCTACAGGAACTTTTCATTTCCCTCTCAATCCTGGGGCATGGACATTCCCAGTATTGTAATTACCCACCATCACTGGGGAGGGACAAGGTCAGAAGATTGTAGAAGTGGAAGGAGGGCCCCCTGCTAGAAAGTCCTTATCCACCTGTTCACAGTCGGTGGGAAAAAAGATGCCCTCAATCTTGGAATAGCATGCATTTTCAAACTCTAAATGGAAACTAGGGTGAAGCTGTAAGTAGCTCCTTGGAGATAAATGTGGACACACTTAAGTGAGGGCAGAAGCTCAAGCAACCTGAGCAGCACAAGCGAGTGGGCAGGTCTGCAAGTTCCTCTGGCAACAATCATCAAGAGAAAATCTGGGGTAACTTCTTGCACCTGGGTCCCTAGAGCTTCCTCTTCTGAGGCTTCTCCTCCAGTCATGTCGATTTTCAGAACCACTTCGTGTCCTTCCAATTACTTCTTTTATTTCTTAAGAGAACCAGAGACGATTCCTGATGCATGGACTGAAGAAACTTAATGCTTAGAACAAATACAAAATCAATATCTCCCCATCCTCGGGGTTTGTGAGACACTTCAAGGCCCAAAAATCCTCCTGGAATTTCAGGAAAACAAATTATCCACACGCCGTGCTTCCCCAGGTCACGGCCAGGAACACAGAGACTCTGCTTCCCAGGGGGTGCCCCATCCAGATGTCCTGGTCCCAGGTCTCACCACTGAGATCTCCTCATGGAGCTAGGAATGGCCAACTTTGTGCTCCTGGTCAATACTCATGGCCAAGGACAAAGCCTTCCTCCCCTCCCTTCTGGGAGGGCAGTTGCCCTGACCCTGGGCCTTGGCTGTAACCCCGCACATCAGTCTGATCCTGGGGAAATTAGTCATCTGTTAATGAAGTGCCACGACAACACTCCCTCACACAGGGAGGCCGAGATGTTAAGGCTGATGAAGAACTTCCCATTAGTTCATGTATGATAAATGTTCAGTCGAGGAAGGTTTTGCTGTTACTATGGCTGTGTGATTAAAGAGCACAGAGCATGGTGGTCTGAAGGACTAAGGCTCTAGTTCTCACACCCAAATCGTGAGTCTTCTTCTGACCACTGAAGGGCTTGGACAGGAGGCTGCGCCACGGTGGCTCTCAGTTATCACATCTGCAATCCAACCTCCCACAATGGAACCTGAGAAAAGGAAGCCCAGGGCCACACAGAAACCATAGGCAGATTCCAGAGAAGCTTTTGTTGTAATAACCAGAAATGAGAAGTGACTCGAATACCTCCGATGGGTGAGGGGATAAAGACACTGAGGCAGGGGCACCCTCAGGAAGATGTAGTCACTCAGCAAACACAGGAAGGAACTACCAGGTCACAGTGGAGCCAGTGGCTCTCAGCAGCATGACTCAGCTGAGCAGAGTCAGTGTCCAAGGTCCTTCCCTGGAACACCAGGGCTGGGAAGCACGAGAACAAAATCAGAAACACCCTACAGTGAGGCACCCTGTAGGACACCCAGCGAGTGTCCCCACAGCCACCAGTCACCAAAACTAGGGAGACTGAGAGGCCACCATGGACAGGAGGAGCCCAAGGAGGCGGACAAGCATTGACTCCCAGAGCTCAGACGGGATCGCGGAAAGAGATGGGGAGAGAGAGGCTGCGAGGCTGATCAGCTCTGGGCCTGAGCTGGGCACAGCGAAGCGTGGCTCCTTAGAGGCAGCAAATGCACTAACGCAAGAGGTTAGTGACAGGGAGGTTGGGTGGGCGGTGGGTAGCTCTGCGCTGGGTTCCTGTAAATCCAAACGGTCCTACGCATAAAGTCTCTCCAAACTCCCTTCAGAGCTCTTAAATGCAGAACCTGAACCAGAAAAGGGAAAAGGAGGGAGAGGGTCAGGGAATCCCCTGAAATGGACGGAGACTGGGGAGAGGAGCAGGGAATAAAATTGGCCAAATTGTGCCACGTGCTTGTGTGAGTGCACCACAGGGAATTCTGACAGCTTCGTGGATGACCTAGAACACCAGTGTAAAGACCTATCGATAAATAGAAGGAAGACCAGGAGGGTAGAGGAAGGGAAGTGGGGAAGGAGAAAAAGCGACTGACAAATTGTCATCCCTGCAGGTGTGACCATGTCAGAAGAACCCCAACACCACACAAGACTGTGATGCACTAGCAAAAAGGGTCATGGAGAGGATGACAGGAGCTGCTAATCCCAAAGGCTTACAAGGGCACCTGGCATGGGGAGGCACTTGACACTTATCAGCTGACACCCTGCTGCCACTCTCCTGACTATTGTAAGGAGATGAAAGACTTTGTTTACAATCTCTTGTTGGAGGGAGTATTGCTTTTATGATGGGATTATGTTAATCAACAGCTGGTGCAGAACTGGCAGCTAATACCACAGCTGCCTCCTGGAAAGGAAGATAACCAGGGGTGCAGGAGCCACCAGGGCGCCAAGAGCAGCACCTCAATGACAGGGCACACAGACAGAGATGGAAGGGAAGCACATGGGGCCAGGAAGAGAGAACTCTGACAATTCAACAAAACCTGCTTCGCTGCCTGGGCCCTGAGCATGTTTCCGTTTGAGTCCACTTGTTAATCTGAGAAGGCTGGACCTTGCCACAGGAGTGATCTGGGAACAAGCCAAGAAGGGCAAAGGGATGCATTTGGGAGGTCTCAGCTGCTACCCAGGTGACTGGAGGGCAGGCTGCTGCACTGACACACATGGACACACATCAGGCTGTTGATGCTGTTATGGTGGCTTGCTGATATGGTGGGGCTATTAGTAAGCCAGGCCTCCCGCAGGGCACACACATCCTGTCTCTCTCTGAATAAACACTCCGTCATGAACATTGCCCAGGCCCTGGACACTGACTCCAACTCTCCTCCTCAATAGAAACTCAAACCTGAAGGCCCTGCTGCTCATCGGGTCAGGGCCAGAACAAAAATCCCTGTCCAGCTCTGGTATGACCAGTGACTCCAGATGTGGGCCCTGCCTTGAGGCAGACCTTCCTTGTCTGTCCCTCAGGGTGTCCATCTTCCTGCCCTTCCCTGAGCTTCTCTGTGTTTGCAGCCGCATCCTCAGCACTGTCCCTCAGCCCCAGGAACACATGAGCTACTGCAAAATCCTGCCAGTGTTTGGGGGCTATGTCAGAAACGTCCTCTCCATGACCAACCAGGATGCCTCCAAGCAGCTGGTGCTTATCCACTAGACAAGTGGCAACAGGATGCACCATTTGAGGTTCTCCCCCAGTTACTGGAGACTTGGGCACCTCGCTGCTCTATAAGACCCCCTCTGCTGCTGCTCATCGAGTTGCTGGAAGCCTCTACTTTTCCTGGGACCCAGATTTAGCTTAGGCAAGTGGACCTGGTACATACTAAAGTCAATCCATGCCTGGCCATGCTGGATTTCCAACCTGGGCACAAGCCTGTGGGCAGAGAGGGAAGTGATTCAAATGACTCACTTTCAACAAGCACAAATGGTCTGGATGACGTCGGTGAGAAGGGAGCCTCAGGCACAGCCTATATCTATGTCTATTCCAGTGGTTTTGAGCACAGACAATAATAAGCAAAGTTTGTATACCCATCTGGCCTCTCCTGTTCTGTCACCACAGTATGCAAAAGGTCTCCCTGGGGTGGAGGGTCTCCACCGCTCCCAGGGTGAGGCTGGGCATGCAGGGCCTGTGGGACTCCCCACTGTTTCCACAATAAGTTAGAGTGGGTGCGCTTCTGGGAGGTGCTACTCATGCTCATTTAAATGCCCAAGGATGGACAACGATTTCCCACCCCAGGGCCTCAATAGACTCTCTTCCCAGCACCCTCCACTGACTCATTCAGAGAGTCCTGTTCTCCACCCCCAGGAGCTGGGCACATGCCTGTGAGCACTCGAGGAAGCCCTCTGAAGACACCCAGGTGACCCTGCTCTCAACTCCCTCTCCTCAGGGCAGGGGGCTCAGCTCCACCTGGACCCCTGATCTGGAAACTTCTCAAATAAGTGCGCATGCCCAGGCAGCTCACTGTACTCCTCCCACCTCTCCAGGACCACTCTCAGCCATTGGTGTGGCATTGTGTGTTTTGTCTATTTCCTGTTTTCTTGAGTAGAAGGGCAAATCGAGGCTCAGCCACTCTGTCTTGTCTAGAACTGAAAGCCTCGCCTGTTCTCTGTGCCACTGTGTGACATTCCATTGTCCTGTCTCCCGTGGGGGCTGTTACTAACAAACCTGCCGCACAGACCCAGGCTGCAGCTTGTGAGAGACAGTTGTGCTCATTTCTCTCAGGTGTGCACTTGGGAGCAAAGCCAGTGCTTTGTGAGGTGAATGAAGCTCAGCATCTGTAGAAACTGCCAAAAGTCATTTCTAGCCTCAAAGTGGCTTCCCCACAACACACTGTGGGTTCAGCTCAGCAGAAGTTTATGACAGAGGCGTTTCCCTGACTTTAAACTGCAACAGCCACTGTTCTTAGTAAAATATTGTACAATTACTTGGGGGCTGTGTCATAAAATGTCCTCTCCATGACCAACCAGGATGCCTCCAAGCAGCTGGTGCTTGCCCACTAGCCAAGTGGCGACAGGATGCAGCCTCTGATGTTCTCCCCCAGTTGCTGGAGACAACAATTACTTGCTGCTGGCTACAGAGTAACCCAGACAGCAACCATCCTGCGAGAGCCAAGGGAGGGGACCCTGCCTTCGTCCTCCTTCATGAGCTTCCCCCACCACACCATTTTGAGATTCTCTCCTACTTCTGCCTCTCTTAAAAGCCCATTCTCATATTCTCCACTTTGTACAGAGAATAAAACAAAGTCCCTTAAAGGAAACAATAAAGAATAAGAAAATTTACAGACACCTAGTGCTGAGTTTCAGTCTAACTTCTGCACTTTATAAACATTTCTGTGAGAACTCAGGAAGTCTTCCAAGTGCCCAAAAGTCATGGTGCATGGTGCTCACAGCTCTGGGGGTCTGCGTGCTCTGAAAGGGTCCTGCATGCATCCACCTGAACAATGGGTCACGTGCTACCAAGTGGTGTGGCTGCTGCAGGCTCATGCTGCACCGAGGGCTGAGAGCAGGGAGCTTGTAGGCTCCAAAACAGCTGAATTAAGGACATGCCGTGTCTTTCCTCTCAAAGACCAGTCTAAGCACTTTCATGGCTCCCAGGGGTGAAATAAATGTTAACATAAAGCCCAAGTACCTTCTAAAAAGTAGCTCAAGGTCTTTTAGGTTTAAAAGATGCATGAAGAAAAATGCCACCCTGGTTTTATGGAGACTAAAACACATCAATACTTTGAACTTAGCAGAAAGAATGTTGGTGCATTTGTTTACTTGTGCTGCCCAAGCGGAGCTGGGAACACCACTGTGGCACGGCCCTGGGGTGGAGGTGTACTTTGTTGGGTGTGTGTGGACCTCAGGCTGCATATTTAAAAATGCCCCAGGCTGAGGAGCTGGAGTGGAATTAAAGATGCAGGTTCTGGTGCCTCTCAGAAAACAAACAATGGGAAAGGTTCCTGAAGACAAGTCTCCCTCAGCCACTGGCATTCCATGGTCCTTCCCCAAGTAATGACAGAGGTTTCTAAATAGGCGTTGGATCTCTCCTCCCAGGTCCTCACTCTTTCCATGCCCCCACTTCCTCTCCCCCTCTGCAAACTTGGCCAAAAAAAAGGGAGATTGCTGTAAACCATGACAGAATGTTGAGAGGAGCTCAAGTACTCCCATATCACATAGTTTTAAAGAGACATGGTATCAAGTGTGCAGCCAGGACACTGCCTGCTGTCAGCACTGCAAAGACGCAGAGTAAGGAGCCAGGGGGCAGATCTGTCCTGCCCAGAAGACTTTTCCATAGCCTGCATGCACCTTCTTGACCTGCTCAGTGGCCTAGAGTGACCTAATGAGAGAGAACGAGCATCTCAAACAGGCATCAAGTGTCACTCCTGCACATGAATGGACAGGGCATGGCCCATGTGAGCTGCAGGGGAAAGCAACAGATGAATCTTGAGGCCAGCACAGCCACCCTGGTCCACAGACACGACAATGCTCTAGCAAAGAGCCATTCCTAAGCAGGAGCAGGCAGAGAGAAATGGTCACAACCACTGCCATCACAGCCACCCCAGGAGGAGGGCCCTGTGTCTCACACCCAACCCCAAAGGAAACTGCCACCTCCCAGGCGTCAACATCGCTGGCTGTTGTCACCAAGGGCTCCCATGGCTTCTGTGGTGGAGAGGGTGGCTGTCAGCTGCCGCTGCTCTGCAGCCACAGGGGCCTTGACAGGGGCAGGGAGCTGAGGGCTCCACACATGGGTCATCAGTTGTCAGGTGGCTGCTGAAGCAGGGGCAGCCAGCTCGAATGCTGAGCTGCAGAGAACACCTGAGAACCTTCCAGGAGAGGAAGGACCTCAGCAAACCTACCCTCGTGAAATAGTAACCAGTCTTCTAACAGGGCTCTGCTTCACCATGGGCCCTGGAGACAGGCTACAGAAGTTACTTGTCCACTACTGGCCTGCAGTCGGGCTGTCCACAGCCTCTTTGTATTCTCTGCATCCCTCAGAAGCTTGTAAATGGCAAGTGTGGCCACTGCTGGGTGCTCCCTATGACCATTTGATTGATCTGAACCTAGTTACCATTTAGCCATTGGTAGGCCTGATGCCAATGGAGTCAACTAACAGCACACTGAAAGCTGTCAAGATGAAGGCCCTCTGTGCCAGAAGCCAGGCTGCACAGGGCGTGCCCCTGCAGAGCTACAGGTCACAGTGTGTCCTCGAAAGCTCCTTGTCTTGGCCTACTTTCTGTTGCTATAAGGGAATACCTGAGACTGGATGACTTATAAAGGAAAGAGACCCATTGCTCATGTTCTGGAGGCTGGGAGCCCAAGACTGAGTGGCTGTATCTGGGGAGGGCCTCATGCTGCTCCCACTTGTGGCAGAGAGTGGGAAGGTGAGCAGGTGCCTGAAAGAGAGGCACAGAATTACCTAAAGACAGAATTTATAATCAAAACAAAAAAGGGGGAAATTTTGCAAAATCTACAAACACAAGTTTAGAAGAGAGAAGAGGGCACTGCACTTTGGCACTGGCTGGCCCCCTTCCATGAGGAAGGCATGAAGCCACCCTCGAGGGCCCTCGGCAGCTGAACCAGAGCCCATGGTTGGGTTCTGCCTGCCCTCTGAACAGCCTGCAGTGCATTTCAAGCCTGTGGCCCACTGGCTGGCTTCCTGACGTTTCCCTGACTGCACACCAGGTTCCTGGAGATCCATCCAAACACCACGACCAGGACTGCCTCACCGAACATGGCATCTTCCCACCTCCACTAGGATAATCCCAGGGATGTCTCATTGCCACCGCAGGAAAGGCAGGCAAAACCCCAGCCAGGGAAGCTAGGTTTCCCTCCCCAAGGCCAGGAGGACAGGGTGGGTGGGAGGGGAGATGGGCGGGCTTCAAGTGTCCTCATCCACCACTCACCCGGTCTCCTCCATCCACAACCTTGATAAATAAAACTTTGCACCTCCGTTTAATAACACCACTGCATGTTCCTGTTCTTGCAGCATGGCACACCGTGGGCAGATGGAAAAGCCAATATCTATATTCCAAAAAAAAGTTATATATATATTTTTTTTTTCTTGAATTACTTTAACAACTGTTTGTTTTCATAACAGAGTAAAACAATACCAAAAAACTAGAATTCTGGCTCTTGACATCCTGCCTCTAACCTGCATTCTCTGAGGCCCAAAACTGAAGAACTTTCAGTTTGGAGAACAAGCTGACCCCAAATTACCTTCTGATTTCACCTTCCAACCCCTGCTTCTTAAGGACTCTCAACCCTTCTCCTTGATCCGGCCACATCCCTTCTCTAAGCAGAACCTGCTGTCTTAGGGGAGAAGCCCCTCCCCTCTCCACACACCTGGTTTGGTGACCTACCTGCAGACCACAGGGAAAGCCCCACTTCTAGACCCAAAACCAAGCACCACAGTGCCTTGGCCACAGTGACCACTCAAGGACAAGCATACAAGCCACGCCCTGCCCACACCTCTCACCAGCCCAGCAGGAAAAAATGTTTTCTCTGCGTCTCAGCTTCTCAGATGGGAACTGCTGCAGCTGGGACTCTTCATACCCCTTGGAGGAAGCCATCAGGCAATGAGGCAGACACAGAAGAAAGGAGAAAACTAGGACCCATGTTGAGGTGCAGATGGGTCCCAGAGCGAACAATGTACCCTGTTCCCTGTGGCAGCAGGAGTGGTCTCAGTCACAGCCACCAGGGGGAGTCCTAGCAGACACATGCTGCCTCCCCGCACAGCCCCCCTCCACCACCTTCAGGGTTCCCCAACTCTAGGCCTGTCCCAGAGCGCCCTTCCCCTCTCCCAAATGGTGCCTTCTCTTTCTCCAAGTCAAACACTGGCTTTCCCCAGCTCCCTGCGTGGGCAGTGGACCCTTCACCTGGGGGTGGGGCTGCCAGTCATCTTCCCATCTGCATCCCTGCAGCCCCAGACTAGACAGAGAGCCCTGCACACAGGAGCTGTCCCCCAACCCTCTTTATGGCCTTTGATCCTCCAGGCCCCTGGCTGTCTGCAGAACACCTTCCTCCTTTCCCTGGCTCCTGCCTTGTTCCCTGCCTTCCCAACCCTCCACCACCTCCTCAGGAGTGGGCTGAGCTGTGACCTCTTTGTTCAGACCTGTGGCAGGATGCTTGGTGTCCTGACCACGGCAGCCAGAGAGGAAGGACAGCTCTGTCTTCATGTCTACTGACTCCTTGCTGTGACATCAAGAGCCTCCTTGTGACTCCCAGCCTTCGAGGACCTCCTGGGCTGAGGGGAACAGGTGCTGTCATTCTTTGTAAAGTGTCTCCCATGGCTGCAGATCTGCATTTATCCTCACTAGCCAAGCACGTGAGGAGGAGGAGGACAGGCCGCCCAGATAGCCTGCCTGTGGCTCACAGGAAGATGCACACACTCTTATTCAAAAAGAAGCCAGTGGCACAGGACAGGCAGAGAACAAGTCCTACCCATCACCTTTACAGGACCAGCCTCCTGCTCACCTCTGCCCTATGGGAAGGGCCCTCCTGGCCCCTCAGAATTTTCAAGACAGCCACACTACAGAGGGCACAAGGTCAGGCCAGATGTGCTCCAGCTTGGCCATTGGGACTCCCTGTTCTCTCCTCCTGGTGCAGGTGTCTGCAGAACTTCTGGGCTCCAGAGTAGGGCTCCTCCAGCCCTCGACCTCCACTTCCCCATCCACCCATGGAGGCGACAGTGGCATCCATCGCACCTTGAGAAGGAGTGGGTCCACGGTACACTACACCACAACCCCTCTCTGAGCCTGCATCACCACACCCCTCCCCGTGCCTGCATCTGATTGCTCACCTGATGCGGGGCCCACTGACCTGCATTCTCTGGGGCCCAGTGGCTGCTTTGTCTCTATCTATGGGCACAGTCCTCGGCTCAGAGAGCATGCTCCATAAATGTCTGGTGAGTGAAAGAACATCAGAATGCAAACGTCCATGAGCCTACACCAAAGTAAATAAATCATGGCGTAGATAAGTGGGGTCAGCAGACAAGTCTCCTACTTAGAGGAATAATTTATGTTAATAAAGCATCCTCAAGGCAGAAGGCAAAGCATAATCCCCCTCCTCTTCAGGGAGAGTGCAGTATGGAAAGGGAGGGAACACAGACACTGTGGTGGAGAAACCTGAAAAACATCACACCAGCCAGGTAAGAAAGGGCAGAACCACCATGCTAAGCTGCCCCCACAGTACAGGCCTTGATGTGGTGAGACGTAATGACCACGTCATTCAACCCCAAACCCACAGCCCCCAACACAACATGAGGAGAACATCAGACAAGCCCAGACCAATAACCCTCACAACTGCCAAAGTTATCAAAAACAAGGGAGGACTGAGAACGTGTCACAGCCCTGAGGACCCCAAGGGACATGATGAGCAAGATGCCATGGTGGGACCCTGGAACCAGACAGAACATTAGGTAAAAGCAGAACTCTGAAGAGAGTGAAACTTAGTTTAATTACAGTGCACAGTGCTGGCTCATTGGCTGTGACAAGTGGCATACTTACACACGATTATATCTTAGTAGCCCCCTTGTCAACAGGGGACACACTCTGGGTCCCCTCAGATGGCATGGAGCCCATATATGCCATTTTTCTGAGGCATAGTTTTCTATGATAACATTTAATTTATAAATTAGGCACAGTAAGAGGAAAGTAAAAATTTACCATGGATCTTAGCAACCTTTATACAGTATTTTTTCTTCCTAAGTTGAGAGTATTTACCTTTTCACACATAGGAAGCACTTTACAGTTTCACTATGGCATTTGCCACCATCACTACACTTGAAATTTGGAGTCATTATTAAGTAAAGTAAGAGTTACTCATACACAAACACTGTGCTATAACCATGATTGATCTAATAACTCAGACAGCTGATTAATGGGTGGGTAGCCTATACACCATGGACACACTGGACAGAGGGATGATCCATGTCTTGAGGGGATGAAGCAAGACAATACAAGATTCCTTCATGATACTCAGAATAGAGTGTAGTTTAAAACTCATGAACTATTTATTTCCATACATTTGTTATTAATATTTTCAGGCCATGGATAGATGAAAGCAAAGCTGAGGTTAAGGAGGACCACTGCAATGGGGGAAAGTTACACTTTCTATGCAAGAACCATCTACACACATGCTGGAGCTAGAAGGTGCCTGGAGGTCAAAATCTTCGCCGCTGACCTTGGGTAATTCCTAACTCCTCCCTGTACCTGGAGCTATAAAATGAGAGGACTGCACTGATTGTCTTAAGGGGTTTCCAGATGAACTCTTGTGGGCTATCATCCTATAGCCTTCACAAGAGTCTGGGAAATTTTATCTTAAAAGAGCCAGATAGTAAATATTTCAGATTTTGATAGACCTAAGCTCTCCATCACAGCTGCCCAGCTCTGCTCTTGCAGAGTGAGTGCTGTCATGGAGGATGTGTGGTTGGGTTCCAGTAGAACCATCTCCAGAGACAGAATGACGACTCTTTTTTCTGCCCACAGGTCATAACTCTTATGACCCTGATTCTAGACTAGTGGTTCTCAATGTTGACTTTTTTTTAAAGCATCAGAGCTCCTGCTAAACATCATTATTTAATTTCTCTGGAGAATGGTCTAGCCATAAAATTTCTAAAAATTCCTCAGAAGGATTTCAGTGTGCATGGAGGGTTGACTCTGCTTATGCATAAGAAAGGATCCAAAAGGATTCCATGGGTGGGATGTGAGATAAGTAGCTGAAGGTTAGCTAAGGAGATTTTCTTGTGGTTTAAGTGGAAATACAATTGGGACTCTGAGTTTCCTAAAAATAGAGCACCATCTTTCCACATGTCCTCCACTACTCAACACAAGAAGCAACCGATTCTGACAACCAAATAAAGGTCTGTATTCTTCAGTGCCAGCAGCGTAAGTCCCTGCTGGAGGCCCCTTCCTGTAGAATGTGCCCTGCCTCTGAGTGCTAGGTGGGAATTCTCCCAGGCCTGTGCTCACACTTCTCCTGGGTAACTTTGCATTCACTGCCCTTCACAAGCCATGATCTTTCGATTTTGGTCTTCTGTTCCTGCCAAGTGCATTTCGTGGCCTTCCCATATTTAGTCTTTCCTTCTTGGTCACTGTTTATTTCACATTTTTTAAAATTACATTTCCCAGTCTCTCTTCTGCTAACATCTATAACACAGTTTTGACCAAATAGATACAAGCCGATGTTGACTGAGAGCTTAACCCAGAAGCTGTCGACAGGATGACCACAGCAGAGGACTTGGTTTTCATCCTTTGCCATCTCCCCTCTCATTGGGGTTGAGGATGGGATGTGGAGCTACCATCCTGCTGCAGAGAAAACCAGCCATGGGGTAAGCTCATGGTAGGATCAGCAATAACAGGATGAGCTACGGTGACAGTAAGAAAAGCTGAGGGAGCCTGGATCCCTCATGGCATTGTGGGGTCATCAGAACCTGGCATCTTGTACCTCTGATGGACTTCGGTATGGTCTTAGCCGTTGGACGGTCTGTTTGGTAGACTTCCTCCTGCTCCGGGTTGGATGTGACCTTCATGCTAGCCTGACATTCCTCTAAGGAGGCAGTGGGTTCTAGGGGGTGGCCTTCCACCTTATAGATGTCTTGCAGCCCCCTGCGGTGCCTAGAATATACTACCAGGAAACAGGTCTGACATTCAACTACCCACTTATGGGGTGGTGTCAGAGGGTATGGCAGTAAGGTGTGGCTCCATAGCAGTGTGAGCTGGGCCAAAGCCCCTACTGACCCCGAGCTCTTTAAAGGACCCTTGTTGGCCCATGAGGCCTTGGCCCCCTACTCACCAAGACCCCGAGTTATGGCTTTAGTTCTGAAGATGCTGCTTCAAATTCTCATGGAGTTTGATCATTAGAATGCTATTTTCTTGCCCACTTCTGACAAGAAGGAGGTTACTTGAGGATCAGGATGATGACATCATCATCCAAGGTTCCTATATTGGATGTTTCCAGAAGACTGTGCCCCAGAATAATTTGCAAGATAAAATTGAAAAATGCATCTGCAATCCCCCAAAGGGATTATATTTGGGAATCTGAAGGATTCTGATTCTTATAGAAATACATGAGCCCACAGATAGGTCCCAGAAATGAATGGCCATCCCAACCTGACTGACGTAGTGCTAAGTAGTTTGATAATATCTGAGTCTTTACATTCTGTCTGTGCCCAAAAGAAAAAGGAGGGTCATTTCTCAGGGGCTCTAAAATAGCTGCCATGATTTCTCTCCGGATGAGAAGATATTCTTTCTCACAGAAACCAAGGAGCTAGATAGGAGCTCAGCACCCAGGCAAAAACAAAGTAACCCAATCCCCTGGATTCTCACCTTATCATTCTAGGAGGCAGGTAGCCTCTAAGATGCCTGTAGACCCTTCTCCCTGGAATTGAAGTCCACAGGTTAGGTTTGATCAAGTGACAGACTCCCACCACTCAGAGCATGGCAGGAGAGAGGAGACGTCACGGCCAAGGTTACATTACAGAAGGACAAGAGCTTCTGCCCTACTCACCTTCTCTGGTTCATTCTCTCTGCTGGAGAATGGCCAGGGCCCTGAGCTCCTTTAGGAGCAGCAGGATGCCGCAGCCCTGGCTCCTGCCCAGTGGCCCCTCCCCCAGGCCATGAGGTCAGGTCTTTGACAGGCTGCACTCAGGGTCCTGACCCATGGGGACTGTGAGGTAAGAAACATTGGTTGCTTTAAACTGTTAGGTTTTGGAGAAGATTATGATGATGTAATAGACACTTAATGTAAAGGGGAAGGTGACCTCATATTTCAAATATGAACTATTTTCTGTCAGTTTCCGAGGAATGAATTAAATAAATATCTGTCAGCTCCCGAACTCGATTACTATCAACTTTAAAAAACAGGAAACAAACAAATTGTATCTACTCTTTTATGTCAAAATGAGCCCTATTTTTATCTATAACTAAAATGAACTAACAAAAATAATAACAATTAAAAAAATAGGAAACACAAGAAATGAGGTAGAAACACATTCGTAGGCTAATGAAATGGCTTCTTTCACTTCAGATGCTGAAAATATAAGATCTTTCAGGATGTGTCGCTTGGCCACTGTACCCTTGAGGGAAAATGACAGTTATAAAAATCTCTTGTGAAATTTCCCTAACAGCATGTGCATCTGAGGTTACTATGTGTGCATCATCAAAATAGGCTTCCTAGTTGTGACAAATAAAACAACATGTTTGTGCCACCAAGAAGCATTTAGCAGTCGGCACACACACCAGCCAGGGATGGAGGGGGAATGAAAACTGCCTTTGATTTCATTGGCATTTGTCAGCAACTCCTGGGATGGCTGTCATTTCTGCTGACCTGGACTATGTTACTACTCATGAACAGAAGGACAGACTTTCTGAGATGCCCCCTAATGGAACTGCTTCCAATTTCTTAAGAGCTTCTAATCCAGACAAAAGCCTTAGCGCCTTTAACACTCCCCAAAAGCACTTAAGACACCCCAAATCCATCTGAAGCCTTTCTAAGACCTCCATATTGAGAGACCTGGTGATGTCCTCCATGTGTTTCTCCCAAATCTGCCCTATAACAGAGATCAAAGAGTCGCCAGGCTGTTATGATCTTTATATTCCAATTCCTGTGTCTTAATAAATGAGAAGATCTCTTACTGCTTTTTTGGGTTCATATTTATTTAGCCATGCTACAAGTGTTAGGTGACACACATTTTCATCACTTAAGCCAAACTCCAAAGAAACTAGTGAGGGAAAGAAAACCCCACAGTAACCCAAGACAGTCACAACTGCTCAGGACTCCTGGGCAAAAATTCTCACCACAACTGTGAATTTCAAGAGCATCCTCTCTGATTCCATTTCTTTCTTTCCTACTCTAGAAAGGATGCCAGAAAAAGGGTTTTTTTTGCTTTGTTTTGTTTTTTAAGGGATAACCTATTCTAGTTTGTATGGAAAGTAAATAATTCTCAAACTTCAGGGCTTCCATATAGAATGGCCCTTTCCTTATATTTCCCCTTCTACTCGTATCTTTGTCTGATGCATTAGAGTCAGGACCTCTCATTTCCTCTGGACAAACCATCTTGCAGGCCTCACCCAGCCGGTGATGGTAAATCCATCACCAGAGATAAAAGTGTGCCCAGGCCAGGCCCTTTGGGTTTTTGTGGTGAGCCGTTCCTGCGGACTGTGGTCGCCATTACATGATGGTGCTGGCTCCGTTGTGGTCTGTGAAGGACAACTCCATATCAAAGAGAGTTGGCGTGTTCCCAGCTCCTTATCAGAGAAAGTTGGCGTGTCATTTTCTAGCACCCTGTGAGAAGGGTACACGTGGCAGCTTTGCATTGGGGTTCGCGGTGCTTTATTAAGGCTGGGAGGGGCATCCGAGAGAGTAGTAGAAGAATTATTAGAAGAATATCAAGGGCCTGAATAAACTGCTGAAAGAAGATTCCTGAGTCGCGTCTTCCTTGCGGGCAAGGGGGGTCGCGACAAGTGGTGCCGAAACCCGGGAAAAAAGAAACAAAGAAACACCCAGGAACCAGAACTTTCAGCAGTCAGGGAGGTGCACCGGTAAGTCCCAGGTAACGTGGGACCCGCTGTTAAAAAGCGGGAAGCTCCTCTGTAAAGAGAGGGTGCTACATCTTATAGCAATTGCACTCTGAATTTTCCTTTTGTTTTCTGTGTATGTTCGTTTTGTTTTGTGTACTTTCACTTTCGATTTCTGTGTTTTCTTGTGTTGCGTCATGGGTGCCGTGACTTCAAGTCCACTTCTTCTGGCCTTAGATGGCCTTTTACGTTCCAAGGGACTGGAAGTGAAACGCAGTACCTTAGAGAAATTTTTACAGAGGGTAGATACAGCTGCACCGTGGTTTGCATTTTCGGGCAGCCTCACTACACCCAGCTGGGATAAATTAGGCAAAGACCTTGACTTTGCTCGTGAGCAGGGCATGCTAGAGGGCGGGGTGATACCCCTCTGGAAGATGGTCCGTAGTTGCCTTACGGATGGCAGATGCCAAGAAGCGCTTGTTAAAGGGCAAGAGGTTTTAGAACAATTGCATGAAGAAAAATCAGAAACAACAGAGAGCGAAGTGTCTCAGGAAGAGGGGAGTGTGTGGGGCGTGGAGAACGGGAGGAGACTGTATCCAGATCTCAGTGTGCTGCACACGCCTCCATGCGAAAGTGGGTCAGAGGTAGAAGATAATGAAGAGGAGGAGCTGGAGACGCTGTCTCGGCAGCTAGGGAGTTTAGGTACAGGGAACAGAGATAAGCAAGGGCTCAAGAACGGACAGCCTCCCGATCCGCCTCCGTATGGCGGGGGTGTTTCAGGCTGCCGCTGCTTTCCTCTGTTCCTCAGGGCTGGCATATCATTGCTATTGACATTAAAGACTGTTTCTTTTCTATTCCTTTGCATCCTAAAGACTCAGTGTTTTGCCTTCACCCTTCCCTCGTGTAATCACGAGGAACCAGATCAAAGGTTTGAGTGGGTTGTTTTACCACAGGGAATGTCTAACAGTCCTACGATTTGCCAGATGTATGTAGGGAAGGCACTCGCACCTCTCAGACAACAATATCCTTCCATCAAGATTATTCATTATATGGATGATGTATTATTGGCAGCCAAATTAGAACAGTCAGTTTATGAGGCCTATAAAGACCTGGTGAAGTTGTTAGCTCAGTATGGATTACATATTGCACCTGAAAAGGTTCAAACAGGGGATTCTATTCAGTATTTGGGAGCGACGATTAGATATGACATGTTAAAACCACAAAAAGTTACTATAAGAACTCAAGATCTCCAAACTTTAAATGATTTTCAAAAACTGTTGGGAGATATTAATTGGATAAGAGGTTATTTACATATTCCTAATATCGTGCTCCAGCCTTTGTATGCTATTCTTAAGGGTGATCCAGATCTTACTTCCCCTCGTACCCTCACTAAAGAGGCCAGAGCGGCCCTTATAAAAGTAGAAGAAGCTATACAACATGCCACTCTATGCAGGCTCCAGAGTGATAAACCTTTCCAGTTATGTGTGCTTGCCACTATGCGGCAGCCTACTGGAGTACTGTGGCAAGATGGGCCTTTACTATGGATCCACCCACATGTATCCCCAGGAAAATCTTTAGAATACTATCCTGATGCTGTTGCAGCGTTATCACTTAGAGGGATTCAACAGAGCATTCAATTTTTTGGACAAGCACCTTCTTCTCTTATCATACCCTATTCTAAAGTTCAACTTAATGTTTTGTGTGCTACTCTGGACAACTGGGCTATTCTATGTTGCTCGTTTCAAGGGCATATTGATAATCATTACCCTTCTCATCCATTACTCCATTTTGTTAAAGAGCATCCTATCATTTTCCCTAAAGTAACTTCACCCACTCCAATTCCAGGGGCTGTTAACATTTTTACTGATGGCTCTAAGTCTGGAATGGGAGCTTATGTGATTAATGACTCTCCCCCTGTCCAGCATCAATTTGCTCCTGGAAATCCACAATGGGTAGAACTGCAAATTGTCATTGAAGTTTTTAAACAGTGTTCTTTTCCTTTCAATCTCATTTTGGACTCCATCTATGTGGTGCAGGCGCTCAAAATTCTGGAGGCTGTAGGAGCTATTAGTGACACCCATGCTGTGTCTGCTTACTTTAATCAGCTTCAACAGCTTATCCGTAGCCGTACTGCCCCTTTCTATCCAATGCACATTCGGGCTCACACCTCTCTTCCTGGCCCATTATCACAGGGTAATGCCTGTGCTGACTCGGCAACTAGAAGCCAGTTGGTATGCTTGGCCTCCTCCTTAGAAGAAGCTAAATTGTTTCATCACAACTTTCATGTCAATGCTATGACACTGCGCAGACGTTTTTCCATCTCCAGAGCAGATGCTCGTCAGATAGTATTACAATGTCCCCATTGTGTCACATTTCTTCATCCTCCTACTTATGGTGTAAACCCACGAGGATTGAAGCCATTGGTCGTCTGGCAAATGGACGTAACTCACGTGCCTGACTTTGGTAACCTCAAATATGTACATGTTTCTATTGACACATACTCTGGAATTATTCATGCTTCTGCTTTATCGGGAGAAAAGGCACGTAATGTCATTGCTCATTGCTTGGAGGCATGGGCAGCATGGGGTGCACCTGCATCCCTTGGGACTGATGATGGACCTGCTTATACGGGCAGACAGTTTACATCTTTTTGTTCTACTATGGGAGTACAACTTGCTCATGGGTTGCCTTACAATCCTCAAGGGCAAGGCATTGTTGAACGTGCCCACTGCACCTTAAAAGAAACCTTAGAAAAACAAAAAGGGGGAATAGGAGTTGACCACACTCCTAAAGAACGCCTGTCCTTAGCTCTTTTTACCATTAATTTTTTGAATTTGGATATTCATGGCCGCTCTGCGGCCGATAGACATGTGTCCCCTCAGCCCTCTGTGACTGGCTATGTTAGGTGGAAGGATGTTCTTACGGGCCAATGGAACGGCCCTGACCCCGTGCTGACATGGGCACGAGGATCTGTATGTGTTTTTCCCCAGGATCGCACGGAGCCGCTGTGGATCCCTGAACGCCTGACAAGAAGAGTCTCGAGATCTACTGACCAGCAGCAGGAGGTGCCACGGCAGCCCCATGATGAGGAGCTTCATTCTGATGGGTGCTCTGGCTCTGATGCTGGTGCCGGCGGTGCAGATGGCACCAATGCAGTGGTGGTCAGTGGCACGGGCATGGCCAATGCCAATGCCAATGCCAGTTCATAGTAATTCTAGTGTCCTCTCCACTCTTTTTTCTACCTCATGTGAGATGTCTGCTCCTTGTACCTCTCCTAGAGGGGACATGGAAGATATTTTTAATCAGTCTCAAGTTAATCTCACAGGAGTTTTTTGTTTCAGTCTTGGGAACACTAATTGTATTAGCCTTAAGACCAAAAATTTGACTAACTGGGAGGATCCATTGCGGTCCAGTCGAGTCTCAGGGAGTATTCTCAGTGCTGTATTGAGCCAAGTAGTTTCAGGGAAGCAATCAGGCTCAGGGACCCCCGCAACTAGCTCTGTTTTAAACATAACTACTTTAGCTATTATCTCCGAGGTATTGATCCCAATGCCTCCTTCTTCTAATAGTACTTGCTATGCCACTCATTTCAAAGCCTCTCCTTACTGTACCCCTAATTTTGGTTTTCCCCCGACATTTACACCTTGTCAGGATCATTCTTGGGAGAAACATCAAGTTGCTAAAGGTTTCTCCTTTTCCCCCCCTCTAAAGAGATATGTTTATAAATTTAACAACAATGCCAACTCCTCTACAGGAACAGGTTGGTCCTGGTTTCAATGGCTCATTTCCAATGAGAAGGGGGCTTCAGCCGATATTTCCGCATTGGCTCAATTACTAGGAGCCAAAAGTTGGCTGGCTAATGTTTCTGGCACTACTAAGGAGAGTGAACGAGATAATAGGCTTACATCTGTTTCGTTCAACTCTCTGTTACATTATGCCACATTGCCTCCTGCAATGGTCTGTATCCAATCCTCGTTCCTGTTCCTTTTAGCTAATCACACCTCATCGGGGATGCTGGATTGTTCTCATACTACCTGTTTCTTATCTGAGTGTTGGAATGGTTCTTGGACTGTAGCAGTAATTATGAAAATTCCAACTTTTGTCCCAATACCAGTCACTGCGGATCCAGATAAATTTCCTATTGTAGAGCTACTTAGAGTCCGCAGAGATTTTGGAATCACAGCAGCTATAGTGACAGCCGTGGCGGCATCTTCTGCTGCAGCAGTTACGGCCGGAGTAGCCATGGCCAGTCAAGTACAAACTGCTGCCACTATTAATCAAGTTGTTCAACAAACGTCCACTATACTTGAATCACAAAATGCGATTAATCAACATATTTTGTCGGGGATTTTAGCTACCAACCAAAGAATAGATTTTCTTCAAGCTCAGGTAGAAGAATTGGCTGACCTAGTACTTTTAGGCTGCATTGACCAACGTGCACATTTATGTATAACCTCTGTCAGATTTAATGATTCCAGGAATGCTTCCCACATCATTGGTGGATATCTGGCCGGGAATTGGTCCATGGAAGCGGAAGACATGATCCAGTCTCAACTAACCCAGATAGCTGTCTTGAATAGTACCCGTGTCGATCCCGTGACTCTGGGTCAATTCACCAATTGGATATCTTCTGCTTTTTCCTTTTTTAAAGAGTGGGTGGGAGTAGGCATTTTTGGTGCACTGTGTTGTTTTGGTATGTTCCTCTGTTTGTGGTTTCTCTGTCGCCTTAAGGCTCGTAGTGCTCAAGATAAGGCTATGATCATACAAGCTCTTGCTGCTTTAGAAACTGGCAACTCGCCACAGGTCTGGCTTTCGCATCTTAAGCACTAAACTTTTGACATGGTCATTGCACCCCAAGTTATTATAACATTGCACTGGGATTGACATGTCTTTCCTCGTTATTCTCTTAGTGTCAGAAAGCCCTTGCACTCTGCCGGTCTTGCTACCATTGCACGCAGATGGGTTTCTACACTAGTGCCTTTGACATGGTCGTTGCACCCCAAGTTATTATAACATTGCACTGGGTACGACATGTCCTTCTTTTGTCTTTCTCTTAGTGCTGGAAAGCCCTTGCACTCTGCAGGTCTTGTTGCCATTGCACGCAGAAGGGTTTCCACACTGGTCTTTATCTATCACTTTAAAGTCCGTGCCTTTCTTTCAGGGTGCTGCCAACTTGTTTGTAGTTGTACTTCTGCATGGCCACAGTTCAACCTCAGCTATTCCCTCTTACTCACCATCGTCACGATACAGGATGCGAGGCAAGGCACTGCACTTGAGTGATCCATTGAGAAGAGGGACCTCAAGGGGAGCATGTCCTATTGCATGCGGGTTTGACATGTCTCCGCCCCGCCCCACGAAAAAAGGCGTCGGCTGATATGGTGTCAGGTCTGGGGAAGGCGCCCCCTGGGGCTGGCCCATACTATGCAGCCACTTTTGCACAGTGGGTTAGGACCTCTACTCTCGCCTGTATTGTCTTAGTGAAACAAAAAGGGGGAGCTGTGGTGAGCCGTTCCTGCGGACTGTGGTCACCATTACATGATGGCGCTGGCTCTGTTGTGGTCTGTGAAGGACAACTCCATATCAAAGAGAGTTGGCGTGTTCCCAGCTCCTTATCAGAGAAAGTTGGCGTGTCATTTTCTAGCACCCTGTGAGAAGGGTACACGTGGCAGCTTTGCATTGGGGTTCGCGGTGCTTTATTAAGGCTGGGAGGGGCATCCGAGAGAGTAGTAGAAGAATTATTAGAAGAATATCAAGGGCCTGAATAAACTGCTGAAAGAAGATTCCTGAGTCGCGTCTTCCTTGCGGGCAAGGGGGGTCGCGACAGGTTTTTCCATAGAATTTAAATCCTACATGGAGCATCTCAAAAGCCATTGGTAGAGTTGATTTTTCCAGCACCTGGTTTCCCCAGAACTACCACATACATTGTTTATCTTGAGGCTCTATGATGTTTTTCTTCAGTACTATCAACTACCCATATAATCCCCATCACTGCTGTCATTCAAGTAAACCACTCTGACCTTGGCAGACTCACCCTACAAGTACTGATAAAAGTTGTCACTCCCAGCATAGCTCCACTCTGATCCCACTAGGCCCATGTGTAAACTCTATGCTCAAAAATTATCCACTGGAAACAATGCCTCTAGGAGAGGAAGCCGCTGAAGGGTTTCCAGCAACTGAGGAACGTGATTGACTTGTGCTTTAACAGGATCCTTCTGGCTGCTGCATGGAGAATGGGCTGGAGAAGAATAAGACACCCAGCAAGAGGCTCCTGCAACAACCCAAAGGAAAGGAAATGTGGCATGGGCCAGAAAAAGGGCAGGTGAAATAGAGGGAAGCTGTTGGGTTTTTGGCGTGTTTGGGGGGATTGACAGGACAGAATTGGTTCTGGAGAGTTTGGGGTGGGAGGGAGAAAGGGGTCCAGGGAGACTAAGAGCTTTTGGCCTGTGCTATTGGAAGCATGGAGTTAGCATCTCCTGGGATGAGGAAATGTTTGGATAGAACAGATTTAGTGGGTAACGTATGGGCTGATCTTAGACATGTACTTGAGATGCTGTTCACCAGGCAGCGAGAGATGTTAGGCAGTTGGAAGTGGAAGTCTGTACTTCAGTAAGGGATGTGGGCTACCAAGGGACACTGAAGAGCCACCTGGCATTTGAAGCCCTGAGACAGACATAGATCACCTAGGGGTACGTGTCAACGGAAAGGCGGTCCAGGAATTGATATGCAAGGGATTCCAAAATCTAGAATGAGGAGGAGTGAGGATCAGTGACAGGGGTGGTGAGTAGCTGGGAGGTAGGAGGGGAACCAAAAATGATTCCTGTCACAGAAGTCTAGTTTAGCCAAGGAAGAGAGTCTCCTGCTCCAAATTCTGCCCAGAGGTCAGGTGACAGGAAACAGGCAGCAAGGCAGCCACGTAGCCACCCAAAAGGGCCACTGTGCCCATTCTTGTTTAGGACTTATGGTTCCCTGGAGAGAAGTGTGGAGACGGGGTGAAGCCCGCCCCTTAGTCTCCATTGCTGAGACAAATGCCCCTGCTTGCCCACTCTGCCTCGGTCCCAGGGCATCCTGAAACACGATGATTCAACAAAAGAGCAGCCAACGTAGCTTCTTCCTAAGATCACAAAGAATGCAGGGAACTGAAGCTGGCCTGGGTGTCAGTTTCCCCCAAAGCTCTTAGTTACAAAAAAAAAAAAAACAGACCAAATGGATTTCAGAAAAATAATAATTAAAAAAAAATAGTTTGACTCTCAGGGGGTGGAACATAATCACAAGGCACCGAGTTACTTGAGTCTGCAGAGAGGGGAAAGTGGACCTCTGCCTACTAGAGGGAAGGAATGAAGGGTACTGACCATGGGACCTAGGTCATATGCAAACAGATGCATGCACTTACATGCATGCACACTCATGCACACATGTCCATGCTCTTACACATGGATAGTGTTTGGAGATTTTGAGTTTTAATGTGCACTGAAGCATTTCTTTGCTGGGGCTGAACACCTAGGAGTAGAGATGTCAAGAGGCAATGGCAGTCTGGTAAGGATGTGATGGACTTCATCAGGAACCACCAGGCACCCCCACACACACTCCACACCACTCCACATTCCCATTAGCAACACCTGCAGCTCCCTTGGGAGCCCTGGATATTGTCAGAATTATAAAAATATTAGCCATTTTATAAGTATGAAGTGCAATATCATTATCAAGATATTTTCTACTTCTCAGTGACCCCGGTGTTCAGCACATTTTCATATGCTGATGTGCATCAGGAATCAGCGGATCGTCTTTGGTGAAACGTGTATTCAAATATTTTCCCCCTTTTAAATTGGTTTATTTTTTTCATTGTTGAGTTGAAAGATCCTTATTTACTTTCAATACACGTCCCTTATCAGATAAGTGTGTTATGAATATTTTGTCCAAGTCAGTATCACCCAGTCATCCTTTCAATTGTGCCTTTGGAAAAGCAGAAGTTTTTAAATTTAATGAAGTCCCATTTATATATTTTTTATGTTTCAGTGGGATATATAAGAAGTCTCTGCCTAGCCCAAGGTCAAACAGAAAGACTTTTTTTCTTATGTTTCCTTCTAGAAGTTGTGTAGTTCTGCACTTTACATTTGGAGCTATGATTCTTTTGGAGTTTTATATAGTATAAGCTAAGACTTGAAGAACGTTTTAGCCCTATGAGTGTCCATTTGTTCAAAAACTTTTTTGAAAAGACTTCCTTTATAGTTTGAATTGCCCTTGCAACTTTGACAGAACTCAGTGCACCATACATGTGCAAGCCATTTCTGAACTCCATTTCATTCTGTTGACTGACAGCTGCAGGATTCTGCAAATACCACTCTGTCTTAACTGTCCCAGCTACATAGGAAGTCTCAGGGTCAGACAGTCTAAGTGATCCACTTTGTTCTTTTAAAAATCATTTTGGCTACTCTATTTTCTTTGCCTTTTAATATAAGTTTTAGATCCACCTTGTCAATATCTTATAAAAATGTTGCCAGTGTGTTGGTGGTGGTGGTACTGAGCCTGCAGATTATGTGGGCATGCACTGACAGCTCATCTGACTGTAAGCATGGCATATGACTTCCACGTTTTTTAAGGGATTTTTTCACCACTGTTTTATAATTTTCAAGTTGAAGAACATGCTCATCTATTCTAGATTTAAACCTAAGAATTCCAAGATCCTTTGCTATTGTGGAAGACGTTGCTGAATTTCAATGTCCCATGTCCATTTTTAGAACAAAGAGCATACACTCCATCCTTGCATGTGAACACATGTACCTTGGTGGAGTTAAAGGAACTTGCAAGTTCTGTAGCTTTTGGAGATTTTTTTGCATTTTCTATGCACTGTTTGTCAACAGCTGTCCCCTCCTCTCCAGTACGCATGCCATCTAGTTCTCTCCTCATGCTACTCTTCCTCTGTGCCATGAGGGTGGGTCACCCTGTCTTGCTCAGGACTATAAGGGAAGGCAGACCCATAGGGTCAGTGTTGGCCATCAGTTCAGGTGTCTTTAAAAGAAAACAGCATTTGTATTCCTAGGTTATGCAAGTTTTTATACCAAGACTGGATTTTTATGTGTTCTTGTTAAATGGTTTTTATGATGACTGACTGTTGAAACAACACTGTATTTTAGGGTGTGGCCAACTTGGGCAGAACATGTTATAATTCTATATATATTATTAGAAATATACCAATATTATGATTCTATACCAATATTAATGATGGGTAATTAATAGTAATATATCAATACTAATGATCTCTTGTCTGCTATTTCATGGGGATCTTGCCTCTGTTCACAAGTGGAATCAAAGTTGGACTTAGCTTCCATCTTGCCAACTGTTGAGAAAGATCAGCATCCTGCCGTTAGTGAGCAGAATGTTAATAAGTTCAGGTGCACTGAAGTGGATGAGGTCTCCTAATCACTCAGGGCTCCTAACTTGTTATCAATTTCTAGTGGATTTTCTATCCATCACTGGAAGGAGAGTGTCAGCTTGGCAGCTGAACCTTTGGCATTCCTCTTGTTACTTTTTTCGGTTCTATTACTGATCTTGACTGTTTGGGAAGTCAGTTTTTAAGGGTACATTCATTTCAGTTTGTTAAACTTCCCAGGCAGATTGACCCCTCACCATCATTTAATGTCACTCTAACCCTGGAAATAGTCCCTCAGAAATCTGCTTTGTCTGGTTTTGACACAGTTGCTTTAGCTTTCATTTTCCTAGTATTTTCATCGTACATATTTTTTGTTTTTATCCTTGGCCTTCAGTCTATCGAAAACTATTTGAAGTGCTTTTTTTGGTAGATAACATATGATCACTTTTAATCCAATCTGAAAATCCACACTTTGTGTGTTTAGATCATTTACATTTAGTGTAATTATCACAGTTGGCTGAAGATCTGCCCCCACATAAAATGTGCATTCTATTTGCCTCTCTTATTTATTTCTTCTTTCATTCCTTGATTTTGTAATTTATTTTTGCTTGATCTCTCTGGATAATTTTGATTTTTTAAATATATTTTGATGTTCACTATTGAGTCATTTTTAAAACTTCATGGTTTCCTTGAGGTTTACAGTGCATACGTTTAATTAACCACAGACTGCTTTGAAATAATATTGTTTCACAAGTGGTGTAAGAGCCTCACCCCCATCTCATCTTCTGTTAGTAGTAGTGTTGCTTAATTTTTCTTTACATATGCTAAAGCCATAATTCATGCTAGTATTTTTTCTTTAGGTGGCAATTGTTGCTTAGAATGATTAAAATTAAGAGCCTTTAGCCATTATCCTGAGTCTCCATTTCTTTGTGTACAGAAAGCTCTCTCTAGTATTTTATTCCTGTTACCCGAAGAATGTAATATTCAACCTAAAATTAGCATTTCACGTAATACAGATATGCTGATAATCGTAAAGCTTTATTTTCCCAGAAAACTTCATTATTATATTACCTGTTTCAAAGGACAGTCTCTCTGCACCCAGAATTAGGGAATTGACAGCTTTTTTCCTCCCTCCCTCCAAAACATCTTAAAGAAGCCACACCTGTTTTCTGGTTTGCCTTGTTTCTGAGGAAAAGCCAGCTGTAATATTAGTCATGTTTCTTAGGTCATCTGGCTTCTCTTCTGTTTTCTTTGGGTCTTAGGCCACTTTAATATGGTTTCCTCAGATGCTCTGCTACCCCTTGCTTTTCCTACTATGTTCCTGTGGGTTCTATTTACCAACCTGTGCTTCGCTGTTCTTCCAATGCCATAACAGTCTAGGATGAATCTACTGAAGGCATTCTTTATCTGTTATGCTTCCTAGATTATTATCATTTCCACATTACACTGAGATTCTCTGTGTGTTCAAGCATGTTGCCCACCTTTACTATTATAATTATTAGCACATTAATCATTATTTTTCTTTTATTTTTTTTATAATTCCAACACCTAGGTCATCTCTGAGTCTGATTTTGTGATGGGTTTCTCTCTCTGGAGTGTGTTGCTTTTGATCATTGTCATAATTTTTTCCTCCATCTCATCATCTTTGGTTGAAAGCTGAACACTGTGTGACATAGTCACTGAGGTAGGTGTGTCATCTACTCTCATGGAGGAGCTTCTGCTGCTGGGGTCGGGTGCATCAGCCTAGTCAGGGTGGAGCCAAGTCTGGGTTTTCTGTGCTCTGCTCATCACTGGTTTCAGGGCATCATGACATCAGCTATGCCAAGTGTGGGTGTTGGTGATCCTGTCTTCACCCCAAGCTTTAGGCAACCCCTGGGCCTCTGAAGCTCAGAGAGGTTCCCGTCTCCAGAGGCAGGGGAAGTTAACTACCCTTGTTACTTCTGGTGGTCGAGGGTGGGAGAGTTCTTTTTGTTCTGCTAAAACCTCAGGTTGAGACATTCTTTTGTCCTCACATCTCAAAGTAGGGTATCCTCTGTCCTTTTTTCCTCCTCTCTCAGTGTTATGGAAACTTCTAAAATTTAGATATTTTATCCATAATCCTAATGACGTAGCATTAGGAGGTGAAGCCTTTGAGAGGTACTTATCTTGTGATGAGGTCAGAAGGTGGGACTAGTGTATTCATAAGAGGAGAAACCAGAATTCCCTCTCCATCCACCATGTGAGGACACAGTGAGAATGTGGCCATCTGTAAGCTAGAAAGAGTGGCTTTACCAGAAGTTTCTCATGCTGGACTTTGTCATTAGACTTCCCAACTTCTAAAACGTTAGAAGTGGTTTTTGTTTTATAAAGGCACCCATCTATGGTATTTTGTTATAGAATCTTGAACTGCCTGATACACTCAGTGTTAGAGATGGCTAATGCTTTTGCCAAGGATGATTCTTTTCTCAGAAATTTTCTCAAACACACATTAGTCTACACTGTGGTTATAGAGGTGACAGTTTGCTTCCCTTCCCCAGAATCCTCTCATTTCCTTTTTACATATTTGTTTACTTTTGTTCTTTGGGGGAGAAGAAGATAAATGAGTCTTTGTTCAAGGCTGGTTTTGGAATTGTCAGTGTAAGTGGAGAAGGAGTCCTTGACCTCCTAAACCCCTGTGTCCTCTTCAGTTAATGGCTCCATCTCTGGGATTATTTCGAGTATTAACTCAGATAAATGCCAACAAAGCATTTAACGTATTTCCTAGCACATGAAGTACTAACTTATTAAGTACTCAGTAAAAATCTATTACATTATGCAGATTTTAAAATAGTTCATCCACTTCTAACCTCTTCATTTTCTGCCATACTCCAGCCATTTCAAAATCATTTTAGTGCTTATTCAAGACAAGGATTACCAAGGTTTTGTTTCTGCCAAATTTTTAATACAGAGGAGGCCAATTTTTGTGAGAATATGTTCCTCAAAGTGGAAAATAGTACATTTGTGTAAAACTAATTTAATCCTCATAAAGAGGCAGAGGTGTATCTGTTTATTAGTCAATGTGGCAAAACCACTGTGATGACCAAATCTGTCCATTTTAAAGCTTTAAAATTATGATGAATTATTAAATGGGGGTATGACTACATTTTAAATGGGAACTGAAGTGAGATTTTAAAATACATGTATATGTTAAATACAAACATTATTATTATTATTAAAGTTGAAATTTTTAAAAAATGCCAGGTTTTGTGCCAGATCTGAGTTCTTGCTTAATATTTCCAGACACGTTGATGTGAATTTTGAATAACCAGATATTATGCTTTCCAGGCATCCTCTAAACCTGGAATAACTTTTCTTCATCTGTGGTAGTCATGCAATTATGTCCTGTGAGACCCTTGGATTCTCTTCCAGTACAGACTAATAATAGTGACCTTGCTGCCAATCCTGAGCCTCAGAGGAGTTCAGCAGGGCCTGAGGTCCTGACTGCCCTCCAGCACCCTACCTGGAGGAAGTTCACTCCAGATCAGCATGGCACTCTCTGCAGCTGGTGAGTATGTATGGGAGCTTAGCTTCTATGAATTCAAATCTATACACACACACACACACACACACACACAGACACACACACACACATACACACACACACACACACATATACACTTTGACAAATGTTTATCATATTCAGTTTCTGAAATATCTCTGAGACTTGTATCCCAAGAAATTCTCCAGAAGGAGAGCACATTTTTACACTACTTTCAACCTCCATTCCAAAGGCCAGACATTGATACCATCCCATCTGCTTACAGCATTCGAAACAAATATTCTCCTGTCCTTCTGGTAGGGTTATAAATTAGTTTAACTTTTTGAAGAACATTTGACAATATCAAAACTTTCAAGCACATAGTAATCTACTTTTAAGGATATATCCAGTTTACATTTTTCACAAGCAACCAGAACTATATGCACAAGAATATTTATTGCTGCATTATTCAGGGGAAATGCAGTCGGGCAGATCAGTCACATAAGCAGTTCAGTAGAAATGGTGACCGTCTGCTGTTTAGTAGCTTCAGCCTACTTACTTATTTAACAGATCTTTATTGAGGACCTGTTAGGAGTCAAGAGTAGTCTGGTGACAACCAGAGTTGTTACCCTGGACAGGAGCTATTTGATTCTACTGGGAGGGGAAGGACATAGCCATTAGCAAAGAACCAGACACAGTAATTTCAGACAGAGGTGCATCTACACAGGAGGTCAAAGAGTGGTGGTATAGGAGGTGGCTGGGTGGACACTCCAGACATCGGAGCTTCCAATGGACCATAGCATTTGCCCTAATGCCATCCTGGCCCTTTTCCACCCCAAGAGACAGGCTACAGCCTCACCTCCTTCAGGTTTTTTTCTTTTTTTTTTTTGCCCCAAAGTGAAGTGCACCTTGTTTCTCTCTCCCCCAAGAAGCTGTTCCCATTTCCTATTTAGTTTTTCCCTTAATAATTACCAGCACCTGGAACATCTTTGATTGTTGAAGTGCTTCTTGTCCATGTCCTCCCCTCTGGGAGGAAAGCTCTCTGTGGGCAGGAGTTTTGTGTTCACAGCTGTATCTCTAGGATCAGAGCAGCTCTGGCACTTGGGAGCTGCCCCCTCGGTACTGGTGGAGTGAATAAGTGACTGGGTGGAAAGGTGGACCCTTGAGCTGAGAGTAGTCTCCTTGAGGGACCATCTCTCATGCAGCAGGTCAAATTGAGCAGGACTATGATTTGGCGACAGCTCAAGGACCACCAGTTTCCAACATCTGTATTATCTCTAATGACACAATTAATTGGTACCATGAACCTCCCGGGGGCTGCCCTGGCTGGGATGCAGCTGGGTGGAGGGGACAGCAGGGACAGACTATGCAAAGCCAGTTGAGGCCACTCAGCCTCAGGTGAGCTCAGTCTCGGCTTCACCGTAAGGACACCTGGTACCTTAAGATGATGAATCAAAGATGCCGAAAAGGTGGCTCAGAGCTGGTTTTATCACAGGACAACTGTGTGGACCACACATGGACATTTTCCTTTAAATTGTGGCCGGGCCTCCTCAGATTGCCTTCAGGGTGAGGGAGTCTTTAGGACCCAGACTCACAGAAGCCCTTTGGCTCAGGGGAATGGTGGATTGAAGCAAAATGATGTCATCGGTACAAAGCACAGAGAACAGAGCAAGCACAGCGCCACACCGCAGCTCCCACCTGTCCCTGTGAGGTGACACTGATGGTGCTCAGCCTCCCAGCAGAGCTGGTGGCAACAGTGTCAGGAACTGCCACCAAGGAAGCTCACCTGAGTCTGGCAGCCAGAGTTTGCACTGAGGTCCACCTCAGTGGCCTGCACCCTATTCTACCCTCAGACCCTCCAAATTTCAAGCAAATGCCCCAAGTCACAGTGTTAACACAGGTCCCCTGCTGTGGCCCAAGACTGGCCAAGGGCTGGACATGACTTTGCAGGGTTTGGAGGATGAGGCCTGCTGAGCTGGAAGCCCCCTGCACACTCCTACATGATGCTTAACAGTTTCTAAAAGGTGATGGCTACATAAAAGCACCTGCATTTCTGAGTTCCCTGGACACTCAGAGGAGGCCTGCAGTGGTAGCCTGGCATGGGCCTGCCCTTCCACAGGGCAGCTCTCAGCCATCCACGACAGCTGTTTCCACTCACATCCATGTCCTCTGCTGTGTCCCTGTGCCGCAGTCTGGCTGCAGCAAACTAACAGGGGGGTGATGAGCAATTTGTGAAGACTGATACAGCAGGAGTGGGACAGGAGGGGTATATAGGACAGGAGGGGTATATATACATTTCACACAGCTTATCTTAATTAACATATACTAGATAAGCAGTCAACCAATAAGGAATCTCAACACTTAATGGCTCACTGGCTTTACTTCACAAACCACTCCCTCTGGCAAAATGCCAGGCATCATCTTGACTTGTTTACAGACCCTAACATCCTTGGAGACCTTGGTGTCAGCCCCCCAAGAGACCCCAGGGCTTCCCCCGTCTGAGTGGTCTGCCTGTGGGGCAGAGGAAGGAGGACCCTGTGCGAGCAGTGGGGAGAATTCCTACAGAAGAGCGTGGTGGGAGTTTATTCCTGCCAGGAGGAGGGGAGGACTCCAGGAAGGGCTTCCTTCAGGTACAGAAGCCTGTCAGCCAGTTTCAATGATGAGGCTGTGATTCAGAACCAGAAGGAACAGGAAACGACAATGTTGGGGTCACTGATGCTGCACGCTACAGCCTCACCTCCTTCAGGTGTTTACCACAAAATGTGTCCACCCAGCCCTGTATGGACACACCAAGCACAATAAGGACAAGCTGCATGGGTCGCAGAGCTCCCAGTCTGCAGGCAAAGATGGATGCCCACAGGGAGCTTCCTAGAGGAGATACCTGGCCATGACACTGATATTGGGGTTGCTGGTTCAGTTCTAGAAAATATAAGTCAATGAAGTTCTTTGACTCAGTGGAAGGGGGTGTGACAGGTTCCAGAAAGTTTAGGTCTTATCTCCCAAGGCTGGGGAAGCCCAGCCCAGAGGGACTGGTAAGCCCACTGGAGGCTAGATATGGACTTTAGTAGGCCCACAAAGGCTCAGGCTTTTTACTACTCAGAAGTGGTAGAACCTTCAGGAAGTGGGGCCTCAACGGGAGGGTTAGATCACTGCAAGTGTGTACTCAAGGGGACTATGGGGACACCATCTGTCCTTTCTTTGCTGCCAGCTGCCATGAGGTGAGTGGTCCTCTCCTCTGTACACACCCATCATGATGTGCTGAGCTCCCACAGTCCCTAAAGCGACAGAGCCAAACCACCATGGACTGATACCTCTGAAACCACGAGCCAAACAAACCTTTTCTCTTTTAAGTTGACTTTCTCAGGTATTTTGTCATACTAATAAAAAGCTGACTAATACATAACTCTATTAAAACTGAAGAACATCATTAAAACATGCAATATTTTAAATGTTTATATTCAATATATGTTTTTTTAGACATAGATGCCAAATATAGTGATGGTCTTTTGAGATGATTACATGTGAGGCCAGACATGGGTTTCGGCCCTGATAAAAAGTTCCCTCTCGGATGCCTCCTTTCACCACTTCTATTTAACAGTTCTTGAAACACTGGCCAGAGCAATTAGATGAAAGAAATTAAAGAAATACACATAAGAAGAACTCAATGGCAATATTTGATATCATTCTATACCTGGAAGACCCTAAAAGTTCCACCAGAAAACTTTTAGAACTAGTAAATGAATTCAGCAAAGTAGCAGGATATAAAATCAACACCCATAAATCAAAGGCATTTTTGTATATAAGATAAATCCACAAAAAAGGAAAAGTACCCTGTTTATAATGGCCTCAAAAAAAAAAATACTTGGGAATCAACTTAGTGAAAGATCCATATAATGAAAATTACAGAACCCTAAAGAAAGAAGTCAAAGAAGATCTTAGAAGATGGAAAGATCTACCTTGCTCTTGGATAAGCAGAATTAATATCAAAATGACCATACTACCAAAAGCACTATACAGATTTAATGCAATTCTGATCAAAATCCCAATGGCATTTCTCATAGAAATAGAAAATTCATCTGGGAAAAATAAGAAACCCAGAATAAAGCTATCCTTAAGAGGAAGAAGGTGGCAGGTGGCATCACAATACCAGAACTTAAACTATACTACAGAGCAATAGTAATAAAAACAGCATGGTATTGGCACCAAAGCAGACTGGTAGTCCAATGATACAGAATACAGAACACAGAGACTAACCCAAAAAATTATAATTATCTTATTTTAGACAAAAGTGCCAAAAACATGCAATGGAGAAAAGGTAGCATCTTCAACAAATGGTGCTGGGAAAGCTGAAAAACTATATGCAACAAAATGAAATTAAACCCATCTTTCTCCCCATCACAAAACTTAACTCAAAATGGGTCAAGGACCTAGGAATTAAACCAGAATTAAAAATAGGCCCTGATCTTCATCATGTGAGATTAGTCCCCCACTTCCTTAATAAGACACCTTAGCACAAGAATTAAAACCAAGAATCAATAAACAGGATGGATTCAAACTAAAAAGTTTCTTCTCTGCAAAAGAGTGAATCTGTGAGGTGAATAGAGAGCCTACATCTTGGGAGCAAATTTTTACTCAGAGCACTAATCTATAGGGTATATAAAAAAACTCAAACTAAGCACCAAAAAAAAAAAAAATAACCCAATCAATAAATGGGCCAAGGAACTGAACAGATACTTTTCAGAAGAGGATATACAATCAACCATCAAATATATGAAAAAAAAATGTTCAACTCTAGCAATTAGAGAAATGCAAATCAAAACCACTCTAGGATTTCATCTCCCTCCAGTCAGAATGGCAGCTATTATAAAGACAAACAACAATAAGTGTTGGTGAGGATGTGGGGAAAAGGCACACTCATACACTGCTGGAGGGACTGCAAACTGTTGCAGCCAATATGGAAAACAGTATGGAGATTCCTTGGAAAATTGGGAATGGATCCACCATCTGACCCAGTTATTCCTCTTCTCAGTCTATACCCAAAGGACTAAAAAAAAGCACACTACAGGGACACAGCCACATCAATGTTTATAGCAGCACAATTCACAATAGCTAATGTGTGGAATCAACCTAGATTCCCTTCAATAGATGAGTGGATAAAGAAACTGTGACATATATACATAATGGAATATTGTGTATATATGTCACAGTTTAATCAGCAATTAAAGAGAATAAAATCATGGCATTTGTAGGTAAACGGATGGAGTTGGAGAAGATAATGCTAAGTGAAGTTAGCCAATCTCAAAAAACAAAATGTCAAATGCTTTCTCTGCTATAAGGAGGCTGATTCATAGTGGGATAGGGAGAGGGAGCATGGGGGAAATAGACGAACTCTAGATAGGGCAGAGGGGTGGGAGGGGAAGGGAGGGGAAATGGGGTTATTAATGATGGTGGAATATGATGATCATTATCCAAAGTAATTATGAAGACATAAATTGGTGTGAATATACTTTGTTTTTTTAATTGGTTGTGCAAAACATTACAAAGCTCTTGACATATCATATTTTATACATTAGATTCAAGTGGGTTATGAACTCCCATTTTTACCCCAAATACAGATTGCAGAATCACATCGGTTACACATCCACATTTTACATAATGTCATATTAGTAACTATTGTATTCTGCTACCTTTCCTATCCTCTACTATCGCCCCTCCCCTCCCCTCCCATCATGGCTCTCTACCTCGTCTACTGTAATTCATTTCTCTCCTTGTTTTCTTTCCATTCCCTATTATATATAATTTTGTATAACAATGAGTGTCTCCTTCCATTTCCATGCAATTTCCCTTTTCTCTCCCTTTCCCTCCAACCTCATATCTCTGTTTAATGTTAACTTTTTTCTCCTGCTCTTCCTCCCTGCTCTGTTCTTAGTTGCTCTCATTATATCAAAGAAGACATTTGTCATTTGCTTTTTAGGGATTGGCTAGCTTCACTTAGCATAATCTGCTCTAATGCCATCCATTTCCCTGCAAATTCCATGATTTTGTCATTTTTTTAGTGCTGGGTAATACTCCATTGTTTATAAATGCCACATTTTTTTTTTATCCATTCATCTATTGAAGGGCATCTGGGTTGGATCCACAGTCTAGCTATTGTGAATTGTGCTGCTATGAACATCGATGTGGCAGTATCCTTGTAGTATGCTCTTTTAAGGTCTTTAGGGAATAGTCCAAGAAGTTCAATAGCTGGGTCAAATGGTGGTTCCATTTCCAGCTTTCCCAGGAATCTCCATACTGCTTTCCAAATTGGCCGCACCAATTTGCAGTCCCACCAGCAATGTAGAAGAGTACCCTTTTCCCCACATCCTCACCAGCATTTGTTGTTGTTTGACTTCATAATGGCTGTCAATCTTACAGGAGTGAGATGGTATCTTAAGGTGGTTTTGATTTGCATTTCTCTGACTGCTAGCGATGGTGAGCATTTTTTCATGTACTTGTTGATTGATTGTATGTCCTCCTCTGAGAAGTGTCTGTTCAGGTCCTTGGCCCATTTGTTGATTGGGTTATTTGTTATCTTATTGTTTAATTTTTTGAGTTCTTTGTATACTCTGGATATTAGGGCTCTATCTGAAGTGTGAGGAGTAAAAATTTGTTCCCATGATGTAGGCTCCCTATTTACCTCTCTTATTGTTTCTCTTGCTGAGCAAAAACATTTTAGTTTGAGTAAGTCCCATTTGTTGTTTCTTGTTATTAACTCTTGTGCTATAGGTGTCCTATTAAGGAATTTGGAGCCCGACCCCATTAATGTAGATCGGACCCAACTTTTTCTTCTATCAGATGCAGAGTCTCTAATTTGATATCAAGCGCCTTGATCCATTTTGAGTTAACTTTTGTGCATGGTGAGAGAAAGGGATTCAGTTTCATTTTGTTGCATATGGATTTCCAGTTTTCCTAACACCATTTGTTGAAGACGCTATCCTTCCTCCATTGCATGCTTTTAGCCCCTTTATCAAATATAAGATAGTTGTAACTTTGTGGATTAGTCTCTGTGTGTCCTCTATTCTATACCATTGGTCCACCCGCCTGTTTCGGTACCAGTACCATGCTGTTTTTGTCACTATTGCTCTGTAATATAGTACCATGCTGTTTTTGTCACTATTGCTCTGTAATATAGTTTGAAATCTGGTATCGCTATACAGCCTGATTCACACTTCCTGCTTAGAATTGCTTTTGCTATTCTGGGTCATTTATTTTTCCATATGAATTTCATGATTGCTTTATCTATTTCTACAAGAAATGCCGTTGGGATTTTGATTGGCATTGCATTAAACCTATAGAGAACTTTTGGTAATATCGCCATTTTGATAATGTTAGTTCTGCCTATCCATGAACAGGGTATATTTTTCCATATTCTAAGATCTTCTTCTACTTCTCTCTTTAGGGTTCTGTAGTTTTCATTGTATAAATCTTTCACCTCTTTTGTTAGGTTGATTCCCAATTATATTATTTTTTTTTTGAGGATATTGTGAATGGGGTGTTATTCCTCATTTCCGTTTCAGAAGTTTTGTCGCTGATATACAGAAATGCCTTTGATTTATGTGTGTTGATTTTATATCCTGCCACTTTGCTGAATTCATTTATTAGTTCTAGTAGTTTTTTTGTAGACCCTTATGGGTCTTCTAGGTATAGAATCATGTCGACCGCAAATAGTGATAATTTAAGTTCTTCTTTTCTATTTTTATGCCTTTAATTTCTTTTGTCTAATTGCTCTGGCCAGTGTTTTGAGAACTATATTGAATAGAAGTGGTGATAGAGGGCATGCCTGTTTTGTTCCAGATTTTAGAGGGAATGCCTTCAATTTTTCTCCATTAAGAATGATGCTAGCCTGAGGCTTAGCATATATAGCTTTTACAATGTCCAAGAAAGTTCCTGTTATCCCTAGTTTTTCTAATGTTTTGAACATAAAGGGATGCTGTACTTTGTCAAATGCTTTTTCTGCGTCTTTCGAGATGATCATATGGTTCTTATCTTTAAGTCTATTGATGTGGTGAATAACATTTATTGATTTCCATATATTGAACCAGTCTTGCATTGCAGGGATGAATCCTACTTGATCATGGTGCACAATTTTTTTGATGTGTTTTTGTATCCAATTGATTCGCCAGAATTTTATTGAGGATTTTTGCATCTAGGTTCATTAGAGATATTGGTCTGTAGTTTTCTTTTTTTGAGGTCTTTTGTCTGATTTAGGAATCAGGGTGATGTTGGCCTCATAGAATGATTTTGGAAGAACTCCCTCTTTTTCTATTTCCTGAAATAACTTGAAAAGTATTGGTATTAAGTCTTCTTTAAAGGTTTTGTAAAACTCCACTGTATACCCATCCAGTCCTGGACTTTTCTTAGTTGGTAGTCTTTTGATTGCTTCTTCTATTTCATCCATTGATATTAGTCTGTTCAAATTGTGTGTATCCTCCTGATTCATCTGGGCAAATCATATGACCTAAGAAATTTATCGATGTCTTCACTATCTTCTATTTTATTGGAATATAGGTTTTCAAAATAATTACTAATTATCTTCTGTATTTCTGTAGTATCTGTTATGATGTTGCCTTTTTCATCCCATATGTTAGTAATTTGAGTTCTCTCTCTTCTTCTCTTCCTTGGCATGGCTAAGGGTCTGTCAATCTTATTTATTTTTTCAAAGAACGATCTTTTAGTTTTGTCAATTTTTTCAATAGTTTCTTTTGTTTCAATTTTGTTGATTTCCACTCTGATTTTAATTATTTCTTGCCTTCTGCTACATTTGCTGTTGTTTTGGTCTTCCTTTTTGGCTTTGAGATGAAGTGTGAGCTCATTTATTTGTTGTTTTTTTTCTTTTTTTGAGGAATGACCTCCAGGTGATGAATTTCCCTCTTAAAACTGCTTTCATTGTGTCCCATAAATTCCTATATGTTGTGTCTGTATTTCATTTATCTCTAAGAATGTTTTTATTTCCTCCTTTATGTCTTCTGTAACCCATTGATCATTCAGTAACATATTGCTCATTTTCCATGTGTTGTAGAATTTTTCCTTCCTTCTTATATCATTGATTTCCAGTTTCATTCCATTATGATTACATAAAATGCATGGTATTATCTCCACCCCTTTATATTTACTAAGTGTTGCCCTATGGCATAATATATGGTCTATTTTTGAGAAGGATGCATGTGCTTCTGAGAAAAAAGAAGTATATCCACTTGATGATGGTTGATATATTCTATATATGTCAGTTAAGTCTAGGTTATTGATTGTGATATTGAGTTCTATAGTTTCTTTATTCAACTTTTGTTTGGAGGATCTGTCCAATGGTGAGAGAGGTATGTTGAAGTCACCCATAATTATTGTGTTGTCGTCTATTTGATTCTTGAACTTGAACAGAGTTTGTTTTATGAACATCAAAGCACCATTATTTGGTGCATAAATATTGATAATTGTTATGTCTTGTTGGTGAATGGTTCCTTTTAACAGTATATACTGCCTTTCCTTATCCCTTTTGATTAACAGTCTTGAAGTCGATTTTATTCCATATGAGGATGGTCACCCCTGCTTCCTTACGAAGACCGTGTGTGTGGTATATTTTTTCCCAATGTTTCACCTTCAGCCTGTGTATGTCGTTTCCAATTAGATGTGTCTCCTGGAGGCAGCACATCATTGGATTTGTTTTTTTAATCCATGTTACCAGCCTATGTTGCTTTATTGGAGAGTTTAAGCCATAAACATTTAGAGTTACTTTTGATATATTATTTTTACTTCCAGCCATGTTTGATTATTTATCTTTTTTTTTAATTTAGTTTGTTTCTCCATGATTAGCTTTCCCCCTGTCCTCTGTCTTTACTGAGGCATTTCCCACTGTTGGTTTTGGTTATTGTTTTTCATTTCTTCCTCGTGTAGTGTTTTGCTCAAGATGCTTTGCAATGCTGGTTTTCTGGCTACAAATTCTTTTAACTTTTGTTTATAATGAAAGATTTTTATTTCATTGTCATACCTGAAGCTTAAATTTGCTGGATACAAAATTCTTGGTTGGCATCCATTGTCTTTCAGTGTTTGAAATACATTTTTCCAGGATCTTCTTGCTTTCAGTGTCTGTGATAAAAATCCGTTGTTAACCTTATTGGTTTACAACTGAATATAATCTGCCTCTTTTTTCTTGTAGCTTTTAATATTTTCTCTTTGTTCTGTATGTTGGATATCTTTATAACAATGTATCTTGGCATTGGTCTACTGTGATTTTGTATGCTCGGTTTCCTGTATGTATCTACAATTTGTATATCCGTTTCCTTTTTTATTTCTGGAAACTTTTCTATAATTATTTCATTCATCAGGTTGCTCATTCCCTTGGTTTGAAAATCTATACCTTCCTCTATCCCAATGATTCTTATGTTTGTTTTTTTTATGTTATTCCATATCTCTTGGGTGTTTTTCTCATGATTTTTTACCAGCCTTTCTGAGTTGGCTAGACTATTTTCAAGATGATATATTTTGTCTTCATTATCTGACGTTCTGGCTTCTACTTGCTCCACTCTGTTAGTGATACTGTCATTTGATTTTTTAATTTGATTTATACTTTCCTTCATTTCTAGAATTATTATTTGATTTTTTTATAATCTCTATCTCCTGATAAAGATGCTTATTTGCTTCTTTTATCTGTTTATGGAATTCATTTTCAATGAGTTCTTTCACTGTTTGAATTTGGTGTTTCATATCCTCATTAAGGTTCCATTCCATCTGTCTAAGGTATTCCTTGAGTTCTTTATTTGACCATTTTTCTGATTCCTTTAGGTCCTCCTGAATATTTAGGCTGTCCTGCATTGTTTGTACTCCTTTTCTTCCTTGCTTTTTTATGCTGCTCATGTTACTTTTTGTTCTGTTTGACTGTTGAGTTACTGTTTACTCCTATAAATTTATTGATGCTTGGGAGGAAAGGTATTAGAAGGGAAGGGAAGAAGTCACTAAAGAGAATGAGAGTAAGCAGGTAGAATTCAAGGAAGGGGGAATAAGGAAATTGAAAAGAAATGAAAAGACAAAAGAAAAAATAAAAAAGAAAAAATGTTTAAAAAATTAAAATTAAAAAAATATTTTAAAAATTTTTTAAAAATAAAATAAAGAAAATTAAAAAAACCCAAATAATAAAAAAATTAATAAATTCAATCTAAGAGTTTGATTAACTTCTCTTCCAGTAGGTGGAGCTGTGCCCACTGGGCCAAGCTTCTCCTCTCAATACACGGGAACCAATCACTGTGCAGCAGCTCTTCTTCCCAGACTGGGCGGCGGGTCTCCAATCCTGAGTGCCTAGGGCCTTCTATTGTGTGTAGGCACTTCCCCACTTTTCCTCAAGCCAGGCCCCTCTCACCAGTGATGCTCACCACAATATTGGCTGTACGCCAGGTCTGTTGCTCCCGGGAGCCCTATTTTCTTGAACAACTGGGCACACTCTCCCTGTTTTCAAGTCCCTCAGACCCTAAGGAGGTGGAGTTTGGGGCTGAGAAACCTCAGCAAATTTTGCTTTCCCTCTGGTAGCCACGACCCCGGTAGCTGGTACAAGAGACCTCAGTTGTCAGCACTGGTGGGAGGGGTAGCTGGGGGTCCCGCGCCACTCCTGATTCCCTTGGTCTGACTATCGTGCTCATGGGAGAGCTAGGAGGAGCCCTTGAGGTTTCCCCACTGTGTGGAGAGGGAAGGCTAGTGGGTTACACACCTGTCGCCACTCATTTAATGAAGTTTCCTCCTCCACTGCATTCTGGTGATGTCAGTTCTCTGCCATGGTGGTATCCCATGCAAATGGCGAGAGTTCATTCCCTTTGCCATGTGACCAATGCAATGGGTGGGTCCTGACTGGCTCTCCCAAGCCCCATCTCAATCCTGTGGCCACTGCCTATGAAGGCTTGGTTGGTATTAACCTCTGCAGGTTCAGAAGGGCCTACCAGTTGTTTTAGCGGGATCGTTTAGTGCTGAGTCACAGCAGTTTGTCTTCGACACGCAGGCAAATGGCAGCTTGAATCCAGCCAATCCGGGCTCAGTGTGTGTTCTGAGAGGCCCAGACTGTTCGCCCAGATCCACGTCAGCTCAGCATTGCCTAGTGATCCTGAGCAAACAGTATTTAGACGGTTTACTACTCCCTATGCCCGCTCAGCTGAAGAGGTCAGGGACTTGATCTCTCCTTGCCTGATGTCATGTTGGATCCTCCTGAATATACTTTGTATACAACAAGAAAATGAAAAATTGTGCTCTGTATATGTAATAAGAATTATAATGCATTCTGCTTTTATATATAAATTAAAAAGAAGAATAAATAGTAGTCAGACAAAAAAAAAAAGGTTCCCCTCTTGCTGCTTCCTCCTCCTCCCCGTGATACACCCCTGACTTTGGAGACACATAGGACTCATACTAGGACAAATATATGCTATTTCAAAAATGCTACTTAAAACCAGGCCTTAAAAGAAAATTAGTTACCAATCTAAATCCACAGCATCTTAACCTAGAATGTGAAGGCCACAGAATACTGTTTTTTAAAAATATCTGCGATTGATCTGAAGGTGAGTCTGTAGGAGCCTGGCCTCCTCTTCGCTCCACCCCACAGTGTGGAACAGGAATGAACAACCACCAAATCACTTTCCCTCCACCACACTCTGTTATTCTATGTGACCTCTGGATTCAGTCTCCTGGATCAAGAAACGGTGAATCACTGATACTAACGGCTGCTGTGAAGCGTGTTTCAGGTTCTGCTTTGTGGTGGACATCCAGAACTTCTCAAATTTTGCCCAAGGCCCAAGTCAGTCACTAAAATCAACAACAAAATGGAAGAAACTTCTTTTCCTTTTTTTATGTATAAAGCTGTGACCACACATAGAGCCCCTCTAGGTGGGAACTGAAGTGTCAGCCATTGCTATCTAATGTTCATGTCACCAGCCAGGACTCTTAGTCAACACCACATTCTGGTTGAATATGCAAACACAGTAGTAGCTTCTCTGCACTGAGTGGACCTGCCTCCAGAGTCAGCCCCTGGCCAGAAGTCACCACTTCACCCTGGGTGACCCCCTCAAGTACCGCTTGTCTCACTTCTTCTCTGAGATGCTACTTAGGGACACACCCCTTTCAATGTCAATCAAAGCAAAATTTTCTAGGAAGGCACAATAATATCACCTTCCCAAGAAGCAAGCAGAGGTGACCTGCACCTTCCTGGTGATTCCTTCACACATTAAAACACATCCACTCAGTGTCTTGGATTTTCAGCTCCTTCTTCCATTCCCAAGGTGACAGCTCAGAAATAGAGAAGATGTTTGGGGACAAGATGTCCAGTCATTCTTCAAGGAATTAAAAAACTCTAAAGGAGGTGACTTCAGGAACAGTCCCCAGAGCATCTGAATCTTGCCTGATACTGCAGGTGTATGACTGTGCTCCTCTGGGGTCTCTGATGGCCGTGTCTGCAGTCCTGCTCTTTCAAACACTGTCAGTTGTTTTAAACCCACTGAACAAAGCTTTTCACGGTTTTCTCCATTCTGTGTGACATCTCGAAGTCAGGGGAGAAGGAGGGAGAGACCCAGCTGCCCAGAACACGAGTTAAGCTGCCCTGGAGGTTTGCAGTTCCAGGAGCTGATGCCTACTCCACTGGAAAATTTAGAAGAGTGTTCAGTGCACATGCACTGCTCTCCTGTGTCAGCCTCCTGTGACACTCTGTGTGACACTCCCCACCCCTAGCTCCCCATCTCTGGTCCCCTCCCTCCACCAACAGCACACTCCAGCAGCCCAGTGGTGGTGAATATGCTTGGTGTCCATGCTGTGTCAGCCCAAGCCACTGATGCCCGTTTCCCTGCATCTCCCATGAACTGTCCTTCCCTCATGTGTCCAAAGGGCTTGTCCTCCCTCTCCTCAGGCACCCGCTCGATTTCTCCTTCTGTATTTTCCTCCTTCAAACTCACTACCTGATCTGCTTCCCTGTACTTCAATGCACGCTCACTGTCCATCACACAAGTTCGCAGGAAGCATAGACTTTTGCCACAGTTGTAAGGCTGGGCCATTTTACAGTCATGGTCCTCAAACTTTAGCCCCAACCAGAATTTCTGGGAAGCTCTGTTAAACGGAGATGCCAGGCCCCTCTTCTAGAGGTTCTGATGCAATTGTGTGGCTGATGCCCAAGAATTTGCACTTCTGGTAAGTTTTTCAGGGTGCTTCTGCTGGGCTAGCAAACACCCCTTGAAAAAGCCGTGTTTGAACAAGACTTGGCACATAGTAGGTGCTTAGCAAACATTTGTAGGAGAAATAGATGAATGAAATCTGCTTGCTGAGCAAAACCTATGAGCCCACTCAAGAGGACTGCTCTCCCACACGGTGTGCCCTCAACTGGGACCAAGGCTCCATTCCCAGGACCCAGGGACCCCTTGCCCACAATGTTCCCTGCCCTCACAGGTCAGGCAAATCTCCCCGCTGCATATGGCACAGCCTTTGTGTCAACATCAAGGCTCCCCTCCAGGAGGGCTTTCTTCATGACATTCAGGAGACATAATCACGAAAACCAGGAGGCACCTTAAATATCCAAGAACAGGGAGAGTCAAGTAAGTGATAGCATCACCATATGCCCGAATATCTTGCAGTCATAAAAATTATGTTTACACAGATTGTTTTAATGGCTGCAATAAAATGATTTTTATATAATACTATAAAGAATAAATCCAGGATAATATTCTGGGGAGCTGGCTCCAGCAGGTGTAGTAGAGCTTGCTCTGCAGGCTCACACATGCCCAGTGCCTCCAGGAAGGACCCTTGACCTGCCCTCACATGCGTGTCATGGGTCCGACTTTTTACTGGGAGCTGCTACTCAGTGGATGTAGGGAAGATGGGGGAGGACAGTGACAGCCTGGGGTGCAGCTCCCATCCAGCCTCCTCTGGACTTGTGTCTGCTTAGGGGAGAGGGGACCTGCTGCATACCCACCCAGCAACAGCTAAGAGCACAGCCGGCCGGGCAATGCTCTAAGGCTCGTGCACACGGTCACACCAATTTCTTTCAGGAAGCCAATTATTTCAATAAAACTAATGCACAGTCTTCCTGGAGCCCTGGTGGCCATGGGAATATCATGGGCTGCCCTGCATCAGTGTGTTCCTGGGAACATGCAGGTTAAAAGCCACGGTCCCTCTCCTGTAAGGTTGATGTTCTGTTGGGGGACAGGATGCTAATGAGTAAGTGAATCATAAGGGATGTTAGTGACAGGTACCACGAGTCAGGAAGAAAGACGGGGCAGGGCGTTGAGAGCACAGAAACCGCAGATGAAGACAAACATGATGGAAAAGATGGAGGCTGAGCAGAAGCTGGTTCTGCATGAGAAATGTGTCCATCTTGCAGAGGGCATGGCGGCTCCAAGACTGTGGTAGAAGAGGCCCTCGTGTGCTCTGGGAAGGGCCTGGAGACTGTGTGGCTGGTGCAGATGGCTGAGGGAGAGGGCAAGTGTGGGGGATAGAGGGAGGGCAGGTGGGGGACAGAGGGAGGGAGGGTGGGGAGACTGAGATGGGTCAGGAGGAGGGGCAGGTGAAGGGGCAGAGGAAGGGAAGGTGGAGGGGCAGAGGAGCTGCAGACGTGACCTGGAGCAGCACTCTGAGGACAAGGCAGCCTTGCCTTTCACAGGAGAAAACTGGGGGGCTTGCTGGCTTTCAGCAGAGGACAGCCATGATGGACCCAAGGGGTCCCAAAGGTCCACTCTGGCTGAGCATAAGCCTTGGGGGCAGAGGTTGGCCAGGGAGCACAGTCATGAGGCTCCTGCAGGACCTGGAGGGCAGCTGGCCAGGTGGGAGTGGACCCATTTCCTGCTGCTGCCTTAACCAATCAGCACAAGCTCCTGATTGAACAGCAGGAATTTCCTCTCCCAGCGCTGGAGGTCAGAAGTCCCAAGGTCACAGTATGGGTAGGGCTGTGCTCCCTCCCCAGACTCCAGGATAAGACCATCCCCTAAGCTTTCCCTGCTCCTGAGGCTGACAGAGCTCTGCCTGGTGGCCCCTTCTCCCACCCACAAAGAAGGGGGGTCCCATTTTCAGATTCCTCTGTCATCCAAAAGTTGAGACAGACCAGGGAACAGACTGCCCAACTCGAGACTTCAGACTCCTCTCCCTGGTGCCACCTGTGTTCTCCAGCCTCTGAAGAGCGCCACAGTACACAATGCCATCTCCGTCTCCAGATGCCAAGGCCCAGCCAATGCAAGTAGCAAATCTCATTTTGGTTGAGCCAGAACAAGCCGTCTAGGTGCAGCCGAAGTACCATGGGCCTGCCCCAGCCCTGAGGAGGTCATGTGCACAGCCTGGACCCTGCACATTGCCACATACTCCTGGGAGTGTTGTGTACAGTCGGAAGGGGCTCCAGTCACTCAGTGATTCTGACAACGATGTCCCCCCTCTAGAGCAGCCTCATCCCTGGAATAAGAGCCGCTGCCATTGCACAAATCATCCAAAAAACTCTCAGCAAATTCTGCTTTCACCATCCTGCAGCCATGTCCAAACATCCCACCACCCTCTTTATTTCAGGGACTCTCTTGACCGAAGTGGGTTTCGGCTGCTCTCTCCAAACCTCTTATTTAATCCAAGCCTTCTTCTCCAAAAAATGCCTGGCCTTGGTCTTCTCTGTCCCCCCATCTTCTCTGTTCCTTTCTGCTGGGAACCCCCGGTGCAGTCTGCTCACCCGAGTGCTGCTTCTCTTCCTGTGTGAGGGAGTCCAGATTTTCATTGTGTCACAGCAGGAATTTATGCTAAGAAAACAGATTTTTGGGTGCTCTTGCAAAAGCAAGAGGAAACTGTGAGAAGAGGGGTGTTCATCTGCCAGACTGTGGTAACCCCTACATCAGGGATAGCAAAGCATTGAACTGCATCCCTTAAGTGCACACAATAAAGACAATGAAAATGAACTCTGGAAAAATTATTTGGCTCCTGATATTTGCTCAACACACCAGCACCTTTTCCGTTTCTTTCCAAATAGTTCTTATATAGCCAGTCAGACCTGTTGAATTTATATCAAAAGGTAAAGTTCTATGTCCTAGATTTTTCTTGTTGATTTCTGAAATTATAAAGCACAGTGATTCAAGATGAAGCAAATTCTGGGAAGACTGTGCCAGGCAGAAAATAGTCAATAAGTTCATATTAGTGAATTATCTTAAATGATTACATTATATTCTAATTAGCTATCTGTTACTTATTTAGTACCAAGATTACCGATATTACTTTCTAAATTCTGTTATCAAATTTCTGTAATTGCATAAAAAATATAAAGGAAAATCGGGACCCATATACATTTTTTTTCATTATGGAAATGAGCACAGCAGCGTTGTTCTGAGTTGGGCTATCTTAGCAGCCTGTTAAGTGCAGCCATACATTAAAACAACCCCACTTATACATGGAGATTGATAGTGTAAATGAAAAAGTCATTTGGGGAGATAATGGCTAAAAATGCAAAACAAGGATTGGCGAAGTGTGCTCTGTTATTTAATGGCTTCATCCTAGTGAAGACATGGCTAAGACACACGTGCGTCCTCCTAGACAGCCAGGTCAGCACTATCCCTCTGCGATCACTGATGGAGGTTCTGTGTTCCCTGAGGAATGCAGTCTCAGCCAGTGTTCATCAGGCACTCCATGTGAGCTGGCTGAGCTGTGCATTTATCCCCTCATCTGGTCTCCATCACAGCCCTAAGATGTGGGGTTTTGCAGGTGTACCCATCTCACATAGAGAGAAAATGGTACCCAGAGAGGTTAAGCAACATGCAGAGATCACACAGCCAATGCAAGGCAGGCTGGACTTGGCAGCAGAGTCTGTACTCTTACATCCAAACCATAGGACATCCCTCCAGGTCAATGTAGCACAAACTCAAATCTATTCCAATGGACTAAAGACTTCCTGAGGTCAGGGATCCCTGTGGCTCCTTAGTCCCTGAAATAAGACCTAAATACATTTGGCGTCAGCAAAGATTTCTGAAATTAGAGAATGGGTAAGAGTCATGTTGTGATTAAGCCATGAATAGCTACCATGCCCCAGAAAAGAGGAAAACCAGAAAATGGGCTCAGATAGGGTTACAGGCTTATGACTCATGGGGTCAGACCCTGCTTACCCCACAGGGCACAGGACACTGGGTGGTGGCCACTCTGAGTGGGCGAATCACTTGGGACATGGTTACTACAGAATCCTACAGGTCCTGTCCATCACCACCTACACACAGCCAGGCTGGCTGGGGCCTTGGGTGGGGGGATCTGCTCACTGTGGTGTCAGTATTTATGTCCCCTCAATGCTTATCCTGGGGCCGACTCTTTTTGGGCAGGCAAATCTGAAAGTCATTTTATTTTTCTTTCTTCCAGATTTAAAGTTCTAACCTAACGACCAGTCAAAATCATGAACATGATATACTTCATAAATGCCTCAAGTTCAAATTAATGATGCCCTGTGTGGGGGTGTTTTCTGTGTGTGGGTGTATGTGTCTGGGAGGGCAGCAGGGCTTTGCTTTCTTAAGAAACAAGATATAGCAAAATTAACATTCAGAATGAGGTGACAGTATTTCATGACCCCAGTTTAAATGCGTCCTTATCAAACTGATCTGTCACCCAAGCCCCCAGGCTGGGAAGGCAAAGGACAACCCACAGCATGCTCTGTTGCAACCAACTGCATCTGGGAGCTTTCTTCTCAAGCCCGTGAGGAAGAGTAATCTATAGCAGATGGATGGTGATGGCAAGTTAACCGAGATGCAGCGATCTGTACCCACGAACTCAAGTACTGCCGATGTTGAGGACAAAGAGCAAAGAGGGGTGGCGATTTCTTGGCTTCTGTGGGGTGCCAAGTGGCTAAAGTGCAGCACATAGATACCACTGGCCCCTAAGATCACAGAGCTTTCACTTGAGAATTAAAAAAAAAGGACTAGCGCCCAATATCTTGGGCTTTGGTGGTTACCTGTGTCTCCCTGCAGCTCCCAGCCCAGTTCCTCTTTCTTAACAGCACCCTACTTTTTCACCTAAGTTAGAAATACTCTTCCACGTTAGATGTGGTCCATTCTGCTCCTGGCAAAAGCCACACTGAGCCAGGGACAAATTTCTGGAAAGAGCTTATGTTCTGCTTCATGCTGAAGACGCCTTACCCTCCTCCCTCTGGGTCACGGGTGTGCTCAGGAGGGAGGCCTCCTTCCCATCTTCCTGGCTGCCTCATCTGAAAATTCTAGGCCAAAAGAGAGCTTCCCACTCCTGCTTTGATCCCTTACTAATCATCTCTTGCTCAGGTTAACCCTAGTTAGTTTCTTCTGGCTTGCAGAGAAGATTCCCACCCATATTTCCACCTATTTAAACATGTCTGGCTCAATACTGTATCTATTGAGTGCCAATTCAGGGCTCAGAGTTGGTCTGAGAGCTCAGCAAGGCCTGTGGAATCTCTGCCTTGAAGTTACAGGAAACTCCCAGGTGGGCATGGTTGTGGGCGGGGCACTGTCCAGTTTCCTCAGGGCACAGACATTTGGACCACAGCACCAGCTAAGGGTTCTGGATCCCAGGGAAGGACATAGATGGTGCATGTTCTATTTCCTTAGCACTGTAACAAGGTGCCTTTGCATCCCACACACATGACAGGCCTTAAAACTGAGCCTTTTTCTTTTGGATTCTGCCATGGGTTCTCTAGAGGGCCTTCAGGAGAAGAAGCTGCTTTATCTGCAGCAAAATCTCCGGGGTCCAGACAAGTCCTTCCTTCTGCCCCTCAGCTTCTGTCCCCTGCAGAATGACATGGTATCTTGCAGTTACGGCTTCTTGCTCTGGCCAGCTGGCCTCTTTCACAAGGTTCCTGGCCAATACTCCTACTGGTGACTCTGTTGTAACAGCTTCCCCAAATCATACCATGGTCACCCACCCTCAGAGGGGAACAGAGAATTTTTGCTTCTCCCTCATTTCTGCTGATTTACCTCTTTCTGTGGTTGTTCTCTAAACACTGGTGATTCTAGAAGCAATTTAACCATTCAACTATGCAATGACTCATGCAGTAGAAGGACATTTCTAACTGAAAGTTTTAAACCAAATTCAAAAATTTTCCCAAAGCTGAAAATTACCCAAATACTTCCTACTTCATTTTTCCTGTAGCACCTGCAGCCTATCAAACATTTCAAGCTGACAGTGAATGTGGGTTTCTCATGTTTTCTTCTTCTTTTTTTTTTATTGGTTATTCAAAACATTACAATGCTCATGATGTATCATCTTTCATACATTCGATTCAAGTGGGTTATGAACTCCCATTTTTACCCCAAATACAAGTTGCAGAATCACATCGGTTACACATACACATTTTTACATAATGCCATATTAGTGACTGTTGTATTCTGCTACCTTTCCTATCCCCTACTATCCCCCTCCCCTTCCCTCTCGACTTCCCTCTCTGCCCCATCTGCTGTTATTCAATTCTCTCCCTTGTTTTTTTTCCCCCTTTCCCCTCACAAACTCTCATATGTAATTTTGTGCAACAATGAGGGTCTCCTTCCATTTCCATACAGTTTCCCTTCTCTCCCTTTCTCTCCCCCCACTCGTCTCTGTTTAATGTTAATCTTTTCCTCATGCTCTTCCTCCCTGTTCTGTACTTAGTTCCTCTCTTTATATCAAAAAAGACATTTGGCATTTGTTTTTTAAGGATTGGCTAGCTTCACTTAGCATAATCTGCTCTAATGCCATCCATTTCCCTGCAAATTCCATGATTTTGTCGTTTTTTAGTGCTGCGTAATACTCCATTGTGTATAAATGCCACATTTTTTTATCCATTCATCTATTGAAGGGCATCTAGGATCATAGCAGCACAATTCACAATAGCTAGACTCTGGAATCAACATAGATGTCCTTCAATAGATGAATGTTTTATTCTTTTTGACATAGGTCTTTGACAGATAAGCTACCCAGTTACTTAGAAATGTATTTCCCCGACTTTCAGAGTAGCTCAACATATTTAAAATAAGAACATTTCCTACCCAAAGGAGAAGCTGTTAATATTTTCAGCATCCAAGTCAGGTTTTACATTGATGATGGATAGAAATAAAAGTAGTGTGGACTGTAGGAGCCCCTAGACTCCTTTTCCAAACACTTTTTCCCCACCACAGAATAGCTTTTCTTGTCCTTTAAGAAACCCAGGTTGAGAGGAGAGACACATGGAAGCCCAGGCCCAGTTTGCTGGCCGCTGCCCTCTGTCTTCTGTGTCACCCCACCTCAACTTTCTCCCCTCTTGTAATTTTGTAGCCTGGGGCCCAGGGCGGGGAGGGGTTGCACGCCCAGCAGTTAGGCTGAGTGATCTCACCTACTCCCCAGAGTGCCATCTGTCCCACATTATAGAACATGCCACGGCAGCAGCCACTAAGTGGGAACCCATGGAGGGTGGGGAGGTCCTAGTGCCCACTCATTTCTAAACCCCCTGTGGTTGGTGGACCATGACTTGGAGGCACAGCTCCTCACCCAGCCAGTACTCAGGGCACACCCCCAGGAGCCAGTGACACTCATTGCTTCCACCACATTTTATGGATGGTCATCCATGTGCTCATGTGTAGCTGAGGTGCAGACAGGCTGCCCCCAGTTCCATCTCCCCACTTCCTGGCTACTAGGACACACACTTCTCGTGGGCTTTTCAGGATCAGGGCTACATATCCCAGCAGCCCTGGTCATCTGCTCTGGCCACCATACTATATTCTGGCCACTGGACTGTGGCAGGTCTCTTCCAAGGCTTGACCCTATTCCCCCACTCCCCACCCCAGCAACATGGCCACCACCTGAGAATGAAGGGATGCTGCACCCAGTAATGGCCAAGTGACAAAGGAGAAACAGCCCAGATCCCCCTTGACTTTGGATTAAGGAGGACACTTGATTGGTAATTAACACCAGCCACCAGATCAACTCAGAATTTTACTTAAGAGGAAATAAATCAGGGTCTTAATTAATCCAATAAAGGAGAAGTGGTGGAAGAACAAGATGCTCTTCAGACCTCCAGGAGCGTGGAGTGTACTCAAACAGCTGCTTTTCAATGAACGCGTCTCTGTACCAGCCCTGCGCTCAAGCTCTTCTCAGCATTATGTCGCTCAATGCTCAAGACGACCCTTTGAGAAGCCACCATCCCCTTTCCCAGATGAGGAAACTGGGGCTTAGGACACACTGCACTCTCCAAGTCACACTAATGATAAGGGCCCAGAGTTCGGAGCAAAATCCCTGACCACACACGTGCCTCCCTACAGCAGGGAGTGTGGCAGGCTGGTAGAGGGCAGCTCCACTTGGTCCCTGAAGACATGTGGGGGAAGGAATTCCCTGTCACCAAGCAAAACAGATGGGCTGGGCAGGAAGATGTGATGATGGCCCAGAGAGGGGCCAAGGTTCCAGGGAGCCACCAGGAAGCACTGGTATGGGGTGGTTGGAGCAGCGGATAGCGTCTCAAAGGTCTGGAGTCCAGGGTGTAAGACAAGGCCTCAGCAGGGCTCTGCTCCCTCTGGAAGCTCCAGGGAAGGGTCTACCCCAGCTCCTCTCCTAGCTCCTGGAGCAGTGGGGTCCAGGGCCCATGGTGCCCTCCCTGTGTGTATGTCTGAATCTGTGTCCAAATGTCTCTTCTGATAAGATCCCCAGTCATGCTGGATTAGGGGCCCCACCTGCTCCAGGATGACTCATCAGCTACACCTGCAATGACAACGCTTCCCATGCAGGTCACAGTCTGAGGAACCAGGGAGAGACTTCAGGGGCAGGAAAGGTCAGCACCCAAGCCAGGCATGGCCTTGGCTGTGATATCAACTTTCCTTTTTTCCTTTGTTAAAAAATAGAAAAATTAGAGAAGCCCATCCCTGGGACTCGAGTCAACTATTTTTTATAACTCCCTCATGCATTCCTCTCTTAATGAATGCCTAATGCTTCCAGGGACTTGAATAAGCAAAAATTGATTATCTATTTCCAACAAGATAAAACTCATATTAATAATCCCTGGTGAAAAATGCCAAGGTAACAAGTTAGGAAGCCAGAATCACACAGCAAGCTGACATTAGTGACATTAGTGTGGGAACCCGGATTTCCCAACCAGGACTTCGATGCTGTGAGGGAGGTAGTAGATTTGGAAAGGCAGGCAAAATTCCCTGAGAGCCGCGTTCTTCCTCTCCCTAGCAAAAAATATGATTTGATAATGATGGACGAAAGCCCCAGACCTGGAGAAGGGGCCCTGGAATAGATCTCAGTTCAAGCAATGTCAGGGGCCATCAGCCCCACCCCACAGCACCTCCCACACAGGCACAGGCCGCATGGCACCTCTTGCATTGGAAACAGTAGGACCCAGGGAACTGGCAGCATCTGTCCAAGGTCAAGGTGACCAAGGTGGGATGGCCGAGTTCCTTATTCTTGGCTAAATCTGCCTTGCCATGGAAAGACAAGTTCATTCCCAAGTGAGTGAAGTCCCGGGACTCCGTGCTTCTCATTCAGCTTAGGCACCCGCCATATTTTCTTTGTTTTAGTAAAAGAAAATATAAGCCCTCCTCTGGGAGGTGAAGGCCTACGCATGCGCACACACTTCCTGCCACTCTGAAGGGACCATCTCTCCCCACTATCTTGACGGCAAGAGTTTGGGGGTTGCTGGGAGTTGTGCTAAAGAAGAAAAATTTCAAGCAAGAAGTAGACTTCTGGACTAAGGTATGCAGCTCCCCAGGCTGCAGATCAAGGCGTAGAACAAATATGAATAATGAAGCCAAGACTCATGTACATAGATCTTCATCCCTGTCCTGTTGGGTGTTGGTGGTGAAAATGTGGATGTTGGAGAAGGAAAACAGATAATAACAATAAGAATCTATTTGTGTGAGGATTTTTTTAAATTCAGACTGACAGAAGTTTCTGCTACAACTCCATATTTTGGGAGCTGGTTGGAAGCGAAGGAGGCCCTCAGCCGATGCCTCGAGACCTCTGGGGGATGTTAACAAATGTCTTCCTCAGCTCCACCTCCACAAAATAAACTTTATAGGCCCATAATGAATGTCAAGCTGCAGGGCAAGAAAGTGGCTAATATACAGAATATCCAGGACCCCCGCCCCCCCGCAATTGGTTGATTTGTCTTTGACTTTTGGCCTCCAAGAAAAGAATAATTTCTCAGCCAACTATCCTCAGCAATTTCTAGAAACTATGCCAACTTGCATAGAAATAGATCTATGTCTCATGTAGATAAAAGAGTTTAGGCATCTTTTACCTAATTTCATATGTAGATTCATTCTCAAATAAGTAAAGCACACGGCTTTGTTAAGACGAAGAATTAAATAACTAGGATTTTGTTTTATTGCATTCGCTCTTGAATGCAATAAAAAGTGTAAATCTCAGGTGCATTTTTCACAATATGAGCCAATTTTCACCTCAAGCTCAAAGCTCTCGTCACATAAAGAGCTCCCACTTGAAGCGCTAACCTTGGAAAGAAACGCTGGAAACCAAGCTCAGGATGTTAATTCCAACATGGAAATTTTGTGACACTACGATTTGTTGTAGATTTTCCATGGGATTCAGGTTTTCTTACAACTTAACTTTTTCTCCACATCATAACTCTGGGCTGTAGGAAAGAGGTGGCCCAACTGTCACTGAGGAGTCCCCCTGATTCTGTTAGTGCCACAAAGCTCTACTCCCTACAAGGAGAACCATCTGTGCTGATAGTGACCCCAGGGCCATGATATGCCTACTACATGCCAGGTACTGTTCCAAGTCCTCTGCAGACACAGCTCACTGAATCCTCAAAGCAATCCTGCATGCCAGGTAGTATTATTATATTTCAGGGAAGGTCAAACAACTTGCTGGAATTTGCAGAGCTATTAAGGATCTGAGCGGGGAATTTGAGCTCAGGCAGTCCAGCCCCAGACCTTCTGTGGCTGTTTTTCTATGTCTACCCTATGAGCTGTGACTCAGCCTGTTGGTCATGTTTTCTCCTGTCCCTGGAGCCAGCGGCACAATTGGAATAGGCATGTAACTTAGCAGAACCAAATAGATTTTGTTAAGAAGATTGCCCAGCTGCCGGCCAACGAGCATCACTTTTTCCTCCGAGATTGCTCGTTATAAGCAAGATGTGAGCCTGGAATTACCCAGGGCGGCTGTGTTTTCAGCTCATAAAAAAAGCTGCCCTAGAAAGATGCCAGCACAGACCAAGGTAAGTTATGAAAATGAGAGAAAGATAAAGACCTGGTGGTCTCCCACCAACTTCTCAACCAGAGGGCTAACAAACTCCTTTTGCATGCACGAACTGTTTTGATATGGTCATGTGGTACTTGCCCCTTTAAGAGACTTAACAAAAATGCAGAGTAAACACAGGCAAGAGAAAGAACAAGTTCTCACATTTAAACATACAAAATGACAGACAGAAGCTCGCATTGCAGCCATGTTGCCGAGGCCCTTGAAGACCAGACAATTAAAATGTCCACACAGAAATTCCCAAATTGCACCTATAAATCGGGGGCAGAATAAATGAGAAAACCTGGTGAGCAGACCCACTGACCATTCTGTGCCGTGGACCACTGCCAGTGCTCCTCTGTGCTAGCTTAGTGCTACTACAAGGTCCACAGTCACCTCCCACAACCTGGTACACAGATCAAAGCAACCTCAGAGCATAAGATCATGGGTTATGCTTCTAGAACACACAGGCCATAGATACAGTGAGGGAGTCCAATTACTATCACATTTAGTCTTTGCTTACCTGGTCCTACAATGCACGCTTGATCTGGGCAGGACACAACAGGGAACACAGCAATCTGGGATGCAGCATTTGGATTTTAGCTGGAAGCATGAATTCTCCTAAACCCATTTCAAATCAGTTGCTTTAATTCTTTTGGTGCCCAAGTGGGTGGGGTAACATCCACATTTCTACAGGCTCTGGGACGGTGAGGGAGGAGCAGGAAACAAACCACAGTGAAGCCACAGCGACCAGCTAAGCAAGAAAGATGCAAGAAAGATGCAGAACTGGACAAAGAAAGCTACCCCGAGAGACTCAGAGCTGCCCTGGTGTTGGGGTGGCTCTGGGAGCCCACGGGAGGGGCATTGGGGTAAGTGTCCAGAGCACCACCCCAAGGCCAGGCCCAGCAGTGCCCGCTGCTGCAGAAGATGTGGATGCATCTTAATGAGACAGCAGGTCCTGGCAGGTGTTATTAAGTTTGGGATCTCAAAAGAACCTTCTGGAGGAGAGGGGACCTCACATCCAATGACAGGTGTCCTTATAAGACAGAGGGGAGGGACATGTGGAGAAGACCAGCTGGGGAGATGCAGCCAGATGCCAAAGGCCCCTGGAGCCCCAGAGCTGGAGGAGGCAGTGCGGATCCCCCTGGGAGACACATGGCCTGCCGAGTCTGGAGCCTGGGCCTCGCTGTTGCATGAAGCTGCCTTGTTGTGGTCCCTGCCAGGTGCCACAGCCCTAGAAGACCCACACACTGCACCAGGAGCGCGAGCCCACCCGCTCACTGTGAGCTGCCTCACCTGACCTGACCAAAGGGCACCTGGGGCTCAGCAGAGCTGCTCCCCCCCATGGTCCCCACTGTCCAGCAGGCCTGGGGCACCGGGAAGGGCATCCTGGGCTTTGCCTCCAGCGACCACCCAGCCTCTTAGGTAAGAGCACTTCTCCTTTTTCCTTGGATAGGAAATTGGGGGTACTGTCCATCAAGCTGTCTCTTCTAGACAGAGAAGAACCTATGTGACCTGGTCACACCCGACTGTACCTTAGAAGCACTCGCAGATCTTTAAAAGGATCAAAAGTGATCCACCCTCCCCTCGCCAACTCCACGCTGCTACCAAGATCCCCCCCTCAACCACGTTGGGGCAGGTCTGAGGATTGGTGTTTTGTTTTGTTTTGTTTTAATTCACCAGATGCTTCCAAGGTTCAGCAAGGTTGTGAGCTTCCTTCTCTCTGGAATCTACAAACTGAGCATAAAAGTGAATAAAATGACTGAAGCCCCATATCCAGTCAGGGTGCCCTGCAGAAGGCAGGCATCAGCGACCCCCAGCAGGCAGGCTCTCCTCTCAGGACCTGGCCCTCCAGCCTGCAGTGTGATGGTGAGTCCCCGGTCCCTGAGGACTTCCTTCCTAGGTGGCCCTCTGACGTTTCGGCTGCTAACAACCAAAGACCTCTGACCAACTCACTCAGGAACCTGCAGAACAGAGGCTCAAAATGAAGTCTCTGCTTGTCTGACACAGACTGTGGTCCCCCGCCCCACCCCATTCATTCATAAGCAATCTCTCACCCCACTGCTGAGCACAAAAAATTTGCTGAGAAAGAAAGAAGTGTTTTACAGAGAGAAGAGAGGATCTTCTACACAGAACCTTCGGGCAGCTCTAGGGAGCAAGCCATCTGCAAGTGTGCCGGTCTGAACACACCTATAGAAGATCATTAATTAAAGAATGTGTGCGTACTGCAAAAGAGGAGAAATAACCCCATCAGAGAGTAGCTGGAACTCATTGTCTCAGAGACTTTGCTAACTCCCATGATAGGTGGGGTGGACATCACCTGTCTTCTCTTCTTGAAAGCATCAACTTCTCAATCCCTAGGGTACATAAACGAGATAACTCAGTATACAGGTAGAAGAGAGAATAAAATCCTGCAGGGAAAATGATTCCAAGAATATCAGAAATGCCCACTCATAAACAAGTACAAGCCAAGTAAGTGTGATTTTCATTTTTTATAATTATGCACAAATAATCTCTAATTGACAACTCTTGTAGCTGCACCTATGGTGTAAGAAGGTTTGTGCTTGAAAAGAATCAAATGAACAGGAAAAAGCCCTGGGAATATACACTTTCAAGGTTCCTGTATATAACATAACTCAAATATAAGCTTTGATTAATTAAAGATGCACTTTGTAAACCTTAGGGCAATGACTAAAACTTAAAAAGAACTCTAAGTAATGAGGAAATCATGGAGATAAAATAGAATCACAAAAACACTTAGTCCAAAATCAGGCAGAAGAAGGAGGGGCAAAGAATACAGAACAGATAGGACATGAAGAAACCCATGAGCAAAATGTTGGCTCTTAATGTAAATCTATGGATAATTACATTAAATATAAATGGTCTAAACACAATGATTAAAAGACAAAGATCATCAGACTGAAGGAACAAGTGAGTGGGGTTTCCATTGGGACTATGTGCTTTCTGCAAAGGTCGATGCTAAACACTAAAACAAAAAAAAAAAAATGAAACATACATGCTACTTAAAATAAAGCTGAGGCAGCCACATTAATATCTGAAATGGACTTCAGAGCAAGGAATATGTCCAAGAATAAAGAGAGGCATTACGTTATACTAATGGATGTGATTCATCCAAAGGACATAATAATGCAGAGGGCACAGTGCTTTGAAATAATCAAAGCAAAAGTTGGCAGAATAAAATTTAAATAGACAAAGCCAAACTCAGAGATATAAGCATTCTCAGTAACTAAGAGAACAAACATACCAATTGGAATATATAGAATCCTTTTGACCTTGAGTTAGGCAAAAACTGCTTAGATGGGACACCAAAATTACAATCATTAAGAGAAAAGATCAATCAACTAGATTCATTAAAATTTAAAATCTCTGCTCCTCCAAAGATGCAATGGGAGAAAATATCTGTAAAACACAATCTGATAAAGAGCTTGCACCCATAATTTACAAAATACCCTCAAAGGTAAATAATAAGAAAATAAACAACCAATAAAATATGGGCAAAATGTTTGAAAAAAAACATTTCACCAATAATAAGAATGGCAATTAAACAGAAGAATATTCACCACTGTCAGGAGTGAAGTTAAAAATCTCAACAAAATATCCGCTGTCCATCTACCAAAATCAAACAAACAAAATGATAATATCAAGTGCTGATGAAGATACAAAACAGCTGTGACATTTATTCACAGCCTAGAAAAAATGAAAAACATTCAAACCACATTTTAAAATGAGTTTGCAGTGCAATCACCAAACTGCCTAGAAATTCCAAGAGAAATGAAAACACATTAATGTTAAAAACCTGTTTGTGAATGTTCACAGCATGTTTACTGCACTGCTCCTTTTTTGGCTTGAAGGAAAAGGCCAAAGTCCAGGGGCAAAAAGAGATGGAGGTTTGCTGGGGGCTGCGGTGGATGAGGGAGATGACTCCCCAGGAGCAGAAGAGCTTCTGAGGCTGATGGAAATGCATTATATCTCCATTGTGCCACATTACACTCTGTACAATGCACAAGGATGATAAATTTGTCAAAACTCACTTGAAAGGGTGAATTTCACCCTATGCAGTCACACTTTAATAAAGACAGCTTTTAAACAAAGTAGATGATTGTAAAAATGTCTGTCAATCAGCCATTCCTTTATTCCATTAATTCAGTAATATTCCCCTTTACTCCAATTAATACAGCAAGGACTCATTTTTATTAACCTTGCTCTTCAGGCCTGCAGATGTGTGCAACATCTAATACCCAGATGCTTTCTTTTCCACTTACACTGTTGCCAATGCTAACTAGAGAGTTTAGGCTCTTCCCTGCCTGACTCTGGCCACTCTTGTGATCAAGTGTACACTGGGTCATGAGGACCAGGCAGGTGAGTGGGGGAAGAGAAGCCTGCATAAGTACCTTCAGAAAGAGACATACCTGCTCACACGGGTGCAAAGAAGCCACATGGGAACGTTGCTGGGGATAGCAGGGTACCTGCACTTTCAAGGAAAGCTGGAATTGCTGATTATTTTTTCAGGATCAAGAAGATCATTTATGTGACCACCTTGGCAGAAGCCAAAAGAATATCTGATAGCATTTTTGCATGCAACTTCTAGTGAACTAATAATCCAATCTTTTCTATTGATACATAAAATTACAAGTAGTTACGGAGCGCAACAAGATGACTTGATAGATGTATATATCGTGGAAATCCTGATTTGTATATGTGACTTCCCCTGTTTTCAAATGTTGGGAGCTATTTTGGTGTTTGCAAATATTATGTGGGTAAAATGGAATTTATCTGCAGGTCATGGGACCTAGGAGCACTAGTCAAGGGATATAGATTAGAGGAGAGATCTGGCACCCGCCAGAGCCAGATGGTTAATCAGAATGGCTTCCAGGAAGATAAAATAAGCTCCAGGAAGCTGGAACACCACAGGAGTTCCACCATGAGGGATGGGAAGGGATTGAAGGGTGAAAACGTGAGCCTCCGTGCTCAGTGTCTTGCACACACACCAAGCATGGGCATGGAAAGGTGAGTTCGTTCCCTGGTGCCAGTGGGACCCTGGGCAAGCTGAGGAGGACCTCCCACCCCAGTGACCTCCTTGTCCTTCTCACACCTGCAACAGGTCCCAAATCCCTTTTCAGAAACCCCCAATTCCCAAGTGCTGACGAAGCAAGGGTCTGGCTGGCAGTGGGTGTTTAATTCCCTGGATGGCCAGCTCTGAAGTGCAGCTCAGCTCTGTGGGGACCCCGATCTGTGACAGAGACTTGTGTTTCCTGCAGCTTACCCATGGGTACCACAGAAGGGCACCACTGTGAGCCAAGCACGGGAAGGCATCTGCTAGGAATGTGCAGCCTGGGTCTCTACTCTGTATCTTGCCATTCAAAGACTTCCATAATCCTAGCTCTTGAAACATTTTTAGTCCCCAGATTTCAGAAAACAGACTGTGGTCCTGTATAACCTTGACAGTGCCTCACAGGTGACCAACCACCTTCACGAGCTTCTGAGTACCCCTAGGCCACCTGCCCTTCCACCTGCTTTTTAGGGCTCCAGGTATCAAACCCCCAGCTCAAAGATACTTTGCCTCAATTCGCTCATCTTAAATCTTAAGAAGAGATTCCCTTCTTTCAAAACTGTCCTAATTATGGAAACTTATAAGAACCACTCTATATTTTCTGAGCCCTGACAAATTGAAAAGCTTCTCAATCCATAGTTGAAAATAAACATATAGTTGGTATTAAACATTGACCAGTGGTCTCAAGGATTCCAGAAATCAGCAAGTAGATACTCACAAAGAAAGTCTTAGAGTGTGGTTAATGTTGTTGTTGTTATGATAGCACAAATTTAAAGAAGGCTCATTTGCTCTTAAGGAGCAAGTGTGGAGGAATCAGAAGCGAGGATGGATTGAATAGCTGCTTTTGATCATGAGAAATGAGCTGCAAAAACATTTTGCAGAAGATGAACTGCAGACCCTCGCAGACCTGAACCCCCCCCACACACACACACACTATGAAACTGCAGCAAGGATAGAGAAGCCCACCAACCACATCAAGGCAGAAGCAGGTGGCTTTGCTATAGGGTGGACTTCCCTGGCTTGTGATGTTCATCACCCCACCCCCATCCACTGCTGGTCCTGGCTCTGTATGCACACTAAATAGCTGCTCCTAACCCCTCTACGTGCATGTCCGTAGCAATCGCTACTCCAAATTAAAAGTGAAATCCTGTAGAAGACACAGATACACACACACACACACACACACACACACCAAGAGTGCAGGCTTTAAATAGGAAAAGCCCACAACTTGTTTTAAAAACACAACTGAAGTCCTCATCTGATTCAGATCTCTCAAGGACATAGGGATGAAAAGGGAAAGAGGGCTCTGCTCTGGCTCAACCCAGCCAGACAGAGCCCTTCAGGAAGCACCTTCTGTGCATTAGGTCCTTTGATCCCAAAGACCCCGGTGAGAAATGCAGAGAAGGGCATTTCCAATGACCACTTTACATTTGGGGAAAGTGAGTCCTAGAAATGCAAGGACCTTGAGCTAATAACAGAATTCAGGACAGGCTTCTGGGTGTTAGTGCTTGCAAACATCCCCCACCAAACACACACACACACCCTCCAAGTGCACCACTGTGTTCACCTGGGGCAGTCTGGAGAAAGGAACCACATACAAAACACAAAGGCACCCAGTTGGTGGGTCTGGGAAATTGTCCCCTCCAGGAAAGCAGCTTCCTCTGGAATTTCAGACAGTGTGGTAAGTAATCCCTTTTGAAAATCAAACCCTGCTTTTTAACATCAATTGGCAAGTTGTCTCTACCAATGCATTTCCAGCTTGTCCCGAGAGCGCTGGGCGGGAGAGTTCTGTTCTGCCATGGGGTAGATTTGAGGTTGCACTTCTTCCCAGCCCCACAGCCAGAGCATGGGGCCCGCCCAGCCCCACTGCGCAAAGGCTCAGGACACACTTGTGCTTGCACACTGCAGCTACCCAAATGGACCTGAGCAGAGCATGGGCAGCAGGAAGTCCACCAAATGCTCTCCCCACTCCCAGACCGCACCCCAGGACCCCTCAGCTGCTGTGGGCGCAGTCATTGGGCTTGGGACCATCTCTCACCGCCCTGCAAGTCCATGGTCCCCACATGCATAAAATAATATGGTGGTGATTACAGCAACAGCTACATTTTGTGAGCCCTTCAGCAGCCCCACCTTGGCTCACTTGCACAAATCTCAAAGACCTGTGGCAGTCATCATCCCTATAACCCCCAGGAGGGGGTGGGGGCCAGAGGCGAAAGCCCTCTGAGGAGAGAACTACTGGGAGCCAGCCCCAGCGAGAAGCGCACTCATCCCCATGCACGCTCCCAAGCCATACCAGGCCTAATTTGGGGTGCTTGGAGAGAATCCAGGTTTCTGCCAAGCTGGTGTCTGGGTGAGCTGCGCTATTAGTATGAGTCCTTTGTGAGCCACCGTGGGTTCTAGGGACCCAGCGTTTGCAGAGAGGGGTTACAGAGAGGGACTGGATCCCCAGTACCCCTGTCTGACCTGGGGATGGGGCTCTCATGGCTGGGAGGAAGGGGCTCAAAGGACTGGGCTCCTCTCTCAAGCAACCCGGCTCAACAATGTGACTGCTGTAGCAGGATGCTGGTCCCCGCGGAACTCAGGAATGGGGGACGCACTGAAAGTGCCCCCTCATCAAGCCCCCTTCTCACCCCGGAGGCAGCAAGGGTCTGGGGTGGTCTAGGGTACTGGGTTTGGAGCTTCTGCACCTATCCTGTCCCAGCCAGGCGCCCAATTCCATCCACCCTTCTAGGGAAGGGGCTGCTGGGCGCTCCATGGAGGGCTCCTGATGGGACCGGCGCCCTTGTCAATGTCCCCACTGCACCCCATGTTTAGGCTCCCCTCGTCCGGCTTTCACCGGGATCCATGAAACTTCATGATAGCCTGACCTGACCTTTGCCCAGAAGCGCGCTCAACACCAGGCTCAGCGCCTGGCATAGCGGCCCCGCCCCCAGGCCCCGCCCACCTCCGCCCCCGCCACTCTGCCCAGGCCCCGCCCCACACCCCCCACCTGGCCCCATACTCCCCATCCGGCCCTACACCTCCGACCCGCCAACGACTCATGATGAATGGAGGGGGCGGGGGCGGGGACAAGGAGCGCGCCTGCGGGTGGGGAGGACCCAGGAGGCGGGGAAAGCGAGTGGAGACTAGGGCAGGGGGCGACGCTAGTACCGCAACACGCCGTGTTCACAGCCGCTTGCCTTCGGGCAGTGTCCTTCCCAGGCACCCTGCACGCAGTATGGAGCTGGACCCTCTGGTCGCTGCCTCCAGTGCTCACTGCGGACCCGGTGGTCGTCACACGCCAACATCAACTTCAAGCCATTCCTCGCTTTAGCTCTGAGATCTGGAGCCATCTGGATTTAAAAGTCATATGCGGCTGCCAAGGAGGATATCCCAGAAGCATTATTTAGTGGGGAAAGCAACGTGCAGCGCAGGAACTCTGATGGACACAGATGCGCTTAGGTGTAGCATGGTGCGTGGAGAACACAAGGCACTAGCAGTTTCAGGAAGGGGACTGGACGAAGGGTGGAAAGAAAGACTCATTTTTCACTGCATATCCTTTCATTCCGTTGGGTTCGCACGTCGCGCCGCATGTGTTTTTTATTAACTGTTGGGGGGGAACAAAATAAAACTCAGCTCGCTGCCGCCACACACGCGTGCCCCAGACTTGTTCTGCAAGAGCAGTTTCTCTGCGGATACGGATCTGGAAGGACTGTCCTCGCTGCCGCTTCCTGACCTGTTCTCCATCCTCTCAGGTTTTCCCAGAGCTCCCCTCCGAGTTGCGGGACCCTGGAGCAGTCTCTGCCTTGTTACCTTCCCCCTCCACCAGGTGCAAGCAACTAGAGGGCGGGATCCGGCTCCCTCTGGTGTCTGGGGGCGAAAGGCGATGGATTCTGAGACTAGAAACCTGGCCCAGTCCTGCACCAGCTACAGCACCCGGGTCCTGGTGGTTCGCACCTGCCCTGGGCTCCTGGCTCTTACCCTAGGTGAGCTCAGACCAACCTCAGAAGGAAGGACGACTGGGTTATGTTTCGCGCGCCCTTAAGGTAAGAATTTTGAAATGGAAGAAAGAAGTCCTTGATTGATAAAGGAGAAAGGTCCTTCAACTCAGCTTCAAGGGAATATGAGTCTCGCACAAGGAGAAATTGTCCCCAGGTCTTTGGAGCACCCCTAACTCTGGAGCCTCTTCCTGCTGGGGGCGCGGGGTGGGGCTGGAGATTCTAAGGCCCAGGCTGCAGCATATGATGCTTCATTGTTTCTCTTTTAGCTTGGAGAGCCGGCCATGCCCAAAAGGTCTGTTCTCATAGGCCTGGGGAGTAACGACTTAATTTTTTAAGTGGATTATGCTGGTAATTGCCCAAATCAGTGCCTAGCTATCCTCCTCCTCCTCCTCCTCCTCCTCTTCTTCTTCTTAAGCCTGGAAGTCATTGGAGAATAAATATTTTTCATTTAAATGTTCCTAGCCTCCCGCCATCAGGGAGAAATACAACATCTCCCATTATTTCTGACAGAGGGATTGGAATCTGCCTCATCCTCTCTCCCTCCTATCCTATAATAGGAACAAAAAATAAAAGCCCTGGATTGGGGCCTCCCCTCCCCTGCTCTCCCTTGCAGACCAACAGCTGCCCCTCCCCTGCGCTGGCACTTTCCTTTTGGCACAGAACATTGCTCTTCTTGTGCAAAGCCAGATGTGGTCCCTGGATTAAGGACTCCACCCTGCAAATAAACAAAACAAGAGGAAATTGAACCTACCACAACACAATATGTAGCCACTCAAAATGAAGGGGAAATTTTAAAAAAAGGGAAGATGACCTTCAATCTGGTAAGCCCACCTGACTGTGTGGCCATTCTGCTTTGTAACAAAGCCCTGCACACTGGGCCAAGGCCTCCCAGCATCCCAGAGGTTGTTTTTCTCATCCCTGCAGAAGTAGACCTAGGAAACAGGGAGCTCCCCCTCTGCAAGTCCAACTGTGGGACCTCATTTAATTTGTCTTCTAAAAATCAATCAAACAAAATACAGATCCAACAAATCTGAGGGATGACGTTGTCATTTATCTTGGTTAGGTAAATCCACAGGAATGGAGGTGCAAACCTAGAGGTTTATGGGCTAATAGAGTTTCCTGTGTTTATTTTTTTAAAGTCATGTATTATTTAACCTCAAGATCATTAATTCCTTAACTTAAATTACTTCTAGATGCTTTTCTGAATTTCAAAAGGAAATCGGAGACCACTAATCTCCTCAAAGACTATTGCAAAGCTCCCTGCAGGCTGTGGGCACATGGAAACAATTAGCATGATTTATAGGAGAGAGGAGTTATTGGAAAAAGGAAACCTGTTGCTTCCACATGTGTTGAGTTCCTTCCTAAGTCAGAGGCAATTTCAGATGTTTTGTTTGTTTGTGTTTAAATTCCAAATTGCTAATATTGCATAAAATGAAAGACAGAACTTGCTAATTTGGCCAGGATTTCCTTACACATAATAAAACCTATACATAATAAATTACTGAACACATGGAAATGAGGGCTATATGCTGGGCTCATAAAAAAGCTTTGGTCATCCTACAAATTCAACAGCAAGGTCTGACTCTGCTGCTTCCTACTAGAGGTAAAAGCAAAGAATGGGGCACAAAAGGAAGTTCTAAGTTCTTGTTGCTCTGGACACTGTATCATTTTTCCTGGTTGCAGCTCTATGGGGAACATTAGTTTTGCCTTTTGACAGTTCATTCATTCATTCAACAATCATTTGTCATTTTCTTACCTATTTGTCAGCCCAGATTCCAGCTTGAACAAAAACACAGGCCCTGCATTTATAGATCCTGCATTCTGGTTGAGGAGATAGACTCTCAAGAAATGTATAAGTCAATTCATCCCCAAAGACAATGATGTGTGTTCTGAATAACTTGGATCAGGCCTTATGGAGTCCCACTCACCTCCCAGGGCCCCGCCCTTCAGCACTACAGCCAGGTTGAGTCCCTACGCTCCTCATACCTGCAGTGGGGGTTAAACTGGTTTGGAGGAGACGACCATATTCAACCCACAGAGTTTGCTTGCTTCATCTTGGGAAGGGTGTGCTGACGCCATTTGGTAACCTCCACCACTTTCCACCCTCCTTGTCCTAGGGGAGGCTCCACCCGGGGTCTGGATAAGAATGAGGAGACCCAGCCCCTGCCAGGGAGAGGCTCTGGCTAGAGCCTAGGAAGCTGGACTGAGGGCCTCATCTCTTGCCCCTCCTGGTGAATCTCTCCATATCTGGCCCACCTGCCATCCCCCACTTCCTAGCAGGAGAGGCAGCGGCTCTGATGTGGTGGGGGGAAGGGGGGCAGTTCCGTAGGTGGGCTCTGAGTGGCTTGGGCTCCATTCCTAGAAATATAGCTCAAAGCCCCCTCCTGAGGCCACTCCAGTTATTTTCTGGGTGCTCGTGCCCTGTAGCAGGTAGCTAGCTAGGCTCATATCACCTAGACTGGTTCCGGCCCCTGTAGATGCCACGTACATAAGGGCTCAGCCCTGGCACTGATGCCCTTCTACGAATGAGATGGTAAATCCCAGTGCCACTTAAACCACATCACTTGTTTTCTGTTACGACACCCACAAGTAGCACCTGGAAGCCTCAGGCTCTAGAGCCCTGCTCTGCTGCTGACCTGCTGCAGCCAATTGATTTCTCTAGCTTCGTTTGAATTGTGTCTACAAGTGAGGAAGGCCTGAGATGCCCCGGGAATGCCTTGATGCCTGAGACTTTAATTTCTTCTGGTTTCCTTTGCAGGAGCTGCAGGTATTCGTGAGCCGGGCTGCCCTGCAGCAACTATTTTCAAGGCAATAACTTGGATGGGATGGAGGGGCGAGAAGAGGGGTACGTACATACCTGGTCCTTGAAGAAAATCAGGTCATTCAATCCAGCACCATAGCCCAGCCAGATGTGATCGATTGTCTCACTGCATAGATGATAAAACCAGGTCCCAGAGGAGGATAGCCACTGGCTATCAGAGTAACAGAGCAGGCCTTGGACTCCTGTTCTACCCCAAATTCAGTACCTATTATTTGCCATTTTCCTCTCCCAGGGAGAGGGGAGGAAGCATCATTTGCTGAGACCCTCCTGGGGAACGTTTTACACCTAGCGGGCATTTGTGGGTCACACCCACTGGTACAGTTCCTCCACACCTAGAGCGTGTCATAAGAGACCTAAACCAGCAGAGCCTTCAACCTCTGGCCAGCCTCCTGATGGCCATGTCAAAGCACAGCGAGCCAACAACGTGAGCCGTGCCAAGCCAGCCACCAGGAGAGCCAGCGCCAGGCAGCCGCTCACACTATGCAGCACCCACCCACTGCTCTCAATTGGCCTGCATCTCATGATCACTTATCAGCACTGAATTCAGCTAATCAGCTGTCTGATTAATGCTGCCAGGCAGCACCATTGATATGCCATAGAGATTTGACTCTGGCTCCATTCATTCCATCAGTGAGTAACAGATGCTTTATCGGTGCCCTTGGAAATGGGCTTTAATTATGTTTTCCCATAATTAAAGATGGCCCTTCATGTGAGCGCTAAGTACCCCAGGTGTGGGCTCAGCTTCCCAGACAGATCCAGTCTGTTTGGTTCTCAGTTCACGGCAAGGACTACCCAAGCACCTTGCCACTCATCCAGAGGTAACCAGGGTGGTCCACTGAGAAGACTGACAACCACTTGTTCTGCTCCCAGCTCCCATTGGGTCAGGCTTTGGGGTTTTCCAGGGCCACCTGCCATCAGGCTGTTTTCCTCAGTACCATGGAGTGGGGCAGAGGCTTGCCAGGTTCCTGCCCTGGGCTGTGTCATCATACCCAGTGCTTCCAGTTCATTACACACATGCAAGGTGGAAAGGCCTCACTCTGGTGGAAAGCCAAGTTCCTATGGGGTTGGAGTGCTGGGCCGCTTTATGACATGAACATGAGGCTAGGACCACTTTGCTCAGAGGGCCCGTGAGCGCCAGGGAATCACACCACCTATCTGCCCTGGTTAGGTGCCTCACCAGCAGATGCACAGAGCAGATGATGGGATTTGTTCTGGGCATTGATGTCTTGAATTCAGATGTGCAGGCAGGGAAGAGCGGGAGGCCAGAGGACAGTCCAGACTAGGATGGAGGAGCGGCCACAGCCACAATCCTGGAGAAGCGGCTCTCCCTCTCTCTCTCAGCCCAGAGCAGGAGCGAGCAGGTCAGAAGCTGCTCATGCCACATCCCGCACCCCTAGTAGAGACCCGCAATGGGGTCCGGGCACCCTGGATCATCTAGGGACGGCAGAAAGGGCCAGGCCTATTCTGTCAGGGGGGATTCTTTTTGGGAGGTTTTATGATTTAGAAATGAGGTGTCTTCCCGAAGCACATTTGTTACACAACAAGAGAATTTTCAGAGTGAAATGATTGGGTTATGAGGACCTTAACCTAGTCAGTGGACTAATCCACCAATAGATTAACTGGCCGTAGTGTAGGCTGTAGGGTGTGGCTGGGGGGTCAAAGCATGTCTTTGGGTTTATACTTTGTCCCTGGTGAGCAGGGCTTTCTCTGCTTCCTGGTTGAGGTATCCTGAGCTACTTTCTTCTGCCATGATGCCCTGCCACGATGCCCGGCCTCACCTTGGGCTCCGAGCAATGGAGTCGGCTCACACGGACTGAACCTCTGAAACCACCAGCCCCAGATAAACTCCTGCTCCTCTATGTTGTTCCCACCAGGTCTTTGGTCACAGCCACAGAAGGCTGACTTTCACAGGAGACAAACAGAACACCGGCTAGCTGTCCCTTGAACAAATGAGAGTTGATCTGAAGACATGGCAGGAGGAGGTGTGGCTGCCGGCTTCCTGCAGAGCTCAGTTTTGTCCCAGATGCAGGCTCTGTTTTCCGGCCTCCACCATCACATGCACTTGGGTACGTTAGATCACACGAGGATGGCAGCTGCACACCCAGTGGTTCTGTCCCTGCTCCAGCAGAAGGGTGGGGCTGAGATGAGAAGGCAGCAGGTAGAGTAAAGGTGGGCAGGGTGCTGAGACATCTGCCCCCAACTCCTCCACATCCCTGGCCGATGGAGCCTTGCAGATGGACTTAGGTTGCCAGTCAGTGGTCTTTGTGCTTATCCAGAAGCAGGGTATGGGGCTGTCCAGGGTGACCACATAAGCCCTTTGGAAATGGAACCCTTCTCTGGCTGGTTGCATTGTTTTATTTTTATTTTTTATTTTTTTTTAAGCATTGCCTGTTTGTTACTTTAAAAATCAAAGTCTCTGGAAACATACAGAGAAGGCCTTCCCTCCTGTCCTGCTGCTGGAGGGCTGTCCTCCGGGTCTCTGTCTGCAACCACCACTCTCCTCCCTTATGGCTCCTAGGGAAGGGGCCTTGCCTGGAGGAGTGTGATTCCTGGGGTGAGTGCAACCCCAGACTCCAGGCCCCCAGAATGTGCCTCCATGGAAGCCTGTGAGGGAGGAGGCATCCCCGCTCCTCCCTGAGCCATGAGTCAGCAGGTGACCTGGGTTGGGCCCCAAACCCACAACCCTGGGGCTTAGAATTCGTTTTTAAGTTGAGATATAATTTGCATATCCACCAAATTCACCCTTGCTAAATGCTTGATTCTGTGGTTATAGGTTGATTCTCAAAGCTGTGTGCACCCTCACCACCGTCTGATTTCAGAACATTCCTAATGTCCCCGAAGAAACCTAGGGACATCCACCCCCAGTCACTCCTCGCTTCTCCCCATTCCCCGGGGCCCTGGTGGGGACTAATTTGCTTTGCATCTGTAAGGACTGGCCTCTTCTGGATTTTCACATGAAAAGAATCCTCTGGCATGTGATGGTCCCTGCCCCACTTCTTTCTCTTCATGCCTGAGCAATGCCCTGCTATAGGTGACCGTGTCTTCTTGATCCACCAGTTGATGGACAGTAGGGCCATTTTTGGCTGCTATGAGGGACTTTGACTCCTGAGTGACTTGCAGCCAGGGGGTCACTTGGTGGTCAGTTTTTTGGCACAGCGATAGATGGCAGAGGAGGCTGGGTGGTCTCCCTGGTGACAACCTGGAGAGAATCTTCCTCATTTCCTGTTTCCTCCTCCTTCACCTTAGGGAGCTTCCTTGGTCCCTTTATCCTCAGCCCTGGTCTCCCAGCCTTCGGCCACCTGATGGAGTCCCCACCTCTGAGAAGCATACCTACTGTACCCCTCGGGGTCCTGTGCATGCAGCACAGTATTAAAGTGTATGTTGGCTCTCAAAATTGTGTCCCTGGGGAACATCTTCTAGTCAATTTCAAAGCGGATGTAAAAGCTCAGAGAAGACAGAGCCCAGAGTGTGAGAGAACATTCCCAAAGTCAGCTGGGGAGTGGCTTTGTGAGCCCAGAGACTGGACATGAGCCGAAGGGACAGGGGGAGTGCTGGGCAGGGCTCCAGGACACATCCTCCAGCCAGGTGAGAGTGTGGAAAGACTCACTGCAGAATCCGGCTTGGGTGGTCTCTCTGTGCCAAGGCCCAGGCACCCACAGATGTCTCCCACCCTGTGGTCTCCAAACAGACAAGGGCCAGGAGGAGAGGGAAAGAGCTGGCACAGCTCTGGAGGCTTGGGGATGACAAGAGGAAACCACACCTCCTGGCCGTGGTGGGGATTCTGCCTGACACTGGCCCCGGGGGGTGGGGCATGCCTCACTGTCACATCTAACTCCTGGGCAAGATGTTACCTGCCCAAAAGCTGTGGAGATGGCTATTTTCCATGATTGTCTTGAAGATCACACTGAAAAAGAGAGGAAAATGCATTCACAGGTGATGAATATCCAAGTCTAAGTCCTCTGGCTGAGGTGCTCTTCAGAACTAAGCCATTCGAGTAATAGACATGGGACATAACAGGGTGATTCTGTGAACATCACCCTGTGCTAGGTGAACACAGGCTCTCCCCTAATTAAAAGGCTCTCTCAGTTCCTTTAAGACAATTTACTTCTTCAAATACATCAGACAATTAATTACTTTAAAATCACAGGACTTTCCTTAGCCTTCAGATGACTCAGGGGACAGACTTTATGGTTGCAGGTCCTGGAGGCTTGCTAAAGGGTTTCAGCTTGGTGAGAATTTTAACTACAGACATCAAGTCCAAAACTGAGGTCTGTTTCCAGTACAAACAACCTGAGCTAGTGCTTGGGAGGTCGGGAGGTCGGGAGGATGCTGGGCGCTCAGGAGGGTCAATTCACTTAACACTAAGAACATCAAGCACAGCTAATGTGGGGCCAGGAACTTACTGCAGACTTGGACCTGATCCATGCCACTGAGAATAAAAGTGGACACACAGAAGGACACACGTGCCCATCCTGGGTCTTCCAGATGGCATTCCAGAGGCTGAAGTTCCTTCCCCTGTCACATTATATGAGGACCCTGTTTCCTACACAGTGGTAAGCCCTCGAGGGCAGAGGCAGGGACCCTGCCTGCCTGGTTGACCACCCCATTTCCTGCACATGGCCTGGTTCACATACTCAGCATATATTTGCTGGATAAGGTGTTAGAGAAGCAGAGACTCCAATCTAGAGAGGCCCCTGGGCTCGGTGACTATTTCCAGTAGGGCATGTGTCAGACAGTAGGGAGAGGAGGGGGCAGTGGCACATGGCATGCACCAACCCAGTTAATAGGTCAACTTGGGCCAACTGTTCTTGGGGTGAAGGGCAGGACAGATGAATTGACTCTTATGTAAAACAGACCATGCGTGGATGTGGGCTACCAATTCCTGTAAGATATGAAACAAGCTTTAAAATCATCTGTGGGCCTGTGGGTTTCCAGGCTCCTACGTTGTGGTTTTTGTCCTAATCCCATGGAATTTAGGAGAGATATACTTTCACAGAATTCCACCTGGGAAAGTTGCTATATATCTTCTTTCCTCGCTTTGGGTCCCTGCTAATGTGGAAAGACATACAGCCCTGAGACTCCCTGGCACCTTAAAGGGCCAGACTCAAGGACTCTCAGAAGCTTTTCCCTGTGGCTGAGCATGGCTGACAAGCGTCCTGTGATGGGGCTTGTCCTGATTTGGGCTCTGAATGGAAGCAAGGTGCCTGAGATGCCTCCATAAATGAAAAGCAAGCAAAAGGACACTTTGGACCCAGGGGAGAACAGGAGTAGGGCAACTGGGGTCTTGGAGCAGATTCAAAGTTGCTGCTGTCAGCAGAGCTGTCCTCCCTACAGGGCTGGGCCGGGCTGGGCAGGCGCTCAGCAGCTGCCGGATGATGGCAGGGCTGACGTGGGGACAGAATTCTTTCCTAGGAGCACAACGCTCAAGTATCCTGAAGAAAAGGGACCTTCCTCATCAGTGTCACCTATGGATAAAACACTGCCGTCCTTAGGTGAGAAATCCAGACTTGGCCCAGAGATGCTGGGTGGCCCCAGTCAGCTAGAAGCTGTGCTGTTTGGGGGATTCCTACAACAAGCTTCCACAAATCAGGTGGCTTGAAACACAATGCACTCCCTCACAGCTCTGTAGCCAGGGGCCCACAGGGCTGAGCTCCCTCCAAATCTCAAGAGGGGCCCCTTCTAGCACCTGGTGTTCCCCATGTGCCTGGCCTGTGACTGCAGGCTTCCATCTCGGTATCTGTTTTCAAACAGCCTGTCCCTGGATCTGTGTGCCTTTTAGTTACTCACATAGACACTCACTGGCTGAAGGGCCCCTCCTAACCCAGGACACCTCATCTCCATTCCTTCCTAAATCACACTTGCAAAAAAGATCCTCTTTCCATATAAAGCCACACTCTGAAGTTCTGGTGGACATACACTTCGGAGACCACTGTTCAACCCACCACAGGATCAAGAGGCAGGACTGGAGCAGTCATTAGAGAGGATGCTCTGTCCCCTTTCCCCTTTTGGCAAACAGGAAATGCACAGTGGCCATGTTATGCAAAGGGACACTTACACAGGTGGGGTCAGGGTTTAAGGAAATAAAACAACAGTGTGGAGAACAAGGGGAGCTCTTGGAACAGGGACAAGTGGTCACTGGGACAGAGCCATCAGGGAGGGGTTGTGGCCTTTGGTGGACAAATGCTGTCACAAGGAGTGAGCCAGGGCAGAAAGCCCAGCCTACCCTCTTCTCACTTCTGTTCCCCACTGGTGCCTCCTGTTAGCCAAACTCAGCTGGAGCAAAGAGAGCAGAAGCCCCCTGCCCTGCCACCCACGTGGGCACAAAGTGAGAGATGGATACAGGAGCCCTATAGGGCGAAGAAAAGCCATCTGCATTCTCATGAGATGAGCTAGATCAGAAGATGTGGCTCTATCTGTGGGCAAATTAGGGGCTCTCATCCCCTCTGGAAGAAACTCCTGCCCAGATCTCAGCTCTCATTACAGGGCTCAGAGGAGAGCAGAGGAGAGGCAGGAGGTGGGATGGGGGGTGCTCTGAATGGCAATTGCACCTACCAGATAGATTCCTTCTCCCCAGGCAGGAGGCAGGGAGGTCAGGAGGCAGCTGCCTGCCCTTTCCACTGAGTGTGTGGGCAGACATGGAAGCTCCAATTCCCATGCAGGAACAGGACTTGGCCTTAGCCAATACCTTCCCAGCCTCCCTGTTGAAGCAAAAGCAGAGGATCATGTGCAAGGATGGGCAATTAGCACTCCTGGGCAAAATGCAGCCCTTGGCCTGACTGTGTAAATAAAGTTTTATTGGCACACAGCCATGCCCATTGGTTTGTGCTTTGCAGTTGTGGTTTTCCTGTAATGGCAGAGTTCAGCAGTTATCACAGACAGTCATGACAGAGCAAAGCTGAACACACTCCTCGGCTCTTTATAACCCCTGGGTGTAGCATTTAAAATGTCCTTTCATTTGTCTCCTCAACGTCTATAATTTTTTTGGTCAAGTCTGGTTGGTGTAGGGGTGTGGGGTGGAGGACAGGGACTTGGCTCCAGGCAGTCATTCAGGGATCCAGGCTGATGGAGCCTCTGCCATTTGCACATGTAGACCCAAGCTCACTTGGGCATTGGCACCAGACGCTCACTGAGTGGGGTGAAAGTCGGGGTGAGCTGCCTGAAGAGCACCTCACTTCCACCTGTGCACTGCTGGGTACACCGCACCCCCAGGCTGCTCTCAGGGAGGGGGAAACAGGTAAATAGAAAAAGAAAGAGAAGGGGTGTGAGGGACAGCTCTCTAAGAGGACAGGACTTTGCAGGAGGCTTGGCTTTTACATAGAAGGCAAAAGGACGAGTTGTAGGTGCCACCATAGAGAAACAATGGCCCACATGAACAAACAATGGCCTTAGCCACTACCTGCCCATGCCTGCTTAGCTGCTGGGCCTGTGGGAGCAGACTCTCGGTGAAGGATGCAAATCACCCACGGGCTCACAGCCCGATGGCCTGGCAGCCGGGCAGCTGGAGGACAAAGGGCCTCCTTTGAGTGTTTGCTGCTGCTGAATCCATTTCCTGGCTGGGACTGTGGGTCCTGAATCTTCTCCTTCTCTGGAGCTATGCTGGGTCAGCCTCCTGGCCCTTGTGGACTGACCACAGCAGAGGGGGTCATCCTCAAGGAAAATGGCAGAGGGACAAAACCAGCAGGTGTCCGCCACGTCCTGAGAGGAAAGAATCATCTCCAACAGTGCATTTCCCATCCCAGCGTCAGCTTCTCAGAAATGGGATGGGGACCCTGAGAGACACCAGGCAACCCCTGGAGCAGGACAGCTGGGTCACAGCCTCCGAGCCTCTGCTGAGAGCAGCTCTGTCCTCCCAGTACTTGCTGTTAAGCAGGTATGAGGAGTGCGGGTTGTGTCCGCACTGACAGCCGGGAATAAATAGATTTTCTATGATATTGTTAAACTTTCCTCTCACCGTGTGCAATCTGGAGCTGCTGTGTACAGAAGCACAGCTGCAGGACATCCAGAAGGACTGTAATCAGCTAATGAGGAGTGATTTTCGCCGCCCTCCTCCTTGTAGCCACCTTTTCTTTCCAGAACCAATCCTCATCTCTCCTTATATTAAAACAAGAATATCCAGAATTGTTCAGAGTGGGGGAAAAGGGAGGCCAGTGGGGGCTGAGGGCCACCATGGCCACTGACTGACCTTGGAAAAGGTGGGCAGGTTCCGTTCGACTCTCGTCTTCAGTGATGGCCTCTGGAATGGAGGAGGTGAGAATTCTTCCCTCATCCATGAGCAGATAATTTGTGGACTCTGAGAGAGTCCATGAGTGGTCATTAGACCAATGGCCACCACTGGGTGGAGGGAGGAGTGGAGAGGAAGGGCAGGAGGAGGAGGAGTCCAGCAGGAAGGTGTCATGGCCAGGTTCTTGGCCACTGATCCTCTTCCTGGCTTCCCAGTGATTTGCACCTGGAAACATGAAGATGTTTCATTCCTAGTTCATTGAGCAAGAAATGTGACTTTTGTTAGGTCCCCTCAACCCCAATGGGAAGCACCTAAGTCTGGTGATCTAGGGGCCCACCTGCTGAGCCCTGAAGGTCTGAGCCCCCTGAAGTCCACCTGTGGAGGCCCAGCTCCCAGCATGAGGACATGTGGAGGTGAGGCCTTCATGGGGTGACGGGGTCATAAGGGCAGAGCAGTCATGATGGAACTAGTGTCCTTATAAAAGGGGCCCCATGGAGCTCCCTGGCCCTCCACCAACAAAGACACAGTGAGAGGGCGGGCCTGTGAACTGGGAATTGGGGCCTCCCCGGCCCCCAAATCTGGAGATGCCATTCCTTTGGACTTCCAGCCCAAAGAACCCAAAGCACTTTGTGGAAACAGCTCAGACGGAAACACCACCCCATCCCTGGCTTCTGGCCTGCGTTCCATGGAGTCTGGGGAGTGGCTAGGAGGGTGTCGTATCACCCAGAGACCCAGACCATGGGCTCCTCGGCCACCCTGCCTGGAAACAAGGCCTGGTCTGCTGCCTGGACTTTGCAAGTGATGGGTTTTCCCGAGCCTGTGTCCCCCGCTGTGAGGTAGAGAGGATGAGAGCCTCTAAGGCCTAATGGGGTCCCCCAGAGCCCCTGACACACACTGCAGGGAGCACTGTGGACCAGACACCTGGCGCCTCAGAAGGCAGAGCCGGGCAAAGTCACGCGCTCCCTCACATGGAGAGCACTGCTGGATTCTGCTCCCTCCAGAGGCCTGCAACCCGGGAATGGCTGTCCCACAAGCCAGTTCCGACTGCCACTCCTTGACACCTGGGCCGACATCAGGACAAGGAGCCCTTCTTTCCATAGTTGCTGGTACCACTAATGAATAACCCTTGTTTGGGGACATCTGCACTCCCCTCCCACCCTCCCCTTTACTGGGTGTCACTGAGCCTCAAGTTCCCTGGGTGAGACTCACTCTTTGGGGATAAGTACATTATCTAATGGGGCTCATGCAGACAGACTTGTTCAGAGGGAATGAGGGAAGACCCCTGGACTGGACGCCCCTAACCAGCCGCTCTCCAGCTCCATTCCACATCACCCCACCTCCCAGGCCTTCTCACTACTTCTGGACCTGAAGTCCTTCCTTCTTGGGGCTCCAGGGAGAATTCAGCTCCCCACCTGCAGCTTCCCTGGGTGAGGCAGGTGGCTGGGAGGGGCTGGACATCTGTGGTCTCCAGGAGGACCATCACTCTCCTTCTGCCCTAAGGCCTCGCTGTCCACCTCACACTTAACCTCACGCACCTGGTTTTATGGTCATTCCAACACTCGCTCTCTGAAGTCTCCATTTCTGTGGCCACTACACATGGTCTCTCTCCTCCACTGGGGTGTGAAGGACTCCCCAACAGAGACCTGCCCTGCCCTGTACCCCAGACATCTCTAACTGGCTGGCCTGTAGCAGGTGCACAGTGAGGGACCCAGGATGGGAGAAAGACCTATCGTCTAAGTCAAAAGAAGCTGCTGCTCTGTTTAGAACCTGAGGTTTCCTGGGTTTATTTTGATCATGGTAAAATACACATGATGTAAAATTTCCTGATTTAACCATTTTAAAGTGAGCAACTCAAAGGCATAAAGGACAGGGTCAGTGTGGTGTGACCATGACCACTGCCTGGTTCCGGAACTTCCTCCTTACTAAGGGTGGGACGCAGGACGCACCCCCCCCCCGACATGGCTGCAGACAGGACATGCTGCCACATAGGAATGTCTTTGCTTATTTTGAGATAATTCTTTTGAGAAACTAAAGACATAGGAGTAACTCTGAGAAGCTGCCTTTTGGTAAAGAAAAAAAATTTATCTAGGAAGGAAATCTACATTAGCCCAAGTACCTGTGTCGGGCAGGGGCTTCCCTGAGAAAGCTTGTCACCTGAGAGGTCTTAGCTGTACAACAGGGCAAACTGTATTCACCATACACTTCTCTCACCCTCGAGAACTTGTCTCCACCCTCTCCAGAAGCCCCGATCTCTATTCCTTTCTGTGGCTCAGAATATCATAAAGCTTCAGCCCTGCCTTATGTCAATTTAATTCATTGCCCACCAAAAACATAGGTGGGTGATGGGAAGCCCCTTCACCCTCCCCTACTCACCCCAAAGAAACCCAGTACATGCAAGCTGTCATGAAGTTTTGCCATGACATTATTCAATAAATGCCTACAGATGTGTGTCAAGCCCTGCTGTGATCTGTCCATCCTGAGATGGCCACTCCCTTACCCCATCCTGCACCAGAGCTCCTTCAAGGGCACTGTACATTTAACCAGTCCCACATGTTTGAATAACTGCATCAGGAACTCGGCTAACATCCTACTTGGATGTTAGAGACAAGACACCGTGCTCTAGACTTAAAATGAAGCTACAAGGCACTTCATGTTGACCACTATCAGCTTAAGACTTCAAACTTGGAGTGGGAAAGTCTCTGGGTGCCCATCACAGCTGCAGCCTGGTGATCAAGATTTCCCCCTAAGCAGAAGCAAAGCAAGCACTGAGGGTTTTAGCGTTGGGGCAGCTTGTGGGCTTGGGAAGGTCAGGTGCACATCTGGCAAGTGTAGGTGGTCCTACTGAGGAGAGCAAAGTCAGAGTAGGTGGATGCCAGCCAGCAAGGGGCTCTTATACCAGGTGCTCGGCTCTAGCACTGGAAGTCTGCAGGTAGCAAGTGGGAGCAGAGAGGGCGGGGTGCAGAGGGAGGCCTCTGCAGCAGGGCTTTCCACCTGGTCCTGAGGTTGCTCCGTGGAGTGGCTTTAGGCAAATCAGTGAGGTGCTGTGCGGCTCAACTCCTGTTATTATTTGAAGCAGACTGCCATGCTCCTAGTGTCTTAAACCAACATGACTTAATTTTTTTTTTTTTTTTTTAGTTCTTGAGGTCAGGAGTTCTTTCACATAAGGACAAAAGCCGTACAAGCTCAGGGCTCTCGCAAACTTCCTTTGAAGGGGAGAGGCTGGACTTACAAAGGCAATGTCACCAAACCAAAATGAGTCCTGAGGCAGGAGGATCTCAAGTTCAAAGCTAGCCTTAGAAATTTACTGAGGCCCTAGGCAACTTAGTGACACCCTGTCTCAAAGTTTAAAATAAAAGGTGCTACCGATGGGGCTTAGTAGTGAAGTCCTCCTCTGTCCCAGAATCAGCTTTTCCACCATCCACAGACAGAACTATGGACTCTGTATCACAGCTGACACAGTCTGCTAGCTGGGCTCAGAGTGTCCTGCTCACAGTCCACAAGGTTCTGAGAAGGGAGAGCAGGGAAAGAGGTTGATGGGAGCACAGGACAAGAAGCCCAGGAGGAGAACACTGCAATCTCATCAAAGGCCTTCCCTTCTTCTTTCCCTTCCTTATTCTCCTCTTCCTCCTTATCTCCTGTCACCTTCCCTTTCCTTACAATTCCTAAGACTTTGTGGCTTTTCCTTGATATATGAACTGAATTCTCAGAGCTCAGAAGTCCAAATCCAAAGGCCAGACCTGAGAGTCAACCTGCTCTCACCCTCACCCCAGAACCCACTGGGAAAATCCCAGTCTTTAGAATCTACTGGAAAGTTACCATCAGCCTAAATGTCCCCCAGCCCTGTTCACCAGGAGGGACCAGCAAGTGTTCCAACTGGGAGAGTCGTGCCCGGGCTTCCAAAAGAAAGCAGAATGCTAATTCTTCCCGTGAGGGTCTCTGCAAAGTCAGGGTCAAGGTTTGATGGGGAGGCAGCCTTGGAAGCCCAGAAAGGGCCGGCAGGGAGGGTGGGGCATGTAGTTCTGGCCAGGATGCAGTGTCCCTCAAGCATCCCTTGCAGATCCTGCAGAGTTCCTGCAGGCAGGAAGAGTGCATGGATATTCTGAGATTCTCACAGCCCAGAACCTTCCATGCCTTTCTGTGGTTTCTTCAAGTAGGATCAGCCTTCCCCCTTCATCCCTTGGCAATGCCCCACACTCTGGCTCCTCAACTCCAGTGCCACAGAAGATTCCTGCAGCTGCTGGACCACGCCTGGTGGCTGACGCAGCATGGACAACCGCTCAGAGGGATCCTAAGAGGGCAGATTCCTCGGGACAGTGTCTGCTCAGAGAAGGATGGGGCTGGGGGTTTGTCAACTGATAGACTTCCTCCTTCTGCATTGACTCAGAAAGAGCTTAGCATTGGAGGACAAAGAAGGGCCTCTTGTGGTCACCCAGGAGTCTTTCTAGTTAACGAGAATGCAGAGCCTTACCAAATATCCTTCCAGTGGCAGATAACAGAAGAACCCACCCAAACAGCCCAATGAGAAGGAAACCTCAGCATCTCACGTATCAGAATGTCTTCAGGTGTGGGGACCCCGGCAAAGGTTACTGTGCAGCTGTAAATAAGCTTCCCCTCCCCCTTTCTGCTTCTCCAGCCTCAGCCCATCAGCTGGGTTCCTGGCCCTGGGAGATGGCTGCTTTGGCTCCAGGGGGGGTCCCTAGGTCAAACAGCACTGCAGGTCTCCTTCCCAGAACCAGGATCCCCTCTTCCAGGGACTGCTCAGCTCATTTTCTCTCACATCTTATTGGTTGGCATTGGGTCATACGCTTAGCCCTAAACCAATCCCAGCAGAGAAAGGAACTAGATGGGTTGAGCTAATCTGGATTTCCTGGGAACTGGGGAAGGATGGGCTCCTTTGCTCCCAGGGCTGGGGTGGACTTTTGGGGTCATCGGCATCCTCTGCCACATGTGGGAACACGACATTTGAAGGAGTGGGTACAGGGCAGGCATTTGGAGGTCATCCCCATGACCAGCCCCTCCTTTGCTGTTAGGATTTGGGGGCTCCCTAGGCTCAGGTTCAGGCACCAGGAGCATCTACAGCTGGCGGATGACTGGTGGCCCCTGTGAGCACCTGAGAGTCTGATACCTCATTCATCCACCACGTAGAATGAGGTTGGGGAGCAGTCACATGTGCTTCCACGTTTTCAGCTCCATCTTTTATAAGAGGAGTGTTTTTCCAGAGCATTTGAAAGCATCGTTTGACAGATGCTCAGAAAAACCGTAAGGGCTTCCAAAACACAGGTGTTTCCTCCCTGCTCGTACTGGAGCCCCATGAGCTTTGATTCCTGGCAGAGTGAAGCCCGTCTTAGCTACAGCAGCCTCAGCCTCCACCTGCTGTTTTTTCCAGAGGAGCCTCCTGGAGTTTAGAAAATAGACACTAACTCAGGAGACTGTGACAAACCACTGCTTGGCCATAAAACGTTTTTTATCTACAGATCTTTAAATGGGAAGGAGATTTAACAAGATCACTGAAAATTGGCTGTGTGTGTCCCTAGGAGACTGTGGTCCTTCAGCCATGATCAATGAGAGAGACACCTCTAATATTGGAACCTGCAGGAGAGGAGCAAGCAGCCTGGCTGGAAATCTTCAGACATTTCTCACAAGTGCGGTGAGACACAGATTCCATGTCACCACCAGTTTTATTTTATTGTTATTATTATTTATTTTTATTTTTTCAGGAAACTCCTGTTGTCAACTCAGAAGGGCACTGGGTATGCCTTCCCACATTGGATTCAGCACCTCTTGGCAAGCTACTCAGCACCCAGCTTCTAACAGTAATTACCTGGGGCCTTGGACACGGGTCCAGCTTGCGGCCAGTCTGTCTGCCAGGCGAAGAATCACATATCAGCCAAACCTGGGTGTCAGAAGATAACAAGGCCTGCACTTGGAAAATTAATACATTCTGTGCTGGCGGGTCGCATTTGAGAAAGATTCTTCCCTTTCTTTAAATGTCACCTCTTCTATTGCATAGCTGTCTTGTTGCTTATAGGTCAGGAGCTCTGAAAGTCTGGCCCAAGGTTTATTCATTACATTTGGGTTGGGTGCAGTTAAAAGGCAGAGCTGGGCAGGCATGAGAAAGGTAGAGTTACAATTTAGCCTTGGCGGTTAGAAGAGGAAAGAAAACTGTTCTGACAAATATATGTTAATGGAACAAAGATTTACTGGTGACATAAATTGGGCTTATTTTTGGAAGGACGTCAGGTATAAACACAGGCCTGCTCCAGGAAAGACATGACCAGGCCTCCAAGAGCTCTTGGACCGGGACCACCTCCACCCTGTAAGCTCAGCTCTTCCCACTCTGGCTCTGTGACCAAGCCCTGTAAAACTTTGAGTCCTGCAAAGCCTCCAGCCCTGTCTACACCTTGCATAATCCACATTTTAAAGTCCACCTCACAGCTGGAGACAGTTAAGAGCTGAGGGCCAAGGTCACACACAGTGGACACCAATAATTCCCCATGAATCCAACTTGTAAGCCAAATGTTCCAGCTAACTCTGTACTCTGTTAGTTTTCAAGTGTAATCAGAAAAAAAAAATGATGGCCTAATTTTACAATTTAAGCCCCTAAATCTCCATTTTGGAATTTTAAACCCTCACCCCACTATTCTGCAAATTGGACTTTCTCCCCCCAAAATCACTGGGATTGAGGGCAATAAAGAAGGACTAAGGAAAGGAATGTCCACTTGACTCCCCAGCCCTGTGAGGGCTGCTGGCATGGTTGCAGCTCCAGCAAACTGAGGTTCGAATCTTGGAGTCAAGACTGAAAGTCAAAATCTCAGACGAACCCTGGTGATGGCTGGGGAACAGACTGAGGTGACCGGCTGAGACCTGAACGTGGGGAATGATGGGAAGGTCTGGGTTTTCCAGTGCAAGTTCATGTGTGTGGAGAAGCCTGTGAGTGCCCCAAAGGCAGTGAGCATCGGTCCAGAGGGTTCAGGTCAGCCACGTCCAAGGAGAAGGACTACACACCTGTTCTGCAGGATGTCACCAATGCGTCCACATAAAACCAAAACAAAGACGGCTAGCAATCAGCCTCAGAGAGTCAGTTCCACGCTGATGAGACCTGAGGCCCTTTTTGCTAATGTAGAAAATATGCCTGAGCATGAAGCATGTTCACTTTCACAGAGAAATTCAAAAATCTAAGTATTTTTCATCATACAGTCATTGGAATTGATTTTAAAGTGAGTTCTCAAAGAAACATATAGATTTTTAGTCCCGAAAATCAAACATACTCTGTATTGGGACATTATCGGGAACAGTTTGGAATATAAAATAATAGCCCTTGAACCTTGGAAGTAAATTATAAAATTATACAGCCAAAGAAATACGTTAGCAACCACAAACTGTGGCGCCCGGAGAAGAAATATCACAGGTGGTCTGGTAAATGGATCCAGGACTTTGAACTTGTTTTATTGTCAGAGCGAGTGTCCTTTCTGTAGTGTGGAAAGTATTGGGGATTTAAGAGCTGGCCACAATAGGAAATAAATGAAGTTAGAATCAGTTCCTTTACTCAATTTACAGGCAAAGCAAATCAGGCAACAATAATAATAACAAAAATCCCCCCGTACTTGAATGAATTCCCTCCCAGCTTGCAGTATGTACAGTCAGATCAATATTTCAGTAAAAATCAATAAAAACATACAGGGCAGAAATAAAAACTCCCAGTCACACTCATGCATGCAGTAAAAACTATTATTTCTCTGACTACTAATAGAATGATAAGCAGCTTGAAAAAAAAATTCTAACAGATATGAGTAGGATTCGAGAATTGATAGAAATTCCATTTCTCTTTGAACTGAGGGTATGATGCCAAGAAATTTGAATCTGGACTGTTCAGTCAACACCTGAGCTCACCGCTAATTGTGCTGTCATCTGGGTGTCTAGGAGCAAGGGCTGCATGGGACCAGCAGGGACAGCTGCTGGAAGGTGCAATCCCAGGAGGTCTGACCTGCTGTCTCCCCCTCCCTGTCCCCAGCCATCAGAGCAGCATGGCTCAGATAAACTAAACTTGTAGCTATCTGATGGACAGATGAATGAATGAGCTGTTAAATATTAAGACTGATTTTCTCTCTAGGCACTTGCAGATATTTGGGGGAAAGGCAGGGGGCTTCTTCCACCGTGTGGCAGAGAAGCCAGGGTCACCTAAATTTCAGCTTCAGCCTGACCTCTGCTGGGTGTTGAGGCTGTGCCTATGGTGTGCCCGCCTGTGTGTGCATGCACGTGTGTTCATGTGTGAGAGGCAGAGACAGAACAGGGGAGCAGTGGCAGAAGTGATATGCTGCTGTCTTTGGTAAGTTTTCAGAGATTTGTATTTTTTAGCAATAAACACATGCTTTTTTTAAAAAATAAAACTGTGTTCATCTGAATTTATTGACACCATTGTTCCCAAAGTCATAAAAACAACAGCAAAGAGGTGACAACTTAGCAATGAAAAGACAGGATATTGGCCAGTCGGCCTTCAGATGATTGTCACTTTCCTTTCCCCAGGAGCTGACTGCTGTCACATTCCAAGAGGACCTGTAAGAGCAGGAAGAAGAGAAACAAAGGGTGGCATCCCTCTGCTGGGTGGAGAACTTGCCAGGGGCTGGCTCAAGGATGAGGACAAGCTGTCACCTTCCACAGCTCTCCTTTGTCTGGGGTTACATGTCACCAGTCCCCCCCTCCATTCCCCTACATGTATGGCTCTGCCTGCTGCTTTGTGGAGCAGAGCTCTGGAGGCCCGAGACATTCAAGCCAACCAAGTATCCCCTCTATGACCCTTGGGAAGCAGCTGCCCAGGACTTGAGGTTGCATAGTGACCATAGAGACCAGCCATGAGAAACAGACAGCCTCTAGGCAGGGGAACGCTAATCACTGGTGACGAGGAGGGGTGTCCAGCTCAAGGGAGCACCCCTCCCACAGGGACACTCTTCTGTTAGACCCCCTCCCATTCAGAAAGGCTCCTGTCCACCAGGGAAAAGAGGCGCCCTGGGGTTTGAGAACTCAGGCAATAGTGACACACGAGAGACCTGGGTAAAGGCTGCTCATGGTAGCGCGAGTCCCAGGTGCCCAGATGTCCACCAGTGGGTGAGTGGACAAGCATGGTGGGATATCCACACCAGTTATTCAGCCACTGAAAGGAAGGAAGTCCTGACTCATGCTCCAACAGGTGCACCCTGGAATGGCATGCTCAGGGAGAGAAGGCACACACAGAGGTCCAATCCCATGGGTGCAATTCAGAGGAAGCCTCCAGGAGAGGGACAGCCCCAGGGACAGGAAGCAAGCAGGTGGCTGTCAGGGCTTGGGCAGTCATGGCTTCCTGGGTACAGAGTTACTCAGGGAGATGAAAGTGTCCTGAGACCAAGGGTGGTTTTTAGGATGGCACACTGACACTAATTGCCACCCAGTGGTCAATTTTATATTGGGTAATAGTGTGTCATATGAGTTTCACTGCAATAAAAATAAAATAGATCAGCAAGGAAATTAAAGAAAAGAGTTCTTAGCATGATCTAGATGCCTCACGAAGCTGCTGTCCTGGAGACCCCATCTCCTCTGGTCTCTGCCCCATATCCTCCTCTTGCTCTGTCAGGCAGCGTCCTTGTAGGAACAGAGGGAAGTGTGCGATTCTTTCCCAAATGACTCTGAGTGTCAAGATGTTGGGAGCAGGGACATTACTGCACCCAGGCTTGGCATGGTCAGGAAGCCCCCGTCACTCATGCCCAAGGGACAGGAACTCCTTTGGGGTGGCTCTAGAGGGATGAGCCTCCTGCTCTCTGTATCCTGCTGGAGCCCCTCCCTGCATAGACCCAGGTGAGACCAGGGGAAGAGGGCAGGTCAGCAGGAGAGTGGGGAGGGGGGAGGGGTCACAGATGATCTGTCCACACACTCCATGGCCCTAGAGGGCCACACTGTGCCTGTCCTCCATGCTCCTCCACAGTCTCCACCATGGAAAGACCACAGATTGAGCCTTTTTTCTAGTTCTTATGGACAAGCCAACATCCCAGGTGTCCTCCACAGTGTGGGAAAGTGACCCTTTGTAGAGGGAGCTGAGTGGCCTGTGGTTGGACAATGCAGTTCTCGGCTCACTGGACAACCCTGCCTTCCATGGCCACCCCATGGTGACCAAGTCAAGTTGTCACTTATGCCACCTCCTGAACTGGTGTCACTGTGAGGCATCTGTGCTGGGCTCATTTCCATTGTGAGTCTTCCTGGTCTGTGCTGGTTCCCAGGGAAGTGAGCAGAGATGGGAGTCCCAGGCCTCTTCCCTGGTCAGGACTTCAGAAGGTACTCAGAGTGTCATAATGGCCCTCCTGGACCCAGGGCGGGCTCAACACTTTTCAGCTAACCCAGCTCCATTAAAGCCTACCCTGTGAATTGGACCCTCTGTAACCTCAGAGCCTGGCGTCTCATGTTCGAGGCTAAGGAACACCCAGCAAGGTCAGAGAACCAGCCAGAAGATGCCCACGTGGCCGGACCCTGATCTCGTAGGAAGCTTGTTGAAATCTGTGGGGCCTCCTTCAATGAAGAAGTCACATTTCAGGTGTCATTCACAGAGAGGGATTAAGGATATTTGAGGCTTCTTCAACAGAAGGGACAGGGGCAGGGGTCACCTTCTCTTCCAGATGCACAGAATGTCCCTCCATCCGAGAGACACTGAAGACCCACTTGTGGCTCAGGAAGGAGCAGTGGCATCTTGTGTTGGCTGAGCTGTGTGAGAATTTTCAACTCTGATGTGGAAAATGAGAGAGGGGAACAGACAAGAAGGTGGGAGGGAAGTGGGGTGGGCATGTCCCACAGGCAGCTCGGGTGACCACCATGCACACAGACAGATGGTGGTGGACAGCAGATGCCGAACCCTCAAGGGCACAATGGATGCTGGCATTTGTAACACTCTGAACACACAACCGAAATCCACACTGCCAAATACACAAGAAAAAACATGTCTATCTATGAAACTCCTAGGACATGGGAGGCCACAGCCACGCACCAGCTCACATGTCCCCTCACCTGAACCCTCTCCTCTGCTTTGCCTCTTGCTCAACACCAAGGCAGGCGGCCCTCCCTTGCATCCCATCACCAGCATGTCAACCTTCTCTCTTTCTTGCTTTCTTATAAGGGTATCCTTGTGGATGTACCCTCTGGTTCCACAGTAGTGGCCACTAGCAGTGCAGGATCCAGGGATTTGGCATGTTCACAGAACGGTGAGCAGCACCATCATGTGACTATAAGGCACACTGGTCATTCTCTGTGTGAGTCACTCTCATTTCCCACAATCCCTCCAGCCTGCACACTGCTGTTCTATCTTCTATATTTATGAATTTGGCTGCTCTGAGCATCTCCTTTCAGTCGGTCACTTCCTGCATGGCTTCTGCTACAGCCTTGGGGACCTGTAGCTCACCCCTGCTGGAGCTTGCCAGTGCTGCCTTCCTGGACTGCAGAATGTCACTCTGTCACATAGTCACGATCATCCTTGAGTCCTAGTTCTTGAGGTGACGGGCACCTGGGTGTCTGCTCCTGAGTTGAGCATGGCTATGGGGACTATTCAAGTGCCCATGTGGTGCTCTCCTTGCTTCCTGCTACAGGTTTTTAACAAGACACACAATCTGAGCATCTTAATTTAGTCTGTGAGCCTCTCTGACTCCCAACCTCCAACAGATTGAGTAGCTCAGGTGGTCATGTGTCTGGGCCAGCACTGTCAGTGGGTGACTGCCCACACAGTGACACTACCTTGTGAGCATGCCTCGCAGGCCAGGCCAGCTTGTGGGAAATGGCCAAGCCAGGGCTGTAACTCAATGGGACACTCAAGGCCTGAGGCAAGAGTGGGGTGCACAGGATCCTTAGAGGAAGTGGCAGAGGTGCCATCGTGTTGGTGCTTCCTACCCATCTGGCCCAGTCCAGCTCCCACCATCCAGGGAGCCCAGGCATACTTGCCTTGAATGTGCACATGGTCACTTCAGGTGCCTCCTCTGTGCACCTGGAGGCTCTGGAAAGTCCTGTGTGGGAGGGGGCAAGCTCATCCACAAGCCTGTGCAGGCTGCAACAAGGGATATATGGCATCTCCTGTGCATAAAGCCCCCTTGGAAGAACTTAGCACTGGGGCACATGACCAGGTTGCATGAGCATTCCAGCCAGTCACTGTGGCCAATGGCATGACTCCTGCTAATTGGCCAGGTACGCATCTGTGAAACCCCCTCCAAGGGAGGTGTTGGAATTTCAGGTAAGATAGGAGCAGATTCCTGTGGGAAATCCAGCTTTGTTTCCAAACCCTCGGAAGGGACCCAAGGCAAGAAGAATGTAACTTTAGCAAGTGACAGACTGTGTCTCTTCAAGAGCATTTTGTGTTAAGGACCCACTTTCTGGAAATACCAGGAGAAACTAAACCCTGAGACAAGCTCTGTCTTTTGAGTAGGAAGTGTTCCTTGTCAATTTGTCCTGTATTTCCTGCAGAAGAAAATGACATCAGTATGGAATGACAAGCACATACAGGTGGTGTCAAATGAGTGAGCATGAGTCTACACATACGTGCACACACGCATGCACACACGCACACACTCAAGGTGAGCAAAGACCTAGTTTAGAGCACCAGATGCCCCCCAATGCTGACCCTGGTCTCTGTGATGCGCTCTGTTCGGGGCTCATTGCTGTCTGGTACCCCACTGTCCATCAGTGGATGAATCTCTTCTATCCTTGCTTTGAAGGGGCCTGTGATGATTATGCATTTGTAAGAGAAGGTTTTTCCCAGAACCTCCTGAATGGGTGGCTCTTTTGGAATGTTAAGCAGCCCATTCTGATGTGTGCCCTGGGACTGAGTTTAGATCTCTGACATTTATTGACAGCCATTTGTCCCCAGAGGCCTGAGTCCTCCTCTCCATCCTCAACCTTCTTCCTCATGCCGGTGTTGACAGCAAGACAGGTTCAGCTGTGCATTACCCTGCTCACTCCTGGCCACCTGGAGGATGGCTCTGGAGGATTCCAGCATGGAGGAATTGGAGGCATTGGAGGACCGATAGCTGGAAGCCAAGCTGTGTAGTCAGAATGCCTGGGAATGAGGTGTCAGGAGTACGGCTGTTTCAGAGGCCCCCAAGTAAAGAGTGCTGGCTTACATTAGTGTTTGGAGCAGGGTAGACATGAGCGGAAGACGAGCACCATCCACACATAGGCTTCGAGGAGATGTGAAGCCAGGTGAACCCCGGGGTAGGTGTAGGTCCTACCTAAGTGGAGCTTCCGCCGCCACATCCTCACTCACATGTCCACTCTCCTCATTTGCTGCATGCTTCATTCAGCTCAGGGCCAGCTCTTTTATAAAGACCTCCCTGGCTCAGTGCAGTTTCAGCAACTTCTTTCTCTAAAATATGTGTCACTATTTTTTTTTTGGTTGTGCACAAGGAAACCAAATTCAACCAGCTTCATACCAGAAGGAAAAAAAGGGGGGCATGAATAGTGGGACAGTCAGAGTTAAGGCTGCCCAAACATGTCAACAGCCCACTTCCTAGGATCTGAGGGGATGCCAGGAAGACTGTGCAGATAGGATCAAGTTAAATCTCTCAGCAGGGGGAAGCTGGCTTGGAAGATGTGGGTGGACCCAGTGCGACCACAGGGTCCTGATGGGAGAAGACAGGAGTGTCCACTCAAAATACAAAGGAAAGGAGAGGCCAGGGTGCAAGCTGAGGCCAGAGTGAAGTGCTCTGAAGGTGGTGGAGGGGCCACAGCCAAGGACAGGAGGCCTTTGGAAGCAGGAGAAGGGCCAGGACACAGATGCTCCCCTTTGGCTGCTTAGGGGAAGCAGCCTGCACTGTCCAGACTTGAGCCCAAAACTGACCTGACTTCTGGCCTCCAGAAGCTCAAGCCACGTCCATGTGGTTTGAAGCTGTGAGGTTGTGTTTGCAGGTCACACCAGCATTTGCAAGCTGATGCTGCTGGCTTTATAAAGTCCTAGTTGGTTCAGGAATGGCTGGGTCCAGAAGCTCAAATGAAAACAGGGTGCGCTCTCTCTCTCCCTCTCTCTGTCTCTCTCACCCGCTCCATCTCTGGGACCTGCTTGTCTCTCTGTTGGTTTATTTCCAAGTTCTCTCCAAGTGCTGGCTTCTGACAACTCCAGGCTGGTCAGGGTTATCTCCCGCTGACTTTGCAAACCAAGCGGAAAGAACATCCTATTTCTGCATAACTGCAGACAAAATCCAGAAATGGAGCTTCCTGGCCATCTGGAGTCACAGTCCCATCTCTGAATCCAATCACTGTGGCCTCAGGGTTAGAAGACCTCTTTCACAAGCCTGCTAAGGCCACAAGAATTAAGTGTGGGGAGGGGTGGGTCCCCAAAGAGCAGTAGAAGGGACATCCAGGAACCAGGTGTTGGGCAGAAACAGTGGTGCCCAGCACAGTGTCTCTTCTGCACCTTTATGTTTGCTAGAAGTACTGATTTTCTATGAACTGTCCTTGTTTTTGTGCAAGGAGAGCAGGGTGTTGGCCGCTCACTTTTGCTTTCTCTCAGCCTCTCACCTGGTGCCTGGAGGTGGCAGATGCCTACTCAGCATTTGCAGTGTGGTCCAGGGATCTACAGGCACCTGGACTGTCTCCAGGGCTGCCCCCTGCAGGAAGGAGCTGGCCTCCTCCTCTCCCCCCAGGGCCTCCACATCACCCAGCCAGGCAGCAGGTGACATTTATACTTAGGGACATGCATTCTGTAGGCAGAGGTGTCAATTATTGCAGAAAGTGATTTTCCTAATTTAATGTAGCTGTGGAGATAAGATAAAGTGTTCTTGCTTTTTCACATTTCCATGTTGCCAATTTTCTGTGCTGGTTTTAATTTTTTTCAGTGAATGCCTGAGCTGAGCACCTCCTATTTAACTAGCAGTGTTTTCCACCATGCACTCTTCATAATATAACACGAATGATAACAACTTCTATCAAACATGTGGGGGGTGTATGCAAAAAGGTCTTCAGAGGGTAATACACAGGCTTAAATTTGTGCATTATTAAAACCATTACAAAAAGTCATGAGCCAGTAATGTGATTAAAATCTTAAAAACCACATAAACAAAGCCTCCCAGGGTTACTTACATGACTTAAATTATTTCATAATAATTTTATAGTGTTATTTATAGAAAATTTGTGAGAACACTAGAAAGTTTCATGCACCCCCATTTAGTTGAACCCTTGTTAATGTCCCCCATTGGTGCAAAGCATTCATCATTGCAAGGACCAGCAAGGACCCGTTGTCAATCACAGCCAGGTGACACAGGCTTTTCCTGTCTCTCTCTCCTTCTTTCCCATCCTAGGATCCCCTTCCATCATCTGCTGGTTACCCTTCTGGGGTGGACGCCGTGAGCATTTCTAATTGTGGATCTGTGGATTAGTGATGCTCAGCTGTAAAGTCTATGTAACTATTCCAACAATCCCCAAATCCTCCAAAATCCAAAGAGAAACACTTCTGGTCCCAAGCATTTCAGACAAGGGATGCTCTACCTCTGCCAGCATCCTCCCCAGCTTCACAGATGAGGAAGTCAGGCTCAGAGAAGGCCCAGCTGGCCGAGAGCCCACGCCGTAGGATTGCCTGGGTCCACGTGTGTGAAGGACATGTCCTGGGCCCGCCCCTGCAGCCATATGTGCCAGGCTTATCTTCCGGCCTGGGCTGGACACCTGACCTCAGGGTCTGTAGGTCCCCTCAGGCAGCCACTCCTTTACTTGGAGCTCTTGGATGCAGGTGGTGGGCACAGAGGCCTGGGCTGGCAGGAAGAGGTGGTGAGACCCTCTTGCTTCCTCCTGCCAACGTTTGATAATATTGTGCAGAAATGTTTAGATTGTTCAGCAGCCTGGATAGCGGGCTACTTTGTGCTCGATATCTATTTCCATGTCCAACTTCTTGCTTCCTTCTCTGATATTTATGCACACACTTCAACAAGGGTCAGCAGCGTAGACCCAGGGGATCTGTACTTTCTTCATTTGGGTCTCCAGTGTCTTCTATTATGTAAAGAGCCCCATGAAGTCCTGTTCACTTGCATTTCCATTTCTGCTGTTTGATGAGGTTATTATTGTCACCAGGGAAACATAGCTATTGGGGACCCATCAGTGCAGGAGCGGCCATGTTGACATCTCGGACCTGATGTGGGCTTCAGGCCCCACCTGAAATGCACTGTGTTCATTAAGGAGCATCCAAGCAAGCAGACCCCCAAAACAGAGTCCAGTCCTGAGTCCCCAGGGAACACTCCCCAGAATGACAAGACAAAGGGCTGACATTCCCTGTACACAGCACACACAGGTGAAGGGATGGTACATGAGAAAATCATCAAAGCGCTTTGCACAGAGTTGGGGCTACTGGCATCTTACTGAGTTCTTTTGGTCCTGGGTGCAAGGATATTATAAAATGAAGCCACACGCCACCTGTAGCCTTGCACCACTGTGTCCACTGCATCTGCCCTGTCCATCTCTACAGGCACAGAGACAGAGGACACAGATGTCAAGCTTTATATGACAACACACAAGTGGCTGAGAGGCATGGAAGAAGGAATCCAACCTCGTGTGTCACAAAAATCTATTACTTACATTAATCATAATATATAATTGTTTTCAAACACACTGACACACACACAAAAAAACAAATAGATTAAAAACACTCATCATGCAGAAGCAAAAGAAAATTATGAGAAAAAGCTTGAGCAGACACTTCACCAAGACAAGCAGGTGGACAAGCAGGAGGCGGAGTGGTGCTCGCTCACCAGGCCAGGGAGACGCAGGCCAGACCATGGTGGGACTCGCCCCATACACAACACACAAATGCCAACCCCAGGGCACAGCATGCCAGGGGAAAGGCTAAACCAGGAGCTCCTATGCCCCAGCAGTGAGCATGGAGGTCTGCTTGCATCAAAACACCTCTCTACATGGGATCTAAGGGTGCATAGTGCTTAGGGAGGAATCTCGCCCAACAATGTTCACAGAAAAACTAGGAACCGGCAGAGACCTAAGTCACACTCAGGGCCTGGAAGTCTGTCACTCCAGGTTGCCCTGAGCACAGACCTGAGGGGTACGTGCTAGGGTGGCATCCCCAGGGCACCAAATGTCACCATCCAGGAAGGAGACGATTGTTTCAAATCAGACTCTGAAATTTACACTGTAGTATAGGAAAGAAAAGTACCATGGAAGATCAGCTTTTCCTCCATGGAAAGTGAGTATATTTGGGGTGCAGGCCCATAGCACCCAAAAGAAACACACGCATGAGAAACAGGAGAGGTAGAAACAGAGAGCTGGCAATGCTCTTGTAATGTTTATGGTATTTCATGGTTTAGAAATGTTAAAATACTTTGTATTTTTTAAAATAGCACATATTTGACTTCCAAGAACACCAATCCCTGTCAAGCTGAGCAGGACTGCAGCCCTCCACCTCCTTCCTACTTAGGACGAACACATCTTAGTTGGTCCAGTGCTCACGGCAACTCCTTGAGGCCCATGGGAAATCAGGCTCCAGTCCGCACCTCTGCGGACCCACCTCCTGCTTCTGGAGCCTGGGTGTTGAAACTCGGAAGCTCTCAGTTCCCCTGGGCTCTCCTTTGGATGGAATGATGAGCTGAGGACGCCACTTCCACATTTGTGGATGTCCTAAGATGTCCACCCCTCTCTTGTGAAGGATGAGGCTGTCCCCCTCTGGGGTATCTCCAGTTTCCACCCAGCTCTGCAAGAGTGCTGGGAGCAAGATCACCTCCACTGACCCTTCTACTGGGCCTTTCCTGTCCTCCTAAAACACCAAGCTTCCAGCCACCTCTTGTCCCACAACACTCTCACCCGCTGGTGACCGCAAGGTGCGGACATCCCTGCTCTTTCCTGTGCACCTGGGCTCCCTCCCACCTGCCGCCGGCCACCTTCTCTCTTGGGCTTATTAATATTTATATTCCTTGTATAAACACAACCACAGCTTTGATGCTTTGCCCAGAGCTTGAATCTTGGAGCAAAAAAATATTAAATGACATTTCTTTGAACAGAGCAAGAAGGCCGATCCACAGTCTCGTGGGGTCAGCTGAGGTGGTGGCTGTGTGTGGAACTCATGGCCGCTGGGTGAGCTTCATGACACGGCATTAACGAATGTCATCATGCTGTTCACTGTTGCAGAATAAGGAGGTGACAAACACACAGTTTAAAACTCTCTTTTCCCACCAGCAGGAGGAGATGGAGCTGCCCACCCTGCCCAGGGGGGCTTGATCTTCACTTGCTGCCTCCACCCTCTGCCAGCAGGAGGGTGGAGAATGGCCTCCCCTGGAGGCTGCTCCTGGGAAAGCTTCCTTAACTCTGCCCACAGAGGCAGGCAGCCTTCCTTATTTTCAGGCCATTCAGCAGGAGTTTTAAACTCCTCTTCTCCAGGGAGGCAGGAAAACTAAACCTTGGTCACTGTAGGCTGGACTATACCTTCTATAAACGTGAGGTTGTATCTTAGTTCTCAGACATTCACATAGTGGTAGGAGGTGTGTGCATGTCCTCTGTCCCCGCCTGTCTATCACAGCCTGCTCTGAGAGCCTGTCCCTTCATCCTTTGGTTGCTGTGTTACTGGTGAGTGACACCTCAGGTTGAATGACTCTCTTGTACCTTTGTTTTGTTTCTTGAATGCTTGGAAGTTAGCATCATTCAGAAAGTTCCATGGGACTTTCCAAGCCACACAGGTACCTGCCTGGGCCAGATGATGCCCCACCATGCTCTGGAAAGTTCTGAGAAGTTGTCTCAGGACAACTTCCTGACATCAGCCACTGGCCAGCTTCCAGGCTGGGCTTAGAACCGGCACCACGTCCCACGTGCACCCAGCACCCAGAGACACAAGGGGTGTCTTGATCCTTCCATCCAAACTGACCTAGCCAAAAGGACAAGCAGGGATGCACTCCTCTCCTGGGTGGACAGGATGAAGCCCATCTCCTCTCCCGGGGCATCTTCATGCCTCTGCAGAAGAAGAAGTCTTGTTTTTGTTTTTTGTTGTTGTTTTGGGGACTGAACTCAGGGCCTCATACATGCTAGGCAAGCACTTGCCACCAAGCTACACCCCAGCCCCTAATTAACTGTTGCAGCTTTAAAACCCCGTGTTGAGCCCTGACACCTCCAAGCACTTCAAAGGTGTTGGTGGATGCACAGAAACACCCAGGTGGCCAAAATGTGTGTGCTGTGCCCAGAGCCTGCACCTGTCAGCCATCACCCTCCCGGGGCCCTGGGGGCATGGCCTCTGAGCCTCTTCCTCCTCTTCTCCCTATCATTGCTGTTCAGAGGACAAGTAGACCCTGCTGGAAAGGCTAAGGAATAACTAAAAATGCAAGAAAAACTGACTGGCTTGTTTTACTGCCCTCCTCTAGAGAGGACCACATCTGGTAGGTCTCCTTGGTGAGGCTGAGTGGGGAGGACAGGGCTGCTCTGGGCTGGGGGTCACCTTCTGTCAAAGCCTGGAAAGAAGAAAGCATTGGCTTTCTTTGTAGGCTGAATTTTTTTCTAAGAACTTTGCCTTGGACACACTCATTTCCTCATTATTGAAGTTGCTACATCCTGGGTCCTAATATTTCTTCAATATTGCTGATAAGTGAACCAAGGCACAAGGGGCACCTGGATAGCAGGCTGTAAAGACTTGCATTCCGTTGGTCTAGCTTTGTTGCCCAAGATATGCATCAGTCAGGAGCTGTGCTGGCTGCTTAACAAGCATCTCCCTCCACCCCAAACTCAACAGTTTATGTTCTCATCATGCCTCACATCGCTGTAGGTCAGCAGGGACTTTGCCTGGTGTCCCCTTTTCCTTGTGTAGGCCAATGGAGCAGATGCCACCTTGATATCACCAGTCACAAAGAAGAGGATAAGGAGCCCAGGGGGCCTGTAACTGATGAGGCACTGACCCCACTCACATGGCTTCAGTCCAAACCCACCTGTGGAAGGGGTTGCATGGCCACTACTCAACCACAGGGCAGCTGGGCCTAGGGGAGCATGGGAAACATGGTGAAGGCCATTGTGGCTGCTGCACGCTGCTCCTCCCAGCAACATTGGGAGAGTCGCAGGGGAGCTGGGAGTGAGAGAAAGACAGCTTGTGCCGTGCCCCTGAGTACCATCCAGGCAGACTTACTGTGACAAGTGACAGTGGCTTCCACGGAACCAGTGAGCAGGCTGACTCTGGAAGGCTGAGTGACAGCACCTCTTGAGAGATCACCCCAGGTGAGCAACGTGACCCTCAATGACGTCTCCCCCAGGCACATGCAGCCTGCTGACCTCTGGAAGCCCTGCTTTGCTGGACAGTCTGTGCACTGAGTCCCCCTTTACTGCCGAGGGGGACGTGTGTTCCTAGTGACCTCCAAGCTTTCTGCCTCTTCCAGCTTCTCTCCCACACTCTGAGCAGGCCACTTCAGGCCACGTGTGTTGCCACAACCAACACAGCAGGGCTGGCTCCTCAGGTCCCCACACTCCCCCTCATAGGTGCTTGGCCTGGTCAATTTCCACACATGCACAGTTGCTTGTGCTGGTCCTTAGGGACATGCAAATGTCCCAGGACAGGCACAGTTTTGCACAGAGGCCACTGTGATGACCAGCTTGGTAGCCTCCACCAGAGAAGGCTATCCCCTTAGCCTGGGGTGCAAGGACCCAGCCCACATGGCACAGACCCCTCCCGAGCAGCCCTGCTTCCCTGTGGCCCTGGAGGGAAGTGCTCGTGGAGAAAGAGCCCTTGTCAGAGACTGGACTCCAGCTCAGGGTGAGAGGAAACCCAGGGACAAATGCTGAGAGCCCCGGAGAAGCTCACAGGAGACGAAACAGGACCAGTCTGCATGGCAGTGTCCCATGTCTACAGACCGGAGATCAAGGAGGGGACAAAGACCCAGCAGGCTGGAAGGATACCTAGGAGACAGGAAGCACCCTGGGGACAATGTGGGAAGTCCTGAGGGACAACATGGGTACCAGTGCCCAGGGAAGCACAGCCCCAGGAAGGGCAGCCTGGAAGACACTGTGGCCTGTCTGAGGCAGACCCTGTGGGGACAGGGGGACCCAGGGCAGGCAGCACTCCAACCCTGCTGCTTGCAACCTCTGACCCACGGCTGGTGAGATCTCAGATCCGCTTCTTATCAGGTGCAGGGAGAAGGGACCTGGGAGACAAGCTGGGATGGGTAGAGGAGTAGGTGTCCCTAGAGGTGGCCAGGGAACATCCTCCTCCAAAGACTAGCTGAAGTCTGATCCAGGTACCCAGGTCTATCCAAGGCTCTTCTCTGCTCCGTCTCACACAGGAACATCCCAGCATGAAGTGTCACTAAGCCTGCAGCTATAGAAAGGACGGGGAGGGGTCTGAGCAGGTGGCCCATCAGGCGAACTCAGCAGAGGGCCTGGGGAGACCTCTGTGGCCTGGGAGGACTGCACGTGGGTCCAGGGAATAAAGGTGACACTTTTTCTCTGGACATTGAACAGTAATGGATCAGAACTCACCACGTGTGCTCGTACCTTTCTAAGAAGCAAGTTCAACTCTGCAGGGCCCCATCTGGAAAGGCTGCAGAATCCCACCTTTAACTGGCCACAGTGGCCTGTCCTTGGGTCCAGTCTTGGCAGCAGGGCTGTTCTGGGGTTTTGAATGCAACTTGAAAACATGTGAGGAAGTAGAGGTGACATCTCTGTGCCTGTTCTCTCCGCCTTGCCTGACAGCAGCACTCAGCCACGGGAGCTAGGCCACGTCCAGCTGGGGTGTCCCCTCAGCAAGGCAGGAAAGGACAGGAGAACTTTCTGCAAACAGCAGCTGCCCTGGGGCTTCCCTCCACACCAGCCCAAGTGCTTTGCCATTTCTCACTCAGAAGCAGCCAATTATCCGGAAATTAAGAAAAATCTGAGTTATACACTTTTTTTCTACAGGAGCCATTAAATACAGTTAAAATGCAGCCAATCAAATAAAACAAAGGGAAATACTGAAGGGCTGCAAAAATCCTCCAAAACCCAAGGTCATTACATGGGTAGAAGTTGATAGATTGTCCAGGCAAAGTTGGAATGTTGGCTTCCAAGTGACTGGAGTTACTTTTTTTTAATTCTTATTTAAAATTTAATTGTTTTTCTTTTTTTTTTTTTTAAAAAAAGGATCAAACTATCTTTAGAGTAATGTAAGGGAAAAAAATACCCAGAATACATTAGAGCTAAAAATTAAAATGTTCATTGTGGCTGTTTGCAGAGAGAAGAAATATCTGTTAAAAAATTTATATTACAAACGGTTTTTCCTAAAACTGTTTTCCAAAAGCCTCACTGTCCTATCAGGACTTCATTAATCTAAGGTTTATGAAATAGGTAATATTACAAAATTGTAAAACCTAAAATAGGCTCAGATATCCAACATTTGCATATAAATAAAAAACTCAAATCTACACTGCTAGGGAAAAAATGATTTTCTACATTTTTTTTCCATACAATTTTCACTAAATTAGCCTTTTAAAATGTCTTTGTCATGTAATTGATTTTTTTAATTTCTATTTAAACAATGAAAATGAATTTTTTCCTGAAGAAATACCTTCATGACACAGGTGGACCCAGAGAAAACCTTTGTTTCTAAGTGCTAGACAAGGAGATGCCCACAAGGTGCTTGCCTCCTCTGCCCTGGATTTCAGGATTTGAACTTGTATCCACTGTCCTCTTGGCTACTCTGAATCAGAGGCCAATCATCCAGTTGGGGACCTCCTGAGCTGGTGTCCCTCCGCCTCCTACAGGATGACTCTCCAGGGCTTGGAGAGCCCAGCCCACATGCCCTAAGGGATGAAGGAACCTGAGGCAGCAGCACCCAGCTGATGTCCCACCCTCTTGGAGGGTGCAGCCCACCCCTCCAGTGCTGCCTGCAGGTGGTTCTAAGGCTCAGTGTCCCTCCCTATGTGGCTCTGCTGGCAATGGAGTGACATCAAGCAACACAGGTTATTGTCTGGCTGTTCCATTGGGTTGGGAGTCCAGGGGCCCCCTCCTTTCTCTGAGCTCGCTGCCTCTGGACACTCCTGGAGGGAGCTGACTTCTCAGCCCCTCAGGTTATTGGCAGAATCTGGATCTTTGGAGCTGCAGGGCTGAGATCCCCACTTCCTGGGGGTGTCCGTGGGAAGCTCCTCAGCTTACCCAGCCACCCACATTTCCTGTCTCTTCATCATGCATCTGGGTGACACCGGGAGCCTTCATGGTGCTGTGGATGGGACCTCTCCTGGGCATGTTCTGCCTCCAACTGGAGACAGCCTTTTGCCTTCCAGGGCCATGTGACTGGGTTGATCTCCCATGGGGAGTTTAAGATTAGCTCTCCACCTCGGATCTGTACCCTCAACTACATCTATAAGGTCCTGTCATTAGATGTATTAAGGAATGGATGTGCGGTGTCGGGGAAACGCTCTGCCCATGGCACTGCCCTGCCAGCTCCATGCCTGAACATACACTCAACAGACAACAAAGGCCATGTTTACCTATGTTTTTAAATGGCGTCCAGCCCATGGTCGTGGTTAGCAGGAAGTGCCACCCTGGTGGTTAGGAGGGCCATCTTCCCTCAGTGCTGTGGGCTTGAAGCACCCTGGCCTCACACTGTCCACCACGGTTGAGGACACCTCTGGTCCTCGGTCTACCAAGGCTGCCATTCCTAGGTGCTCAGTGCTGGGGCGAGAGGATCTGCTCAGAGGCAATCAGCTCTTGTCCTGTTAAGACCACGGTCAAGGATCCCGATGCCACCTACCTTGTCAGGGTCTGTGGTAGCTTTTCATTGCTGTGACCAAAAAACCTGAGAAGAACAACTTAGAGGAGAAAAAGGGCTCATGGTTTCAGAGGATCAGAGGATGGTTGACGGATTCTCTTGTTGTGGGACCTGGCGGGGGAACTTCATAGTGGAAGGGCCTAGGGCAGAAGATAGCTGTCAGCTCATGGCAGCAGGAGTGGGGAGGGATGAGAGGGAGGAAAGGGGGGAGAGAGAGAGAGAGAGAGAGAGAGAGAGAGAGAGAGGCACGGCATGGGTATAAAGCCCCAAAACACACCCAGTGACCTGAATTCCTCCAGCCAAACACCACCTGCCTACAGCTAGCACCCAGTTAGTCCATTCAAATCATTACCCCATCAAATGGATTAATCCATTGATCAGGTCACAGCTCCTGTAATCTAATCATTTCACCTCCTGCATTTACAAAGGTGGTTTAGGGGACACCTTCTATCTAATTCATAATAGGAGGTCAACAGCTCTCCCTGGATGTTCTCATCAAGAACCATCTTCCTTCCAATCACGCCTCTCCCCAGCTGGGCACCAGGACTCTTTCTCTCTGGGAAAACCCAGCTTTGCTTCTTTAGAAACCAGTCTCTTCATTATGTCCAGAGGAAAGGACAGTTGACAGAAAGTCACAGCCCGCATTCCTTCCTGAGAGGGCCTTGCGATGATGTCTCGCTCTCCTTTCTGTTAAGTGAACTGATGGCTATGTTGTCCACCATGTCACCTGAGCATGCAGAGCGTCCTCTTTCAGAAGCCATTCTCGACCCCAGGGCCATCATAATCTTCCTGTAGGGGGGAGGAGACCCTCCCAACTATCAGACTGCACTTCCTGCCAGCCGGTGTTGTGATGCTGAGCCAGACTGGGTTGTATTGAAGAAGTGCCGCAGTCCGGCTGCAGAAAAATAACCAGGGGGTGATGAGCAACTTGTATACATTGATACAGCAGGAGTAGGAGCCATTTATTGTAGGACAAGAGGGGTATTTATACATTCCACACAGCTTATCTTAATTAACATAAACTAGATACAGCAGTCAACCAATAAGGAATCTCCACACTTAATGGCTCCCTGGTGCCACCTCACAAACCACTCCCTCTGGCGCCATCCAGACTTGTTTACAGACCCTAACAAATAAGTAAAATCAATGTGGCACCTGTTGCACTTGGAGTGCAAATACTTGTGGATGGACCCTTTTAGGAAGTGTGATAGGCACCTTGCTCTACTTTAAGCCCAGATGGATGATAGAGCCCTCTGGAGGAAAGGCCCTGTCTTCAAGTAATTTTTTTCCTCCCAGGGCCCAGGAATCCAAAGCCTCCTGCAAGCTAGGTGAGTGCTCTCCCTGAGCCACACCCCAGCCTGACTCCAGATAGTTTAAGGCCTTCCCTGGTGACACTGAGCTGAGGACCACCCACTGACAGCCCAAGCCCAGGGTTTGTGGAGCCCTATTGTGCTCAGAGCAGGGGCTACTTAGCACTGCATCTGGAAGAACTGATTTCTCCCTTTTTGTCCCCAAACAAAAGCAGCTTCTCTGCCATTCTCCAGGGACATAATTTTCCCTACCAGATAGCAGCAAGAATTAGGAGGCAAAGACACACCTTGGTCACCAAATGCCAGGTCTTTCAACCCTAGGAAAAAAGCAGGAACCTGTGTCACCACCCATCGGCCCCCTCTCTAAGCACAGTCAACTCAGTGACTATGGCCAGTGGGGTTTGACAGACTGGGCTTCTTGGGAGGGTCATTTGGGGCCAGGGACACATGTCAGCATGTCTGGGAGTCTTCCAAATTCTGATCTTGTTAAACATTTGGGTATTGGGCCTCTGTCCACATGCTGGGCACTGCTGGACCCAGAGGGCTGTCCATCAGGCTGCAGCTTTGGAGATGCAGGTTTCCCTGTCTGTGACTGACTCCAGGAGACCTGAAATACAGTTCCAAGAGCTGCCACTTGGGTAAGAGGACACCAGGAACTCCACAGTTTACGCTATGACCAGCATGAAGATTTCAGTATGAGAAAGACATCCTGGTCCCCTTTCTCCTGTGGCCAGTGATGTCAGTGTCTCAATTTGCTTGTGACTAACAAGTATCATCTGGAACATATGAATCAGCGATCTTCCACAATGAGCAAAATGATTAATGGAAACACTTGAAGAGCATCACATTGAGGTCCCATCCCACTTTCCCGTGCTCTACACACATCCGCACCCCAGCCCCATTCCACACAGCTGGCCACACGTGTGCTGGAAGTGACATTATTACTTTCTGTGGAGCCAAATGATTTCTGCCATGAATTATGCATCACCCACGTAAGCCACAAAACCTAAAAGTACAAATAAGCAAATGTCATTTCTGAGTTATCCTCAAAAAGCATTCTGATTTGAAGCACACTATGGACATAAATACTGTGACTATTCTTTTAAATGTCAGAGAATGCAAAATTTACTCTCCATCCATACAAACGGCCATCTCCTCCCTGGATTCACATGTAGTATTCCTGAAGACTGGCATTGGTTAATGAGCTTGGAAAATTCAGTTCTTTTTGTTCCCTGATTTCTAAAGGTGAATATTTGATGTGGAATATGACTTGGTAAACAGAATCACAACCTGGCAGCATCTTAAGGAAGGGAAATATGTTGACTCTGCTATGGATCATCCAAGAACTAAAAAAATAATTGCATTAATCCAAGCTTTATACACAGCAGGGATTATATGTGAATCCTACATTCTTGGTTTTGCTGGGAAGACTAGAAATGAGGAAGAATATTCCAATATTTGAAAGATATTTATGACCATAGACTTAGTAGGTAAAATGTCACTTGGTGGCTTCTCCTGGTTCCATTTTGTTTGTACCCTGGGAATTTGGGTTGAATTGAGCCCCTTCCCCTGGGAGAACAGCCTGAGAAAATAGCACGGGCAGGAGAGCCAGCAGAATGTGGAACAGAGCAGCTGCAATGTACAGGGGGCTACCAGGTTGCACTGAGGGTACCCAAGAGGGAGATGGTGAGTCCCCAACCAAGAAGTGCCGGGAATCTAGCTGTAGAGAGAGGGTGGATTCCCCAGGGAAGATCTTAAGGAGGACACACTGTTGCTCCAACATGCGTGAGGACAGAGACAAGACCAGCCCCAAGCATGCGCCGTGACCCTTTGCTTTGCATCCATGAGTGACCTGTGTGTGGGACGGGAAGGGCTCTGGGGAGACTGGCTAAGCTGCAATTGGAGCAATGAGACCAACACAAGAGTGACTTCCTCTGTAGCCTGGCCTCTGTTGGTGCTGTCGTGGAGGTGATGGTGACTTTGTTTTTGTGGTCCAGTTCACACTAGTTCTGGGGTTTGGCCAATGTGAGTAGGTGTGAAGTCACTGCCATTGCTTCACTCTTCTACCACACCCGTTCCTGCTCACCTCTGACCCACTGCCTGGACCCTGCAGCCACTGAGTTTCTCTTTCCTATGGCAGCACCTTTTCCAGAAAGTCATACAGGGGTCATGGGCACTGGCCTTTTTATTCTAAATTTCTTCCTATGTCTAAATGCACCTTGAGCTACGTTCTTAGGTGACCTTGGTACTCCTGATTGCTGAGTCCTGTTCCATCATCTGCACAAACTGCCACTGGTCCATCAGCAGACAGAGAACTCTTGTGGGGTTCCCAGGAATAGAGCCACTGTAGACATCCACGGTTTTCGTGGGAACACATGTTTTCATTTGTCATGTTCATCAGTGTCTAAAGTGGAACTGCTGGGTTAGAAGGTGGGGCCTGTGGAGCTGGACTAGAAATGCCAGCCATCCCTAGGGTGCTCACAGCTCACCTCTGCACACCTGCAGGACCCTGGTCTCCGAGACCCAGTCACCCTAGCATTGGCATTGCTGTCACAGCCACATTCTAAAGGAGCTTCTGCAGCACTTCTGTGCTTTCAATTTGCTTTTCCTAAATGGTGACGAGCATCTTTTTCACTGCAGAATTACATTTTCTTATTAGAGTATCGAAATATTTGGTCCATATTTTTGTTACAAGTCTTTTTTGGGGGGAATACAGGGGTACCAGGGATTGAACCCAGGGGCACTTAATCACTGATTCATAGCACCAGCCCTTTTTACTTTTTTTTGTTTGTTTGTTAGCTTTGATTTTGAGACAGGGTCTTGCTAAGCAGCTTAGGGACTTGCTAAGTTGCTGAGACTGGCCTTAAACACACAATCCTTCTGCCTCAGCCTCCCAAAACTGGGATTACAGGTGTGCATAACCTTACCCAGACATTCTGGGCAGGATTTTTTTTTCCTATTATTCAGTTTTAAATGTTCTTAGTGTAGTCTTTATACCAATCTTTTAGAAATACATTTGGTAAATATTTTCTTCTAGTCTGTGGCTTGTCTTTTCCTTCCTTAAAAGTGTTCTTCTTAAAACAAAACAATTTATCCTATAACTGAGTATCATTTTTTTTTGCTTTTAAGGAATCATGCTTTGGTAACTTATCTATGGAATATTTGCTGAGCTGAAGATCACAAAGATTTCAGACTTAGGTTTTTATATCTGGGTGATTAAAGATTATAGAATGTCATAAATGAAAAAATATAAAGTGACTAAGGCAAGATGATGATGATGATTTTTAAAGAGAGAGAGAGAATTTTTTAATATTTATTTTTTCAGTTTTTGGTGGACACAATATATTTTATTTTTATGTGGTGCTGAGGATCAAATCCAGCACTCCGCACATGCCAGGCGAGGGTGCTACCGCTTGAGCCACATCCCCAGTCCCAAGATTATTATTATTACTAGGATTATTATTGCTGTGCTGGGGGTTGAACCCAGGGCCTCCTGCATGAGAGGCAGTATCTCTACCCCTGAGCCATGTCCCCACCCCAGGCAAGATGGTTTCAAGGGAGGGGTCCGTGGCATCTGTTTCTGTCTTCCCAGGGCTTAGTGCTGGGGTACTGTATTGACAAGGGGGACACAGCAGGCATTTCAGACCACGGCTGAGTGACAGGTGTCTGACTGTCCACACATGGTGGTCACCTAGCAGGCTGCTCAGGATCTGCTGCCCAGCCCACCTTCTCACTTTGCTTTAATGCATAGCCTCTACCTGAATTCTGCTTGTCCTCAGAGTGCCAAGCAAGGAGTCCTAAAGCTGATGAAAAGCTTGTCCCACCTGCTGTCCACCTTAAGGTCCAAGGAAACCAGAAGTTTAAAAATATAATCTGTTATGCACTGACTGTTGTCCCACCCCCAAGTTTGTATGACAAAGCTCTCACCCTCAATGTGACTGTATCTAGAAGAAGGAATGTCATGAAGTAATTAAGGGAAGTGAGGCCACGGGTGGGCTCTGGGGCCCTAGGAGAAGGGGCGGAGTCACCAGGTGCTCTCTCCAGAGGGAGCAGGGAGAAGGAGTCCTCCACAAGTCAGAAGGGGCGCCCTCCACAGACGCCACCCCCAACAGAACCTGGGCCTTGGCCACAGGACTTCCTAAACTGAGGGAACACGTTGCTGACTTCTGAGCCCTGGTCTGGGGTGCTTTGTCCTGGCAGCCCCAGCCTCCCCAGGATGCCGGAGTCCCTTCCAGATTTGCAAAAGGTGGAAGACATTCCTCTTGCAGTTTGTCACCCAGTGAAGACAGGAGAAAGAGACGTTTCCCTGGGGGCCCTCACTGCTAGATGCCTGGAGATATGGCCCAGGAGATGTGACACAGGGTAGGTGGCCTTTCGTCTCAGTGAGGGATCAACAGAAGCTGACAGAAACCCTTCCAAAGTAAACTTTAGACCCGAATCCAAACCCTGCCTTGGTGTGCGATAAATAACTTCCCCGATACCTTGGCTAAAAAATATGTTAATATGATTTTAGTTATTTTAGCATTTTATTTTCTATCACAAGAGTCAAGTGTGAACCATAAACAATTTGAACTGTCCCATTCTTTGGAGCTTTCTTTAGAGTTTCTTTTCTTTTATTTTTTTTTGAGAATTTTAATATTTATTTTTTAGTTTTCGATGGACACAGCATCTTTGTTTGTATGTGGTGCTGAGGATCGAACCCAGGCCGCACACATGCCAGGCGAGCGCACTACCTATGGAGTATTACGCTTCTTTTCTTTTAATGTCCCAGGATCTGGGATAAAGGCCATTGGTTTGACACATTTGGTTACGTGTGCCTTTAAAAGTCACCTGTATGGTTCTTGCTCATCATTGTTCCAATATTTAGAAACATCCATCAGTAATGGGAAAAAATAGCTAAAATGGAAATCATCTATTAAAATGAAGCCCCCCCGCCCCCCCCCCGCCCCCCCTGCTTCGCTCTCAGTCGAGCCAATTACCTGGACAAGCAAAGGCCCCTCCTCTGGGCCCATCCTGTGGCTTTCCTCTTCACCCCTGCTCTGGGTGGGCAGCAGAGGGCTCTGGGTGGGCAGCAGAGGGCTCTGGTCCTGGGTCATGACGTAGGTCTACAGCAGGATTTCTCCTGCTTTGTTCTAACCTGTTACAATGGCCTGTCCTGGAAGGCACCAGGGTGTTCTATTTGTTTTGACATAGATGATATTTTTCTCGTTCTCACATGTCACCTTTTTCTTGGGCTCTGGGTACGCCCCGCCCCAGGATAGTGGGACGTGGCAAAGCCAAGGCTGCCCTGCGCTCTGGAGGCCTGGAGTCGGGGTGGGGTACAGATGCCCACGCTGGCTCAGGCTACCTCTGGGTGCATCTCTGCGCCTTGGTCTGTGGTTGCTCCCTGGGTGCAGGGAGGGTGGGCCACCCACAGCTCCAGGCCCAGAGCTCAGCCCATCAGGCAGATGGTGCCCAGAGAAAGAAACAAAAGCAGAACCCCATCTCTGTTCTCTCCAGGGTGTGCCTGGGGCCTTCTGGGTGCTGACCACTCCTGTGCTCGTGCGGCCCACAACCCCTGTTGACAACAGTATTCCCACCTGCAGTGCAGCATAGATGGTCCATGTGCTTGGGACACTTCTTCCTTGAACCAAGTAGGATTTTGTTTTTTTAATTGCTGACAGACTTCGAAATAAGAATGGCTTAAATTGGAAGAAAATTTATTTTCCCAATAAATAAAAGTAAAACTGCTGGAGATAAGAGAAATCCATGAAAGATAAGTGACCCCATAGTTTGCTCAGGGATTTGTTTCTGAGCTTTTATTTGCCATCTCCAGCATGTGAGTTTATATTCGGGGTCACTTCATGGCCCTGTCGAATATTACTCGGCCATGAAAAAGAGTGCAGTCCCATGCTTTGCGATGGCACAGATGGAACCAGAGGACATTATGTCAAGTGAAATAAGCCCGGAACAGAGACGATGCTGTGTGTTGTCACCCCCGTGTGCGAGAGAGAACTCGGAGCTGACTGAAGAGGAACGGATAAGGACAAGAGAGGGGTCGAGGGGCTTGGACAGTGGGCACACAGAAGGAATGGTGTCACTGAGCACTGTTACAGCACAGTGGGATGACTACTGTTGACAGTAACTTATGATGTATTCTCTAAAGAACCACCAACACTAAGAAATGGTCAGTATTTAAAGAGATGGAAATTTCAGCTTCACTGATTTGCATTACATATTGTAGACTATAAATGCATCTAATTGTCACACTGTACCCACACGTATGTAGAATTATTATGTGTTAATTGAACCTAAAAAAGAAAGGAAGAGACTCAGAGACAGAGGAGGGCCCTGTGGGGGTGGAGGAGAGCATGGAGCCATGGGACTGCAGACCAGGAGCACCACCTGGTAGGTGTCTCTGTCCCAGCTGGCAGGACCTGGGCCATCTGGCACCTGGATGGGGCAGCTCCAGCCTTCTGAACCCTACAAGGGTCAACAGCACCTCTGTGTGGCAAGCCACATCCTCATTGCCCCGAGGAGCCCTCCCCTCGGGTCTCCTTTGGAAATCCCACCTGGAGTTGAGATCCTGGTTCTGAGTTGAAATGTTCTCTGCTCCCGACTGCAGCAGAGGTAACTCTTCTGCCTGCAGCTTGGCCATGCATTCCGCTGACCATCAGGACCTGAGTTTAGAAAATGACTCCCAGTAGGTTCTTACTAAATTGCTAAGGTGATTTGATTGTTCTCTCGTCTCTCCCTGGGAGCAGCAAAGAGAGGTGGCATTCCTTTCTCCTTCCCAGATGCATTTGTAAAAAATGCTGTATTGACAGATAAAAATAGATAGCTGTTCCCTACCTCGAGGTCAGTGGGCCACAGTCTCAGGTGGGGTAGCATCTGGCTGCTGGGTGGGCACAGAATTTGGGGACCATCCACCACGCTGTGCTGTGCAGGGCAGGCTGGGTGTCATGGAAGTGCCTGGCTTGCAAATCCTCAGGTATTTACTCTCGGCCCCTTTACATAAAACACTGGCAGAACCCGGCCGAGCTGTGGGCCTTGGGATTTCTCAGGTTGATGACCTTGGGATGCCAAGATGCGTAGCTCTTGTTAAACAAAGGACTGACCTACAAGTGCAACATCTTTTCCTCAATCTCAGTTTAAATGTTCTAATTTCTTCGACCACACGGATGCTGAATATAAAATCCAACTGCTGCTGGAACTGGGTATCACATGTTAGAATATTGGGGTTTACCATCAAAAGAGACATCCTCCCCAGGCCCCACCTGTCTCCCACTCCTTGGGACCCGCATCATCCATGTGAATATTTCCAACTGAACTCATCTCATGCCGGACTTACTTAGCAGCCAAGGCTTCTCCCCTCCAAGCGCTTCTCAGAATTGTATTTGGCAACACCAGCTCCAGGCAGCTTCTGGTAGATTTACTCAGAAATGTGCTTGTAACAACTTTAACATGATTACAATGGCCAATCTCAAATAGCACACTTTTACATTATTTCTCCCTACTTATAATTGCCAGGGAAGATTTTTTGAGAGGATTTGCACTTTTATTGGGCCAGAAAAATAAAAGTTGGCATGACCTACATTTCATCTGTGACATTTTGTATTTTTCTGTCACGGATGCAAAATATTAGAGTAATTTAGGATCATGCTGAGTAGTGGAATCTAAAGAGCTCAATGGCAGCAGAGTTGTTTTTTCTGTTCTGACTAAAGAGATTCTAGACACTGGGAAAGTTTTATAGTAGGAAATAGAGACGACGACGAGGGGAAGGTGGGAGTATGTGGTGTCCCAGAGCAAGGCGGGTGGGCAGGGTGCAGAGCAGGAGTGTCAGTCAAGGTCGGCTCCAACTCGGCCAGGAGATACCAGGCTTCAAGGGTCACAGGTGAGCAGCACCTCAGTTGACCTTGGTCTTCTGGGAGGGAAGCTGGAGGCCAGGTTGGTGTGAGAGGGAGAGTAGCCCAGGCCTGGGCCCTGGGTGTCCTGCAGGGGCTCAGGAATCACATGGCCCCTGCTCTGACTTCTCTCAGCCTCAGAGCACAGAGCTCTGGCTCTCTCTCCCTGAGGTCAAGGTTATTAGAGGGCATTATCATCATTTACAACCAGAGTCACAAATCACAACTCTGTGACCTATCACTCCCTTGGCTTTTCACCGGAGGACACAGCAAACCTCAGGGACAGGGGACCTTCTCCAAGATCTCATTGCTCATAGGGAGCTTGGATTGTGTTCTGGGGAGGGGTCTAAGGAAAGGTGTTGCTGTCAAAGTGACTTTTCCATCTCGTGGAGCCTGCTGCTGTGAATCCACCTGCCTCTCTACGCTGTGAGACCTTGAGCAGGGTATGGACGTCAGGTCCCTCATCAGACATGGGACAGTGAAACTCCATGCTCCAAGTACCTGGATAGATTTGAATGACATGTGGTGACATCAGGGGTCTGGCTCAGAGTTGTGCCAACAGGAGGCACCTGCCCCTGCTCCACTGTGTGTGGGTAACGTGGTGCCCACCTGCAGATCTGCCGGGGCAAGCTGGGCCCAGGGAATGCGGCTGGCTTGGAGCTTGGTTTGCATGTGGACCCATGGGACACTCTTTCAACTCGGGCCCTGAGTGAAGGTCGTATTTGAGTTCTGGGGGTGGTGGCTTGATAGAAGGAAGGCCTGGCCATCTCCAATCAGCTCTGCCCCTCCCTCTACCAGGTGCCTCTTCCTTGCAAGCATTGCTTTGGGTCAGGCTGAAGTGTCTCACCTGACACCAGACCTGCAGATCTTGGGAATGGGAAGCCCCTATGGACTGCAAGGGGCCCAGGAAAGGTCAACACCATGTCAGGGGGCACCTCTTCTGCTCTGGCTCTGCTGGCTTGGTCCAATTTTGCCAAAACCCAGTGGGGGCACCAACCCATCCTTCTCAAGGATGAGGGTGGAGAGTCACTGGAATGTCACTGGTGTCACATCCACAGGCAGAGCTGCCAGCAGAGACTCTGGGATGGCAGCCCCAGCCACCTGACTCCTGCCATGTTGCACCACCTGCACACTCACGCATGGATACATGTACTGAACAGACATGCATGTGTTCACATCTACACACACCACACATAAACACAGACACACACTCCACACACACGCACACAGGCATGCTACACAGACTCCCCAAAAGAATATAGCATATGCACACACGCACACATGCACATATGTTCACACACAGACACCACATGACCTACAAGAATTCACACGCACATTTTTATGCACAGATGCAGAAACTCACATGAGCATGAACCGCACACAGAAGCCCACATACAGGCACACTCTTAAAATGAAATCACTCTCTTTGGATTTGTGAGGGCTTTGTGTCCTTCTCCGAACACCCACGCATGCCTGGAGTTCTGGGCTGGCTCTTGCAGGAGAAGTCCTCCGTGGGCTGATGTTAACCTGCCCAGGGCCTACACCGCAGCAGCCTGTGGCCCTTCCCTTTCAGGTCAAATGATCTTTTATCCCTGTTGGTTCCAGTGAAGTTGCTATCACAGATGAACACAGTAGCCACTGACCCTTTGGAATTGGCCTGCCACCTGCTAGGACCAAATTTCCAGTTAGGACTAATGATGGTGACAATATAATGAGTCAGTAGGAGGGGCGCTGCCAGAGCCAGCCCTCCTTCCCCTGCAGTGGGTATTGCTGATCTCTCTTTCAGCCACGAGTAAATTAAGAGATGTCAAATAACGTGGTGCTGACCCTACAGCCTGTAAATGGCAGATTCTGGACTCAAACAAACACGACTTGTCAGAGGGGACGGGGTGGCCAAGACTCAGGAGTTAGCTGAGGCACTGGGGGAACATGGGCAGGGACCCCATAGGACATGAGGACAACTGCAAAGCACTGGGCACAGTGATGTGTGCAACCAGATTCAACTGCAGAGCCCTGAGCCCTGCTGAGCTGGGTGCCTTGTCACCAGGCAGGCTGTGAGCCCAGGAAGCCAGCCCTGGTGCATCCCCAGAGATGGTCCAGAGAGTGAAGAGAGTAAAGCAGGTCCCGTGTGAGGAAATGGGTCAGAGCTGGCACACGCCCAGCTGGCAAGGTCGCTGGAGACAGGTTTCTGGCAGTGGACACATAAAAAAAGGGTAGAGAAATAAATGGGTAGTCTCCAGATCCTTCTAGAACCGAGAATACCAGCCTTTAGTCATCGAATTCCACAGTAATTTTGAATATCCCTGAACTTCCCAGGCCTGTCAAAATGGAGACAAGCCCCTTGGGAAGGTCACATGGGTCAGGTGAACCTAGGTGCAGGGTACCACAACTTTCTAGCCACAACATAATTAAAGAACTTACACTTTAAAAGATCCTAATAAGTAAAACACCATAGATCAATAGAAACAATGAGTATTTTATAGATTCAAATAGTGACTAGCAAAGAAAGGGACATTTTTCAACATTAACGTTATGATTTATAGAAGGCATTTAGGTACAAATATATAACTTCCTTCATTATTTTACAGGAACCTGGTGATTTTTGTATATTTTTGTATTATCCTCCTTCTTAATTGTTTTTGATATTATATTTTAGTAGATTCTCCTGGGCTTTCCTGCAAATGACTATGCTGTCTTCAAAAGAGTAATGTCTCTTGCTCTTCACCAATATTTATATCTTTTATTTTGCTTCTTGGGAGTGTTTAATGGGGAAAAGATTATTTTCTTTATTTCCTTGACAATAGCAACACATATCATACAATATGCAGAAATAAATAAGATACATTAAATGTGCACGTGGGTCAGGTGAAGGGAGCTGTGGAACTCTGTTGTGGAGTCCAGGTGAAGAATCGCTGGCGAGACCATCTTCTCGATGACATGACCATCTTCTCGATGACATGACCAACCTCACAAGAAGTTCACCTCTAATGTGTACTGTGGGGGGTGGTTGCACTGAGTGACCAGCATTTTCCTTCCTGTGACCAGTAGAGGTTCTGTCGGTCACTTTTGTAGTGATCTTGTCACCTTCATAGTGGCCCTAGATGGCTGCCCTGATCCTCGAAGTGGCAGAATGTGTCTTGATGCGTAGGCACGCCTTCTGCAGCCCCATGGATTGAGCTATCCTCACCTGTTCCTTTGTAATCCTGCCCCTTTGTCCTGTTTGGGATAGAATGTTCCATGGAATTACCTTCTGTGTGTCCCCTTCTCTTGCTCTGCCCTTGGGTGTGGCCTTCCTAGATGTCAGTCAACCTGCTGACAGCAGACATCACGAAGCTAGAGTCAGCCCCTTGAAACCTGACCCCTTGCTTCATTTGAATGGCTTCTCCTCAATAAAAGGGGTCAGCACATGTGGACTCTCTCTCTTTCTGTGGGTTCGTGAAGAGCCTTCACAGAACCCCCAAAGAAAAAGGTATCTCTGTCTCTTGTGTGGTTTATTTCACACAGCCCAGTTCACCTGGAGTGACCCTGAGTGTTTTTGTCACGAGAAACGCAACAGTGTACTGCCCCTGGGCGGATGCAAAGCACAGAGAAGTCTCACCTCCCTGCACTGACCACGAATTCAAGCAGCCCAGCACCATTCTAGTAGCTTATTTATTGAATTGTGATGAAGAATTTCTTTTGGAATGAAAATAAAGGTGAGAATATCCCCTGACTTCACCTGTGAACTAGGATCACCAGGGCGCCCACTCATGAGGACCCAGTGGTGCTGCTGCCCTGGGCACAAGGTGAGAGAGAGCCCAACACTCACTAGGACTGTGCAAGGTTCCCATCCACAAATGATGGTGCCTTCCAATGAATGCAGGTGTTAATTACTCTGGTTTTTAATATGGTACTTGTTTGTAATGAGATGTTAAACAAAAGTAAGAAAGTATGAGAAAATTTTAAATGTGAAAAATAATTTGAGGGGTTGACAAGATCAACCAATTACATAAAATGTCAAGTTAGAGTAGATTAAGCTGAATTGTGCCCACTATCTATCTATCATCTACCATCTCTCATCTACCATCTATATCTATCACGTACCATCTATCATTTATCACTTGTCTATTATCTATCATCTACCATCTATCTTATCTACCATCTATCAATCATCTCTCTTCACCTACCATCCACCTCTCTCACTATCATCTATCACTCATCTGTCTATCATCTGTCATTTATCATCTACCATCTACCTATCATCTATCTGCTTATCTACTGTCAATCTCTCCAGTGCCCATCTCTCTCCAGGGCTGTTGAGGAGAACTTGGCTGTGAGACACCCCTGAGCTTATGCAGGAGGCTGGTGCAGAACAGAGATGCTGAGGCTCAGGAGGAAGGGCCGTGGTCCTTGGAAGATCAGCCAGGCCTCTCGAGGACCAAAGTTGGCTTCTCCCCACATGCATTTCACCTGCTTCCAACCAGGTGGACTCAATGTTCCCATGTAAGCCATGAAGTTGAACACAGGAAAACACACAGCAAACAGCACTTTAGAAAACAAGACCACAACTGCAATCTGAGTGTAAAACAACAAGTAACCCACAGGAGGCCCTGTGATGGGGCCACCCTCTGGGAGGACAGCCTGAAGGGAAGCTCTGTGCTCCTGGGCTTTGGCTGAAGACGCACTGCCCTCACACTGCCCCCACACTGCCCCAACACTGCCCCCTGCTGGCGGGAGGCCACACCCCAGCTCCCAGAGCCGCCTCCTTCCTGACTTGAGGCTGCTCCCCAGCTCTGCTGACCGCTGGAACTTTCGTTATTTTAACAGACATAAAAACTGGGTTCAAACCGAAAAGGGCTCTCTGTGGACTCAAGAGCCAGGGCACGAGGCGGGACCTAGCTTCCCGTCAGTCCTGGGTGTAGAGATCAACCGATTGTGGGAGGCACCAATTGTCCATTTCTATTTCTTTCATGTATTTTTATGAGTTGGTTAAACTTTCACTGAAAATTTACTTAAATTCCTTTGCTTGAAGTAAATGTGAAAATAAATATTATATATGCTGAGTAAGAAAAGGATTATTAATTCTGTCTGGTCCATTCGCTGGAGCATCTTGGCCTTCCCTGGGTGGTTGACATTTCACCCCTTTACCTCTCTGCTTTTGCCAGGGGTGAGTCACACTGCATCCAGCCCTGCACAGAGCAGGGATCTCCGCACTGGCCCTGGGCCTGCTGGGCAAGCAGGGAAGCACCAAATGAGATGGTGATCTGTGCGCAGACACAGAGGTCACTGCAGAATACCAAGGAGGGCATGCTGTGTTCTGTCCCTTCTTGCAACTCATTGCCCTTCTCCAACTCAAACGGCCGGGAAGCTCAGGCTCACTGCTCTGGACTGTCACACAGTGATCATTCAAACACAAAGCAAATGAGCCAGGACCCGGCTCAGATTAGATTTAAACTCAAATGCTGAAACTCCAACAGAGAAAGCTCCTGAAAGAGAAAGTGATATCAATTATAAGAATGTGAGCCTCTTTAAACTTTTAAGTTTTGATCTAAATAATAGGTAAAAAGCAACGGTTTTTTTTCCAAGCTCACTCAGAATCTAGAATCCACAAAGATCCTGTGTGCTTGGGATAGTGGGGTCAGAAGGAGAAGGAGGTGGGTTTTGCCCATTTGCTTCTTGGGGTGGTGGATGGGACAGCATTGTAGATCCCAGACCGGGAGCCCCAGTCCTCTGCCTCTCTAGCTGTACGTACATCAGGCACTGTGTTACCCTGGCATTGAAGAGAGGGTGGAATCATGCACATCTTCTGCAAGGGGCTGGGCACACAGACCCTGCCCTTCTCGCCCTGGGAGGTTGGTCTCAGAGGGAGATCAAGGACTGGGTCACCTTATGGCTGGGACAGAGCTGGGGACTAGAAGGCAAAGTGAACAGCTCTAGGGAGGTCATGAGGGCTGATGTTCAGACAGATCACTCCATCTTGTGGGCACCAGAGCTGAGCAGTGGGCACTGAGAGCTAGCAACCTCCCATGTCAGTTCTTCTTAAGCCTCTGAAAGTTATAATCTAGTCTGCTGAGAGGAGGGGGGGGGCTGAGGAGCTCAGGAATCAGCCTGAACTGCCTGGTAGCCCCAGCGCTCATGAGATGACACCTTCAACAGTCAGACAGAGGTGGGCTAGATTAGGAATCCTGACCTGTGCACATTCAGGAAGACACACACACACACTCACACCCACGTGCACACATACCTGTGGATTGGAACTCGGTATGTGATACTCTTGACACAAAATCAAAGACACAGCAGTAAGGGGTCTTTTGTTAATCTCTCGTGATTCCACTATAGAAGTGGAGCCAGTAGGTCCATTTCTATGTTATACATATCCATGAACACAACTGTGGCCAGTACCCCGATGTCCTGGGAGGCCCTGAACCTCTAAGGTTGGATCCAGCTGGCCACTGAGGCACTGGGGCCCATGGCTGTGACTTCCTTACAGAGACTGAAACTTGTCAACAAGTTACTACTAAATAAAGACCTTCACGTGGACAACTTAATAATACATAATCTCGGAGCCAGAGCCTTCTTCTAAATTACAGTCTCAGGTTTTGAAAACTGTCACCATGTTGCAAAGGAAATATCCACAGGTTCAGATGCAGAATTTAAATGTACAGATCTCTGCATTCAGTGAAAAAAATCAGGCTATTTTTATGATGCTTCTAACAAACCAATTATTAGCCAGAATACAATTAAGAACTAAACTGAAGTTGGAGCTGTGGAACATATTTGAATTATAAACAAACCAGGAAGTCACTTTGCATTTCTTCTAAGACCTTGATGAGCTTAGGATGCTGAAATGCCTTTGTGCGAATTCACATTTACAATTAAACTGAGATATACACAAAACTGATTTGAATGAAAAGTTAATATTTTTGGAAAAGTCGTTCTACATGTATCGTCACCTCAGAATGTGCTAAGACACATATTTCACAATACCAGAAATTTATCTCAGGTTTGTTGCAGCCTGTATACCTCCAGTAATAGTTGCATCAGCAAAAAAATCCTTCTCAAAATTAAAAACTATCAAAATTAATTTGCATTTGCCAAGAGCAACTGACATTGTTTTCACTTATAACTATTGGAAACATGAAACAATATAAATTTTTATCATCTAATAATGAATTTTCAGAAAAGCAAGCCAGAAAAATGTATGGCCAGTCCAGATATCACATTATCAAGTATTGTCTATGGTATTGTATAAAATTATGACACATGACATATTTTCCTAGGTAATATGTTTTTATAGGAAATAGCTTTAGGTTTTGCTATTTTTGACTTCAGTTTTCTTCCTGAGTTTTATACAAAGAGTTGCATGTTTCCATTTGCCACCTGATCACCTACTACGTGCTGGGGAGAGAAGACCAGGAAGAGTGGTGTAAGAGTGAAGTGGTGCAGAGTTAGCAGATCGGGGGAGGGGTGGGGAGAGACAGGGGTGGCAGGAGGGTGCAAGCCTGACAGTGGCCGGGACAAACCACAGGGAGGGCACTCAGCACAGCTCATGCACATGTGGATGGATTTTAGGAAATAAAGCGGAAACCTTTATTTGTTGTTGCATCGTAGGCAATTCTAATCAGAGACATTGTTACCGCTTGTCCAAACAGAAGATTGCCAAGGAGACAATATTTTCTAAAACACAGAGAAATGTCAGCCGTTTCCAAGCCCATGATGCTTAAGCCACGAGGAAGCCACGCACATCAAGAGAAGGACAATCTGCTGGCAAGCAGGAACCACGTTAATAAGGAGGGGTCAGTGTTTGCCTGAGGCCACCTGCATTGTGCCCCAGATGGGCAACATGCTCATGCTTAGATCTAAGTCACACACACACCCTCACACACACACAAACTTAGAGGGAAGCAATATTATTGTTTCACTTTTACAAAGGATGAAACTGATTCTAAAAATCTAAGTGTTTATTCCAGGGTTGCTCATGCATGCATGCTAAATAGCTGTCTCGAGGCTGAGTGGTGAGTAGGTGGGCATTTGTTGGAATCCAGGGAAGCCAGGCAGAGGCTCTCCATGCCCCCCTCCCCTACCGCATCCTGTCTTGGGAATGGAGAATTGTCCATGTTGGAAGGTGGTTGAACCTGAGCTTCCAAAATTTGGTGAGAGGCTCTACTGGCATGAAGGTGGCGTCTCTGGACTCTGGTGGACACAATGGTTGATCCCAGGAGAGACTCCCAAACACCTGAAGAGAGGCGCACCCTCTGTGCCTCAGCACCTCCATGGTCTCAGGACACACACGCTCCTGCCCCAGGGTTCTGGCCCCTGGAGCCCCGCCTGCCCACTTCCCCTGCTGCTCCTCCCGGTTTCAAGCTTCCCTTGGTCTGCTGAAGCCTCACCATGGAAGCAAGAAGCTCAGGCCAGTGCTGCCACACAGGTTCCCAGGCAAGGTCGTCCCTCATCTTTTTCTGCCATTATCTGTGTGACCCCTGAGGATCAAACAAGAAGGAGAATCCTGCCTGCTTCCCTCTCACAGCTTTAGCATCAAGCCAGTCCCTCATGGGGCCTGAGGGCGTTTTATGCAAACCTCTCCCTAGTGATGAAGAACTATCACATCTCCACCCATTGATACCGATTTTCTCTCTGGGAGGCAGGGGTAAACCACAGCTTAGCCTCAGGCTTGCTGCAGGTGAGTCACTGCAGGGTTGCAGGTGCAGCCCAGCATGCTCCCTGCTCCAAGCCCAGCCCAGCGTGCTCCCTGCTCCACACTCTTACCATTAGTTGCCTGGCCCCGCAAATACTTCTGTGAGCTCCGCCACCCACCAGCCAGACACCGAGCTCTTGCTTTTTCAACACCCTTCTGTGCCTGTAGGGGAGCAAAGGGCTTTGTGTGGATTGGCCAGCTGGATCTGCTCACGTCCCTGCTTAGGAAATACAAATAAAAAGTTCCCTCTGGAATATCCTATTGCCAATTATAACAGGCTGTTTTTTTTCTTTGTGTGTGCAAATACTCTATGCCTTTCTCTTCCACCTTGGGAGAAGAGAGGTTATTTTACATTTTATATTGATACCACTTTGTGTCATTTAGGTCTTCTGTCACTTGGAGCATTTCATTTTGAAAATTACGGATGAATGGTCTTTCCTACTATGTCTTCAAATCACTTTCTTTTGGGAGAACTAGGCAGTGGGAGTTTGTGCTTCCCCCTGGCTCCTGGGTATTTGTCAACTCTTGTCCTGGTGGGTTCTAAAAGACTCAAAGAAGACTGGATCCTCACTGGCTGGGCCAGCTTCCTCTCCCTGTTGGGTAATATTTTATTCCCAGCCTCCCTGTAGTTGCTGAGCCATGTGACCCACTCCTAGCCAATGGCAGGTGAGCAGCTGGGGGGCCACCCCCTCCCATCCCCACCTGTGCCAACCTCTCATAACCAACCCTGCACCCTCTGCAGAGGTTTCTCCTGCGGGACGTCCACCCAGCTGCACCCAAGCTCAAAGCTGCAGGTGGAAGGTGCAGAAGGCAGGCCCTGGATCATGCCCCGCAGGAGAGCTGCTCACTAGTCAGAAGTATTGGCTCTGGAATTCATAATGATCCTCTTTGAACCATTGTATGTTGGGGGGCTTGCTCATTATACCATGTAGTTTTACCTTCATTATTCTAAAGACAAAAATCAGAGCAAATAGAAACAAGCTTTGGCCTCTAAACCAAGAAGAACCTTTGTGTCCAGTTGCTGACGTAGCCTTTGGCCAGTTCACCTACCTCTTCCTGACATTTTCCCCCATCAGTTCCAAGAAACTAGCTGTGAAAGAGATGGCTCTGTATCTCTAAGGGATGTTGTGACCACGGCCAACATTCTAACAACTCCCCCTCCCTGAGGCCTTGGATAGCCAGGTGCTGTGGGACATGAGCTGGACTCTGTCTGGAGGGGATTCCTCCATTTGTTTGGGTCAGCAGGCCCCGGCTCTGGACTGGGATTAGGTAGGCATTTATACAATACTGTGCTCATCAAAACCCCGCAGACATCTACCTTGTGCAGGAATTTCTAATAAATGCTTTGGGAATGTATTTTTGGTTTGTTGTTTGTTATTAAAGAGGAGGAAGATTTCTTCCCCTCCAATTTCCAGGGATTCCCTGGGACCTGCTCGGTTTGATTTTATTTCCATTTAAGATTGCAGGACTGTGAATATATTGAAGAACATGCAAGTCAATATAAATGCAGGTTTGGGCGATCATAGCCACCCAGGACCTGCTGTGTAACTAGAGATTCGTCCCTGCTTATCTCTGTGTCTAGAGCAGGGGGCACCCCTGACCCCAGTCGCCTCTTCGTCTCCACGGTGAGCCTCCTCTGGAAATCCAGCCCCCTCTGCCATGACATCACTTTGGACTTGCTTCATCTATTTCCATTTCTGATTTGCACAGTGGGGAGAAAGGCAATTTATCATCTCTTGTGCCAACACATCCATTTGGGGAAATCTATTTTCGTACATGCAGAGCAGTATCTTCAGCCTGGCTGATTCGTGAGGAAAATCAAATAATAGCAGCCAGAGTCCTCAGAGAGCCCCTCACTCCCCTGTGAGTTCCACCAGGATGCACATCCTCTCTCCACCTCTGGGCACCTTCCCTGCAAGCCCAGGATTCGAACCGGTGCTGTAGGTACAGAGAAAAGTATCTCCAGGTGATTGCGTGTGTGTTCAGGACTGAAGCTCTGGGGTCCTCTGGCAAGCAGGAACTCAGCTCTCTGCTCATTGTCATGGAAGAGCAAGTGCATAGTGCTCTATGTCTCCATGGCTATGTTTAGGTTCCAGGTTCAGGAGGGTCTGACCATACTAGGAAGGGAGACAGAAAGCCAAGGTGTCCACAAAGCACTGGGCATGGCTTGGAGCCCTAATCAAAGCTCGTAGCAACATGATAAAGTGGTGCTATTCTTGTTGGATAAATGAAGATGTCCTCAGTGAGAGCAGCACTGGCCACTAAACTAGCACTTTTGCTACCCTTTTGCCTTTGGCCATCTCCAAGGCAGATGGGTGTTGGGGAAGACACACAGTGGGGAAAGGGCAGCTCTGGATAGCCCTTGGGGGCTGCACTCCGCAAGTGCTTTGGTTGGGGGGCAGCACATCGGCTGTCACTGATTGGTCCTGGGCAGGCAGTGGAGTGCCCCTGGAGATGCTCAGAGCTGCTGTCCAAGTCCTGACCGCCCCCAGCTGCTGGCTGCAGAGTTCCCTGTTGGATTGGTTATCAGGGATGTGGTGGGTCCACATTGTAATGTCACACCTGTTCTGACCATGGTCCACTTATCCATCGAGGTTTTCACCTGTTGTCTTTGTACTCCAGAAGGTAACATTGACATGGAGAGAGAGAGGGAACCAGTTTCTGTCTGTATAGGCGGTAACGCCACCAGAGTCTGCACTCCTTAGGATCGCCTGCCCCATCTCGAGAGAACCTACTCGTCTTGATTGACACTTGACCCGATTCTTGTCCTGATCTATGAGTTGCTAAAGAATAATCACAATATGTGCACATATTGGAGAGGGAAAGGGTGGTGTTGCTTGTCATAATGAGAAGCTAACTGCAGCCACTCGAAGATCACTTGTTTTGAAGAGGAGCATGTGTTGGAGATGATTTTGTTTGTCACTGGCTCAGACCAGTCTGATGACAGAGCCATCCCACTAGGGACTCAGATGCACCCTGGCCCTGTGTCTCCAGGGTCTAAGTGCGTGGAGGCATGTGTTAGGGAAGCAGGCTCCGTCTGCACCCAGCCCCCATTTACATACCTAGAAATTCAGCCGAGCACACACTTAAGCATTGGAAATCTCACAAAACCACCCTTAGGGCTTCTTTCAGGCATGACTGCATTTTTTAAAAGCGGTGCCCTCTGCAAAGGATAAGGAGTCTTATTTGAGCAGCATGTGTTTTTAAGTTTGTTGACATCAAAGCGGTTTAGAGACAGTTGTCCATACCCCTGGCTTTCCTCACTATTTGCTTTTCCAACCACACCTCCCACTGTGCTTGAGTCCATGACTGTTTCAAAATTCTTTTGTCACCTTCAAATTAGAAAAGAAGAAATAATCGCATAATATGTTATGATTGGGTCTGGGGTATCAACAGACTCCCAGGCTAACCCATGTGTGGCAATGGACAGTCCCAAAAGTGCTTCATTAAGACTTTCCAGGCATTGGTCATAATCGTCTCTCCTGATGACCCTCCCTCCCACTTCAGGTACTGTCCCTCTAGTCTGCTGGTCTCTGGTCCTGCTCGGCTTTCTATTCCACCCTCTCTGGCCTGGCTGCCTTCTACACACTAGCTCCTGCCCCAGGCCCTTGCACGTGCTATGCCCTCCTCTTGGAGTGCTATTTTGGCTGCTCGCTCAGGAGGCTCCTGCATTCAAGCGCCACTTCTCAGCAAGGCTTTGGTGGCTACTTATCTGCCAGGGGGCACTCCTTTCCTACTCTGTGAATCATCACTTTGATGGATTTGTTTATTAACTTATTCTAAAAAAAATGTGTTGCACTTGGCACTTCCTGAAATTACTTTAAGCTTTTCTCTGAGCCTCTCCATGTAGCACACAAGGCCGGCGAGGCAGGCTTTTAAGTTGCCATGGGCAAACCTGGTGCATGTAAAGCGCTGGGGACCCTGGAATTGTATGCTGAAGGGATGCAGGAAGGACTGAATGAAAAGGAAAATGTTTTTCCTGAAGCCTGAATGCGAGGAGGTAAGACTGAAAGGCCTAGAGGAGCATTTAGAGAAGAGTCTGATCACATAAAGAACTTGCAAATCTGGGGAGTTCGTGGGTCAGGGCCTCTCCTCTTAGGAAATCTCCTCACCTGCTGGACCTGTGACCACCTCAGAGACCTGCAGCCCTCTGCTAGCCTGAGCCCCACCCACAGCTACAGGGGGTGAAGGGAGGGAGTGCTGCAGCCTGTCTTCCGACTTCCTTCCGGTGATGAGCAGCAGTCTCCACTGATATTTTAGCAATTAATTTCCCTGATGAACTGCATAGCCTCCCTCCTGCAGTAAACAGATGACATTTCACTTTGGAGAAAAGAATCCATTGTTCCCTGAAATGGGATGCAATGGAAGCTGCATTTCCTTTCTTACCTATTATAAACGGATCTTCCAAACAAAATGATTAAAATAAATAGCCTGAGTTCCAAGTCACTTTATGACTTGAAGAACTTTTCCTCCCCTTTCATGGTATCCAGAGAGATGATTTAATGGATAAGATGATAATCGCACTTGCCAACACTGACCAGACTGGGCCCCAGCAGGATGACCTGGAGCAGGTCCTCAGACCTGGGCACCCTTGGGCTTCTGAGGGACAGACATGGGCAGCCCGTTTCTTGCCTTAGCTGTGTCTGTGGTTTGCCAGCAGCGAGGAAGAGAGCTGGATTGATGCCCAGGCAGGCTTGTGTGGAAAAGGACCCCATGACTTATTTTTCTTCAAATGCAGAAGCTTGGACTACTCCCAGGGCTTCAGTGTCCCCTTTCCTGATCCTCTGTCCTGTAGGGAACTGCTCAGTGCCATTAAATCCACCCAAGTCTCAAAAAAAAAAAAAAAAAAAAAAGAGGCACACTTAACTGAATGTGGCCACTTTGAATGAGAAACCTGAAACAGGGCCACCCTTCTGCTGAACAGGGGAGGCCAGGGTCAGGAGGAAGCAGCAAGAGTAGGCAAGGTGGGTGTGTGAGGAGGAGCTGAGGCCCTTCCCGGGTCCTCAGTTCTCACCTGCTGAGCTGACCGCTGACCACTGCTTCTTGTTAGAGGAAGAGTGGATCATTGTGGAGACCTGAGGACAGGGGGGCAGGGGAAGGAGGCAGCTGCCTTTTCCTGGGCTGCCCTCCCTCCCACAGCCACCCCCCCCCAGGGTACCTGCCCTCTCTACTCCAGCTCCCTCATAATTGCTACCTGGAGGCCTCACTGCCTGGCTCTTCTGAGAAGTGATTAGGAAGAGGACTCTGTGCTGGCTTCTGGGTTCAGATGTTTTATCTCAATTACACGAAATTCCAAAAGAAGAAAAGGTCCTTTCACTTCAGTTTTCTGGTCTCCCTGTGCTTTGGTGAGTTCCAGAAATAATGGGGTTTAGAATCTAGGTGAATTAAGGACTTTCAAAGACTCTCATGGTGACACCAAGTCCGTCTCAGCTGCCACCCACTTCCACCTAGAATGGCACAGAATCGCAGCTCAGAGATGGAGCGTGGAATTTATCTTTTTTACAGAAGTCTTGCTTTTCACTTTGCTAAGGCAGAAAAATATTGGTGGTCAGCTTTTTGTCACTATAATGAACTTCCTGAGATAATCAGCTTACAAAGAGGGAAGGTTTGCTTTAGCATTTGGATTTAGAGGCTGCGGTCCATGATCAAGCTGACCCAGGGCCTTGGCCCTCTGCTGGGCATGCTGGAGGATAGAGAGAGCCTGGGGCAGAACCAAGCCACTCACCTTGTGGCCAAGAAGCAAAACAGGAACAGGAAGGGGTGGCAGTCCCCAAGCCCTTCCAGGACAACCCCCAGAGACCGGGACCTCCTCCCCTTCCTTGCCTTCCTTCTCACCTTAGCTCTAATATAATGATTTAATTTTTTCAAAATCAATCTTTAAAGGTTTATTGAGGTTTCAGTTAACAAATGCCATCTGAGTGTGTGTGTGTGTGTGTGTGTGTGTGTGTTTACCATCTGCTGGGGGAAGTGACAGAAACCACCACAGTCCAGCTCCCTAGCAGCCATCACCTGCACAGGACCCCTTTGACCTGTGTGAAGCACAGTGAAGACCCCTCCTGGCACATGTCAAGGAAACAATGCCACCTGCTCATCGTGGTCACTACACTAGTGGGTCAGAACTGTCACCAACATGGCTGAAGCTGGACACTTTGGGCCAACTTCTCTGGCTCTCCACCCACCAGCCCAGCATGGCAGGCTGGCCACGTGATGCAGCTCCCTACACCCTCGGCGATGCAATAGGTCTCAGAGAGCCACCTGTCCTGCCTCCTTCAGTTCAGCAGGAAGGAGAGCCAGGGTGGGGAGGGACCTGCGAGTCCATCCACAGAGGAGTGGAGGAGGGAAATCTGGCAGCTGTAGCTGCCATTTAGCTTTGAAGGTGAAGGACTCCCCCATGACCCTGCTAGGGGTTGACAGCACTGGTCACTGCCAAGGTTGGTTCCCTCCTCTGCGGGTCCTTTTATTTTTCTGCTCTTCTGATTCCAAGTCTTCGTCCCCTCTCTGACAGCCTAGCTTCCCCTGCGTTCCTGACTCTTCACTCCACACCGTTGAGTGTTTTGCTTCCTGTTTTTAAAATGGGAAATCAAGGAAATGGCAAAAAATGTTTGTTTTCCTAAGAGCTGTTAAATTAGAAAAATATTTCACAGGACTGCAAGGTGGAAAATTCAATCCGGGATCAAAAAGCATAGTGGGACACAGAGGTGGAGCAGCCTCATAGCACCAAGAGCCAGAGGGAGGCCGGAGGGGATGTGGTGAGTGAGAACCACAGGGAGAGGAGGGGGCAGGCTGTGCCTTAGGATGCACCCTGGGAAGGTAATACGTCACAGTGATGTTCAGTGGTTTCAATAAGATGGTCACCTCCTATCTGTAATGGCAAATTAAAGGCAGGCTATCTGAGGCTGGTGGGTACCTCTAGTAACTTGAGGGATGCAATGTCCTTCCATTTTTCTGGTTCACTGATATAATTCAAAATCCAGGCTACTTCATCAGGAAGAATGGCTGCTCATGCTCCAGTCATTACATCCATATCCTGACTGCAAAAAGAAATAGGAAACAGAAGAAGCAAATGGGTTACACCCTCTTTCCTGCATCTGCTCCTTCTAGGGAGCATCTTGAGAACCACCCAGGACCTGCCAGTTCACACAATGCTGGGCTTGGTGTGACCATGACTAAGACTGAGGTTTTGATTTTGGAGAGGGAGAGAGGTTGTATATCGGGTGGGCAGCCTTCTCCCCTGTCCTCCTGCTGTTTGCTGCACATGGAAGAGTTTCCATGAAACCCAGATTTGCATGGAATGAGGGTCTGTGGGGATGGCACGAACTGCAGGGCTCAGAGGGACCAGAGGACCAGTGCAGGATCAGGGCTCCATTTCCTGCCCAGGGACCCTGTGGGTCAGCCTGCCCTGTGTGCTCCTGTGACCTCAACAACCCTGCCCACTGGGGGCAGGGGCAGAGGAGGCAAGGGTCCTGCTGGTCTGATGCCTGAGCCCTTGCACACTGCTCTGCATGGAGTTTTTTTGTGACGTTCTCCCCAGGTGTCATCTGCTTGCCCCCAGAGTCCTGAACTGGATGCTGTCGAGAGCAGGGACCTGGCTCTGCAGACAGGATTACGCAGGAAGTGCCACCTTCCTGCTGAGGGGGAGGACAATGGCAGTGTTAGCAACACAAGATCTTAGACCACCCATGGGGCCCGTGGGCCTCACAGGGCACTGACAGCATCGTCTCTCAAACTGCACACTCGGAGCTAGAATCACAGGCTAGTGCTTTTATAATATTTATCTGCTTCAATCCCCATCGTGCTGAGTGGCAGAGACTTAGTGGATTCCAGGGCATCTCAGGCAGCTTGGCCCTGCTCTGTGCCATCTCTCAAGGTTACATTTGCTTCCTGGTTACTCCCGAGATAAACCCTTGGGGTTCATCCACGGTGATGTTGCAACATCTGTCCTGTGCCCCCTGACTCACGGCTCCCAGGGCACTCGAGCTACAGCAGGGAGCCTGGGCAGCATGAAAACTAAGCCCTGTGTCCCAGGTGGAGTTTCAAGAGTCATAACGTCTTTGCAAAGTAACTTTCGTGACATTGGTTATATTGGGCAGTGAGGTGTCCACCAAAGCTCCCGGCCAACACAGGAATGCTCAGGGGAGGTGACTGGATGGTGTGAATGGACTGACTGTGTGTGACCGTAGGCAGGTGGGGTGGCAGGAGGAGGTGGGTCACTGGGCATGCCCTTGAAGGTGCCTCTTCCCTGCTGGCCCTTTCTCCCGCTCTGCTCCCTGACTCACCAAGAATGGAGCAGTGCCCCTCCACCCTGCCCACCCACCATGATGTTTGCCTTGCCTTTGGGCCCAGAGCAAGGGACTCAGACCACCATGGACTGAACCTCTGTAACGTGAGCCAAAATAAACTCTCTCTCCTCTAAATTGCTCTTGTCAGGTCTTTTGGACTCAGCAATGAAAAGCTGACAATGTTTAATGAATTTTTTTTGACATAATCATAGATGACTCTGTTGGAAATAATAAAAATCCCCCACACCTTTTACCCCAGTGCCCCAGAGCAACAATGTGCAAAACTACAACCCAATAGCACATCCGTGACATCCGTGATGGTGAGGCAGGACACACAGCACTGGGCCCCACACCCCCACCTGCCCCCTGCCCACCCTCCCTTTACCCCTGGATCAGCCAATGAGCTCTCTGTTGATATAAACTGCCCAGCACCCTACAGGGCCTTCCTGACAGCTCCTGCTCAGCACCCTTCATTACCCCTGGTGACCCCTCTCCGCCATCCTCCAGGGACTAAGTCCAGGCTCTGATTCTCCCCAGGGGTGAGTGGGCCACGGTTGTTTTCGTTGAGTTTGGCTGATGTAGGATAATTATTATCTAAGCTTTTCTTCTACTTTCTTACTTCCCCTTTCCTGGTTCTGGGGTCTTGGGCTTTGGTTGGGGTTGATTTTTAAGTGTGTTTCCAGGACATGAGATTTGGGCTTCAGTTTGGGATCTGGGGGTGAAAATCAGTCCAGAGAACATGCTAGCATGTCACCCTCAGCTGCAAGGTCCTTGGCTCATCTGTATTCTTCCCTCCACCTTCACAAATCTTCTTATGCTTGTGTGATAGATAATCTTAAGGATTTTTTTTTTTTTTTGGTCTCAGCAGAAGGAATAGAGAATGGTTCATTCCTGCTGAAAATTAAGGTCTTTAATATGTGTGTTATGTGTGCAAACATACCTGTAAAATAGTGGTTAGATGTTTCTAAAGGACTCTAATGAGAGCCTGGCTGGGTAGGGGGTGGGGGAAGGTGCATTTTCAACACCAGCATCTTTGTGGAGGGACTTCTGTAACCCAGAGCATAGACCAAGCCTTGGGCACAGTATCCATGACAGTTCACAAAACTGATACCCAGAACCTGTGCACACCCTGAATCACCCCAGAGGGGCACCTCATCAGGCAAAGAGGAGGAAGAAAATCAGAAACAGAAGATGGAACTGATTACATGGTTTTAAATGAACCATTAATTTTACAACAGTATTAGATTCACAGGCAAGTGGAGAAGGTACCACAGACCCCACAGACCCACACTCAATTTTTCCTTCTATGCACGTCCCACATGAATATGACACATTTTTTTTTTTTGAGAGAGAGAGAGAGAGAGAGAGAGAGAGAGAGAGAGAGAGAGAGAGAGAGAGAGAGAGAGATTGATTTAATATTTATTTTTTAGTTTTTGGTGGACACAACATCTTTTATTTTATTTTTATGTGGTGCTGAGGATTGAACCCAGTGCCCCGCACATGCCAGGCAAGCTCATTACCACTTGAGCCACATCCCCAGCCCCGAATGTGACACATTTTTCAAAATAATGATCTAATGTTGTTACAGTATAATTAAGGGCCACATGTTTTCAAATTGTTTTTAAACCCAACAAAAGGTCCTCCTTCTGCTCCAGGACCTCATCTGGATACCACGCCACACTTGATTGCCTGTCTCCTCAGGCGCCCCTCCGGTGTGATGGAACCTCAGCTCTCCTTTCTGATGCCCCCAGTGGTTTTGAGGGTCAGGTTTTGGGAATGTCCATGAAGCTTTTTCAGGAATAGACAGGGGCCAGGGTTTGGGGAGGAAGATCACAGAGGTAAAGTGCCATGACCTTCACGTGCTTCAAGGCTGGGATTCTCTGTGGGACTTCTCCCTGTGGATGCTGTCCCCTTCACTTGTTTTTATTGTTAATTTTCATGTTTTTATTTTTGGAAACAAGCCTACACCGTAAGAGTGGAGAGCCAAACTCCTGAGGAAGGAGTGTCCACCTGCGTATTTCATTTCTGGCTTGGGAGATGTGTTAACATTTTCATTTACTGATGTTTTAATTACTTATTAATCTCAGTATGGAATTGTGATGTTTTAATTACTTATTAATCTCAGTATGGAATTTTGAGTATTTACTTTATATCTCAGAGCTTCCTCCTTATTCTGGTGCCCATGTGTTGCACCCGATCCTTCAGGGTGTCTTTTGGTTGGCTCCTGTCTTCGGCTGGCATGCCACCATCTTGGTGTGTGAGCACACCCTTCCTTTCTGGAACCGCAGAATGTCCCTGCCTGGTCTCAGTCCTGTCGAGTTGTTATAAAAAAACACTCCAAACTGAGAGACCACTAAGCAACAGAAGTAAAGCATTTCTCACAGTTATGGAGGCTGAAAATACAAGATCAAGTCACCTACAGATTGCCTGGTGAGGGTCACTTCTTGGGGCACAGATGTCCTCACAGGTGTCGTGCTGAGGGTCTGTTACAAGGGTACTAATCCCACCCACGAGACTCACCCTTCAGACTCTCATCCCAGAGTTCCCGCCTCCTAGCGCCATCACCTTGGGAATTAATATTTCAGTATATGAATTTTGGGGATATAGACAATGCTGGACATGGGAACTTTGACTTGGTGACAGTGGAAACAGGAACAAGTCAGGAGACACAACAATGTACAGACTCAGGTTTGATTAGGGCTTCTGCTGGGAGAAGGAGTCACAGCTCTGAGCAGGGTGCCAGGCTACTCCCCAACAAAGGGACAGTTAGGGCTCTTCATGCTCATTGTTTGCAAGGGAGGAGACAGAGGTTTGGGAACGTTAACTGTCTCCTTAGGTACATTTTAAAGGTGTGTTGTTGTGCTGTATTTTTTTTCCCCACAAGGTCATTTTCACTCTAAGGAAGATATGGTCAGCTGGTCCTCCTGGAGCCAAGTGTTGGTTTCTTAATTTCGGGGTCACATTCTGTCTAACCATCTGTCTTGTGATGGGGATGTGGTGCTGCAAGTTAAGGCCCAGAGTGCATTTGCCATTGTTCCCAGGGTGGTCTCTAGCTGTCTCACAAATGTGCAGACCACAGGCTGTGCTGTGTTTCCTGCCCAGACCTGTGCTGTGTTTCCTCCCAAGGTCCCTGATCCCTGATGCTCAGTGGGGGCACTGCCATTGAATGTGCTCAGGGTGTGGCTGCTCCCCTGCCAGCCAGGAGAGGACAGGTGACAGCAAGAAGGTCCCTGGCCCTTAGAGGAAGAGGGACCCTAGGAAACTAACTTGAACTAGAGCCTGCTGTGGGGTGCCCTCCAGTGATGCCAGCAGCCCTCTGCACTCTGAGGGGTGGGGGGTAGCAGAAAGATCAGGTCTGAAGCCAACCTGGGTGATTTGTTGAGACTCTGTCCAGAAATAAATTGTAATGAAGGGGCTAGGGCACAGCTCAGTGGTAGATGCTGACCCAGCATGCTGAAGGCAGAAGGTTTGTCCCCAGTACTGCACAGAAGCCTACCTCCTTCGTTGGGTGCACATGAGTTTCGGTTGTGTCTTCTTGGACAGTGGCACCTTGTCACTCTAACTCTTATCTCCAATGACCTTCCCTGATGCCAATTCTGCTTTGTCTGAAACTTGTGTGAGGCCAACCTTACACGTGACTGAGTTACACTCCCCGGCTGGGTGCTGAGGCTCTCAGTTGCAGAGATGTGGAACCCTTCTTGGGTGCGAGGTTCGATGTCTCCTGCATGGGTGTGTCTTGCTACAGCCCCATGGGTGAACCTATGCTCACCTGTTCCTTTGTAATATAACCCCTTGCCCTGTTTAGGATAGAATCTTCCATGGAAGTGCCTTGTGTGTGTCCTCTTTGTTTACTCTGCCTTTGGGTGTGGCCTACCCAGGTGTCAGTCAACCTGCTGACAGTGGACATCATGAAGATAGACTCATCCCCCTAAACCCTGACCCCTTGCCTCATTTGAATAGCTTCTCCTCAATAAAAGGGGTCAGCATGTGCTCTCGCTCTCTCTCTTTCTGTGGACCCTTAAGGTCAGAGGAGCCGTCACAGTGACCCCAAAGAAAAAGGTATTTGTGTCTCTTGTGTGGTTATTTCATGCAGCCCAGTTAGCCCAGTTTAACTGGAGTGACCCCTGAGCCTTTTAGTCACAAGAACAGAAACCCGGCAGAACCTGCACAAGTACGCCCGGGCTTTGTCTTGTTCTCTTCTTCTTCTGTTAGTGCTAACAACGTCTCTCTGTGTGCATCTCTGTATTTAAAGCGGGTTACTTGTGAAGAGTGTGAAGTTGGGTCTTAGTTTTAGTTCATCTGCTCTGATGATCTCCATGATTTAATTAGTACATTCAGACCTTTCACTTTTACTTTGATAGAGTTGGATGAGAGCTCACCACCCTGTACCTCTGTTCAATGCATTTCATTCTCATTTGTTTCTTCTTTTTTGCCTTTTTTTCTGGTTTTAACTTCACATTTAAACATTTCCTTTGTTTCCTCTTGATTGTACTTCTTTGTAAAGTGTGTTTATAAAACACACTTCAATCCAAGTCCACTGTCAAGGCAGACTGTGCCAGTTCAAGGTGGGCAGGTGCCTTGTGAAGCGTTTTCCTGATTCTTCCTCCCACACCTGGTGAATGTGGCTAGACTTCCTTTCCTTATCTCCGTGCTGCAAGCACCCATTGTTTGTTGCCTTACTCTATGGAATTAAACAAGCAGCTAGACTTTAAGCTTATTAACGGGAGCCATATAAGTCTCACTGTCTGGCCCTCCTGGGGGCTCCTTCTCCTGTGGCTCCCTCCACCTGAGCAAGCCTGCTAGCATATCCCGCAGGGGACTTGGGACACAGGCTGATGCCCTTGGGTTTCTGTTGGACTGGGAACATCATAATTTCCCCTCCACTCCTGCAGAGCCTTTCACTGGACATGGGATTCCACAGGGTGATTTTTACTTTCAACCTTTTAAACATTATGTGTCATTCTCTTCCTTAAGCAGATCTGTCCTGCTTCACCAACCTGACCTGAGGGGCCAAGAAAAAACCTTGGGCAAGAGGTCAGAGACCTTCAGTACTCTGATGGGCCTCAAAAGGGGTGCTGACTTTCAGTTCACCCAGTTTTGTTTCATTCAGCACAGGAGCTACAATTTCCAAGCTCTCTTCAGGTTGGAGCTGGAATCGCAAGTCCCCTTCTATTACTTTTACAAGAAATCCTTAAAATCTAAACATCACCTGAAAGCAGCTAGGGTGTGGCTGCTGTCTAGCAGAGGGAATCGCAGGTTTCTGATCTGCAGAGTGTGCACCAGAGACCCCTCCTGCGGGGAAAATGGGAAGGGCAAGACCCGCCTCTCTGCAGCACTTGAGGGCTCTGTTCTTTCTTGGGCAAGACTGAATTCTCTGCAAGCACAATGTCCTGACAGTGCCTGCTGCTCTAAGGTCAGGCTGGTGAGGCAGGAGGATGTGTTCTAAGAGGTCTCAGGCCAGGGAAAGGCAGGCAGCTTGAAACCCTGACCGAGTCGTGTTTACCTGGCGAGAGTTCTCCTTCTCAGGTGACCGCAAGTGGAGGTCTGGTGTTGGTGCAAACTGCAGCCGGACTCCTCATTTCTGCTCTGGAGTTTTGCATGCTTCTGCTCTGCTGCCTGCAGGTTCATTCCCCTCAGGCCTTTGGAGAAGGCTCCCAAGTACAATCAGAGCTACATGGCTTCTGAGTCTGGGTCAGCACTTGCAAAGAACAAGAGGTGACTCAGAACCTCCCACACTCTGTGGGCCGGACTTCCTCCTGCTTAGGTCAGCTCAGGTGCTGGACCTCACATTACTACCTCAGCCTCAGCTGAGCAACAGAAGGCCCTACATGGATAAGGCTCTGACTCTTGAGCTGGGGGTGGAGTCAGCATCCCTAAAAACCTTGGCTCTGTGGGCAAGAGCAAGACACTTGGATAAAATCAGAGCTGCCCTAAGAAGAAATGGAGCTCACATATAGAGGACAGACACCTCTTGGTTTCCATGAACTCCACAGGCCTGCCTGGGACTGGGCTCCCAGATAGGCCTCCTGTCTGAGATGAAGGAGCTGCTTCAGGAACCACTGTCTTGCCTCCAGTCCCTCCTCTTCTGTCTTCACCCTCCCACTCCATCTGTCCACTATGTGTCCACTCTAGTCCAGGCTGCAGAGGCCACTGCCATCTGCCATAGTCCCTGGGGGTTAAGTAGAATGTACAGAGCTAGGGGGTAATGGAGAGTATGTACAGTATGCAGGGCATTACACTCATTCCCACTGAGCTCACAGTATGAGATGAACAATTGCATGTAAGAGCTTGGGGTCTGGGCTAAAATTATTTTACCCACTAGCTCTGTGTGCACAGGCAGGTTGCTTGACCTCTCTGAGTCTCAGTTTTCCCATTTGCAACCTCTCTAGGGTCATGACACAGTGAGGGTTCCAGGCCCTGGAACACAGCACATGCCTGGTTATTGTCAGTGACTGTGGCTCCTGATGGCCACATGTGCTAGTGACAGCTGGAAGTTCCAAGTCTTCATCCCATCTCCATGACTTTGGGCCAGTAGGTGGGTCAGAGGCCAGGAGATTTGGTTGCAGAAAGGAGGGTCCAGGGTAAGAAAGACACCTTCTCTATACATCACAGAAGGGGTAGAAGGCAGAGAGTCAGCCATCTGTTAACACTGGCCAGGGTGCAAACCTCAGCAGAGGCTGACAGGGTAGTCTGTGTGTAGATGGTAATTCCCCCAGGATGATCAAATCATGACCCCCAGACAGATATAAAACCAATACACCATTTAACTCAGATGCTACCATGTGAGGAACCCAATGGTAAGCAGTTCAAAGGAGAAGTCAAAAACCAACTTTTATAGGAAGAGAAGTTCTGTTGAATTGAATTTGCAAATAGATATGAAACCATCTCTGTCCATGGGGAAAAGAAGTTAATGGAATTGCCTCTAGAACTAATTTATTTTCTTATCTAATGGGAAAAAAAAGAAAAACAGCTTTGCATGGTTATCAGTTATATCTGGTTTGCAGACTGAACAATAGCTCAGAGGCAATGGATTGGACCACCAGAATGGTGCCCCTGCACCAGGGGTTAAAAATTGAGGCAGAGGGGCCAATTCTGCCTCCCAGGTTTTCCAGATAAAGGTTGATTGGCATGTAGCTGTGCTCATTTGCTGACTCATTGTCTTTGGCTGCTTTGACATAAGACACAGAGTTACTTGGGAGACCAGAGACCCTTACTCTGCAAAGCCTCTGGGTCATCTGCTGGTCCTGTGGAAATGCCCCCTGCTGCTACCAACAGAGCAGGACTCCCACTCACACAGGTTGCTTCCTATAAATGAGAGGGGGGACTCTTATAAGGAAAAGAGGAAGCCACATGAAGAGCTGGTGGAGTCCTTCCTCTGAGATGACCACATGAATTCTGACCACTCCTGGCATGACTCATCTTCTGGAGCAGCTGGTCTTTCCTGGAAAGATCAGACATGCAGGTTGAAAGTGGCTCCAGGGACTTGGATGCAGGCAAACAGCAGGCCTAGGGCTATCAGGCTGGATCCTGCAGAAAGAAGGCTTGCAGCTCTGGCATCAGCTATAGGCTATCATTATGTGAGTGCAGGTAGGGAAATGGGCTGTCAGTCTATGATGGACGCTGCCTGAGAGCCCATCTGGAGGTGCTCCTGCTCTGCTGTCTCCTCCTCCCGGGAATTCAGAGCTGCCAATTCCCAACAAGTACTCACTCTGTTCTTTGGGTGGATATTGTCAGAATGTCAGATGTCCCTATGTCCTAGTAAAATGAGATCCATTTGAACTTGAGAAAGATAACACAGTGAGAACCCTTCAAAGATAACCTTGCATGCCATAGTAACTGTACCCATTGTTCCTCTACAGTTAAATACAATTAAAATGGCCCATTTGTGTTTTACACCTAATAAAATTTATCATTTATCATGCTTTACTGGTGCATTGTATTTACATAAAATATGAGGTTCTTTGTGACATATTGACTCATGCTTGTGATAGAATTTCCTCCATTTCATTCCTCAGTTTCCCCCCTTTTCTTCCCCCTTCCTCCTCCTGGTCACCTTCCCTTACCCTATTTATCACCCTCCTATTTAGTCATTTTAAAATTTGTGCTGTGTGATCATAAATAGTGGAACTTACTCTGCTGCTCTCTTAAACACGTGCAGTGTAATTTGGCCTGTTTCATTCTCCTAGCCTCCTCTTACCCCGACTTCTCCCTCCTGCTTGATGCCTTTCCTCTACTCTTTTGATCTTCCTGCTATTTTCATGAGATCTCTTTTGAAATTCTCATTTTCTCTCTAGAGAGAAAACATTCTAGCCTTGACTTTGAGTCTGGCTTCTTTTACTTAGCAGGACGCTCTCTAGCTCCACCCATTTTCCCAATGCCGTCATTTCATGCTTCCTGATTACAACTCCACTGTGTGCACATACCATGTTTTCTTATCCAGTTGTCTGTTTATGGTCACCTGAGCTGACTCCCTAACTTGGCTCTTGTGAACTGTGTGGCTGTAAGCATTGGGCTGTACGTACCACTGCAGCATGCTGAGTTCAGTTCTTCTCGATAAACACCGAAGAGCAGGACAGCCAGGTCACAGGGGAGCTCCAGTCCCAGTCCTTTGAGGAGTCTCATGCTGATTTTCATTGTTGTTCTAATTTGCAGTCCTACCCACAGTGAATAAGTGTTTCTTTCTCCCCACATTCTTGCCAACATTTATTATTTATGCTCTTAATGCTTGCCATTTTAATTGAGATGAGATGAAATCTTAATGTAATTTTGATTTGCATTGTCAGGATTGCTAGAGATGTTGGCCATTTTTCATGGGTTGTTGGCTATTGGGATTTTTTCTTTTGAGAAATGTCTGTTCAGTTCATTTGCCTGTTTACTGGTTAAGTTATTTTTTTCTTGGTGTTAAATTTCTTAATTCTTTATATATTCTGGATATTAATTCTCTGTTAGAAGGATAACTAGCAAAGATTTTCTCCTAAACTGTAGGTTCTTTCTCCACATTCTGATTCATTTCCTTTGTTTTGCATAAACTTTTTCATCTGATGCCAAACCCCTTAATTCTTGGTTTTATTTCTTGAGATTTAGGGTTTTTTTGTTTATATTGTTTTGTTTTTAAGGAAGTCACTGCTGGTGCTAATATATTGGAGGGCTGACCTGGATTTTCAGTTTTCCTAGCACCATTTGTTGAAAAGCCTGCCTCTGTACCACCTTATGTAAAGGTATGGGTTCATTTCTGTCTTCTTTTCCACTGGTCCTCATGTTTGCTTGTGTTTTATACTAGTGCCATGCTGGTTTGTTACTGTAGCTCTGTAGTATAGTCATGCCTCTAGCCTTATTCTTATTGCTCAGAATTTCTTTGGATCTTCTGGATCTTTTATTCTTCCTTATAGATTTCAGGATTGGATTGTCTTTTTTTTTCTTCTAGTTCTGTACCACAATAAAACTTTAAAAAGGCTTTTAAAAAGAAATAGAATGTCCTTCATTCTGTGGAAGTAGTGTAGTATTTCAGTGATGAATACAGTCTAGCTGAGTTACAGGCTTTACCCTCAGCCCTGTGAACAACAATGCTTTCCAAAATATTTTCCATTACTTAGGAAATATTGGAAAAAAATCATATTTCTGAGATGCTGTATTTGGGAGATGTCTGATGTAGATATTTCAACTACTCTTCTGAAAAGCATATAAGGAACTAATGAGATGCCACATTTAAAGGGGAAAGCAGAATTGAGGGATTTGCTGTGTTAGTGTGGGTGATGAGAGCAGGGTTGTGTTAACGGCAGGTGATGCCCCCTCCTGCAGGGGATGCACCTTCTCCCCTGGGCTGGAGCTGATGAGGTAATCAAGTCTCACCGCCTCTTCCCCCCACACACACACCCAAACTCCGACTCTGACACTATGGGTCTACATCTTCATCCATTTTCCCTTGTCAGCCCTCAAAGTCTCCTTCCTCTGGGGAACTGATTCTTTCATAGAACTTGGCCAATTATTTCTATTTCACTAAATTGGGGGCCTTTGGAAACCCATGAGGGCTTTACCTTAGTAGGATGGGCAGTTCTCGGCATCACATCCTTCAGCCCGTGGGCACAGCCAGTTCCCTGATGCAAGCAGCTCAGTGAGTTCTGCAAACCTGCCTCCATCACCGGTGGCAGCTGCAAGACAATTTATTTAGCAATGATCAAATTAAGGAAGACCATGTTTGCTCCTGTATTCAGATCCAAACAGATCTTTCAAGACTGTGACAGTCTATACTGGGGAAGGAAATATGTTGTCAAAATCTAAATATCACTTTTCTTTGGCCCCTAAATTGCCATTGTTCCTAATGCTTGAAGTGGGGGAAAAAATGACATTGATTGTTTAAAAGCTGAAGGATGTGAACATGTGCTAACAGATTGTGCTTTGAAATAAAGACCGTTGGCAAGTGTTTTCCTCCTTTCCCCCCCTCACTAATAATAGCTGTGGAAATGAGTGTGAGGCTAGTCTTATGAAGAATTCAATGTCTTTTTCATCTTTTGGTTTGCTTTATATTTTAATAAGGCAAAGTATAGGCTTTTCCTGTTGAACCATATAGACAGAAACTTGATAATTAACCTTGAGTAGAATGTGTGGGTTAATCATAAACACAGATTCTTAGATGCTCAAGGTAACAGAAATGGTGAGCCATCTCCTAAAGAGGGAAGCATGAACTAGTCTATTAGCTGATGTCTAGAGAGAGCTGCACACATAGATGTCTTCAAAATAAAGCATCTCATTGATCACCAGTGAAAGCCACATGTAATAAAAGAGGCAATGAGGTCAGAAGATGGGGGAGCACAGCTGGGCAGCAACCTTGGACCCCTCCACACCCAGAAAGGAGCTATGAAAGAACAGGGAGGGGGTGACCAAGTGAAGGCTCTAAACTCAATACTGGACAGCTTGGACCTGGAGGGAACTGGAGTGTTCTTTCCAGAACAATAAAATAAGGACTGAATTCCTTGAACCCAACCTTTGGCTAGGATGGGGCTAGGGGGAAGGGTAACAGGGAGAGAAAGAGGGAGAAAAGAAGCCCAGAAGCCCACTTCCTTAAACCAGCATGAAAGAGAAGCAGAACAATTTAAAACTGGATGGGAGCAGCAAAAACAGTGAGAGAGATCAAGCAGCTTAACCCAAATTATGGGCAGAGAGATGTGCTGGGCAGGGTAACCATCTTGTCAAACTTACATCAACACTGCTTCTCCCCCACTTCAGAGAGCAACAAATAGAGCCAGAGGGAATGCCTCCAAAATGGGTTGTCTCAGAGATCCACCCAGAAGGAACTCACAGAGGAAGCCTTCCTAGTTGAAAATGAGGAAACAGCCAGACTACAATACCTGTGCCTTGGGCTGCCACAACACACTCTCTGAATTACATATGGCAGAGCTCATGCTGGATCTGATGTCCATGAATACATGAAGTTTGTCTTCAGGAGGCACAAGACTGCATCCCCTAGTCAGGTAACCTGGCTGCTAAGTCACAGACAACTATAGGCTATCTCCTTTCCCCTGCAGAAAGCTGGTGAGAACCTTGACAAACCAAAGGTCAGCAGAGACCTCCTTGAATTTTATCAGAGGTGAACTGGGCTCAGGCATTGAAGACAAAGTACATAATCTTGAAAATAAAGTCAAAATTAAAGAAAAGATTAAGAAACTATGACAGAATATTCATGAAATCTAGGATAACACTAAGAGCTCAAATCTAAGAATCACTGGCACACATGAAGGAACTGAAATACAAACTAAAGGAATCCACAGTCTTGTCAATGAAATAATGTCAAAATATTTTCAAACTTTAGGATCAAAATGGAAGTCTAAATACAAGAATCATTCAGAACCCCAAATAGGCAAGATCAAAAATATCCTCTCTGATACACATGATAATTAAAATACCTAATACACAAAATAAGGATAGGATTTTAAAAGCCATAAGAGAAAACAGCAGGTTTCCTTTAGAGGTAAACCAATTAGGATTTATACTGACATCAAAGCACTGAACTTAAAAGCCAGAAGTACTTGGAATAATATATACCAAGTCCTGAAAGATAAGAGATGACAGCCAGATTGATATTTTCAACAAAACTATCCTGCAGAACTAAAGATAAAACAAAAACCTTCCATGATAGCAGAAACTAAAAGAATCTATTACCACCAAGCCAGCACAGCAAAACATGATGAAATATTTAACAGAAAAGAAATTAAAAAAATGTCAGAGCTGCATATAGATGACTCTCATTAGAAGAATATTCAATTAGAGGAGAATTGAGTCTGAATTAAGTGTTAGAAACAAATCAAAATGGCAGAAAATAAAGTAATCTCTCTATAATAGCACTGAATATAAATGGTCTAAACTCTCCAATTAAAAGACATAGATTGGCAACATGGATGGAAAAAACAAGACCCAACCACACGTTGCTTATAAGAAGCTCACCTTATATACAAAGGCATCCACAGACTGAGGATAAAGAATAGGAAAAGATACATACCATACAAATCGAGCCTGAAAGCAAGCAGGGGTAGCTGCACATATCAGACAAAGTAGACGTTAAGCCAAAATTAATCAGAAGATACAAAGAAAGTCAATTTACACTGATTAAGGGAAATATCCAACAACAAGATATAATGATTCTAAATATTTGTGCCCCAAACATCATTGCATCTATATACATAAACATACTTTACTCAGTATAAAAAATCAAGTAGACTCCAATACAGGTATAGAGTCCTGCAGAAGCACTTGCATAAACATAGCCAGGAGGACCTAAGAGCAGGAAAGAGTGAAGAATTCTCTGAAGTTCACAGAGTGATCCAATTGTCCATGTGGACCAAAGTATTTTCAGGAAGGGGATGACAGAGTGGGATTTGGACACAGCAGCCTGCTCTGCAGCCTTCCTAGGAAGTCTCTCTGGGCACATCTCCATTGCTTCCCAAACCCCTTTATGCTAATGGACCCAGCTGGCTTCCACAATGGAGTCATCATCAACTCTGTCAATCATTCTGCTCTGCAGCCACTTAAGTGCTGAAGCACTAATAGACATGGGCTACTCAGTCACCAGGCAGTGCCTAAAGCTGGACCAGAATTTGAACTTCAGGTTATGGAAGCCTAACAGCTATGAAGGGAGTCTGAAGAACTGAATAGACTTTACAAACATTACGCAATGCAACTATAAGTTGAATCAGCTGTTCATAGGGCCATTGTGCCATGGTCATTAAGGACAGGAGCTGCTGCAGCCCAGCTGGCTGGGCAAAATAACTGGGGGGTGAGGAACAACTTGTGTACATTGATACAACAGGAGTGGGAGCCATTTATTATAGGACAGGAACAGTATATATACATGCCACACAGCTTATCTAATTAACATAAACTCGATTCAGCAGTCAACCAATAAGGAATCTCCACACTTAATGGCTTGCTGGCGTTACTTCACAAACCACTCCCTCTAGCAAAATGCCAGGTGCCATCCAGACTTGTTTACAGACTCTAACATTTCACCCTTTTGTTTAATTTAAATAATGAGCATAATGGTTTTTACACAAACACCATAAATAATCTGCTACAAGCAGAAGGGGAGGATACAAAATGTCACAATACCAAGCCAATTGATGGCTCCAGGCAAGAAGCCCTTGGAAAAATTATACCAGCAATGACACCATTAGCAAAGATACCGAGTTACAATTTGTTGTGAATTATAGTTTGTTGTCTCAGTCCAGGTAAAGCAATGTCTCAATAGATTAACTCACAGTCCAGGTAAGTTCTGCAGGAAGCTAGGTTAAATGACAGTTCAGGTAAGTTTTGCAGGCAGCTAGCTTGATTCGAAGTCTTGTCCGGTTCTCAGCAACACTGGAAATTCTTACACTGTCATCTTCACCGGCACTGGGACGAAGGCAGGAACTCCAGATGGCTAAAGAAAGTCCTGTAGTATTCCAGCAGGCACTAAGAAAACAACCTTCTGAACAATTTAGTATATTATCTCAAGGTTTTTTTTTACATTTGAAATAAGCCTTAATAGTGCTCTTTACTCATTAGCTTCCAGGTGTGGGAGAACCATTGTAGTTACTGGCCTTGGAAATGATCAAACTTCAGAGACCCTGGCCATCTTCCACCTGCAGCATCCAGGGCAGCCTCAGATGGCCCTGGGGAAAGTCCAGGGAGTGTCCTGGACACAAACTGCCACTGGGCAAAGGGAGCAAGAGCCCACGAGAGACCGTGCCTCCAGGTCAGGTTTGGATTTGGGCTCTCGCAGTGGCTTCTCGCTCCCGGGCCGGGGTTGGGGAAGAGCCGGCTGCTGCCCTTGGAAAGTCTTTGCTGTGCCATGACCGGCTCGTGCACGTGGCAGCTGCTGCACCGATTCATGCACCCTCCGGTAATGAAAAGTATTTAGTAATAGCCTTTTGCTGCAACTTTTTTTCCTGATAATCCTTCCTCCTCTGAACTTTCTTCTTTCTGATTAGAGTTCCTGGGCTCTTATCAACACATGCCTCAACTCTTCTTGGTTCCATTGGGGTGCCTCTTTCCCTTATCAATTTACTTAACACCCCTTCCATATCTTCATCACAAAGACAATACAATACATTGAGACAAAACAAGACACAAACATACTGCATCAATCCTCACCATTTTCTCGAAATGGCCATTTTTCCTCTCGCCCTATCTAGGGATGAGCAGATTTGCTCCCGTCCTATCTATGGATGGGCAGCTTTTTTTTTTTTTTCGTCACTTACCCCTGAGGGTCCCGAGGCTCCCAGTACAGGCTACCATCTGCCGCAGTCCAGCTGCAGCAAACTAACTGGGGGGTGACAAGGAACTTGTGAAGGTTGATGCAGCAGGAGTGGGAGCCATTTATTGTAGGACAGGAACGGTATATATACATTCCACACAGCTTATCTAATTAACATAAACTCGATACAGCAGTCAACCAATAAAGAATCTCCACACTTAATGGCTCGCTGGTGTTACTTCACAAACCACTCCCTCTGGCAAAATGCCAGGCGCCATCCAGACTTGTTTACAGACTCTAACAAGGACCCTCATCCACTGTCCTAATGCATCAATTGTTAAATATGACTTCTAAAGGGCTGTTGATTTGGACTCTGATCTGGCACTGGCACCAACAGAACATTCCAATTTTGCATTTAACCATGATAACTGAGCTTTGTTTCACTGCAGGAGCCCTGCAGCCACTTTGCTAATTAAATTGTGACCAACTGACTAGTTGACTGACTAAGCAGTACCAATTAAGTTGTTTCTATGGTTAACCTATTTTTTCATCAATGCTGTCTCTTGATGCTATTGGCCAGAGTTCTCAGAAACTCTTTGGGGAGTTTTCAGATTTGTGAATCATGTTTTTCTATGGGTTTTTTTTTTGTTGTTGTTTTTATTTGTTCAAGCATACTATACTAAACTCAATTGTTCTCAGGAATTTCATTCTTAAGAGCTTTGGCACAGTGGGCAGACTTGGAAGCAGAGCTGCAGTGACCCCAGAGCACTGGGTAGACAGGCATAGGTCCCTGTGGAGCTGGTCATGCTCTCTGTTTTATGTGACCAGTGGGGACCCTGGGTAAGCTCTCTTTTTCAGATCCAAAGTTCCATGGATCTGTTTTTGAGCTGAATCTATTTCAGCAATTTTTTAAAAAATCATATTGGGTTGGAATTCAAGAAACAGAACTGGGTCCTTAAGGTAAGTTTCAGGAGTCTGATGTGGTCAGAGAAAAACACCTGAGTTAGCAAGTAGGCCAGGTTCCAGGAGGACAGGGACCATGGTCCAGCAGGACCCAGTGTCCACAATGCTACCTCTAAAATCCTTTAGGTTTGGTTTGTGCTGTGAGTGAGCCTGCCCCTTTGAAGTTGTGCCCAGTGCCATTTTGTGCCATGAGAGTGCATGGACCTTTCTGGGGTTTGTCACTGTTGCTTGCATAAGACAGAATCTAGATTAGAGCCCCGGTAGGAACCTCCTCCATTTGGAGCTATATTTATTTATATTTCACATATAAATATCCCTGTAAAATGCATTTTTAAGAAATTAGTGAACCTTGCCATAAATAACTGGGAGTTTTAATTTAGGTGACATTGTTTCTTGGTGGGGTTCATTGGAAAGAGAAGGATCAAAACACCACAGAAACAATGAGGATCAATTTATGGGATGCATTTGGAAATCAGTACAGGGAGGCTTTAAAAGACCAGCCAAGGAAAAAAGAGTTGTTTCTAGAGGCTGAGCCCTTAGACCAGGGGTTTCTATTTCTTTAACAGTCCTCAAAGCTTTGGGTCCTATCTTATGCTCAGAACAGGAACACTCATGTCCTACACTCATAATGAGGGGTTGTTGGTAAATTCATTGAATTTCTGCACATTCCTTGGTAATTTTCCAAATGGTGTTGTCACCAAGAACAGAGAACCACCTTCTTCTGTCTGATGAGATGGATTACACTGAGATTGAAAGTCACTCAAATGGAGGGCAGGTAGGTGTAAAACCACAGCACAAACCAACCAGAGCTGCATGGAAGCACCTCATATTCCACAGGCACCTCAGTCAGTGGGAAAAGCCTCCCTCACCAACCCTGATCCCATCCTCTTTGTCTGAAATTCACCAGCCACATTTGTTGAGTTCATCCATGTTCCTAGGGACTGGAAAAGTCTGCTGCTTTCCTGAGAGAAGGCACCATATGCATCTAGACACAGCGTACGGTTCCTATACCGGTGAGATGGTGGGGAGTTTTCTCAAAAGGTTTATAGACTGATGGATTCATGATCTTACATTATAAATGGTGAGACAAGATATGACTGCAAAAGACAACATGGCCCCATGAACACTGAAAAAGGAAATTCTGAGAATCAGAAAAGAGAGTATGGGAGGAGACTTAGTAACACCTATTACATCAGGACTTTGCCGAAATTTGGGAGGTGAAAGTCTTAAATCAGGAACCACACGTTTCCCAGAAGTCAAAGAGCCTGCTTAGCCCAGGCCTTCCAAAGACTGTGAACCTCATTCTGCTGAATGTCACCCAATGCCCTCCTCCTGCAGAGATGAAAAGTGCTAAGAACTACTTTGGGATTCATCAGTGATGTGCATCTCTCCGCTCTTAAGACAGCCACTTCCAGGTTCAAAGAAATGGCTGGGAGGAAGGAATCAATAGCTCATAAGTTCAGAAGGAGTGAAGCAAGGCAGGAGTAGAACACTCTTCTTCCTGGCAGTTTCTAAGCCCAAAGCCACCTGTGATGAGGTGGGAGGACCACAAATGTCCACAAGTGCAAGGTTTTGATGATGCATAACAAGAGACCATTACTAGGCTGAATTTGCTCCAGTGACTGGGAGACTTGGGATCTGCATGCCCTGCCTAAGACCGTGCCTCCAAACAACTGCAGAGCATGTTGAGCTGGGTGGAAGGCTGACCAACATTAACGAGTCCCTTTCCAAACAAACATGCTTGCTACCTCACACTCTGAGGAAGGCACAGGATAATATGAGGAAAGGGTTATAAAAATACAGAGACAGATGAGAGTCTGTGATCCCAGGGATGCAAATCCAGGATCCCATGGTCCCAGCGTACCTGCCCCTAGGCCACTCCCCACCTATTCTGCTCTGGTTTGTAAAGGGGACTGACTGTTGGTTGCTGTAGTAGTGACACCATTTCTTCTGCCATCACTGTTACTTGAGACTGTTACTTATCTGCCTATGAGACTTGAACAAGACAAGAGATTAAAAATAAAGAAAAATTTTTTTTTTGGCAATAAAAAAGTTACCCAGGCCTGGAGATAAGGCAGCTGTTTGCTGTTGTTGTTTCTGAGAAGTAAATGTCCACTTGGAAATGGAGCCCTGATTTTTTGGGAAGCCTCTCCTCTCCACTTCATCTTTGTGGTTATGAAGGGGGACTTGCATTCTGCCACTAGCTGTGGCCATAGTCCAACTCTTTTCCCAGTGGCTCCATGTGTCCTACTATCCTGCCTTTGGTGATTGGTCCTGCAGTTGTCATGTGACCCAAGATGAGCCAATGAGAGCCAATCCTTGGATTTTGCTGAGTTACCCAGCTTTTAGCTGCACCTGTTATGAGAGTCCTCGGTGGCAGGCCAGGAGCTGGCTCTTTTGCACAGTGCCCAGGAGTTTCTGTAACAGCCTCTCATTCTTAAGGTCTCCTCCCAAGGGCAGGGACATAAATATCTCTCGATTACTTACACTCTTGAGGAGGTTCTTACTGGTAACTGGCACAATAAGTTTTCCTGCTTAGGGTTATTTTTAATCAAACACTCTACATTATTTATCAGATCCATGGGGAAAAAATACAGTTTTCATTAAGTGAATGCTATTTGAGGTAGTGCTCAGAATCCATTAGCATGGGTGGATTTTAGATTTAAAACTCATAAATGCCAACCAGGGTTGACCTAGTTAAAGAGCCATTTCTCCCATGAAGGAGAAACTATTTAATAACTATAAATACAAGGCAGTGACTTGTTCTTAAGTAGCCAACTCTGAGACCATGGCAGGTGGCACTGCTGATCCTGGAGAGACAGGGGGCTCTGGAGAGGTTCAAACCTTTCATTCTAAGGAAGGAGGTTTTCAGGACATTTTAACACTCGTCAGATGAAAGTACATGGCTTTCAGAAAAAGGGAGAAGTACATTTCCTGTGTCCACAGTCATCTCCAGGTGTGGAGATCTCACAGGGTGGTTAGATGAGAAAGGAGCTTTCAGAACCTGCATTTGCAGTCGTGAATGCATAACCCACCGGGGAACAAGGGAGGAATGTTTTCCTTTAGCAGTGAGAACTCACATGTGGGGACATCCTTCCTGAGGTCAGTCCTGGCTCTGACATCTATGTGACATGGGGTAAGGCCCTTTTCCCTGCCTGGGTTCCATGGCCAGACTTGTAGAATGGAATCACAGAGCTACTCGCCTCCAGGGACCTAGTGAGGACAGTGGGTGGGTGGGCAAGTGCTGCCATTGCCTCCCCTGTCCCCCAGCCCCTGTCCTGCTACTTTCGGCCATCCGTGGCCTGCAAAGCACTTGCCATAAGAGCCACAGTGGTTTCAGGTTCATGGATGGTTCTGCTGCACTGGGGAATGCTGCTTGACTCAGAACTGATTCTTGAGGAATGTGTCTATCAGACTCATGAATTCTAGAAGCCAGGCACAGCTGAGAGAAAGGATACTGTCCTTCACCTTCCACAGTCTACTTCAGGAAGACAATGTGATGCCCAAGGAAGACCCCCTCAGATGTAGGTCACCCTGTGTCCACGTGATCCCGCTATGTCCCTTCCCTGTCAGGGAGGATGGTGCTGGAGCATCCCAAAGGACCTTCCAGGTGAATAAGTAGGTGGGGAGCCTGTGCTTCAGGGCAGTTTGTCTCAGCACCGGGGCGTTGACAATTACCCAGAGCCCCCCAAACATGTTGACTCCAGGGGCTGCAGCCCACCCTGTGGTTCTAATGATGCCGATCTGGAAAAGGCAAAGCTGCACAGATAGGAAGAGATCAGCATTTGCCAGGAACCGGGAGGGAGAACAGCAGAGCACAGGAAGCTCAGGGCACTGACATTATTCTGTCTGACACAGTCAGGTGGATATAGGACATTATGTTTTTGTCAAATCCCATGGAACTTCACAATGCAGAATGAGTCCTAGTGAAAACTAAGGATGTTAGTTCATCAAGGGTCAATACTGATACTGACCCCAGTTATAACCAGGAGCTGGCACTGTGACATAAGGGCTGTGACACAGACCTGGGTGAGGGACACCAAGTGGAGAGGGAGTTCATAGGAACACTACTCATTTTGCACAACCCTTTTACAAACCTAAAATTGCTCCAAGGTTAAATCTATTAATTTCAAAATGATTGACGCCCTCTTCCCACCTCCAGAGACCCTAATTTAATTGCTCAGAGGTGAACCCTGGGCGTTCAGACTATTTGGTCCCCCATGGTCCTATCGTAGCCATGTTGAGCACAGCCTGTAGAAGGACACATCTACAGAGGCTGGAGAAGGTGGGGAAGAGGGAAACTCAGTGTGAGGGAACAAGACCTTCATGCTGTGGGGTGGGAGAAGAATGAACAGGACCCAGGCGTGGCTCATAACAGTTCCTGCTCACGTCCTTCCAAGGCCTTCCCTGGTGATCTAGTCCGCATTGCTGAAGCAGCCCATTCACACCAGGTCCCACCCCAAGGCAGGACGCTCATGGTGGCCACCACTTGGTAGGCAGGAATCTCCCTCTGCTATGGTCAGGGTGTGCCCAGGATGCTGAGTCCCAGGAGCCTATGGGCTCCAGGTCACCTGAGAATTCCTCTGGGCCCCAATCTCTAAGTCCCTGCAAGCCCCATCTACTTCCTGCCCTCCACCACAAGTGGCCCTTTTGTATTTGTTTCATGCCCACCGTGGAGACCTTTGGCATACCCACATTCTCCTTAATAAGTTGGATTTTCTTTGCACATTGAAGAAAATCTCTATTTCCTAGCAGGCCCCTTGCAGCTGAAGAGTCCATGCATTGAGTTCAACTCTAGAGATGCAGCCAGAACTTGCTGGGAGAGCTCTCAGGAAGCCTCGTGAGGACAAGTGTCCCCATGCTGTCCATTTTTCCTTTGTGCATCTTCCTCCATAGTTCTGGAATGTCTCTGTGATCCTGGAGATGAGGTGGAAGGGAGGAACACCAGCCCCAAGGACCTTATGGTCATCATGCATCTCCCATATGGGCTGGGTCCCAGGTCTGGGACATGCTTTCTTGAAGGTTGCACATTCCTCACAGAGAAACACAGCCTGCTTTTCCTAATAAGACTGTGAATTCCCACAGGGAGGTTTTCTACCATACCTGCTTCTCATCTCTGTAATGCCCAGCACTGGCCAGCTGGGAGCAGGTGTTAACTGACTGGGGAGAGAGGGAGGTGAGGGAGGGAGATGCATGAGTCTGTTCCAGCAAGTCAGCAAATGGAGTTTGCATGGTTGCAACCATCTTGGGGCAACGGTCTTACTAAGTTTTTCCCCTACCATCCAGGGAGGCTCTGAGATGTGGCTTTCACTCCTTCTTAAGATCCACTAAGCTCCCATCTTTCAATCATGACTCCTTTCATATATCCAGGGCAGAAAAGGAAAAAAAATTAGCACCAGAGATTTTAGTTTACTTCCTTCCCTAGGTGAAATTCCATAAATAGTAGGCCCCAGTCTGATTTGCAGGAGGAAATTGAAAACACACCTCCCTGACCTCTAGGGAGGGTGTTCAGGAGCTTCAGAGGATCTTCAGCTAATGGCAGAAGCACGAGTGGATTAACGGGTCCAGAGACAAAACGTCTATGCCAGCTCAGATGGCATCTCACAGAGCAGGGAAATTGGTGGTGGCTGTGTCCATCTGCAGAAGGATGGCTCTGGAACTGAATACATCTCAGTGGAGCTGGCGGGTTTTCTTGCCAATTGAGATAATTCAGCAACTCTCCTGGTAACGGAAGAGCCAGATATGAATTTACCACTTTATAGGAGGTGAAGTGCCCTGGCCATTGGAGACACACATGTGATCCCAGAAGGGAAAGAATCTTTATGCTGGAAGCACAAGCCTATTTGTGATTGGACCTAAGAAAGTAAACGGGCTCATACTGCAGCCCTAGAAACCAGGCTCAGTGTGCTCTTTGAGAATCAGAAGAACAAAGGAATGGGATGTGATGGAGATGCCCTCATGGGCTGGGACAAGGGATCTGTAGTGGGGTAGCCGAGGACCAGGAGCATGGCTGCCTGTACTTTTGGGAGAGCAGCCACCAAACCCTGCTGTGCTCACCAAGCTTCTCTGGTACAACATACCAATGGGGAAAGGGACTGCAGAGTGAATAAATCAAAGCATGCGTCCCCATTGTGTTACTATGGAAATGTTTATCTGTTCTGGGACAGTCAGGGTGTTTAACTGCAGTCACAATTTCAAGAGCAAGGAAGCCTCCTTTGGATTTATACACACATCTATTAATAAATGATGTCTCTGCCCTGTCTACCCTTTCAACCCACACACTCCAGAGTGGCCAGCCACCTGTGGCTAGGGTCGTTGACATATGTCACTCAATCTCAGAGTGATGGTTAGGAGGCATAAGGAGGCAGAGAGGAGCCTCTGAACAATGGAGGTCTGCAACAATGGTGGAGGAGGAAGGCCCAGGACACTCCTGTTTCTGTCTCCTGAATTCGCCCTCAGGTGATAGCACCAGTCCAGGTTGATTGGGAGGTTCCTGTGCCACATGCACACGTCTATGCACACACATTGTGAGATGTGTGCCAAGGAGGACTTGTGCTTCACTGTGTGTTTACTTTCTGTGACTAGGTTTCAATCCTATGTCATTTGCTGGTTTTGAGGATAGACTTCTTAGGGTTCTGACACTCTAGGTCTCCGATCTTTATGAAAAAAAAATGTAACAATAGCTGGTGAAGGACCACGGGTGACTGTCCCATGGTGTCTCGCAGGGAAAAGCCTCAATACCCACTGGATGGGTGCAGAGACGTGGAAGGAAGAGAAGACTCTAGCTTTTGTTTTATTTACTTGCTTGCTTGATTTCATTATTGCATGAAATTAGATTTCTGTCTTAAAATTATGAGAATCAAGTTGATTAACACACATCAGAAGCTTAACAGAGTGTCTGACAGAGTCTGTAAATGACCGTCAACAGAAGCGACTTGTAGAACCTTGGATGTTTTAAATGGTGAGGATAATGGAGCCGTCTGCAGTTTGGGGAAAACACTTGCCTATTTTAAAAACATGTTAGGAAGAATCAGACAAAGATTATCTGTGTTGATATTTAAGCTACAAATGACACTTTGTTGCTTTGTCACCAATCCCCAAATTCAAATGTTGTGTGTCATAGCTCCAAAACTATCAAGGTCTTTGAGTGTGGTTTCCTCTTTCTAAAATGACTTTCTTCATATTGGTTGCTGGTTTAATTTTACTAATTATGGATGGAACATTTCATCTTATTTGTTGAAAACCTGGAAGAAATTGGTAGAAACTGTAACAGTGTAGCCATTTACCACCATCACAACTGAACCACATGTCTGTAATAATACCTCCACAGATGTGGCGAATCCTCAGACAGCTGTCATTATGTGCTTCTTCCGCTTAAGGAGACATTCTAGAATGACATAGTTGTAGGTCAGCGGAGTTCAACAGGGGACCCTTGCTACCAAGAGGGTGTTGGACCATGTCCCCAGTGCCTTGAGGAGCTTTGGTTCTGCACGACGTGTGAGTTCACGGTATGGACATTCCACGATGGAGGCGTGGTGGGCAGCTGATAACCCTGAAGTGCCCTGGACAACCCCACAAGCCGAACTGTCTGACCCAAGATATCAAGAGAGCAATGCCAAGAGACACTCCCATAGGAATGAGCTCTTCTGCTCAAAGCAAAGACACACAGTGCCCACCATCAGGACAGAGTCTGCGAATTCTGGTGCCAGCCTTAAGGTATGTCTGGAAACCACGTCCTTGGCGCCCCCACACCACAGCATCCACACGTCCTTCAGCCCCCCTGCACAGCTCAGACTCCCTCCAGGGGCTGCCCTTGCACAGAGAAAAACTGGGGGAAGAAGGAGGAGGAGGGCATGGCCGGTCCACCCCTTATGTCGCTGCCCCTGAACTCAGCAGGGGCTACTACATTCACTTTGCACATGGGACTTTGAAGAAAAACTATTGGGAGTGAGGCCAAAGAAAAGTCTTAAGAAACGTCCATTGCAGGCAAAGGCACAAGCTCAGGGCTCAGCCAGGGGAACTTCAAACCTCCGCCAGTCCCTTCCTGAACGTGGTATCAGGGGCAGCCAAAGTTAGAACTGGAGGCTCAGAGCCCTGCAGGCCTCAGCTAGGTAGTGGGCAGCTCAGCACTGAGCGTAGGGAGATTCCTGCTTCCACTAGGGGGCAGTAGCCGCTCGCTGCACAAAGCCTTTCCACGCAGCGCCAGATGGGCACCTCCCGGGCTGAGGTTCATCCTACAAAATCGAGTCTTTTAGATTTTCGGATTGAGCCAAAACTGTTTCTTAAATCACTGCTAAGAATCAAAGGAAACAGAGCCAAACAAAAATGAAAATAAATAAGAAAACAAACCAAACAAACAAAACTCCTCTCTGGATCTGGGGCACATCTGGCTCACAGATGACCAGCTTGCAAAACTGGACTTACTCTGGAACTCAGCCTCTCTATCTTCAAAAGGGGAGGGACAGTACCTTGTGTGCAGGGTAGTGAGGAAGACTAAGCATCTTTGGAGCAGTGTAGGTGTTCAGTGACTGTCTCTCCCTTGACCAGTGGACAACCGACCTGCCAGTCCTCTCCTAGTCCTTATCCCAGGGAAGTATGGGTATAGAAGACAGACTGTAAGGTCTTTCCACTTAGGTCAGTGATCCAAAGAGAGACCCCAGACGACCCCCTAACCATCCCTTTTAAGGCAGCATTGTAGAAAGCTGCTAAGTGGAAATCCACCCAAGCTGTGAGGAAGTCCAGCTGCCACTTACAAATTCACATCAAGCCCTGGACTTATTCTCTAAACCATCAATTCCCGACCAGCCGTCAGAGTCTCAGTCCCTCTCCCTCCGCACCATCTTCTAGCTGGATAATACATACCAATGTTTTAGAGGTCAATCAAAGGTGTAGCCAGCACATGTACCCACCCTGGATGGGCTCAGGGTGCTCAGGGGGCATTGCACAGCACCTCACCCCAGGATGTTCAGAAGCTGCAGCATGCTCTCCCACACACCTGTCTCAGGGGCCAGGGCCAGTAGAAAGCATGGTGAGCTTAGATTTTGTTTGGATTATGTATCCTTTCTTTTAACTCAAAAAATGAAACAAACAAAAAGATTGGAGCTGGAGAAACATCCTTACCACCCCTCTTCTTCCCTAGGAACACCCATCACAGAAAGAGAGCACCTCAAGAGCAAGAACTCTCCTTACTGTTCAGTACCCAGACACGCCCCCAGCTGAGCAAGAAATGGAGGGTCTCTCCCAGCCCAGCAGCTGAGCCCGAACCAACCTGGAGGACCTGGGAGGCAGCCTCAAGTGGCAGCAGAACTGAGAACCACAGCCAGAGTGGATGCCAGAGGGTCTCCATTCCTAAATCCTAGCCCAGGCTTGAGCAGTAACCGACCCTTCAAAACAGAAGAGGAGGAGGGATTTCAAGCACCACGTGGTCTCATTAACCACAAGCCAAGCTCAGCTGGGGGAGCCGGCTCAGGGGTGTGTGGTTGGGGCCTTCATTCTTCACACCACATCCACCAGCGTTCAAAATGCCCAGATTCCCCACCTCAGGAAAGAGAAGGGGAGAGAGAGAGAGAGAGAAAGGAGTGGGGAAGGGGGGTGAAGAGAAAAATTAAGATATTTATTTTTCTTTTTAAATATTCTTTTTAGTTTTAGATGGACACAATACCTTTGTTTAACTTATTTATTTTTATGTGGTGCTGAGGATCGAACCCAGGCCCTCGCACATGCCAGGCAAGTACTTTACCTCTGACTACAACCCCACCTCTAGGAAGAGATTTCTTAATAAAAACCAAATAGTAAGTTTTTCTTTGTTTCCTAGAAAATCTGTAATTAAACTGTAGTGAAGGCCACTGTCCAGGAATTGTGCATGTGTGTGTGTGTGTGTGTGTGTGTGTGTGTGTGTATGTGTATGTGTGTGTGTGTGTGTGTGTGTGTATGTGTGTGTGTCTTGGGTGAGATGATTATTACCATCTAGGGGTGCTGGGTTCCTTGCCTCTCTATTCAGCAAAAATTGAACAGGACACATAGCAAGCAAGAAGTCGGTTTATTGCAAAGGTGACAGACGTATAGAGACAGACTTCTCAAAAGAGAAGGGGCCCTGGAGCTGGGGGTCCAGTGGGGGAGTTTTGGCCTGTACTTTTCTTGGTCTTTGGAATTTTCGTCTCTCCTTCTCTCTCCTCCCCAGACCAAGTGCTCCTTACTATTATTGATTGGTGCCCCCTCTGACCTCGCATCTGTTTTAGTTTTTCTATTGAATCCCCCACTTTGGAGCACAAGTACAGAAGTGTTGTGGGATTGGGTCCCTGCTGTGTCCATGAGACCAGTCTTTTCCTCAAGCAGGAAGTTGACCTCATTAAAAGACCCTCCCCATGCTCCTTTGTCCTGGCCCTGTCCTGACCTCCTCCCTGGCCCTCCTGCCCTGGCTGCCTAGGCCCTTCTGCATCTCCCTCAAGATAATATGATAGAAGTTGTTAGGTACCAAGAAACATAAACTGCAAATTAAAAATATTAGGATGTGAGTGGTGACAGTTTATAATGTCAACTGCGTCATTTTGAGCACTGAGTGTTATGTTTGGATCTTAAATGTTCCCCCAAGCCCTGTGTGTTCAAGGTTAAGTCCCCAGCCTGTGGCACTCCTGAAGGGTAGTGGGACCCCAAAGAGGTGGGACTGGTGGGGGCAGTTAGGTCACTGGTATATGCCCTTGAAGGGGGTGCTGGCCTGTCCTCCTGTCCCTGCTTCTCAGCTGCCCTGGGATGAGTGGCCTCTTAGCCACACTCTCTGCCCTGACCAAGAGCCCAGAGAGACGGGGCCAGGAGACAGCAGACTGAAAAATCTGATGTCACCAAGCAGCAAATACAGCTTTGCTCCTTTGTGTGATTATCTTAGCCTGTTGCCCCAGCGACAGAAAGCTGGCGAGCACCCTGAGACCCAGCATTCAGGACAACAAGGAAGGTAGAAAAGCCGGCCTCGATTTCCAGGAGGAGAGTGTTCCAGACAGAGACCCTCCCTCCCAAGGCACTGTGGCAGAAAGCACGAGGAGCCAAGGGCTTCATCTCTGAGAGTTCATTTGCTCTGGGCCTAGAGAGGAGCTGGCAGGAGGCACGAATCAGGGAGCCTGTCAGCACGGTATAGGGTGTCTGGTCCCCTTCTGCCCCATAAAGCCCAGTGCTCAGGACAGGCAGGCGAGGGGCTGATCCTGCACATCCGGGGAGTGCTGGGGTCCCTGCCCAGTGCTTCTCCCTCCTGTGAGCTCTGTGGCTCAGCCTGATGCTCTGTCCAGATGCCTGTCATTTCAAGAGCTCATTCCTGTTTCATGCAGATAGAGATTTACATTTATTCCTCTTTATATTAAAGTTCCTATTATGGGTGGGGCATGGAAGAGACTCATCCCATTAAGCATGACTCTTCAGTCTGCTTAGAATTCATCTCTGGGCTGAGGAGCAGCCTCCATGTCACCTGAGGAGGCGATGTCTGCCCAGTGTCTGGAGAAAGGTCACAGCCCAGGTGATGCTGGAGCCTCTTCCCTCCCTCTGGGGCCTGCCTCTTCATCGACACCATGTCTCGCTGCCAGGAGTGATGAATGGCCCAGAAGTGTCACAGCTCGGTGGTTCTTAGTGCACCATGCGCTGGCAGCTGCCACCCGACTACCTGTGTCTGCCTGCACCCTCCTCAGATGACAAGTCACATCCTTCTCCTCCCAGTGTGCCCTCCCCCTGGACCAGGAGGCCAGCCAGGCACAGCTCCCTCAGGGCTTCAGACCTGGCACCTCCAGGACTCTCTCTTGACCTGAGTGTGGCTGGGATCCAATGATCAGCCCCAGGTGACCGCTCAGTGGGGACGGGAGGATCCAGGGGGAGGTGGGAGCATGAGCTGAAGGCGTCAGGCAGGTTCTCTCGGCCACTCAGGGCTCTGCAGGCAAAAACTCTCTTGATGTTCATTTTATTGTGATCAACATACATTAACTGTCCCGACCTGGGCTCATCCGCCTGCCTCCCCGCCTCCGCTTCCCAGCCTCTCCTTGATACCATTCTGGAGTCTGGCAGCATTTTTAGCCTCCATGTGAGAAAGCAGGTGTTCAGTGCCTCCACCTAGTTCTGGCTCAGCTCACCCTGCAATGTCCTGCCGTCCCTCCGTCCTGCAGCCAACTTCAGTGTGCCTCTGTGCCACTTCTCTATATCCACTCTATGTCCATTCATGTGCTGACGGGCGCCTGCATGGGGTTCCTGCTCCCTCCCAGTGCAGCAGGTGCTATGAAGGTTTCCCAGGGTGAGGGTGGCAGGGTCTGGCTTGTGTGCATGTCCATTGCTCGGGGGTGGGGCCAAGATGTGGGGACTGTCCAGGGGATAGGGGATGGGGTGGGGCAGCCTGGTCCCCTCAGACATGGCGAGGGGTGCACAGTGGGCATGTGCTGGAGCTGACCCAGCAGCATCTGGAGGTGAGTTGGGGGTCTAAACCCACTGCAGTTGGACCTGACTCAAGGCCTCTCTTCCTCCTGACTCCCACCCTCCACTCTGTCCCTGTCCTCCAGCCACTGCAGACTCCACATCCCTGTGCAGGACATGAGGCCAGCCACCCCCTCAGCCTCCGCACCCATTCTAGAGTCTGCCTGGGCGAATCTTCAGGGTCCTTTCCTGGTTCTTCCTCACCTCATTCAGAAGCCCTCCTCCTCCCCTTCCTCCTGCTCTTTCCTCCCTTCCTCCTCCCCTCCTCCTACTCCTCCTCCCTCCTCCCCTCCTCCCCTGCTCCTCCTCTTCCTCCCCCTCTTTCTCCCCTCCTCCTTCCCTCCTCCTCCACTCCTCCTCCTCCTCCCTCCTCCCCTTCTTCCCTTCTCCTCCTTTTCCTTCCCCTCCTTCTCCCCTTCTCCTTCCCTCCTCCCTCTTCCCCTCCTCCCTTCTCTTCCTCTTCCTTCCCCTTCTCCTCCCCTCCTCCTCCTCCCTCCTCCCCTCCTCCCCTTCTCCTCCTCCTCTTTCTCCCCCTCTTCCTCCCCTCCTCCTTCCCTCCTCCTCCACTCCTCCTACTCCTCCTCCCTCCACCCCTTCTCCCCTTCTTCTCCATTTCCTTCCCCTCCTCCTCGCCTCCTCCCTCCTCCCCTCCTCCCTTCTCTTTCTCTTCCTCCCCCTCCTCCTCCCCTCCTCCATTCTCCTCCTCTTTCTCCCCCTCCCCTCCTCCTTCCCTCCTCCTCCCCTCCTCCTATTCCTCCTCCCTCCTCCCCTTCTGCCCTTCTCCTCCTCTTCCTCCCCTCCTCCTCCCCTCCTCCTTCTCTCCTCCTCCCCTCCTCCCCTTTTCCTCCTTCCTTCCTCCTCCCCTCCTCCTTCCCTCCTCCCCCTCCTCCTACTCCTCCTCTCTCCTCCCCTCTTCCCCTCCTCCTCCTCCTCCTCCCCCTACTCCTCCTCTCCTCCTTCCCTCCTCCTCCTCTTCTTATTCCTCTTCCTCCCAGGGCTCCCTTTTCCTCTCCCCCAGGTGCCCACCCATCTTGGAGGAACATTCCCCTCAGTCTGCTATAGGAATAAACGAGACCAGCTTCCTGGCTTTCCTTCTCCCTGGGCCCCAGGACAGGATTTGGCTGCATTCCCACATGATAATCCAGATGGGAGGGAGGCTTTGGAGATTTGGAGTCGTTTCTCTGAGGTTGAAAGGGTTGGAACGTAGAGCTAGCATTTGGCCAAGTCCTGCGCTATGTTAAATAAGAATTAATAAGGAGTTTCAGTGGCCCCTCTGGGGAATGTAGCACATGGAGATGTTCCCATGGGCTTTAATTAGAGGTTGTGTACAGGGGCCACTTGCAGCAGGTGCTCTGAATGGTCATGGTGGGACGACTCCATGAACATCCTCTAGGCTACCCCCACATCAGAGCCTGTGCCGCCTCCCAGAGACCCCTAAATAACAAAAGTTAGCCTCTATGTCTGGCTGGCCACACTGCTTAGTGAGTGTCCCCAAGTTCCTTTCTCTGTTAACTAGTGGCCCCTCACGGGGGTGGAAGAGCAACCTAGAAGAAATGCATTTGTTTGCACAAGGAAAGGCTTAGAATGTTCCAAAGAGTCTCAGTGCCTCTCTTTGGAAGGAATCGCTCTTTTGCCTCATCGGTAGCCTTTGGTTCGGCCACCAGGAGTGTTTGTGTGCAGCTTGGTGTGACAGAGGAAGAGGGCGGGTCCTGGCCCAGGGACCAGGTTTCTCCTGTGACAAGTGGTGCATCCTTACCTACAAGTGTCTGACAGGCCTGTACCCACCTTGAGAACAACAGCCAGCATTGGGGGAGCCCAGGATCCCCTCTGCCAGAGGGTGGTAGTCATTGCCCAGCGAGCTTGGACAGCTCCACTTTCGTGAGCCAGTGAGAAAGTCCACTCGTTGGTGCCACTTCCTATTTGGAAAAGAAAAGAGAACCTCATTAATTTTGATGATGGATTTGGTCCCTCGTGGAACACCAGGGCAACATTTGAGTAGAACAAGATGTCTTTCATGAACCAACAGCTGGGGCACGCTTGGCGGCGGCAGCTGGGATAACATATTCACTGCTAATTGATTGCAGGGTCACTCCTGAAACCCACAAGCCCAGCTTGTGAGAGGTCTGTGAGCATTGGAAGGGACGATGGGCAGCTGCTCACCCCATCTCACCCTCGGGGGTTAAGAGGACCAGATGACCAGGTACTATGAGTCTCCTGTGCCTTCCGGATTGTTGGCTCATGGTGAAGAAGTGCTGTGTGGGTACACGATGGGCAGTCTCTGCTGTGCCCCACTCTGTGCAACTTCTTCTACCTGCTTTTGCTAAAAGTTTCTGAGCTGATGGCCACAAGGCCAAGATGACCCAAGCTGAGATGTGGTGATGCCATTGATGTGCCCAGGGTGATGAGCAGAGGGTCCTTGGACCTCAGCCTCCAGTTTTCCTGGGACTCCAGTGTAGACATTTGTCATGATCAGAAAACCAGTTGTTCTGCCAGAGTTCATAAGCAATTCACTTATTGTATGCGTTAAAGTAAGACCAGATTCATTTTCCAATGTGCAAAGAGGAATGAAATATTCATGGACCTAGATATTTCTCAAGTGCTCACACTGTGTTCTGGGCTCATTGACTCCACTCTTCCCCTCTCCCAGCAGATTCAAAGTCCTTAATATGTAGACTTCTGTTGAAATAATTTTCCCCTACACTTACCACGAGATTAAATCCTTCCCTATTTACACAATGTTTTGCCTAATGCTTGTCTTTGTTCACTTAGTGTCAGCACCATGAGGGCAGGACAGGATTTTATATAAAAAAAAAAAGTATATATGTGTGTGTATATATATATATATATATATATATATATATATATATTCATAATGACCAAATGAGAGTAAAAATGTGACCTTTGACTTCACAAATGGGCCACAGTGCTGCCTTATTTAATATGAATATTATCATAGACCATTAACCTCAGAGAAGCCACTAAGTGACCATGATGGATCAAGACAATAAATCAACTTCCTAATCATGTTTAAATACAGATAAGAAATTCCAAACATCCCCCTCTTCAGGTGATGTGGGTGACAGCAGCCACCCTGCCAGCGGCTGCCTCAGCCTTCTTCCAGCTCCTGTCCCAGCTGAGAGTGAAGCAGGTGCTTCCGGGGGCCACTCCCGCCTGCCCTGGCCTCTCACCAGAGCAGATCCCAGCTTCTCTGAACCCCGCAGATCACCCAGCAGCAGGCAGATCCTACAGTGGTTCGTCCCAGCTCCTCCTCTGCCATGCCCAGGGCTCCTCAAGGAGCACAGAGGGAAGTAAAGGTCACTCCCCACAGTGGGAGCCTTCCTGCCAGCGCTGGCCCGAGAGCATGGACACAGGGTTGACATGGGGATCCCACATCTTGTTTCACACTGGCAGATACTTGAGAAGGAATTCCAAAGTTTAAGGAATGGTCCTGTTTAAAAACAACACCATCATCAAGTCCGCGGGAAAAAATGAAAAGCCAATGGATTCGTAAAGATCATCACGCACAATGTCTATTATGGAGGTCTTTTAATAGTTTCTTAACAACACCAGCTTCAAATTTAAAATGGGATGAAAATAAGAAAAATTTTAAGCAGAGCTGATTTCAGTTCCCTCCAAGTCTTTTGAGCTGTGGTCTGTTTCTCTCCTGCAACTGGATCCTGTGAAGGGGTCGCCCCTACCTGCTCAGCTTGGAGTCCTTTTCTTTCTCCTCCTCCAGGCAGCCTCCCCTGACCACTGCAGACCACCAACCCTCCTTTCTCTCACCTCCATTTGCTGACCCTACAGACAGGGAAACCCAGCACCAGGCCTCCAGTCATTTCATAGTCAGGGACACTCCTCTGATCTTCAAAAGTGCCCGATGCTCCTGCCCTGAAGATTCATCAGGTACATGAGGGTTTTTAAAGTCACATGGGAGCATGTGAAACAGGAGCAGAGCCCGTGCCACTGCTTGCCCCCTCCACCAGGGCAGGAGAAGTGCACACTGACCCTAGGGTGTCAGCTCATTCAGAGAAGGTGACCCTTGATCCTGGTTGTCCCCAACACTCCAGGCTTAAACACCAAGAGTCCCACATCCCAGGAACCCACTCAATCTGAGTAAACTGGGACATACTGTCACCCTACATTTAATACTTTTAACAATGACCTTACCATTCCACAGATGAGCACTGCCAGGGCCTGGCCATAGCCAACATCACTGTTCCCAATCCCATCCCAGGGCTGGAGAGATACAGCCTGGTCTCACAGTCCTTACTCTGCATATCTGCACCTAGACAGAGCTCTCAGCCGGTTGTGCTGCAACCTGCCCAGAGGTGAGTGTTTCTAAAAGGTGTCCTGGGAGGCTCAAACCCGCAGCCAGCTGGGAGCCACTTCTGTAGCTTCAAACCTAGGATCAGCTGACCTGCCTCAGTCTGCATCTGGGCTATGCCCCTCATGAACTGTGGACTTTGGGTAGGTGACTTGACATGCCCTTGCCTGGGTCCCCTCCTCTGTAGGCCTGGGAAGGCTGCAGCACCTGACTCGGAGGGCTGCTCGAGAGTGAGCTGCAGGCAGAATGGTCAGGCCCTTACTGGAGGGCTGGGGGTCGGTGAGTGCTGTGCCTGTGTGGCTATTATATCATAATAATCTCCAAAATGAAGAAAGTAATGTGAAGTAAAGATTCAAATCATACAGGACCTGTATTATTCGTTTTCAAACAAAACGTTATTAAAGTTTAAAACATTGTCATTGACTGAAATTGCATTTCGTCCCTGGGCATTCTGGACAGAATAGTCTGGCAGCCTGGAAGAAATTGGAGCTCATTGCTTGGGCGGCCGCTCTCATTAATTTTAATATAGAGGCAACTAACTTCTCATCCAAAATGTGAAACATAGTTTTTAGTTTAGTTCCTGGGGTTCGTGCAGGACTGAAGCAGCTCGCTGGAAAATATATCAATTACGTTTATTTCCAAGCAAGAAAAGCTGAATCCTGCAGACAGGCCAGGGCAGAAGGAACCTAGGATTTCAAGGTGCAGCAGGGCCTTGGAGCTTAAAGACACTCTCAGGATGACCCAGGGGAATGCTCAGTGGCAGCCAGATTCAGAGGGGCATCCTGGCAAGGTGAGGGGGGCCCTTGATTTGGAGCAGTGGTGCCGGGTCCTGCATGCCCATCTCCTTGGTGGACAAGGGGATTTGCACCGCGGAGCATCGTGGACCCGGATGTGGGCGTGGCTTTTCTGTGGCCCTCCAGGCCACGCCCCACAGCTGCCTTCCCTCCATCACTTTAGGATGCTTCTTTCCATTTTTCCAGCAGTGAAAGTTTAGATGTTGTTGAAGTTTTTCTGGGCAGAGTTTGCCTTCAAAGCAAATTAAAAAGGACATTGGTGGAAGGTACAGTGACTTGATTTAAAATATTGTATTTTCAGACAAATTCGCCCAAATATTAAGATTTTTTCCTGGGGAAGACTTCCAAATTCAGGCATGGGGGGAGCTGGGATACATCGTGTGTGGGGGAAACATGAGGTGAGAGCCTTTGATCTCCTGTCCCCATGATGCTTTGGGACAGGCTGGGTTACAGTGAGAGCCACGCAGTCCTCAGATATGAGCAGATTTTCCCAGCCTTCTGGCACAGTGCAGGCAGGGGAAGGCTGACCCCATCTTTTGGCTCCTGTGTGGACAAATAAACCCAGATAAGAGTGAAGATGCATTTTTTTCCTTTTGGAAATTTTAAAATTTTGTGTTGTTTAAGTAACAAAAGTTGTGATAAAAGTATGATGAAGATGGATGGGTGTTGAGGTGTAGACCTGGTCCTGTGCAAACCTGGTGAGAGAGCAAGGTTTAATCTGAGTCTCTCTCTCTCCCTGGGTCTGTCTCTGTCTCCTCTTCCTCCCAACTTCCCTATCCTCTCTCTCTAGGTGCAGCCAATGGGCTCTGTGGGTCAAAGTTGTTTGAACAAAAATATCCACCATTAGGTTGGCATAATTTCAGAAGGCAGGAGGCCTTGCCTTACCTGGTATCTGTAATTCCAGCTAGGATAATTTCAAACAATGACTACCTGAGTGTGTTATTTCAAACAACGACAACCTGAGTGTGTTATTCACCTTTTCATTGCTGTGACCAAAATACAACACACAGAGGAAGGATAGTTTATTTTGCCTCACGATTTCATAGATTCAGTCCACAGTTGGCTGGTTCCACTGCTCTGGACCTTTGGTTCCAGAGTGACAGAGAACATCATGGTGAAAGGTTGTGAAGCTACTCACCTCGTGGCCATCAGGAAGCAGAGAGAGAGAAGGGGAAGAAACCACAGGAAAGATGGACCCTCCCAGGGCATGCCCTTAGTGACTCCCTCCTCTAGCCATGCCCCATCTACTACAGTTGCCACCTAGTTAGTCCATGTAAATGTACTGATTAGGTTATAACTCTCACAGTCCAATCATTTCACCTTGGAACTTTCCTGTGTTAACACAAGAGATTTGGAAGACACCTAATAGCCAAACCATAACACCTGACTGATACCATGAGACCAAAACACTGTGTCTGTCAATGCACTGAAACGCTGCCTGTAAAGTCAGAAAGGGAAGCTAATGACCTGCAGACCCAAGGAGGAAATGACTTTCTATGCCTTTCCTCCAAAGGAAACCATCAGGAGCAAAGGCAGGAAAGCCATAGAAACAGCTCTGTGTATGTTGACATGGAATGATCTTTATGGGTTAGACTGAGCAATATAACGTGAGATCAGAGCTCAGAGTAGGATCTGCTTCTATATGTATTTTTTTTAAGGGTGAAATGTGTGTGGATATGCACTGGATAACTCTACAGTTTATACAATAATTATAACTCATTGACTTTTGCTAATCTAGAAAGGATTCTCTGTGAAGATAAGAGCAGGGGACACGGATGGTAAGACAATTAATTCTCAATGCTTCTAGCTGTTGCAAACTCCTTTGCATTGTTTAATTTGTTTAATCAGGGATAATATAAATTGTGTTTTTTACAACATATAAACATTAATGTTTTTAATCTTGCTACAATTTTTATTATAAATGCCCCCCAAATACCATGTATTAAAGTCTTGGTTGAGCTATACCTTTAAGAGGTGGAGCCTATTGGGAGGAAGCTAAGTCACTGGTGTGTATTGAAGAACATATTGGGACCTCAGCCTCTTTTTCTCTCTGCTGTCAGCTGCAGGAGATCTGCAGCCTTGCTCAGCTCCCCCCTCCCTGCCTTGAGGTTCTTCCTACCACAGTCCTAGAGCATTGGGGCCGGATGACCATTGATTGAAATCATAAGAAAAAACAAACCTTTCATCTCTTTGAGTCAATTATCTCAGGCATTTTGTAACAGGACGAAAAACTGACTAAAACTCCCCCAGCATAGAAAATAACCATAGCAACTTTAATATTTTAATTTCTTATTAAGTTTCTTATTCAAAGCCAGACCATATATAATCATATTTTCACTTAGTGGTTATGATCTTCTCCTAAGGAAGACATGTATTAAGCAATCTCAATTGACAGAATGGAAGCTGAGGAAGGCTAAGTAATCACCTAGAGCTACACATCCATCATCTAGACCCCTGACCCACCATTTCTGTGGGAAATCCAAGCTAATTTACCACTGAATTCTAAAATTCTTTAAATTTCAGACAGGTTCCAGCTACAGTATCACATATACACTTTTATGACTCTTTGCTCAAATCTGTAATGTTTTCAAGGTTGTATTAAGAAACTGGGGGAGTAAGTTTAGGGTGATTTCCAAGAGGAAAGTTTTCATTGGAGATCACATGCCTTAAGCTCATATCATAATTTAATTTTTTTCAAAATCATTAATAAAAGGAGAAATTCTTATTTATTTTTTCCAAATTGCTGAAATTATTTTTTAAAATAGTGTTTTGTGTTCTGCAGCAGCTCATCCCTACAGTTTTAATGCTGCCACTCCATCTTCCATCTTTTGACTGAATTGCCTGAAGGTAATTTGCATATCATTACAAATAATTACTTGCAAATTTCACTAGTAAAGCTCAGCTTGTAACTGTGACATCTTTCCCCAATAATGGGTTCAAAATAAACAAAATTGCATTCATTGATAAATGAATATTATTATTCAAATATTATTATTCAAGTAAATATTTGGTAAGCTCTATATATCCAATTCAGGGAAACAGAAAAATCTCAGTCTCTGGAGTTGGTGTCACACTGTCCAGAGCCACTTTTTAGAGCTTGTTACTTCTTATTCTAAATTGTCACTGATCACAACAATTGTGATTTTGGCAAGAGACCACCTGGATGGAAGGTGAAGTGAGGCCATACACAATCTATTCTTTTTTCTTTATTCTCTAGGATCATTAACTACTAGAGAGGAAAATAATAGGTCTTACCAATAAAACACAAATTAATTTAGTCTTTGCAAAGTATAAAGTTTTTGAGTCATCTGTTTATGTGTTTAAGAATAAGAAATATGAATATATTTATTAATAGAGTGATAAATAATTCAGCCTTTTGCTTTGGTTCTATATTATGGTCAATTAATAGCACAAGACAGGAGCCAAGGCAAATGGGCAGTAGCTGCTGGGCATCAGGAGTCCTGGTGTGGGTGTGTGTCCTGGGGGATTTTCTCCAGTTTCAGAAGCAGACAAATGAGCTTGGTGGACACATACACACACACACACACACATACACACACAATACCTAGTGGAAGGAGGTGGTTCACACTTGTGGAAATCAATGCCTGTTTGTTTGTCTGTTTTTCCTTGACATAAAACTTTCAGATTTTTTTTAATACTTCTACATCAGTATCTTTATAAAATTCTTCCTTGTTGAATGACATCATTGTAGAAGGCACTGTAAATTTACATGAAGTTTGAAGACACAATATAGAGAGAACATGAAGTTTACCAACTTCCCCCCAACAGTGCAGAAGTGTAACACCGTGATCACATTAAAGACGTCAATGCTGATACAACACACCAGTCTCATTCAGATTTCCTCATCTCCATTGGTCCTTGCCCCTGTGTGTCACCTGTTCATGTTTTCATCACATTGGGCTCCTGAGCAGGTGCATCTCGGTCAGGATCCCTCTTGATGATCTTCTGTATCTGCTCCCCTCAGTCCACATCAGCTGTGTATAAACCCTGAAAAGCACTGATCTTGTCCTCATTTCTATAATTTTGTCACTGCAAAGCCCTTATGTAAATGAAAACCCATGCCATCCAAATTTTGAGGACTGGCCATTTTCATGGAGTGTAATTCCCTGGGGACTGGCTGTATAGAGCAAGACCTTCCTGTGATACCAATAAGCAGGCCCCATGGAGTGGATGGGCTCTCTTATTCAAGAACATCTACCCTGTTTCCAGCTTGGGTCAAGGCCCAGCCAATCAACCCACAACAAAACCCAAAAGAGCAAAAAGCAAAAACAGAACTGCTAAGGACCACCCTGTGGAGGTCTTGCACTTTGCCTAGACAGATGCCCAGGTGTAGTTGCTGGGTTGTGCCGTGATTGCTATTTAGTTTAACAAGCATCTCCCACTACTGCTTCCCAGTCACTGTAACAGCTTTGCATTGTCACGGGCTCCTCCTGACAGATTGTTTCCATTCTCTCTGCATCCTCGCCAGCACTGGGGATCACACTTTATAGTAACATTGTAGCTATTCTTCTGGTTTTACCTAGTATCTCAATGGTTTCAGTTGCATCCTCCTAAAGTCTAATGATGTTGAACACCTTGTATTGCCACCATTTTTTATCTGTGTGTCTTCTTCTTTAAAAAAAATCTATTTGTATATTTTGCTCATTTTTTAATTTTAATTTTGGCTTTACTTTAGGTAATTTTTATTTATTTCTTTTGGTGGGGGTATTGGGGCTTGAACCCGTGGGTGCTTCATCACTGAGCCACATCCCCAGAGCTTTTTTTGTTTTTGTTTTTGAGATAGGGTCCCCTTAAGTTGCACAGGGCCTCCCTAAATTGCTGAGACTGGCTTTAAACTTGCAATTCTCCTGACTCAGCCTCCTGAATCCTTGGGATTATTTTATGCAATTTTTGAGTTGGGAGAACTTTTATAAGTTCTTGGGAATGACCTTTGTGATATATGTGGTTTGTGAATATTTCTATCAACATAGAGCTTGTCTTTTCATTCTCTTAACTGTCTTTTTCAGACCATATGTTATTAATTTTAATGAAGTTGAACTTCCCACTTTCTCTCCCATGGATCTAGGGCTTTTCAGTGTGTCTAGATTCTTTGTGTTTTGTTGTTGTTTTGAAAATCAATGCCCAGTACTATCCATTGAAATGACTGTCAATTCCACATGGATTTGTCTTTTCACCTTTGTCAAAGATCAAACTTCATTTGACTATGTTCACCAGGGTTTATTTCTGGTCTCTCTGCTCCTTGGTCTGTGTGTCTGCTTTTCACTGATATCCTACTATATTGATTACTGTCATCTCTTCAAAGAATTTTTGGCATCAGGAGGTCTGAGTCTTCAACCCTAATAATTTTTCTACCTTCTTTTTGGTATTCTAGATATTTTGCTTTTCCACATGACCTTTATAATCTATTTGGCATTTTCACAAAATTTGGGAATGCATTTTACTTATAGATAAAGTTGAAAATAATTGACATATTAATATTGATCGTGCACTGTAGAAACTGAGAATATTTCTTCATTTATTCATATTGTTCACTTAAGAAAATCAATTTTTTAGTTTCCAGTATGTTGGTTCCTTATACATTGAATTTTTAGATCTATATAAAGTATTTTTCCTGAGGGTTATATAATGAATAGCATTATTTGGTTTTTCTTCTTCAATTTTAATTTTCCGTTGCTTTTATATAGGAAATACTTGGCTATTGTGAATTAAGCTTGTTTCCTGCCACCTTGCTATATTTACTAGTGCAAAGTTTTATTGTTAATTATTTGAGATTTGATACAAAAATAATTATGTAAAAAGAGTCAGCTGTCTTTCTTCCTTTCCTAAAAGGGTGCACTCTATTTTTACCTCTTGCTTCCTTTCACTGTACATAACCTCCAGTCTGAGGTGGGCCAGAATTCTGAGAAAGGATGTCCCTGTCTGTTCCTGATCTTAGGGGAAAGTTTCCAATTCCTTACCCCTTAGCATGATGTTTACTACACTTTTTGTTTCTTCAGTTTTTTAAAATCCATTTCAGGGACTTCTCCTTTTTACCTGGCTATGAGGTTTGATGGTGTATATCTGGTGAATTCTGTCAAGTGATCCCTCTGCATCAAATGATATGAGCATGCACATTTATTCTGTTGATATGGGGGAGGCCATTGAGTGCTTTTCCAATGTTGAGTTAGCTTTTCAAATATGAAATAACTCCACTTACTTGAGTGTTTGAGTTTGTTTACACATTGTTGGGTTCAACGCATCAACATTTTGTAAGGACTTTTGTGTCTCTGTTCTTCGTGGATATGGAACTGTAATTTTCCTTTTCTTAAGGTCTTTTCATGTCTTTATCTGGCTTCCTTCTTAATACAGGTCTCTTTGTATCCCTTGATTTTGTTCCCAATCCTCAATGTTTCTTTTTAATTTTTATTTGAGAATTTTATCTGAATCTATTTTGCATCTCTTAGCCTTATCAGCCCAGCATATAGAAACTCATCAGAATTTCCCTGCAAGTGCTATTCTCAGTTTATATCTCCCCCAGCTTTAGATTCTGGCAAGCCTATGACTTACTGGGTGCTCACATCCTTGGATTTCCATGGAAATGTTTCCTTCTACCTCAGTTCTCTTGGTTTCCCTAAGAGAAGTCACTGACTTTTAGCTATCCCTCTCTTCCTTATCTTAATGCCAGGAAGTGGTTGTCTCAAAGTTTCTTAAATGTCAGCACGTAAACTTAGAAATCCAGGCCTGAAGCTTATTTTATCAGATATGGGCCAGCTGAAATAATTAGTGACCCCACCCCCTGCATTTGGCCATCAGAGTGATCACAGCCCCAGTCACCCAGCTCTTCTTTCTCCCTGGCTCTGTAAGACCCCTAGAGCAGGCCCCTCAGCAGGAAGTTCAATTATATACAGATGTATATACAATAGAGATATGCAATGTATTATATGTCAGGAAAATGTCAAACAGTTATTCTCCAACCCAAATCTGAAAACAAAGCAGAGTCCCATTAATCCTCACTCCTCCTTGCACAGAATGACACTCAGTGTGGCTGGGGAGTCTCTGCCAGCCCCTTCCCACTCAGTTCTCCTGGTGGTGCCCATCTACCCTCAGCCAGGCCAGTTCAGTGCCATGCCCAGGACCCCACTGCTCTACTTCCTTTGCTGGAGGGCTATTCCCTCTGCCCACTGTGAGGTCTCCAGTCCTTAGATCTCAAGACAAGGGTCACTTCTGCAGGGAGTCTCTGTGAGTCCTGAACTACTGTGGCTCCTCTAGGTCACAGCCCTCATTTGTAGCTGCAATTTCCCTTTGCATTATGTGAGCATTTGACTTACATTTTGATTTGCATCTCTTTTCTCCACTGAAATGTAAGGGGGTTCTCAATGGCCTGACATATTCAGTAATGATAGTGTCCATAATTAATTGAGGAGTCACCAACTGAGTGCTAATGGAGATGGACAGTGTTCGTGATATTATCTAAAACAACACATTCTACATATGGACTGAGGGCTTACACTTGGCCAGGTGCTGTCCTTTGTATTAAAGATATTTTAGAAACACAAAATAAACAAAATGTTTCTCTCATAGTGAAGACTATTATTGAGAGATGCACATAAAAAATAGGGAAAAATGATGGTTTTTATACAAATATGTTAATGGAAATTTTGATAAATAATTAAATATTATGTAGCATGGAAAAGTAAACATGCATACATGTGAGCATGATTTGTGTCATGTCTATGCTGTGTATGTGGACACATATAAGCACACATGATTATGCATGATAAAAGTGTATCATGCACATATTATGCATGCATATATTCATATATGTGCATATGTAATTGTGTTTTTATATATTTAGTTCTGTTCAGAAATGGCATGTCCTAACTATGAAGATGGTTAGCTCATTGGGAAGACAAGAATCATTTGGCATATGTTTTCTACTTATTATTATCAACTTTATTCTGTTTTAATCTTATAATTTCAACATAAAATCATGATTTTAGTTGATATTTATAATGGCTTGAAAAATAACTCTGATTCAATGTAACTGCTCATAAAACCCTTTGATTTTTTCTATGTATTTTAGCAATATAATAATCTTATAGTTAAATATATTTGATAAATAGAATTTTAGATATTGTCATTAGGTTTTAAGTTAAACTAGATACGAAGACAAAAGAATATTATAAAATTAGAGTTAAGTGGGGAGTGTATATGTAATTAAACTTAAGTGTAAATTAATATAATTCAATATACAAAAAACCAATGCTGCATTAGTGCTGCAGTCCGGCTGCAGCAAAATAACAGGGGGGGGGGGTGACAAGCAATTTGTGTAGATTGATACAGCAGGAGTGGGAGCCGTTTATTGTAGGACAGGAGGGGTATATATACATTCCACATGGCTTATCTTAATTAACATAAACTAGATATAGCAGTCAACCAATAAGAAATCTCCACACATAATTGCTCGCTGTCATTACTTCACAAACCACTCCCTCTGGCAAAATGCCAGGGATCATCTTGATTTGTTTACAGACCCTAACATTTCCCCCTTTTGTTTAATTTAAATAATGAGCATAGTGGTTTTTATTTTGTCATTAGGTTTTAAACACCATAAATAATCTGCTACAAGCAGAAGAGGAGGATACAAAATGCCACAATACCAAGCCAATTGATGGCTCCATGCAAGAAGCCCTTGGAAAAATTATACCAGCAATGACACTGTTAGCAAAGATACCGAGTACTGAGTTACAATTTGTTGTAGATTACAGTTTGTTGTCTCAGCCCAGGTAAAGCAGTGTCTCAACAGATTAACTCACAGTCCAGGTAAGTTCTGCAGGCAGCTAGCTTGATCTGAAGTCTCATTCAGTTCCCAGCAACACTGGAAATTCTTCCACCTTCATCTTCACTGGTACTGGGACAAAGGCAGGAATTCCGGATGGCTAAAGAAAATCTTGTAGTATTCCACTAAGAAAACAACCTTCTGAACAATTTAATACATTATCTCAAGGGTTTTTTTTACATTTGAAATAAGCCTTAATAGTGCTCATTACTCATTAGCTTCCAGGTGTGGGAGAACCATTGTAGTTACTGGTCTTGGAAATGATCAAACTTCAGGGACGCCAGTAGCATCTTCTGCCAGCTGTAGCATCCCAGGCAGCCCCAGATGGCCCTGGGGAGTGTTCTGGACTCAAACTGTTACTGGGCACAGGGAGCAAGAGCCTGTGAGACCGTGCCTCCCGGTCAGGTTTGGATTTAGGGTCTTGAAGTGGAGTCCCGCTACCCAGGCAGGGGGCAGGGAAAAGCTGGCTGCCACCGCTTGGAAAGTCCTTGCTGCGCCATGACCGGCTCGCTCAAGTGGCAGCCGCTGTGTCGATTCACGCACCCTCTGGTAACGAAAAGTATTCAGTAATAGCCTTTTGCTGCAACTTTTTTCCTGATAATCCTTCTTCTTCTGAACTTTTTTCTTCTTTTTGACTAGAGTTCCTGGGCTTCCATCAACACATGCCCTAACTATTCTTGGTTCCACTGGGGTGTCTCTTTCCCTTATCAATTTACTTCTCACCCCTTCCATATTTTCATCACAAAGACAATACAATACACTGAGACAAAACAGGACACAAACATACTGTATCAGTCTTCTCCATTTTCTCGAAATGTCCATTTTTCCTCTCACCCTGTCTGCCTAGGGACGAGCAGATTTGCTCCCATCCTATCTAGGGACAGGCAGCTTTTTTTTTCATCACTTACCCCCGAGTGTCCCAGGGCTCCCGGTATGGACCACCATCTGCCACAGTCCGGCTGCAGCAAAATAACCAGGGTGTAATGAACAACTTGTGTAGACTGATACGGCAGGAGTGGGAGCCATTTATTGTAGGACAGAAGGGGAATATATACATTCCACACAGCTTATCTTAATTAACATAAACTAGATACAGCAGTCAACCAATAAGCAATCTCCACACTTAATGGCTCGCTGGTGCCACCTCACAAACCACTCCCCCTGGCAAAATGCCAGGGGCCATCTCAACTTGTTTAAAGACTCTAACATTTGCCAGGTGCCATCCTGACTTATATACAGACTCTAACAATCCTTCTGAACTTTCTTTTTCTTTCTGACTAGAGTTCCTGGGCTTCCATCAACACATGCCCTAACTGCTCTTGGTTCCACTGGGGTGCCTCCTTTCCTTAGTAATTTACTTCTCACCCCTTCCATATTTTCATCACAAAGACAATACAATACATCAAGACAAAACAAGACACAAACATACTGTATTAATCTTCTCCATTTTGTCAAAACGGCCATTTTTCCTCTCACCCTATCTGCCTAAGGACGAGCATATTTGCTCCCGTCCTATCTATGGACGGGCAGCTTTTTCTCATCAACTTACCCCCAAGTGTCCTGGGGCTCCCCGTACGGGCCACCATCTGCTGCAGTCCAGCTGCAGCAAAATAACTGGGGGGTGACGAGCAATTTGTGTATATTGATACAGCAGGAGTGGAAGCCGTTTATTGTAGGACAGAAGGGGAATATATACATTCCACACAGCTTATCTTAATTAACATAAACTAGATACAGCAGTCAACCAATAAGGAATCTCCACACTTAATGGCTTGATGGCATTACTTCACAAACCACTCTCTCTGGCAAAATACCAGGTGCCATCCTGACTTGTTTACAGACCCTAACACATTAGCCATTAAGTATCTGAGGCACAGAGTGATTGAGACCATGTTCTCCCACAAAACAATGATTCAAGGGCCAGTGAAATTCTCATGTTTTCACACTTCCAAGATAGCATCACTGTGATTAAAATATATATATATATATATATATATATATATATATATATATGATTTTTACTCAAATATGGAGTTTTTTGAGGCTCCCTGTTTGTTCATGCTTCTATCATTTTGGAGAGGTGACCACAATATGGAAAGGTGAGGACAACAGGCCAGTTCTATTTTTCTGTAAAGCAAATGTGATACCCCAGAGCCTGAAGTTCCAGAGTGGTGGTGGCTGGTGGGTGGGGGTGGGAGGGGGCTCTAAGGCCTGGGAGGCTGGTGGGTGGGGGGGGAGGGGGCTCTAAGGCCTGGGAGGGAGATGAGAGACATGGCAGGAAGTAGTCACTGAGGAGAACACCCTTTTCTCCATGGGACTGAATCACACAAACACGAGGTCACAGAGGAGAGCACACCAACTCCAGGTATGAGCCACCAGGTGCCTCCAAAATTGCTGCAGTCAGGGGCTGGGGTGTGGCTCAGTGGTAGAACCCTTGACAGGCATGGACCAGTCCCTAATTCCATCCCCAGGACCACAGAGCAAACCAACCAACAAACAGGAACACAAAAGCAAAAAGCCTTGCAAATGCTGCAGTCTGTCCCTGACTCCCAGAAACTAAGTATTGAGCACTACTTAGTTGATGATGGTGGATGACAACAGGGAAGGGGAATCAGCCGGGAAGCCTTGATACCTAGCAGATTGGAGCCCAACAAATCCAGATGGCAAACAAGGAAGCCAAGGTAGGGGGCCTCACACTGCAGTGCAGCTCTGAGAAAGCGTTGGCCAGTCCAGCCTGGAGTTGCCAGGAATACACAGAGGAGGTGCCCCTCGTCTAGGGTAGAAAGGCCAGTACCCATCCAGGGCCTCTGCTTAAAGGGTTGTAGGAGGAGACCGAAGCCCAGGGCGATTCTTTGCACTTGAGAAGAAGCCTAGATTGTGGGGTTCCTTTGTAGCACACTTTCCTTTTAAAATTATATTAAAATATTCTGGATTATAGAATAGGCTATAGTTTCAGAATAAAAGGAGAAAATGTCCATAAAAATAAGAGGAAGATGGTTGCAATTTCTCAAAGTGTATTCCTCAAAAGCAGTAGGTCTGAATATTTGAATCCTATTTTCTGTGTAAATATAAACCTTTGCTTCTAGTCACTGGGGGTTGAATGGTTACAGCCAATTTGCCTGAAATGGTTAAGCAATTTGTATTTCAAGTAACATTTCCAAGATATAAAATTTACCATGAGAAAATGAAAACTCAGATTATGTGTCTCCTATTGATTATGCAAGTTCTAAGACCAAATTTATAGGATGGTCATAGATTTTACAGACAGAACTCCACCACACCATGTTGATACTCTGGGTGCCTGAGCTCTCCTGCACCCCAGCTGAAGCACTTCTAAAGCCCTGGCCCAACAACAGGGCCATTTCCTTCCATGTCAGTTTTACAAGCCACTGTAAAATCCTTCACAGCCCAAACCAACACCTTTGAAACACAGCTGCTCTATTGAAATCAATAATCCACTAGCTCAATGAATGTACTTGACTCCTATAAATTTGAGAAATGTTGTGTCATTTTGACAGTTGTAGCCAGAAGCCTTCAGATGCTGACTTGTGGCCAGGTTGGGCCACCTCTGGTTGCTCACCTAGCTAGGGGTAGTCAGGCTTTTCAGTAAAAGCCTAAGCAAACAAGACAATAAGACATAAAAATAAAAAAAAGACAATAAGACACGTCCCTCAAAATAAATAAATAAATAAATAGATAGCTAGATAGATAAATAAATAAATAAATAAATAAATAAATAATTCACTGCACAGAGCAATTCATTTTCCCTGGAAATGGGTAAGCAGGTGCTGGGCATTTCACCAATTAAATCGTGAAGCTGATTCTGCAAGGTACACTTTGCTTTCTTAAGTATATCTTTTTAACAAAAATGCTGATGTACGATTATATATTTGACCTGGTTTTCCTGCTTTCATCCTCTGTCATGAACATTTCATGAAAAATGTACCCTTTTCTCCCTGTCTACTGAAAACCTAATGAGCAAAAAATGTGAATGCATTTAACACACACATACACACACACACACACACACACACACACAATGTTGTGGGGAGTGCGGGTGTGGACCGAGGGTGGCTCTGCACTGTGGGTACACGTAATGTTCTTCTGCCGGGTTCTGTGCTATCATTACAATCAGAATTCCTTCTGAAAAGAAAAAGAGATGAAATTTAAAATTTAAGAAAAAAGCAAAATGAAGGGAGAGAGAATCTGGTGTTAAAGTAAAACCAAAGGAGACGTGAAAACAATAATTACGAAGACTGGAGTAGCTTCTTTTCCCCTCAGTAACTAAGTTTCCATTTGATCCCATTTTTCTCACTGTGCAGAAAGTATCCTGGGTCCTGAGTGGGGGTCTGTAAATGTTTTTATAATGTGCAAGGATTTCAGGAACAAGTTGGTTTCCTCTGAAGAATGCAAGATGGTTTTAACATAATAATCAATCAATGAAGTCTCCTATAATGATAGAGAAGAAGAACAATGAGATTATCTCCACAACTGCAAATGGAAACATTTTTCACCATCCAATATCAATTCCTATTATAAAGTCTCAGTAAACCAGGAATCAACATTTATTTCATCAACCTGCTGAGAGGTTTTGACAGAATTCCCACATTTGACAGCACAGGTAATGTAATAAACTACCACCTCGTTCCCAGGATGGGAACATCAGTACTTCTGACCAGTGGCTCTCTTCAGGACTGTACCAGGGCCCCGGGGCAGTGCAATAAAGCAAGACTAATAAATAAAGGACAGAGAAGATGGAAAGGAAGAAGTAAACCTGTCTGAGTTGGCAGATAATATGATCCGTTATGTGGGAGAGCCTAAGAATTTTTCTAAATGTAGCTAGAGTTAAAAAATGAGCTTAGCAAGATTGCAAGATACAAGATCAGAGTGCAAAAATCACCTGAATTTCTCTGCACATGTAATGAGCCACATTAAATTGAAATTAAGAATGCAAAGCAACTTAAAGAAACAGTGAAATATTAAATACCATAGTATAAATTTATCAAAAAAGAGACAAGTCCTGTACATTAATATCAACTATCAAGGTGGTATATTCTTGTACATTGAAATATGACTATTGAAAGAAAACATAAAACTAGGCACATATATTTTGCTCATTCGTTGAATATTTGAATACTCTAGTAGGTGAATTATTTCTTTAATCATCATCATCATCATCATCATCATCATAATCATCCCCAGTTAGGGATTCATGGAAAATTAACAACTAATTAAAATTAATAATCTCATTTTTTAAATTATATTATTTTATAAACCAGAAAGCTACAGAGTCAAGTGCAAAATGCAGGAGCTATCTTACGCATGTGTGGGGGAGAGTTGGCTCAGTTCTTCCTGACTGGGCTCCAAGTTTCATGAGCTCAAGTAGCCAACTCTGTGCATGCACCGATGCCAGGTTTCAGAATGATGTTTCAGAGTGAATGGTTAATGAATGTATCTGAAAATAAAAATGGATGGGTTACACAAACTGGTCATTATTTTTTATTTATTCATGGATTCAACAAGCATTCTGTTAGTCCATGACAGGCACCCTGCTCTGATCACCAGCTGTCCACCTCTGAACACAGGGAAGGCTGCATTTCTTCACTTCCTGGGAACGGGTTTGTCCAGGCAGTGATGTGGGAAAGGAAGTTAACACAGCCTATGTTTGATGACTTCACTCTCCACTCTCATCCCTACATTAGACTTCATTCCCCAGAGAGTTCAGAGTACCCATGGCCCTTGCCACCAAGACCAGCAAATCATGCGGATCATTGGCATGACTGCAAAAGAATTCCTTTTTGCTTTAAACTCCAGACAGATAAAAAATTTTTCTCTGTTGACACAGATGATGCTAAATTTTAGAGTTTGGGGGTAGACATTTTCTGGATTTGCTGCCCAGCTTTGCTTTGCTTCCCAGCTTTGCTCTCTCAGCTTGAAAGCCACCATAGATAGTATATGAACCCACAGGAAGGGCTGTGTTCTGGTGAGACTTGACTTAACAGCCCAGGGATTTGGTTTGCCTCTTGCATGAGCCATCTCTTTAAACACTGAGTTTTGAGGTTACTGCCCCAACACAGCCTTGCCCACCTTGACACAAACAACCACCACCCTCTTGTAGTTGCTGGCATCTATGAAAGGGGTGGCCTCTTACCTCAAGAAATGACATCTAGGAAAAATCGCTGCTGAACACCAAGGCACAATGTGATTGACATATTGATGGATGTCTGTGTAGCATGACATATTGATGAACAGTCTGCTTATTTTTTTTAACTAATAACATTTTTTTCCTCCAATGTAATATACTTCATCCATGTTGGATAAAGCCTCTTGCTCTTTCCATACTTCTCTTGCTTACTTTTTCCTCATCTGCCACCAAAAGTAACTCTGTGAGAACCTCCAGATTCTATCACCAAATAGCCGAGTGGCTCCTAATTCAGAATACTGTGTTGTTCTTTCCTTTTTTTTTTAAATTGTTGGTCGTTCAAAACATTACATCTTTCTTGATATATCATATTTCACAATTTGATTCAAAAGGGTTATGAACTCCCATTTTTACCCCGTATACAGATTCCTGAATCACATCAGTTACATTTCCATTGATTTACATATTGCCATTCTAGTGTCTGATGTATTCTGCTCTGTTCTTATCTTTACTTCTTCCTTCACACACAGAAATCAACTACATCAAAGATGCATTTTATGACTTGAATCATTTGCAAGGAGCATCCTAAGTCACCACCGAGTTTGGGAGGTGCCACCCAGGGTGCCAGCTGTCACCCAGACATCATCACCCTCTGCACTGAATTTCAAAACAGCTCCTCAAGACCTGTCAAATGGCACTCGTGTTTTATCTTCATGGTGGGACTTGGTACAATAACTATTTTCCCCTGTAAGTTTTTGTATCTTCCAAATTTTCTCTAATCAGCATGTGTTACCTTTGTACTAAAATGAATTTATTTGAAGGAAAATACATTACCACTGTTATTTTTCGTAAGCCTCCTAATTATCGGGCAGATATTACACATTTGATGCCAGGTTGCACATGACTAGAACAGCAGGTCTCTGCAGAATTCTCGGGAGCTAGGTCGACAAGTTGGGTTTAGCTTCTTCATACTGTTTCCACAAAGGGGTTGTTTGTCTCTGGCAATGTGGGGAGAGGACTCACAGGACAAAGCCTTGCCTCAGAAAGTGACAGGATTGATCAGCAATGTCTGATGCAGATTTAGGACAGGTAAAATATGGAGCATCTAGTGACTGACTGTTGGGGTCAGCACCGTTGCTGACCCTAATGGCAGTACAATGATCAGTTGATAATGATTAATCATCTCCACTGACGCTAATTAAGAGGAACACTAAATCATTTGTTTCACAGAAAATCTCTGTGCTCGTGGAGTGTATGTAAAGCCAGCACAAAGACTGTCCTCCTGCCAGAAACTTCTCAGCATCCTGAGTCTAATGCAGGGTGCTCAAAGCCACCACCCTCATCACCTGACACCAGGGCAGCCACCACCCACCCACCAAAGAGTGAACTTTGAAGAAGTGAATAATGAATTTCTTATTTTCTCTGTATAAATAACACTAAAGGCGATATTAAAAATGCAACTGAGCATTTATTCATATATGTAAATCATATTTCCAGAAAATAAATTGGGAAATTAAACTCATCAGCTCAACCCCAAGCTAAAAATTACATGATTAATCCTCACTTTGTTTTCCTTTAAGCAACATACAGACTATCAAAAATTTGAATCTGATAGGCTACTAAGTGAATTGCTTAAGGAAAGCAATACAGTTACTTTTACATTTTTTTTGCATAATAGATAAGCAATTCTGTTACCTTGTTCCAGATGCTTTTATATAGAGTAATTTATTTTTTTCCATGCGCATGATGTTTTATCATTATTTGAAATGGTCTTTTTGTAACATCACTATCCTATAATTGGTGTATAATAAACTATGTATGTTTAAAGTGTACAATTTGATAAAACTTGACATGTTTATGCCCCAGAAAGCAACACCACAATAAGGATAATGTACACATCTCTGCCTCCTCCAAGGATTCCTCCTGTCTTACTCTAGGCAACAGCACAATGCCTTCTGGTTGCTATGGATTCAATTCCCCCATTCCTTTGTACAAACAGGATCATGCAGTAAGTAGCCATTTGTTTTCCCTACTGCTCTCTGTGTCCATTCCATATTCCTTCATTCTGTGAGTGTTGCACAGTCCTGTCTTATCCCCTGAACATTGTGTGTGTATTCACCTGCAGAAGCACATTGGGGCTTCTGGGTTTTGGCCTCTGGAAATCTGCTATGAGCATCAAGTACACCCTGCTGTAAGCTCTACCTACTCCTATCTCTTGGGTAAATATGCTGGTGTGATGGTTGGTTGTAGAACAGGTGTGTCTTTGACTTCTTAAGAAACTGGCCAACTGTTGCACAGTGTCATAGGGAAGGCATGATTCCTGCATTTCCATTAGTGATGGATGCTGGTTAGAGGTATTCTGCGTTCTTGTCAGTGATTGGCATGGCAAATCTTCCTAATCTGGGTGTTCTCAAAGGAGCATGGTGGTATCTCATTGTAGTTTTAATTTGACTGTTACCAGAGGCTAGTAATGTTTAGTATCTTTTCATACATTTATACTAAATATTCTCATTTTGATTAGTTTGTTTAGTTTAATGTTATTTGGAAGAAATTTCCTATGTTCTGGACTGAAGATCATTGTCAGATGAATATATAATCCACAAACATTTGCCTCCATCTGCCTTTTGAACAACAATCTTAAATTTTAAGTCAGATATATTTTTTTAAATATATTATGTGCCAACTTGAGACAGTGTAGCAAATGAAAATTTGACTTCTTGAGCATCATCCAATTTTCTTCTAGGAGCTTTATAGGTCTCTCTGATGAACTGCAGTTAGTTTCATGTGTGGCTGCTGACCAGATAGTCAGCTTAGTATGTACTTAGGTGCTGAGTTGTGGCAAATCTTCTCAGCGTCCCTGTGCTTTTTCTTTCTGGGATCCCACTTCTGCCTCTGCACCCAAGACACTCCCAGGGCTCTTCTCTTGGCCTTGCAGCCACCATAGGGCTTCACCACTTTCTCCTCTCTCTGTGGCCCTTTGGTCCCAACTTTTGACACCCAATCTTTGACACTCTTACTTCATATACTTTTCTGTTTCCCAGAAAGGTAAATTCGGATGCTGCTATTTTATATGGTCAGCAACAGAAATTTTTGTTTTATATTCAAAGTCTATTTTAAGATAAATTCCCTATGAAGTTGACAAAATCAATGCAGATTCCAGAAATCAATAGGTGACATGCTATTGAATGATCTCGGTACTACAAGTTCCTTACCTAAAGTGTGTACAGAGTTGCTGCTGTCCTGTTTACACAGGGTGGTCTTTCCTGCCAATCAATTCATCCTTAATACCAGTACCTGAAAATTAATTAATTTATACTGAAAATAAGCATCTGGGGTTCAGCTTGAGAATTACGTTTCCCAAATTAGTTTCACATCAGCTGCATTCATTCTTTCAGTAAGTGGTTTTCTTGTATAGGATTATAAATATGCACAGTCTCATTTATAGACTCACATGTTATAGGCAGCTAAGGTTGCCTGAACGTATGCATAAATGTGCAACATTTGCATAGCAATTTAGAAATATTTACTTTCCAAACATTCTCCATTCTATCATCCTGTCTTATGTTTTGATATCAACAGATTCATTGTCAAGGATTTCACGATTTTTAAGACCCTGTAACCAATTTGTAGATATTCTCTTTTTTTAAATATAAAATAAGCCAAACATGTTCTTCCAATTGATCCATCTTTCCTCTTATTCGATGCTTAAGGGAATTTTTTTAAACACTATACTAGAGTATCAATTATGGAGAAAAATGAAGAAACTAAAAATATATGTTGGTAAACATATTCATATTCCAATATGCAATGCTTTCATTTTTTAAACTTATTAATAATGTTGCTTTAAACTAGCTGCTGTATTTACAAGCAAATGCTAATTCAAGTAAAGTCTTTTGAAGTTTACTTGAAAGAAAAACCTGAAAGTATTACTGAGGAGAAGTCATAGCCTTCTCTGGTTTTTCCTGGAGTCATTCCACTTTTTTTTCTTTTCTTCTCCATCAGAATAATGCAACATACGGTCTTGTTCTATATGTCCATAAAAAACACTGTGTTCTCTATTAATGCTTCTGATATCATTAGCCCCAAGAATTTGAGTGATGTTTTGAGAACACTGCTCTTTACAAATATGTTTGCTCTTTTTTTTTCTTTTTTTGCTCCAGTAGAAATATAACTGCATTATTACTAAGTTTCCTCCCCAAATTGCTGTGGTTATGCAAAGTGCAAGAAGCAGGAGGGATGAGAGGGCTGGATAAAAGGGAGGGGAGGTCAGAAGGAAATGAGCTGCATTCACCATCTGATATCAGCTACGTGACAGGCTCTAGTGTGAACTGAGTTGCTTCTTATATTAGCTATTTTAAAATCCTAATTAGTATTCCTGGGAGGGTCCTCCTAAGGTTCCCTGAATTCTATGCAGGATGGCAAATCCGTTCTGACTTACACTTGCCTGCTCTGTCGCCAACAGTGGGCTTTGCACTTTGACTAGGTGATCGCATTGGCGGGTGTGATGGATATGGTGGATCTTCTTCATGACACTCATTCATGTTTCCTTGTTGATGAGGTACAGGGCCAGGACTTATTACAAAGTCCTGGCTCTTCCACAACCACAGGATACGGCCTCTGCAGAGGAGGCTGCCATGTATTTGGCAATGATCATAACACACAATAAAAATTAGCTTAAAATAGCACTATCTTGGGATCAACACTAAAGAATGGACACTGCCAAGCCCAGAAGAGCTGGGAAAATTATTAAAATGGAAGCCTAAAAGGGCAAAATTCTACTAATTATCAAGATGTATTATTTTTCTCCAGCAATTATGACTGTGGTATGGGTTCAAAGCCAAGTTGATCATTGGAGTAATCTGATGGCCTGGATAATGTGAATCTAACTGGATGTGCTGGGGTTGGAGATGGAGTAAAACTGGAAAATGATAGCAATGTAACAAATAGGTCACTTTCTATAAGTAGAAATCCCTGCAGCTAGATCCCTGCCTCACACCATACAGGGACTATGATGTAAGAAGCTCTCTGAGTGTACATTAATTATGTGCAGACCTTTTATGTCAATCTTGCCTCCATAAAGTGATTTAACCAAAGGAAATCAATTAAGTACATATTAGAAGCTTTGTGAACACCTTTGCACAATCAGGTATGAAACAAATGCTGGATATTTGACAAAAAACTAATTAGGCTGGCTTCAGAACTTGTTATGTGTAGAAAGGAGACCTTTTTCTTAGGAACTTTTAAGTTGTCTAATGTGTGGTCTCAGTTATTTAAGTAGTGAACACTTTCATTTAGAAAAGAAACAAAATTCAAAAAGGCTCTTGAAGAGCTGGATGCTTTAATTCAATGTAATGAAGGAATATGTCAGGGACACGGACTGAACCAGCATCTAGGCTGCTAAACAACTTGCAGAAGAGACTAAGCCAAGGCAGCTGGAAGGATGTGGATAGCACATCATAGTCTCAGGTGGAAATTGACACCAGAAACTGTGTCGAGGAGGAAGCCATGGTACCTGCTTGTTAATATCTCCAAGCTCATGAGCAGAAGATGTGGGACACAATTAGCTGCTCACCAGAGGTTTCCAAGAAAACTGTCCTCAGGGGAAAGGGGCCCTTGAGGATCAGCACAGCAGGTGACGGGGGTAGAGTGGAGAGGAACACAAGGGCAAGTTTCCTGAGGGAGCCCAAGCCAGAGTGAAGAATCAGTCATCTCAGAATCTGCAAATGCAGCCAGGTCCTATTTCATCTTTAAAACAGACAAAAAGGGATTAAATCCTATCTGAAAACCAAATCTGACATTAAATGCTGTTCCTTCTGACAAAAGCTGATTTATCTCATGGAGGCATCAACTTTAGTAAAACTCTGTTGATGTCAAATAGATTAAATGTAGGGACACATGTATAAGGATGTCAATTGTTTACAAGAATATCTCTGATAAAATTCAATGCATTTCCCCAAAATTAAACAAAAGATAAACAAACATAAAAATGTCATAGCACCTCAATAATCTAGAAATGTTATCTATTTCCAGGGAACAAGCCACCCACTATCTTCAGAAATCCACACCAGGCCCTGTGCTTGGAAGGCAGCTCTGCCCACCATTCTACAACCAGCCTGCACCTCCTGGAGAGGCCAGGACCCACCCCAGACTCAGAAAAGAGGCAGGTGGTGTCATGCACAGACCCTACCAAGCCCCTGGAGTCAGGAGCTCTCTGCAACCCAGGGCTTCAGGACACCACCCACAAGAGGGGTCCCAGGTGCCTGACATCAGTATCCTTCACCATCCTGTCCACATGCCCAGGTACCAGGAACCACACTTGGGCATCTTTCAATCTCAGCATGTCCCTCCCTAGCCTGGCAAATCTTTCACACCCCAAGTCATTGCTATTCTGACAAAGGACTGTCTAAGCCTCAGGGCCAGTTGACTTCCTTTCAATTCCTTGACTTTTCTCTCCCCTCTGCAGCCCTACTCTATTCCTGTAGTTCTCTAGCAACCTCCTTAATGGACACATTGACTGGCTCGGAGGGTCTGCCTCTGGCTTCTCCAGTCCTGCCTCTGGGCCCATGAATCCCAAGGAGGCTCAGGAGCCTATGATGAAGATGCACCCAAGAGACACAGCGGCAAAGGCAAGCTCCCTGCTGGTGTCTGTTACCCACGGGGCAGAGATGGAGGTAGGTGTAGAGACAGAGGATGATAGAGAAGAGGTAGGGAGGGAAGAAGAAGGAGGAGGGAGAACAGCAGAGGGGGTCTGGAGCAAAGGCCTGGGAAGAAGCCACCACGGAGGACCCTACACTCCGTAGGTGAAGATGTCGAGGACAGTCTCAGTCTTAGCAGATGGGGTGGGGCTCTTAGTGCTTCCTTCTCGGCTGTCCTCAAGTGGTCACCCATGACTGAGCCAAGACGCACTGTCACTTCTTCCTCTGAGCATGAGAGGCACCCCACAGTATTCAGGCTTCTGCATGTGACCTGCTTTGCTGAGTAAGGCATCAGTAGCTCTGAGGTTCAGGTGACTTCTGGTCTTCACCTGTGCATGAGCACACAGTGCCTTTGGATGTCACTGACATTTAAAATGGAGCCAGTCAAGTAGCATGATTCCATTCCCAGCCTCCTGTCTGGATGTCACCTCATTGTCCCCAGCACCGACTGTAGGACCTCCAGGGTGTGCTTGTACTCTGAGACTTTCTGTCCTGTCCTCGCCTGACTTTCAGCACCTGCTTTGTTCGAGTTCCATAGAAGCCTCCCCTGCCCAGTGCATTAGGTGGAGACCAGACCAAGACCCCCAGTTGGCCATGGCTGGGTGCAAGCCTTCCAGGGACCTGAAATACCACACGACTCCCAGTGCAGGCCCCACTGGATCAGCGTGAGAAGGCAGACTGTGAGGACATCTCCACTCAGGGCTTCTGAGAGGATGTTTCTGGGGGACCTCAGGGCCTGTGGTCATTCTCCTTCAAGTTATTTTTTCTGTCCTTGTTGAATTACGAAGGCAAAATGGGATCCAGAGCCAAATTGCTCAGAACAGTAAAGAGAAATGGTGACCTCGTACCACTCTTCCTCCCACAGATGGCTTTACTTCCTCCTAAGTGGTTGTTATATTTGTAAAATATTGACTTCCAGAACTGCCCAATCATTACCCAGACCAGAGCACTCCTGTCTCTTGATAGAACTTACTGTGTCATACAGAAAATTCCAAATGAGCCTTTCTTCAGCAGAGTCTCATCTCGGGAGGAATCAGTGAAACTGCTGGACCTCACTGTGGCCTAAACCAGCTTCTCTATAAGAAACATGAAAGTAATATTCTCTTTCTAGTTCAGTGTTTGTTATGCCACCAAAAACATATGTTATTTACTTTTCTAGTTTTCACAATTCCCAGATAGCAATGCCTTGAACCATTTCTGTTATTAAATAGATCAAAGAAGCAGTGCCTAATTTAAAAACTGTCATTCACGTGAATTTTAATTATGTGTAAATTGAAACAAAATGGAAAACTGATTTTCCTCCCAAGACAATAATTCTTGACATTAGCAAAATCTCTCCAGTGTTGAAATACTTCAAAAGTCCCAAGTCAGAAGGCTCTTTTAGGATGTTTGTCTCAATGTGGCCCCAGGATCCTGCTCCTTAGAGAATGGTGTCCTGCTGCTAGCTGCCCACCCCACCTGTGTCATGCTCACCCCCTGATTTTCTTCCCTCCAAGTCCTGCGATCACACCTGCTGAGAGCATATGGGCTCCACATGCCCACTTGCAGCTTTTCCCCTCCTCAATCACAGGAACCCCATTTCCCAGGGTCTTTGCCTTTGGGTAGTGCCCAGGTCAGCCTGACAGGAGATGGAAGGACAGAGGGGAAGAACCCAGGGTTTTCTCTCTTCAGTCTCCTTTGTGGCTTCCTCTCCCACTGGGTTGGTCCAGGATTTCATTCCAAGTTCCAGGTTCTCAGCTCTCATATCATCACCCCTCTCACCTCTAGTAGGGTGAAGGCAGCGTGTGTGGGTTGCTTGACTCTGGGTGGCTCTTCATGTCTTCCATCTGCTCTGGAACAAGTGCTCTGAATTCAACCCCTCTGTTTGAAATACCTGTATTTTCCCCTTTCTTACTAATGCATGATGAGACAAAATCACCCCTACGAAACTGTATTGAACACCTATTTTTTGCCAACAATGAGAAAATCCCTTTGTTCCATGACAAGACACCTGTCACCAAGGGCAGTGTGTCCTGGACTGACCACACACCACATAGTTCTACCTGTACTTATCTCTCCCTGTGGGCTGGCATCCACCATGGGAGCCCATCTGTGAGGACCCCGTTGCTTCCTGGCTCTCATGCCAAGCAGGCAGTTCCAGACACAGCACCAGCCCTGTGGGCATCTTCAGGAGTGGCTGTAGCCCCAGGCTTTGTGCACCCACCACCTCCATGAAAAAACTTCAGAATCTTACCTTTAGGTTGATTCAGGTGAGCTGCATCCTACCCTTTCCTGCTTGGGGGAGAGGCAGCCTCAGCCCACTTCCCTCTCTCGAAGGCTGGCCCACACAACCCCACTTCCTGGGCTCTGCGACTTCCTGTCCGTTGTGTGCACTTGTTTCTCAGCCTTCAGTGGCAGCCTAGAAATCCACTTTGGATTATGGGATTATTTCCTATCACTGGTTCATGGAGCCTATGAACATGCCTTGGTAGCATCCAGGATAAAACATAAAGGAGAGCTAACCACACCAGGGGTCTGATGGTTCAACCTCGAGAACCTGCCCATCAGACCCCACAGGGCATGTGATGGTGGGCATCGGCTGCTCTGTCCTCAAAGCTGTCACCAAGTCTCTGACTTTTTCAAATAGCATCGTTGAGAAGCGATTCACACACCGCAGCCCTCGCATTTGGTGTGCACGGGTAACTGGTCTTCTCTCCATCTGCAGAGCTGGCAGCCCACACCTCCATCAAGCCTTGAACATTTTGTCTTCTCCCAAAGAAGCCCTGCGAGCTTCAGTGCTGTCCTCCACTCCCCCAAGGCTACAGTCCCAGGAACCCTTTACCTGCCTTCTTCACCCAGAGACTTGCTTATTCTAAGTGTTTTCTAAAAATGAGATCCTGCAGCCTGGGTCTGTGTGCTGTCCTGCCACACTGGGAGTTCCCTGATGGAGACTGTCCTGTGCCTCTGCATTGGCATTTCATGGCCTCCCGACGTCCATCCACATCCCATTCCTCTTTCTTCCACAGACACTGAACTTAAGACTTCTCTCCTGTCCCTCCCCTGGCTCTCCATCTCTATCTCCAGAGGCATCTCCCTTAGAACAGATCTTGCAATTCTTACCTCATCTTGGTTCCTGCTCTTGGAAACCCAGACAGCACCAGTGCCAATCTGAGGAAGAAAATATTAAATATGGTTGAAGCCATGGGCACCCTCCCCAAACTCCCCAAATCCTCTCTCCACTTAGAGCTGCCACTTCCCTAAATTTGGTTAGTCAATATCAGTGCCTCCTTAATTTGGAGCTTTGGGTGATCTGCAGCATGAAAACGTAAGCGTGCCATTGACAACTCAAAGAGGGAGCCCCCCGACAGGCTCAGCTGCATCTAGACTCAGACAAACCAGCCCTAACAGTATCATTAGAAGAAAACTTAATCTATTCCATTATATTTTACATAACTTAGCTCAGTAAATCCTCTGCCACCAGCAGTACTGATATTAAACAGACTTCACATTAACTGATCAATATTAAATTCCTTAAACATCTATTCTAACCTCAGAAACAAGCTTCATAATTACTTTTATACAGCCCTCTTGCAAATAACCCATCCTTTGTAATCACCATTGATTTCAAGTGTGACAAGGAATTTAATTTTAATAAAAGATGACATTTGCCAAATGCACAAAAAATGAATTTTCCTCTGATTACGGGTTTTGATGATACTGAGTTTATTCTCTGCTCTCCAGAGGCAGAACGTTGCCATCAATACTTTAATCAGATCAAAGAATTGGAGATTTTAAATAGAAGAGGACAGGTTCTGAGAAACAGCTACGATGTGGACTGGATGCACAGAGAGCTACAAGTTGAATTTACATTGCTTACTTCAACAAAGAAATATTAATTTTATGTCTTGGCTGTGGTCTCATGCAATAACATTTCGGTAAATGTTTTAACTTCAGTTTCAATCCAGGAAAGTGAAGTTCACATTCTGGACATTTAGTGTTTTATACTCTAAGCATTTTTTGGTGCATATTTGGAGTTAATGGGCCATGGTGACTTTTGGCCTGTCCTTGCTCAGGCTGTATTCCTGGCCTGGAAATAAGAGGGCGCTCTCAGCCCTGGCTGAGGTTATAATCTTATCCGCTAGGGGACACTGTCCTTCTTTGAATTGATGCGTAAACATCCAAAATACTAGAGTCTTCTACAGCTCAAAAGAAAACACTCATTTATTCCTCAGAGAACGTCGGAAAACTTTCCTTTGGAAAACATTTGAAAAGAAAGCCAATATTCCCCTTTAGAAAACAATGCAGGCTGCTAGGATATTTTCTTCAGAGAAACATCATTTTCCAGTAATTGAGAGACAGAAAATGCTTTATTTGGCAATATCTGAACCAAACAACGAAAGTTTTAAAATGCTTTTTCATGTTGGGATGCTATCAGATACTTTACTGCACTACTCAGACCTAGGAGAGACGAGTCTTTTTAAACACACACAAAAAACTCTGGCACCATCGGAGTTTAACAGCTAAATCTTCAAGAATCTCTCCCCACTGTGTCCTGAATGCCAGGCTCAATTGCAGCTTCCCTGCTCAGAAACTCACTTGGAACCAGCAGCACTACCATGACAGAGGTGCCATCTCTTTAGTTAACATGGAGCCCACGATATGTGTTGGTTTCTAACTGCAGGGACAAAGGTCCCTGTAAACATAGGTGTCTTTGCCAAGGGCTGGATCTCTGGGAGCTGCATCCAGGAACAGGTACTCTGCAGGCATTTCTGACCCCATCAGACACAGAGACTGAGCAGCTCCGCCTTGAGCTGTCCTGGCAGTGGTCACCAGGAGACACCTGCTGCTCATACCCCAGCCTCACCCTGTGTCCCTTCATTTGTGGCTGGTGGATGGCCACCTCCTCATCATACCCTCACCTGAGGGGAACAAGCTCCGGTTACTTTCCCTTCTTCTTATTCTAATCCAAACTGGAGGCTCTACCCCGTGACCTCATCTAAACCTGTGACCTCCCAAAGACCCAGCTTCCTAGTGAAGTCAGTCCCTGACAGAACCCTGTTAACATGTGGCTGCATGCATATACCACTGTGTGTGATAATTGCCTTAACTGAAATATGTAAAAATGCTTATGCTTTTTATGATCTTAATTTAGAGTGTAGAATCAGTTTGGGCCTAAGTCAAGATAGGAAGAAAATGTTCTTGCTCGGCCCTGGCGATCCTTCAATATACACTGCCTCAGGCCAAAATGATGACAAGCAAATCTCTGTCCATGCAGGAATTACGGTTCTCTAGGGGTACGGACCTTTGAGAATATGATGGAATCTGTGAATAACTAGAATGTTCTTGGGAGTGGGACCATACGACTGGAAGTTGAAATGGCATCTGCCTCAGCCTGGGCTATTCCCAAGAGTCAAGTACTGCTAGACCACATACACAGGCCATTCCAAGGGTGAGCTGCGAGTCCAAGGCCTGGTGACATGGCCCTTGGACCAAACACTCCAGCCCATGGGCGGCCTTTGTAATAAGGTTTTATTGGAACTCAGCCATTTTTTATGTGTTGTCTGTGGCTGTTTAATTCACATCAGCAGAGCAGAGCCAGGGTGGCAGATCCCATATGGCTGGGAGGCCTAAGATATTTACAATATGGCCCTTCACAGAAAATTTTGCCAACCCTGCCCTGGACCTTCCCTCTCAGACACCCCAACAGAGCATGAAAAATGTTCTCACAAGAGGGGGTAATGTGCCGAGAAGCAGGCCCAGGCAGCAGAGCAGAGTGGGAAGCCTGGTTAGGGTATCTGAGGAAACCACCCAACTCCATGGAAGGAAGGATCTCCCACCGTCCCACAGGGCAAGCTGTGCAGGGGCCCAGCCTTGGGAAACTCTGCCCTCTTCCCTGACCCCTCCTCCTGGTGAAGAGGAAAACAGAAGCAAAGAAGGTGAAGTGGAGAGCTTTCAGGAGGCCGGCTCTCTCCCTCACCTGGACTTCTACACAGAAACAGGCGGGGACAAGGGCAAGATGACCGGAGACTGACCAGCAGGCTTCTTCTTATTCTGCATTAGATAGAGAAAATAAGAAATTTTCATATAACACCAACAGTAACAAGAAAGGAACAGCTAGGCCACAGGACCCCAAATAGTCAGGATAGACTTTATATCCAAGGTGAAGGAGCCTGCATGGAGGGCAGTGACCATGGACAGTTGTCTGCTTCAGGTTGAGTGTCTGTGTAGGATTGTACTCACAGATACCTAAGTGTTTCCAGGTAATTTCAGGCGTCCCTTGAAACCATTCATAGAACTAGAGGACAAATCCTGAGGGGGCCTTCCACGCCTGCTCAGCTACAGCAGATCTCTCAGTTCTCAAAGGAACCTTTTGTGTTCTGAGATTCCTAAAAAGCAAATGCATCTTATTAGTCTGCTGTATTTTTGGAAGCTGCAGGGAATCTAGCACCTGACCAAAGGGAAAATGCTCTAACAGTGTTGTTGCCTAGGTCCCCCCAACTCAACTTCACCCCTGGTACTCAGCGAGGCCAGCAGCCAAGACCCAGAGCCAGGAAGATTAGTAGGACTGGGAGCTCAGCTCCAAAGAAGAGCCTGACTCTGTGGGGAGGTGGTGAAGAGAGGTGTGGGGTACTAAAGGTAGACACCCTGAGCCAGTAGAGACAAGTGGAACCAGCCTTTCAAAGGAATGACATCTGCTGTCCTCTTCACCTCAAGTCTTTATTCCTGCACAATCTTAAATTATTTGATGCACTTGCATCATGAATAGGGAACCCCAAATCTGTCTACTACATCGGGGGAAATTAACTTGGTGGCCAGCATAAGATGAATTGGAGCACTAAATAACAAATACTAAAGGAGCAGCCAGGGGTGATTATAAATACCCAAGTTCCAAGGAATGGGAACTCATAATAAAGAGAAAGGGAGGAATAAGAATAAGTTAGATTCTGGAGGAAGATTGAGAGTCAGGGAATGCTTACACACCACAGTGCAGGAGGAGAGAGCAAGACCCTTGGAGAGCGACCAAGAGCTTAGAACAGTCTGTTTAACTGGCAGTGGGGACAGATGAGGTGAAAATGTGTGTGTGTGTGTGTGTGTGTGTGTGTGTGTGTGTGTGTGTGTGTGTGCGCGCACATTTGACAATTAGAACACACTTAGTAAATGGGAATTCTGTTTGTTAACCAGATAGGAAACTCATGAAGTGAAAGAGTCTCAATACAAGGTGATACAGAGTGACAGCTGGCAGCCTCTGCCTTCATTAAATAACCAAACCTTTTGCAGATGAGCTTCCCCAGCTCCTGCTTTCAGCTCAAGAAATACCAGTGGGCTTAAGTCGAAGTCTCTCCCTGTGTCTCCAGGGTCTGGTTCACAGCAGAGGATCTTTATGCTAAACAATAATTTCTCAAAGAGGGGAAAACAAAGGCTGACCCCCGGTTTGAGTTTTTAAAATTAAGCTTAACTTCACCACCTTTTAACAAGAGCAGCCCATGCCTTTGCTCCCGAGAGGAACTGTACTGATCTGACGGGATCCCACATGTATGCATGAGGAATGAAAATGGTTTGCAAATCAATCCTATTGGCAGAAGAGCTGTTTTCTTCCTCTGAATTAACAGGACAATGTGGGCATTTTTGTTTACATAATGTTAGACTCAGCTGATATTAAGTAACAAATTAGCAAAGAGAGGCCAGTTTCCTTTGACTTGAACTACACCTCAGCACCTCAGCTGACAGGTGTCTTGTCATGCACACAGCCCTCATCCCAGAGGGAAATCTGCATGGAACTCCCAGGAGAGCCTCAGTAGCCAAAGTCATTCCATAAAAACAGCACAATAAACCAATGGTAACATCCCTTCTCCTCTTTTCCCCCTAAATAAGAATCACGATTCCCCTCTCTGAAAGTGTCCAAGGATTCCTAACTTGTCCAGTATTACAGGTCTTGTCTCCTGATGCCCCTCCCATCTCCCTGGCCTTGAGCTCTATGGAGTCTGTGCACACAATCTGCATAATCATCTCTTCTATTCTCGATGTTTCTCTCAGTTCTTAGACATGTCAATCCACAGTGAGGGAGCTGCTGAGGGAAGGTAATTTAAACAACATCCTCTCATAACTGTCATCTGTCACCTTTCATCTTAAAGAAAAATAAATCAAACATGAAGCTTATGCATAACCCAAATGGCAACGTAACTTAATATTTAAGATATTTAATAAATGTCAGCTTCAGAAGCTAGGATCTTCAAGGAGGTAATATAAAAGAACCCTGCTATTCCTGCAAAGGATATTTCCAAATGTTTTAAGTAAATATCTTATAGAATGTGAGTAGAGGGGCACACTATGGGGGAGACAAGTCACAGAAACTTTTGCTAGCAGGACTCCTTTCAAATAGAAATGAAGATGAGCCCTGTGCATTTGCAGAGGTGCAGAGCTTTGTGATAGACTCGAGGTCTTTTGAGTATCCCCAGTGTAACTCCAACAATCCTTCTGAAGGTGACCAAATTAAATCAAAGAAAATAAACATCACAATTACGTTAGACAAAAGTAATTTGAAGAGCTTTGCCTTCAGCAGCACATGCTGCTCTTGGGTTTTATCGCGGTCATTGGTCAGGGACTCCCTGGGTGTAATTTTCTGTAGGACAATTACTCATTTGAGAGAGTCATTCTCTAATAAGTTGGAAGCAGTAGGTGAAACGACCTGTCAACTGTCTTCTCATTGGTGCAGCCACACTGGTTTTTTTTTTTTTTTTTTTGGAATAATGATGCCAAGTTCAGAAGGAGAGAAGACTCTAGTACCTGATTGTCGGCTACACCACAGGCAGCCACACCTGCCTGTCAGCGATCACAGAAGTGGCAAGTGGCTTTGCAAACAGGGATAGGAAAATGAACCCGAGAAGCCACAGAGGAGGCTGCAACCTCTCAACTCATTCCAGACCAACAGGGTGACCAAGAAGGTGGGGCAAACCCTGTGAGAGGGCATTGGACGCCTGCCGGGTTTCTAAGCCTGTGGCCACATGCAACCCCAACCCTTGTGCCTGACTAGGATGTCCCCAGTGGTAATCAGCAAAGACTTTTCTAGAGGATGAAAATATGGACAGGGCCTTCTGGGCAAAGACAGGGAGGCAGCCTCCAGTGGCCCTGCCCAGAAGGGGTGATCACCCCACGTCACTACACTCACATGCTCTAGATGAAGGGGGACTCTGGGCTCCAGGAACCTTCTCTCCTCTTTGGCTTTCCCTGCAGTGACTTTGGGCATTCCTGAACTGAATCCTGCCCAGAACTCCCACAGCCCAGCTGTGCCCAGCTCAGGGTGACAGCACAAATGAGCCCCCTCCCATGCAATTCAGGGGCTGCATCTATCCCAGGCACCAGCTGCACCAGGAGAGAAGATAGAGGCACGGGACCTGCCAGAGGAGCAGGCTGGGAACAGGTAGGTGTGGCTAGCACATGGGGGCGGGAGGCCCAGGGACACCATCCAACAAAATGCTCTTAAAAGCTTTTCCATAGGCCTGGGTGCAGTGGCACAAGCCTGTAATCCCAGCAGCTTGGGGGGCTGAGGCAGGAGGATCAAGAGTTCAAAGCCAGCCTCAGCAACAGCAAGGTGCTAAGCAACTCAGTGAAACCTCATCTCTAGGTAAATGCAAAATAGGGCTGGGGATGTGGCTCAGAGTCCGAGTGCCCCTGAGTTCAATCCCTGGTAACCCCTCCTCCCTGCAAAAAGCTTCTCAGTAAGAAGTCACATGCAGAGGAGTAGCTGCCAGACCATCGCTGTTCATATACATAAAGTGTGCATGGATGGAGTGACCAAGGTGCCCCATGATGTTACACACACACACACACACACACACACACACACACACCACACACACATACATGGATACATGTTGATACTAATGAACACATATCCACTAAACTCTGCTTCAGATACAGAAACTGCAAACACAGAGCTTAACTTGGAAAGATCCTACACAAAAGATTTCAAATCAGGTTGCTTAAAGACACTCCAACACACTTCCAGATGTGGAGTAGAACGTCTCATTCTAGTGAGGAAGAAGTTGTGCATTTTCTAACAGGACCTGGCAGCTGTTTTGCTTCCTGAGTGCATAGCATTCAAGAGATAGGTGTGGTCTGCGGCTCTGCTTTGGTTTCCTTTCTTCTCCCACTCAACGTGGCCAGTGGCTTTGCTGCGCAAGACGTGCCGTGCCTGCAGCTGGGCTCCCAGGAGATGAATGCCTGGCTGCAGACTGTGGTTGAAGGAACAGCCTGGGAGAGAGAACATCAGAAACGAACAACTGTCCCTGAGGTAAGGTGGAAGAGGATCAGCTCCACAATGAGGCCCACACACAAACTTGAAGCCAGCAGTTGAGACTGCAGAGGTGTGGGCCCATGCAGCCTGCCTGCCCACTGACCTTCCAACCCTGGGAAGGATCCCCCCACTGAGATGCCCAAGACTCAGTGTCCCCTGGCATCTTAGAGCACGTTTATAAATGGAAAACCTTTCCAGAAGTGGAAGGGTTTGTTTCTAAAACCAAATTCCCAGTTTTAGGAAGAGAAAGAACCATGTTGAAAGTCCAGAACAGAAAGAAGCCATTCAGCCCAAGTTCCAAGACAGAGCTGAGTTTATTATACAAAAACTTCAGGGGAATCCTTCCCAGCCAGCCGTGAGTTACCTACTAACCAGAGGCAGATAGGGGTCAGCATGTGGAGGGACAGCACCCTCTGCACTTTAAAAAATGTCCTCTAGTTTTTGGCCTAAATTCTTGCTGCTTCTACAATCTAGCAAGGTGAATGTGTCTGGAGACATTCCTTCTGATGTTCTTGGAAGTCCACGTGAACTGTGAAAAGCTCAAGCAGCAGATGACTGGTCTACCTTACCCATCCCTGCACGAGGGGTGGACAGACACCTGGACACAGGTAGCTGGTGGATCCTGCCTCCCAGGATGATGTTTCTTACGCTTGGCCCACATCAAGATGGGTGGAAGCTGTTCTCTGTGGGCAGTTTCATTCATTCCTCTTATTCATCTACTTTCTTCTTAACTTCACGGAAGCAATCACTGTAAAATTTAGATAAAGCTTTGACTTTCTGCTAAAGTATGAAAGATAATTCTTAGCAAAATAAAGTTAAGGTTATGGCATTAGACATAGGGTAAATTTGATGGCGTGAAGCAATGTCTAACTTGGAAGAGCGAACACTGAGCAGAATCTTAAAGCAGGTGACTGATTCATAAAGGCAAATTATCTACATTTACCCCTCAGTTCTTCTTGCTGAGGTTGGCTTTCTTTGTCTCTCCTCCCAACCTTTCTATAAAAGACACCAACAACTGCAATATGTATTTTTCAAAATGCAATAAAGAGATATGTCCTATCATATTGTTCTAGATATGTTGTCAATAAAAAGAATATTACCACTTACGTTGAGATTCATTTAACACCGAGCCTTCAAATTATACCAAAAATCTACTGTCTTGCAGGGGATGAATCATTTTACATGAACTTAGTGACAGCTAATAGGATGATAATAATAAATAGGAGGAGAAATAGTAAGACCCAGATAAAAGGCAACAGGAATCACAGAACACAGTCATCATTTGAAATGTCCAGGTAAAACGATTTTGTTGTCAGAGAAGCTACGTCTCCAGTACTATCATTTCTCCCCCGCTGAGTAGATTCTGTACAGAAGAGGCAGATCTTACCTATTTTTCAGTTGGGGTCATTAATCTTCACAAGATGTTAGCAAGTTGGGACCCCAAGATTAATTGCATTAGCTCAGCCCAGGATCCCACACCACCAGAGGGAATTCAGAAGGGGACACTTATGTCATAAACATGCTCTGACCTTTGCCCCTGAGACAGGGAACAGGTTGCAAAGGTGCCTTTGTTTAGATGAATTCCATTTTCAAATTGAAAGGTAAAGAGAGCAGCGCATGGCGCAGCCTGGGCTGGGAACAAAGCCACAGGTCTTTACTTCTTGCTTGTTCTTTTAATTTGTTTTTCATCAAAAACAAAACAAAACAAAACAAAACTTTCAAGCTGTGACCGGCTAAGGAAATAAAGGTAGCTTTGCCATCCTGAATAGACACTGTTGACTCTTTGCCTCTTCCTGTCACTGAGAGGAAAGCACCCACAGTGAGAGAATCACCCAGGCCCATCCCAGAGCCTGTCAGAGAAGGCAGGGAGTGAAGGGACTCCTCTGCACTAGCCGGAAGCTGCCTGAGTGAGTTTAGTTACTCAGATCTTCCCCTGCATTAGGGAGATCCCTGCTTGGTAAAGAGGACAGGCTGTGTGACACAAAGGGTTGCTTCCCTTGTTCCCCAGATGTCACTCACACAGTGGTAAGGTGGCTTATTTTTAAGAGGTCACCACACCAAGACAAAGAGATGGTAGAGGAGAAACAGGAACAGCACCTCGGAGTCACTTACCTGTGTGTCCAAGATGCCATAGGGCCCACTGTGACCTGCACAACACCCTTCCTGCTTGAGAGCTGGTGGCACCAGGTGGGCGAGGGGCAGGTGATCTGAGGTGTTTGACTCCCAGGAAGGAGGCCCAGGCAGGATTCACAGCAACCGCTGCCTCTCTCCCACTCTAGGTAAAGCCAAGCGTTGCAGGTTGGTGTCAGATGCTGTGTCCCCAGCCTGGTGGTTCTCAAAAGTGCCTTCACAGCTGATGATCTCAAGTTACCATATTGAGAGCCTTTCTCTGACTCAGTGGTTCCAAAACTAAGGTCCTAGGGACCACAAGGATTACCAGGAAGCTTGTTAGATACAACAACCCTCAGGCCCCAAGCAGGCTTTTCCCCAGGGACAGGCGGGGGCTCCACAGGTGGGAACTGCACTCCAGCACCTGTGAACTTCCAATCCAGGTGGCTGTTCAGTCTGGAGGAGGAGGTGGGCTTCACCCTGGTGGGCACAATCAGGAAGAAACTGAAATGAGAGCCGGCAGGAAGGCACCCTCAGAGGAACTCTGGAAGGGTGGAATCCTGTGTCCAGTGTCCACCACACCTGCTGGAAACTGCCTGCTCTCCTGAGCAGCTTCGGGGGCCTTTTAGTGATAATAATCACAAGTAAATTACAGCCAGGAGCCCAGTAACCATTAGACCCACAAAGTGCCTTTTCAAAATAATGGAAATGGAGTGCAAAGTTTCCAGCCCAGTGAGGGAGATGGCTTTTCTCTCTCTCTCTCTCTCTCTCTCTCTCTCTCTCTCTCTCTCTCCCCCCTCTCTCTTAAAGCCAACTTTGAAGAAGTTAGAAAAGCTGAAAAATAAGAACCCAAAGTTAATGCAAGCACTTTGGCAGCAAGAATCCTAAGGAGGAAGCTGTATTTTGCAGGGCACCAAGCAGCTGGTCCTGGGAAAGCCCCCCAGGGGAGCACCCAGCCCTCAGCTGAGTGTCTTTATGCCAAATGAAGCTGCTGGCGCAAGCTGCTCCTGTTCTGCTCTTGCAAGGGGTTACCAGCAGCACACTCAAAGTCCAGTTCAGGCACAATATTTAAAGAGTGGCAGCAAGAGAACCCCTGAGACTAGCAGAGGGAGCAGGTGGCGCTCCCTCTCCTTCCCTCCTGCTCTCCTCCACCCACAGGAGAACTCATGGAAGGGTCTCATGGTGCCTTCCAGGTGACAGAGTCTTGGGTGGGCTCCGAGGAATGGAGTGTTTCAGGTCTGGGTTTATAGACTGCACAGCAAAACCAGCAACTGGGAAGTGAGAATTTGAAAGCCAAAAGGACCATTTGAACATGAGCCTCAGAAAATTTGGAAGGGGGTGGCATCTGCCTCAGGGGAGGGGACTGGACCCACCTGGCCCAGGCCCCTGTGCCAGGAGCTCCGTGCTCAGTCAGGTTGCAGGCGCTGGACACGGGACACAGGGCAGGGCAAAGGACCGCACGCCAAGCTGAAGGGACCTGCTCCTCAAAACAGGACTGTGGGGACTTCTCAGCTTTGTGCTTTTGTCACTGTGAAAGATTCACAATCTTATCATGATCAGGTCACGTTTAGTTACATATTTAATAAACTACCACAATTTAGAGGATTGATTTCCACCAGATCAGGACAGTCTTCAAGAACTGAGGAATATAAAGTTAGATCTTTTAAAGTTCATTTGTACTGATTAGTTTTCTTTCCTCTTTATTTGGTTGTGGTATTTTATAATCCTGGGGTACATGAACAGATATAGGTGGTGACAGTAATTGCTGAAAATCTGAAGGATTATTGGCTTTTAACTGAATGACTGATAAGCTGTAATTAGTTTGGGATACTTTTAAAATATCATGCCATGTTTCTAATCCCCACTAAGGAGAATTAATACTTCTCACTGTGAAGATTTTTAATTTTTTTTTAATAATCTGAGCCTTATGATTAGAAAAGAAAGCGGGGGAATCTTAAGATCAAAAATCTATGTATTCAGGGGAAAGAAAAATAAATATTTGTAAGAAAGTCAGCTGAGTCACACAGAAGGAGGCTCAGGCCTGGCCATGCATAAATGAGGACACGGATGTCTAAGTCTCTCTCTCTCTCTCTCTCTCTCTCTCTCTCTCTCTCTCTCTCTCTCTCTCTCCCTCCCTCCCTCCCTCCCTCCCTCCTCTCTCTCTGTGGACACTTTTGTACTCTCTCCCCATGAGCTGCTGGGGGGACACTGTTCCCAGTTACCTATTCCTGAGGCTGAGCCACCTCTTGCATGGTCCCTTTGGCCACCCCTGGTGGATGAGAGGGGAGGCCGGGGAGCCTTCTGGGCAACATGGTTGCTCTCTGCTCACGAGGGTGCTAGGAGGGCTCTCCTCTCCCCTCCATCTCCTGTCTGGGGCTTGGGCTTAGGGTAATCCATGGACTCCTACAAAGTATCTGCAACCTTGGGGACACAGGGATAGACTCAGGACTGAGGGTTTGACCACACAAGCCCCAGGGAGGACAGCCAGGTCAGTGGCTGGGGAGGTGAGCACTGCAACCCACACACATTCAATAATGAGCCCTGTGCTCCATCTGTCTGCCTGTCCATCAACCTGGCGACCTCGTGGGCACTCACTGGGTCATTATCAGGCAGAGATGGCTTCTCGATCCTCTCACTTTGAGTTGATGATTTCATTCTGACCAGCTTCTCACTTTCAAAGGAACCCTGAATGAGAAGATATCAAGTCTCCTATTTCTCCAATCACATCTCATAAAACTCCAAATAACCACTGGATCTGTTTTCAAAATGTTATCTTAGCCTGCTGCCCGCATATTCTGTCCTGAGTGGTGACGGGCTTGACAGAGAAGAAGGAAAAACTGAGAAGTGGGAAAAAATGGAGTTCAATGACTAACTGGACACAGCTGTACCTGCAACCTGATCTTCCTGACGGTTCAGTTACAACAGACAGGGTACGCCTTCCCCTCGCCCACAAGGAAGATCATCCAAATTATTTACTTAGAACATGGAGACCCCAGTGGAGGACTCCCCAGAGTCAGAACCATGCATTCACTTGACTTCCCAGGTACTTAAACAAACATGAGAACATGCTGAGGGAAAGAGAAAGGGAGAGAGGGAGGAAGAGAGAGACAGACAGAGAAAAAGAGAAATGGAGGAAAGCAAGAAGACAGGAGGAGTGTGGGCATGGGAGGGAGTCAGGGATTATTTGAAAAGCCATGCTGCAATCTGATCATCTTCATGACCCCCACCCCCACCCCTTGAGATGGTTCTCATGAGGTGAAACGCCTGGTCTCTGAGGCTGACCTCTCTGAAATGCCACCGCCACTGTCACCAAGACCTGACAGCTGTAACCAGAGTGGTTTTACTTAGATTGTAATTATATGGATCAGTGGGCTTCTGAGACAATCTCTCCAAATCCTGGGCTCTTTTTTCCCAGAATAGAGCCCAAGATGACACCAGGGAGCAAACCCACAGCATGACAAGCTTTTATTCAAATGCCTGGGGCATGGGGAGCCAACAGTCTGTCAACGGATGCCCCCTGCACGGCCAGCAAAAGGAATGAGATTGTCTAGACTCACCAGAAGGATCAGAGGCAGGCAGAGGGGAGGACAGCCTTGGATCCACCAGGAAGCCTCCACTGTGTCTCCAAGAGCCCTGACCTCCCCCACATAACCAACCATATGTGGCCAGTTCCCAGTGCCATATAAGCTGTAAGCTTCTGTGGTAGAGGTAGGTGCGTTTATTATGCAGATGCATTAAAACTCTTGCCAGGAGCCCTCCAAAGCAGCTCAGACCCAGTAGGTTTTGTGGAGTCCAGCCTCCTTCTTTTCCATGGAGTCCATGGATCTTGCATCCCTGGTGCAAATCGTCAGCACCCTCAGCACATCAGTGATTGTGCAAGAAGAAGGGAAACTGGTTAGGCAGGAAGGGAAACTGCAAGGTCTCAGAAGGGACTCAGGAACACTCTGATAAGGAAGCTTGTCCTAAAATCGCACAGTTGAAAATAATTCTACAACAATCAATAGTGAATTGGATTTTATACTTCAGGTGACAGATGGAGGTCTTCTCTAGATCAAGGTTAGGGCGTGTTTACAACATCAGGAAAGTTGACCAACAGGAGACCTCATCCACAGAACAGTGCTTCCTTCTGACCGCCAAGGGCAAGGCAGGAGGGAAAGGTTGGGAGTCCACATGGGAAGGATTTTCAAAAGAAAAAAAATCATTAAGTCATGGCATTCTTTGCTTTTCAAAGAACCAGAGGTCACAACACAAAGTTGGACAAGAAATGAATCAAGAGCGTGTTTTTGTCAACTTAAGCAGTACCTGAACTCCTTCTAAAAAGTGAAACAGCAATTTGGAATTCCAAGACCATTTTGCAGGTGGTGACTTATTCTCCCTGGACATTTTGTCACTGCCAGTTAGAACTGGAGTCCTCAGCCACTGAAACTGGAGGACCCAAAGCTGAGGGAGCCTGACTTGCTGGTGGTGAGCTGGGGGACTCAGTTGTTGCTGGACCCCTGTCACGTGGCTGGTCAAAATCCATCAGGTGTGTATGCAGGCTGAGGGTTTTGAGACTTTTTAAAAAAGATGCCACAAGTTAATATTTTATATAAAATTTATGGAATTCTAAATTTTGTTACAACTCTAAATTTTTTATTATGTTGTTCTGGCTCAAATCAATACTTCGGATCCAGCTGAATATCGCCTGATTGTACATTATGCCCTACAGCATCTGTGGTCCCAAGGGATTCTTCCATAAAAATGCCAACAGGGCATGAGAGCACATGGTTGTGTGGAGTGGGAGAGGGCCCTATGGACTCATGGGCTCAATATGATAGGATTGTTTTTTCCTTGCTCAGGTCACCACTCAGGGAGGAGATGGAGGGGATTCCTCTCCAGGCAGTCACTCTGAGACAACTTCAGCTCTTTCCATCTTGCAGCCTCATGTATTTCTGGCCTATGCATTTTATAACTACATCCTGGCTGAGAACAGAAAGCTGTTAAGACACACAGCTCAACTGCTTCCATATGTGGATTCTGTTCCCGATACTCAAATGTCCAGACTTCTTCCATTTTGGAACACTGACATCTTGAACATGTGGCCTGCAAGTCAATCAGGAGAGGGAAACCATTAACCTACAACTTCAAGGAAATTTGGGAATCAGACAATAAGAAATTGGTACCAGTTTTCCCATATTCCCCTGGCCAGAACAGAACAAGTGGTACCATCCAACCTGGGAGGGAGGCTGAAATTATAGCCCCACCCTATGCAAATGAGAAAGAGCCAGTTTTTTTTTTTTTCACAAACAGAAAGATCAAGGAAGAATGGGTCTTCAATAACTGTGGGGATGCAGCCAAGGTCCTTGACTACCTCTGTCCTTTGACATGGTTAAAAATAAATTTCAGTTGTGGGACAGACAGGCACTTCCCTTAAGGGTTTGGTGATCTAATAAAAACTGATACATAATAAAACTTATTGGCGCATCCTCCCCAGAAGCTACAAGGAAGCAAGAACTGACTTTCTTGTGGGGAAGAAAAGCACTTGAAGCTGCATGGCCTGCCAGAACCAAGATGGGCTACCCAACAGCAGCCCTGGAGCATCGTGGGGATTTGGGCCAGGCTGACCTACTGTAATCCTCAGGATGTAACCATTTAGCAGAACTCTGAGTGACAGCTGCAGGCATGGGCTCTGCAGAGCCTTCACAAAAATCCAGACATTTTTTGCATAATAACTTTTCAGTACATTCCGACACAACTTCTCCAACAGGAGGAAAGACAAATTGGTAATTGAGTACAATGTCATATAATGGAGTTATTTTTTTCTAAGTTATAAAAAATGATGAAGGAATCAGAAATTCAAAGAAAGGTGCAAAGAGAAAGTAGTAAATCACTTACACCATCCATAAATATTTTGGTATTTGTGCATTTTATACAAAAATGAAGTTGCCTATATATATTGTTTAATAATTGTGTTCTTTTTATTATCTTCTCAGGTCCACCAAACAGTAATCTAACATCCATTTTATTATTTTTATGGAGACATCATTTTTATTTTATAAATGTGTCCATTTATTTTTTTCTAATTCATATTGATAGTATTCATGAGACATTTAATCAGTCTCCTATTTAGAGACATTTTCCCTCACTGTAAGAAGTATACTTAAATAATCGTCATACAAATTCCTATTTTTAACATATTTCCAATGAAGCAGAATTACAGGGTCAAAAATCACACTTAGTTAAAAGCATTCAGATTGCCTAAATTATTTCCTGAAAATCTTACTTCAAATAGAAAGATTTTTAAAAGATGCATTACTTCCAACATTTAAAGATATTATCAAATTGGTATCTGCTTATGCATTGTATCAGTTGTTAGTGAGATAATACACTTAAAATATATGTTGAATTTTAGTTCAAAGTTTAGAAACTGACTTTGTAATATATTTTATAAATTTTGTAATGATGTGGCTTATCTTTTTTCTGATTAAAATATGATCAGATTGCCCATAAATACTCACATGTGGCCCTGGGGTGAAGACACATGTAGTAATATGTTTTAAAATAGGAAATTAAAGCTCCTAGTATTTAAATATCTTGTTCCAAATCCTAATAAATTCAGAATCTTTAGGATTAGGGATAAGAACCCAGGACTCTTGCTTCTATCTCTTCTGAAATTCCCACCATAGAGATAAGCTCGGCCAGTGGCAGGGGAGTGGGGACAGGATGTCAACCACCCCCACCTCTGAGCAGGACCCTCCACGTGTGCAGAGGCAGCAGAGCCTGGAATGAACTGACTCCTACCTTCACTCACTTCTTTGGCTGTGCTTCCTCCACATTGAACACGATAATTCTCACTACTCCTTCTGTGACATCCTTATCCCCCTTGCCTTGAGGATGTCCTGGTGGTTAGGGACATGCATGGAAAAGAAATGTGAATGCTATCAGCAAAAATGTCAGCATTATCCAACTGCAAGACATTCTTATTAAAATAAAGAGCTTACCCCTACATAAAAAGGTCTTAAAACTTTGGAAAGTTCAAAGCCAATATAGAGAATTGGAACTAAATGGTTTCCTCTTAGGGTAACGACCCAAGGTTGCTTCTAACAACCCAAGTGAATTTGCAAATCTTAGAACAAGCTAACGCATCACAAACTCATCTTCAGAGGCAGAACTTAAAAACTCGTGTGAACTTGAAGACCAGGATGGGACCAGGCCCAGAACATCCTCCCCAGGACTCGTATCTTGTAGTGAAAGTACAGGACCCCAAACCTGTGCCTCTGGAAACGACATTTCTGCACAAGGCTTTCCTCCATGTCTGAGCAAGTCTCTTTGAAGAACAGAACCAGGCTTCAAATATCACAGGATCTTTTAAAACCTGGTGTCCCGAGTGAGTGTTATCTTTGAATCCAGATTGTTCCCAGAGAACAAGGGCAGCTCAGGCATCACTCATTGCCCTGAGGATTGTTGGTGAAATTGGAGAGAAAGCCTTCAGCAAGTGACTTAGGAGTGAGTCACTCAGCTCTGAGCACTGCTTCTCTTTCCTCAGGAGACAGGGGCTTCCTGTGGGGGTGGGGACATTGACCACACCTCCAAGACTCCTGCTCAAGTGCAGATGGCAGGGCTCTGACACTCAGCAGGCCCTTCCCACAAATTAAAATGAAAATGGACATAAATGATATTACTCATGGTCACATCAACGGAGATAATTTTACCTTTATATCTCCATTAGGTGGTGGAATCTGAACAAAAGCAATTAGCTCTGTGAGTTGGGGCTCTATTTTATCAGGCTTTGGTAAATCATGAGTATTTAATTCATGTGTGCTCGGTGGATAAATGAAAGGATCAATTTCTCTAACCATTTTAACATATCAATTCTTAAAGTGAACAGATATTCTCCTTTGTCAAGAGAAGCCAGATAATACTATTTCGAGCGATGAAAACACTCTTTTTTTTTCCTTAAAATGTCAATCTTTTTTTTAATTTTAAAAATTTATTTATTTATTTTAACTTGTTATACATGACAGCAGAATGCATCTCAACTCATAGTACACATTCAGAGCACAACTTTTCATGTCTCTGGTTGTACACAAAGTAGAGTCACACCATTTGTGTCTTCAAATATCTTCTTGGGGTAGTGATGTCCATCTCATTCCACCATCTTTCCTACCCCCCTGTCCCATCCCTTCCCTGCCCTCCCCTTGTCAATATTTAAAAGAATATTGGGTGGCCCAGATTAAACTCTTTAATAGTCATGTGTAGCCTCTGTGACAGGTGTCTGTCTCTTGTTCCAATGGATTTGGTTTTCTCTATAATAAAGAGTCTATCGTATTGTTTTTAATTGTAAATAACTAGGTTTACTCTGGTACAATAGGGAGGTGTTTATTATGAAATTTGCCCAGTTATTGGAAATGAGAAAGGAGATTCTAGATTCAGCTTCCATGAACAGCATTCAGAGGCCTTCAGCTATAGTGTTGGTATGTGGGTTCCACGGCATAACCATTCAACAAATGTTAAGGTTGAATCTAATCACCAATGCCATGGTATCTGGAGCTGTGGTCCTTGGAGAGGTATTTGGGTCACAAGCATGGATCTTCATGGATGGGATGCACATTCTCATAATAGAGGGCCCCAGGGAGCCCCCTCACCATCTGCCATGTGAGGTCAGAACCAGGAAGAAACCCTCCCTGGACATCCCCTCTGCAGGCTCTGTGGTCCTGGGTTTTCAGCCTCAACACTGTGAGGAATCAGTGCCTGTTGTGCAAGCCACACAATCTGTGCTGTCTGTCATAGCAGCTTACCAAGGTTAGGACACCTTCCAGGAAATGGCCAGGTAGAGAAGCACAGGGATCCTGCCAGTGTGGAGAAACATGTGAGTCAGCTTGTCAGTACTGGAACAAAACACCTGACAAGAAAAACCTAGAGAAGGAAATGTTTGTTTTGATTCATGTTTTCAGAGATTCAGTTCATGGTCAGCCAGCTTCCTAGCTCCAGTCCTGAGGTGATGCAGAACCTCACAGTTGAAGGTGTAGCAGAGGAGAGCAGCTCAGGACATGGCAAAAGAGAGGAGAGAGATAGAGATAGAGATAGAGATAGAGATAGATAGATAGAGAGAGAGAGAGAGAGAGAGAGAAGTGGCTGCAGGAAGAACAACTCTTCCAGTGCAACCCTCCAGTGACCCGTCTCATCAACCCCACCACACCACCCCACAGTCACCACCAGCCATTCCAACTAGCATGGACTGAAGAGGTCACAGCTCTCGTCATCTAACCACTTCACCTCTGAATATCTCTGCATTAACAGGAGGTTGTAGGGGACACCTCACACCCAAGCCATGATAGGAATAGACTGCCACCACCACTGGACCAGAAATACTGGACTTCTTCAACACCTGTGTCCAGACAGTGGTTCCTGAATCCTCCAGAGCCTGATGCATATATCCATGATCAATTCTTACACAGCAATGTGTGAATGGTGGGCTCTATGGTCCACGTCTAGCCCCCATGGCTGTGAGTCTGCTAAGGTACTTCTGTGTTTTTCAGTTCATATTATGAAGGCAGGTAGGTTCTCTATGAAGAGAAGTACTAAAATGTGCTACTTGATAGATCTGTGAAACTCAATTTCCTTCTCCATGAACCTGGACTTGGACTACATATTTCATTCCCACTGCATTCAGGGAGCATCATTCAGGGAAAGTCAGGGTTCCAGGAACCAGTAGACTATAGAAAGACATTGTGTACACTTCTCCTGGGTTTGGGACATGTACACAGTCTTGTTTCTTTTCTCTCTTCATCTTCTGACCAATAAAGAGGACATGGCAGTATCCCAGAGGGAATTGGAGCCATAAAGTGGGAGGATCTTGGTTCCCTGAGTGACGCATGGAGCCGAGCATCCGGCCTCCCCCTCAGCCAATCAGCCTTTATCTTGACCAGGAGCTACTTCTCTGTCTTGTTTTACCAGCTGGCATTAAGGGACTTATCAGTTCCTACAGGTGACATTGAGGGATGATGGCCATGAATAAGGCATGCCCTTTCAAAAGGGGAAAATACAAGGGTGCATTAAAGTCCTTCCCTCTAAGAAAGAGAGAAAAACAAAAACAAGAACAAAGAAATCCCAAGACAACAAAACATGAAACAAAACCAACACAGTCACTAGCCATCACTGAAGAGATAATTCTATCAATCCCCCCACACAGGTGTTCCAGCGTCCAAGTTTAAGACTCATCCTGTCAGCCGCGTATGAAGGTGGCTGTGTTACATAGTGTCAATCTGTTAAAACAGCATTTGCAGAACCTGATGAAACCCCACACTTTAAAACCACACTCCAGCAACATTCCCATAGGAGCCTTATAAACCCTCTCTGCCCAGGGGATGCACCAAACTTATTTGATTGCCTGCTCTCTTCTGTGAGAATTGCATATTTAATATATTTCTTGTGAGAGAAAATATGTGATTTGTTTGTGTGGATGCTTTGCTCTGTTTTTAGGCCTTGAAGAACAAGTCACTGGTCCTGTTAGTGTGGATGTACACACTCCAAAATCCTCTCCCACAGGTTCCAGCCCTTTGTACTGACCCTTCCAATTGAAGCTATTAGTTCAATTGTTCTCTGTCTTCCCAATCCCAAGTGCTTATCATCTTTTCACATGCTAAGAAATGTCGCAGGAGGTTAAACTCTGTTGATGGTTGTTAACCATTCAATTGATAAAATTTCTAAAATGGGATCAAATACAAGGCAGGAAACTATTAGATCGAATTGGCTTTGACCTTGTGTTCCCTGATCTCTGTATGTGGTGGTAAGAGGAGGGAAGTGGTGTTTGGGACTTCTCTGGGTTGCTGTGTGGGTTTGAGGGTTTTGGGTATCCATGAGGGGGTGTACCCTGGATCCATCAGTTGCCTGCAGTTAGACCCTGTGGGATCTATGCACACTGTACTTTTCGAGCAGGAGATTTCAGCTCTTTCCTATAGACGTGCACTGGAGCCTGCTCTGTGCCAAGCACAGGCAGCACGGAGAGGCTGCCTAGGTGTTGCCCAGCCACAGCACAGTGGGTGGAGAGGGGGGAGGTGCATGTTCCCCAGGGAGGTCCCTCTTCCATTGGGCCCTGACTCTGATTTTTCAAAGATCAGATTAAACCTGTCTTCAGATAAATATTACATGGGCTATGGAGGGTTAAAGGCTGGCTGACGTGCTTCCCACCCCAGGAGAATCTGCTTTTCTGGAAAACCATAGACTTGGCATAAAGAAAGTATGAATGGCCACTCAAGGTGGGACCCCGAACATCAGGTGGCTCATGAAGGATGGGGTGGGGGTCCTTGTGCTGAACTGCAGAGGCTGATACATCTGTCAGCTGCTGAATAAGTCCCTGGGCCAGAGACCCTTCCCCATGGGCAGGCAGACTTGAAGGAGAGGCTTTTGAAGGGGGCTGACATGCTCTCAGATGGGAGTGATATAAGGTGATGGGCTTCTGAGTTTATCAGACAGCTAAAGAAACAGACTTTCTCTCCTCTCAGAAAAACTCTTACACATGCCTCAAGGCCCGCTCAATGCTGCCTCATTAGGGTAAATGTGTGGTCTTGCATGAGCAGATATGTTGGGGGAGAAATTTAGCAAAGATTCCTTTGAAATGAGGGAGGGAACTGGGAAGAAGTTACAGGGGAGATGATGGAAATCCTACATTAAGCAGAGTGATGGCAGCAGACATGCTGTGCTCAAAAGCATGGGACCTCAGCAATTTTAACATATGCAGATGGTTCTCTAGTTCAAGGTGCTGGTGACAGAGAAGTGTCCTGGGCCACTAAGTCCTCCATTAAGCCTTTCAAAAATAGTTTTCTGGCTGCTTATATATGCCACCCCTTCTGCTAGGAGCTGAAATATGGCAGGTACAAATACAGTCCCCAGTCCCAAAAGAGAGACTGGCCTTGAACAAGCCACACAACTATAGGGAAAAGCACAAACATGAAATAGTTAGGAAACTACACACATGTGGTACAAAGTGTAGGACTTGACCTGCTTTCCAGAATTGGCAGGTTTCCCTCAGGAGGCAAAGCTTCTGTTGACCCCTGGGGTGCACCAGAGTTTCCAGGCCAGGGTGGAGAGCCCCCAGGCACAGGCTGTGAATGGGACTGAGCTGGCAGACCACAGGGTAGTCCCACTGGCCTGTTGCTTTGGTAAACAGTATTGTAGGTGAGCCTTCTATTCAGCCCCTCCTTTTCCTAGAGAGAAGGGCATGGATGGATGAGCAAAGAAATCCTGTGAATTTAAAAGGGTTTCTTTGTTGTAGGGCTTTTCAGAGTCATGGCTATTTTGTTTCCACTCACAAAGCTGCAGGGCCTATAGCTGTGGACCAGTTGCAGCTGGCTGTGGGAGATGTGGGTTTGTCCAGGATGCTACTCCACCACAGGGTTCCCACAAAAAAGTGGGAATCCTGGGTTTACCCCAGCCTCTCCTTTCACCAACAGAGGGAAATGGAGTACAGAGGCAAGAAGACACCAGTCCCAGGTCTTTGTTGCAGGATAAGAACTAAAAACCTTTGGTGCATTCACTTAAATGCATGATTTGATTCATTTTTGTTTAGTTACTCATTTTTGTTTAGCTATTTTAGGATCAGCCACCTCCAGCTACTAGGTTCTGTTGCATTAAAACCACAACTCATAACAAAATTAGGGTACATCCCTTATTTGATCCTTAGCAGAATGCCCTGGCAAGGAAGCCATCCTCGGAACTGGCCGTATTCCAGCTCCAGGATTCCACACTGGAGACCCCTGTTTTTAGCAACTTTATACTTCAAAGAAAGCAGCCATCCCTTGATGGCACCTAGAGGTGCCCTGGCACTTTTCCCATGCTAATTAATGCTCTGCACATGCCAAGGTCAATATTCAGTGTCTCCTTTTTGTGTTGGAATAATAGACAATACATAAGAATTTTTTTTTTCCTGGTGCAGGAGAGAACAGAAACATGTGAAACATAAGAATTTTAATTAGAATTTCTCACACAAAGACTCACTGCGGCTGCTCCCTTGGGGCGAGGGGAAGGGAGAGACATTTACAAAAATATAAATAGATAATCCAACATAAGAGTGTTCTATTATTTATAATCTCTGTAATGATGCCTTGGATTTAAGAGCTGTAATTAATTATGAGCCATGATGAATGGTCAAGGAAGAGCCAATGACTATGGTCCTGGTGGTGACAGCCTACTCGGGTGTGAGGACATCGTGTCACATTCAGGCTGCTGATTTATTAGGCACTCACTCTTACCCATCGATCTTGCAAAGAGATATTGCTATAAATATAGAACAACCACAGAGAAATCCATCTGGGGTAGTAAAAAGACAGAGGCCACAGCCCCCCAAATGTGGATTTTCAAGTTTGTTCAGGGAGCTGCTTCCCTGCACAGTGAAGTACACTGGGGCGCATCCTGGGCCTGAGTTGTCCCCCCAGCCTAGCACAAAGCTGGGCCCAGGGATGATGCCTTCAATTATTTTGAAATAATTCTTTGAATTAAAAAGAACCAAGTAGGATCTAATTAAGTTTAAAGAAAAAGTGCAGAAAATAAAAGTTCCCCAAATATAGGTGGAAAGAAATTCTCCCAAATTCTGGAATAATTAAGGCACAATTATTTAGCCCAAAAGCCCAGAATTGGGAAGGCCTGTAACAGTGCATAGGGAACAGAGAGGGTCGAAGGGACCACACATTCCAAAGAGCTCATGCTCCCTCCAGGATCCAGGGAGCGGAAGTAGGAATGGATTCTTTTATATCTGATTTTGAAGCACAGAACAAAGGATCTGTCCTAGGAGATGCTGCTCCCATCTTAAAGCTGGAAGGATGCTTCTGACGACCTTCCTTCCTAAACTGTGAGACTTAGAGACCAGATCATTGCCCTTCATGGGCAAGTTTATGTGTTTCCCACCTTCCTGCACCACCCAGAATCCAGGCAATACCCTCTGTTCTTTGAATCCACAAAGGTGGCACCATGGCACCCAGGCACCATGAGATCTGCCCGGCAGAATCCTGTGGACGGCTAGTCTCCAGGACAGGAGTCAGGCTACAGCTGTCTTGGCTGTGGCAGGGGACCATGGACACTGAATGTTCAACACCAGGACTTGCTCCAAGGTGGCACAGCCACAGCAGCTCTGGAAAAAGGAGCCCAGTGAGAGACAGGTGATCAGGGCCACAAGTCTGAAGCTGGCTGGGAGGACTCACACTAAGGGAGTCCTCTCCCACCTGTGTCCAGAGGCCACATCCTCCCACCTCCTGGGATAAAGATCAGGGAGCAGGGAGGAAGACAGAGCCTGGGAATCCATCTTCTCAAAGGAGAATCAGAGCCGGCAGAGCTCTGACGAGGGGTCATCAGTGACTAGTGATCAGCCATGCCCACTGCCCACGCACATGCAGCAGACAGCCATGCAAAGAGGTCCCTGCAAACCCTGAGAAAACAAGCTCCAAACAGACACTCAGTGACACCCAGGTGAACAGAACACCTAGGAAACGTAAGGGACCACTCTCCCAAAGGAGTCAGAGGCCACCTCTGCGTCAGGTGCTAAAATCATTGAGAGAGACAGAGTGGGGTTAAGGTCAAAGTTAGAATCTAAGATTTTGGCAGATATTGAAAACTTAATTTTGCCTTAGATCATTTAGGTAGTTCTGATGCAATTAAACATGCATTTAAACAGATTCTATCATGGTAATAATAACAAAATAACTATTGCTTGGGTACAGAGAAATACAATCAAACTGTTTGTAAAGTCATTTGCAGTTGGCCCTAATAATCCACAGGTCTCCATGTCATATTCAAGCCAGTAATCATCATTAATTATTTTGCAAATTCAATAAAGCCACATTAATTTAGAATCCATTATTTCTGCAGAATGTGTGACATTTATGCTAAGGTGGAATCAACAGCACTTTAGTCTTGTCTGAGATGAAAGGGTACTAGGAACAAAGAAGTGGAGGATTTAAACTGAATAAGGATGAAAACATGTTGGAAAATGGCATGTTATTTGTTCATAAATGATAATCATAAATGGAGAAGCAAAAGGTTCTGTTCATCCTTCTCCCCAAAAGCATTTTGAGGTTCTCTGCCTCGATAGCATTTATTAAGTCTTAATGCACATTCCAGTCTTAATGACATCTCAAAGCTCCCAGCATGCATTTCTCTATGCAATTTCCATAATTCAGACTTCTGCTCATTCAAATTGGCCTTCTGATTTCATTAGTCTATATGTTGTACTCACATCCCAATCTCCTGGAAAAGGCAGTTGCAGGCACTGGCTGCTGCTGGACAATCCATGGAAGGTCCTTGTTCCCTCCCTTTGGCATTGTGACCTGGAACCACACATCTGAGGTCTCTGTGCCTCAGCCTCTTCTTTGGTTAACTAGGGGTGATGATGAGCCTAACCCTTCAGGTTTGTTGTGAGAGCTAAACAGCTGGTATTAACAAAGAATGTCCCTGCCCATCTTCTCAGGAAGCCCCAATTAAGATCAGCTTTGCTGGGCATGGTGGTATACGCTGGTAATCCCAGCAACTCAGGAGGCTGAGGAAGGAGGATTGCAAGTTCAAAGCCAGCCTCAGCAACTTAGTGAAGCCCTTAGGTAACGTAGTGAGAACCTGTCCCAAATTAAAAAGTGCTGAGGATGTGGCTAAGTGGTTAAGCACCCCTGGGTTCAATCCCCAGTACAAAAAAAAAAGGATCAGTTTCAATGTGTTAGTACCCTTTTCATCAAAATGTCATGAATGGCCATACCCCTGGTCTGTCTGCCAAGGAAACATCTTCACAGTGGATCTGCTCTCTAGCATTTGGGGATCAGTGTTCAGGGACTGTATCCTTTGCCACTGCTGCTCTAAGAAGTCCACAAACTCAATGGCTTTTGCCATTCAGTTATGGAGGTCAGAGATCTCTGGGTCATAGTGTAGGTAGGGCTGCTCTCTTCTGGAGGCTCCAGGGAAGAGACCCTTTGTTTGTCCTACCAGCTTCTAGACCTCAGTGTCTACTGCCAAGTGTCCTTCTCTGATGGGCCCTGCTGCCTTCCTGTGAGAAGGGCCTTAAATCAGACTGCCCTCCCCATTGCCTCTGAAAGATCTCCCCGTGGACAGGTTCTCAGCTTAAGCACATGGGCAGAGTCCTATCTCCCATGTCAGGGAGCACACTCACAGGTTCTGGGGGTAGGAAATGGACATCTTCAGGGGACCCTTAAATGACCACATGGACACTGACTTTCAGTCTTTAGTTTCACTCCTGTCTCCCAACCTGGTCCCCTGTCCCCAGTCTTTCTCTTCTTAGTGAACAGTAGTGGCTTTTAAAGATGTATCTACAATTACAAAAAGATGGCTGTGCTACTGATAAGCTTCCCAAGTCATATCAGTCTTTATTGGCATTAAAAAAAAAACTTGCCAATTAAGCAAATACTCATTAAAAAAAAAAAAAAGACAATGAACCAGAGGAATGAACAGATGTCTCTCATTAGCAAAATAAGGGATTTTATTTTTACCAACTTTATTTTTCTTTCTTAATGCTCATCCATAAATGAGGTAAAATGAAGGCTTGGGCTAAATAATGAAACCTTCAAGCTTCCAGACATAGGGAACAGCAGACTTGAGACAAAGGCCACAGCAGCAGGCTTCACTCTGGGCAAGACAACAATGGCTCCAATGAACTTGCTCTGGGTTCATGTGACCTTTTGACATCTTATGCATATAAAAGAATTTCCCAAAGGGGGCTCCATGGATTCCCAGGGAAAGCAAGTTATAGCCTTGACCTTGTCCTGACCTTGTGGCCACCAACATTTCTGCCCCCAGTTTCAGTGCTCAGATGACTTGCAGTGATAGTCCTCACTGCCTGGACATAATCCAGGTTCGTGCAGGGGGCCACATAGGTGATGGGAAGGGGTGAAGCTGGCTGGGGAGCCTCCTCAGGCCCACACTTTTATTTATAGTTTAAATACTTTCCAAATCAAGTATGGGCTTTCCCACTCCTGTAGAAATACCTGGCTCTCTCAGCCTATCTTTGGCTTCCCCACTTTGAATAAAGCATAATTCTCAAAAAAGGTCTAACCTTCCTCTTAACCCTACCCCAAGAAATGAGACCACAAGAAAGCCACAGCATCTCAGCTCCAGGTAGATGATGGTGGATGGTGCGAGGAGGAATTGGGCATTATGGAAGCTCCCCTTGCAGAGGGCACTTGGGCTTCTCACTCCTCAGTTGGCTCCTGGGTGGTAGGGAAGAAGGTAGCAGAGGAGGGCATGGAGAGTCGGGTGGCCATGAGTGTTGGGCATTGTGCCCATATCGATGCTAAGTGCTGGCAGTGAAGGAAAAGAAAGTGAGGACCCCCACCACTGCTCCCCATGGAAGCCCCTTTTTAACCAGCCCTCCTTACTTAAAGGAGCTTCCTTTCTCCATTCCAGTGATGGTTCCCTGTGTTCCCTCTCTGCAGCCACACAGAGGAAGCCAGGTCTGTGCTCTGAACTAAGACAGGGCCAGAGGGTCTCCTCTCCTGGGAAAACCTATACCAGTCAGGAGTAGGGAGCTGTGTCTGAGAAAATGCAGACTTGGGCTCAGAGGTGACATGTGAGAGCCCCAAGCCATGGAGAGGAGAGCGGGGGTGGGGGGGGTGGGGGGGGTAGGGTGGGGGTGGGTGGAGAGTGGCCGGGAGGCAGAAACTAGACATAAATCCCCAGTGACAATGAGGAGCATGATGGGAATTCAACATTAATGACCAGTCAAACCCTCATCTGAGCACTAGGCCTTACTCTTACCTGGTGACACCATCTCTCAGTGCTTGTCTTCTTGAAAGAAAGATTTCAGTCAAGAGACTTAGGTAGAATAAGCACAAAGTTGATGGAGTAAAATGGAAGTGAGGGCCTCGCTGAGTTCTCCAGATATGGGTTTTCAGTTTGGTCTGGAAACTTCCCTCCTCAGGTGCTGTACACTTGAGCAGTTCCTCCCAGGCCTGGGCCTCAGTGGTCTGCAGGTGCTTCAAAAAGGGCCAGGCCTTAGGCTGGTCAAACTCTTTCCCTCCCTCCCTTCCTTCCTTCCTTCCTTCCTTCCTTCCTCCCTCCCTCCCTCCCTCCCTCCCTGCATTGTAATCACACATACTAGTGGGACTCAGGATGCAATGACACTCTAATTTTCACAGGACTTGACCAATCTTGCCCTTTTCAGTTTTACATCCATCTGTGAAGGAGGTGGTTTTATGGTGGGTCTTTCCTGCCACCCGAGGTGGAGTGATCTTCCTCACTCAACGTGGAATGAGCCTGATTTTTCCTCTGTCCATTCCCCTGTTCACGTCTAACTACCTACTTTACATTAAGACACTAAAGAGTAGGATTTGGTAATAGTAAACACTATCATAACCCTCAGTTTACAAATGGAGAACTGGCCACTGAACCACAGGGAGCCCATGTTGTCATATGCTTAGTGCCACCTCTGTGGCACATCAACTTTGTTCCTTTAGTATAACTTTTTCTCTTATTTACCAATTTTTTTGGCCTCCTATAATCAGCTGATGGCCTACCATAATGGAAGTCCTGTAGGTGGTCAGATTTTAAACAGTGGAGCCAAGTCTGTTTGTCCAGGGAGGGAGTTTGATATCTGAGTGATGAGCAGCTTCCCAGACAAATAGATGTGTTCACCACATGCTTTATTCAAATGAGGGCTACTCTCCTCTCCACTCGATTACTTAAGCTGAATATGATGCTCCTCTCTTCCTCATCCTGTTATTAAATTTCAGCATAACACACAAAGGGCACCCCAGCAGGAGCCGCCCCCACCCCACCGAGCTCCTGCACAAGCTAAGGAGCCGCTATGGAAACTCCTGCTGCCTGACATGGGATACAGAAAAGCTTCATTTTCATAAATGACCTTGGATTAAAATTATTAACTTTCACAGAACTTCCCCTAGGGGTTCAAATGTGGGAAAAGTGGTACATGAAAGGAAAGAGATGCAGCGGGAGTTGAAAGAAAAAGAGCAGGAGTCTGACTAATATCAATAATTTTTCAACTCATAATAAGGATGAAGCATTTTTGAAATAATCTAACAAGTCAGAGAAGCTGCACGAATGAATGAGAGTTGCAGTTCTAACTGTACCCGGGTCCCATGCAGGACACTGAAGGCCTGTGGCCACACTGTGTGAACCACAGGCAGCCCCTCCCCAGCCTCCAACATTGGCCTTTCTTCCAGAGAGCTCTTTTTTTAGGAAAGAGTTTACAGGAAAATTAAATCTCCAGAGGGAAGTGTATCTAAGGTAAAGCTGCATCATGCCCAGACTGTATATGTTGAGGTTATGCAAAGGTAAGACTTAATGATATCTGCTCCCGAAAAGCCAACTAACTTGTGTTCTCAGAAATAATATTTTAATGTTTTATAGGAGGGTCAAAGATCACATTGGGGCTCTTGGCAGAGCCTCCATTGTGTAGTCAGGGACATTTGCCCTCATCTGAGGGAGAACCAGGTTCCCCTGGGAAACAAGGGTGAGGACCCAGTGTCCCCAAGACTCTGCTCTATGAGGCTCAAGGCTCACAGTACTGTGGAGAGGGAGACAGTTTTATATTCTGTCACAATTCAAGACTTAAAAAAGGAATCATAGTAAATATGACACCCAATTACCTTTTCATTCTTCTTATTACATTAACTACAGTCTCAGTTTGAAGCTGATACCTCCTTAGCACCTCTGTAACAACACTCTCTGGCAACCAAACGCCAGATTTGGTTACACTAACTACATAGAACTAGAACTTAGTAGCATTGCTTATGCTCAATGGGTATTTGGAGAGGAGTCATCTTTTCCAGGTCAACTGGTCATATTTATATTTCCACAAGACGTACAACTTTGTACATGAACTACACACTCACAAAATGCCACGTTTCCCTTTGTACTCACTTTCCTTTATACAATACGTTTGGCAATTCATCCTCATTGTGTCCCCTTCAGTCATTCTCCTTGCTGTGCAGAATTCCCCTAGGTGAACAGACCACACATGATTCACTTCTTCTATGGTGGATGGGCCTTTTATGCTTCCTATTAGGGAAAGGCAAGCATGCCCTTGCTGGGGTGGGTTACTCAGAGAACGTTTCTGGGGAGCATTTGTGCACTTTGGGGTGCATGTGTCCTTATGGGTAGAGTTGCAGATGTAGAGCCATGGAGTGCGCACATGCGTGACATCAATGGATGTCTCTAGAGTCAAGGGGGCTGTTCTCATTCACTCTCCATCATGGATGCAAGGATCCTGCAGCTGTATGTCCTGGCCAGCCCTTCTCATGTGCCTGTTATCCCAGTTCCATCATTTTCATGGGTATTGCTTTGCATTTTCCTGGGGACACTTGAGAGCCATCCTGTGTTCTTGGTCACTTACCCAGTTTGGCGAGGTGGCCATTAAGTCATTGGCTCATTTTCCCATTGAGTTTCCTGTTACTTCTGGAAGAAGCTTGTGTCCTTATAACCCCATCTGTGTCTAGAAGATCTGGAAACACACGTGATCAAAGGGGACATCAGGGGGTCACTTTGAGCCCTGGTAGTGTTCTGCATTTTTATAGGAATGTGCAGAATTTGCAAAATTCAAGATGTAGACATTTTCTGTGTAAACTTAAAAATGTAAAGGAAGGTGCAATTAATAAAAAATTAGAAAATAACAGCAGAAGGTATGCACAGTAAATCCAAACTTGCATGGATGCCCATGAGAGGGGCAGTGGTGGAGGCAACAGCTGAGGCAGCTGGAAGTCCAGAGCCTGCTGGAGAGCCTGAGCTCGTGGTGAGCAGCACCTTGGCCCTGGTGTTTGGGAGGAATTTGTACTAGTGTCCCTGGGGATGCTACAGTTTAGGATTCTCAGGTCCCTAAGATGGAAATCACAACCAAAGGAGAAGGAGAAGGTGAACAGAAACGCTGTGTATTCTTTCTGTCACATCTTCCCACTTTCCACTAATGACCCTGACACCTCTCCAGCATGGGGATGGAAGCCTGGGAAACAGAGTCAGTGAGAACCAGCCCTTTCACTTGAGTCAGAGAAGAGGAGCAGGGGATGGGTCTGAGAACAGCACGTGGGAAACCCAAAGATTGGCCATCGGCTTCTGTCCAGGGGCGGGTGAGTTTGAAGCCACTAGCTTCTTTCCCAATTCCAGGTTGGGCTCCCGCTGCACAGAGCAGGGTGGGTATGAAGCCCCATCCCATGGAAGGGATGCCCACTCCCTCCATCCCTGGTATTTCTAAGCTGTGAAATGTCTCTGGAGTGTGTCAGGAGTGGTCAGATGCAGGAAGGACAGGTGAATACAGGGAGGTGATTCTGGTGACTATGATGCGGTAGCCAATACCCACCTCAGCTTACATCACAGCCCCGTGGGAAAGCAGGGCCTGGGCCCAGGTGTGTGGGGAGCCCTCCCAGGTGCTGCAGGGCCTCTCATCATCAGCCTCCCAGTCATTGCCCAAGGCTAGGCCGCCCGCACTCCTGAGCTGAAAGAGGTGGTGGATGACCCCACTGAGTGCACTTCTCCCACTTAAATGTGAGGGTTAAGAACTTCAAACCTCAAAACAAAACACTCAAAAGGCAAAAAAACAAAAAAAAAACAAACAAAAAAAACTTAAGAGTGAAGACAACCTTCTAGTTATTTTTCTTTACCAGGGTATCCGTTCTCTCCAAATTACATGAGAGATAATTTGAGCATGGGAGAAGGAATTGGTCAGCCTGAGTGGGGCCCACAGGAACAGAGCCAGGTCGACACCCATGGCCTTTCCCTTTAGCCCCGTAAACCACAAGAACCTTTATGATGTTTCCCAGGCCAATAGCCTTTATTTTGCTTTTTTGTGTACACTGAATATACACTCATGGCAGCTGCTACTAGATAAAGAATTCAACTAAGAAGAGACTCCAGGGCACTAGTGGCACATTGTAGAAGAGAGTGCTGTGCTCGAGCGCCCCAAGGGAGGGGAAGAAGGGGACCCCCAGCAGTAAGAGAATTCCCTGGATCCTAGTCCCATTCCATCTGTCTTCTGTTTTCTCTCCTGGTGCTGGGGATTGAACCCAGATGTGCTAGGCATGCTACATCCCCAACCCTTGTATATTTTTAAATTTAAAAGTCCCCGTCTCCACTTTTTGTGACTCGGAGATTCATGACACGTGCTCCCCTCCTTGCCCCTCTCAGGCAAAACACTGGTTTCTTTTCAACTCACAGGTGGCTGGACAGATGGGAGGCGGCTGGTCCAGGTACCCGGCAAAATGCAGCTGAGGATTTGGAGGGAAACGTCACTGGAACTATTTGTAATTCTCTGTGAATGTCCTCCAAAGGCCTCCTAAGAGCACGTGGGTCGGTCTGCTAACTCCCTCTCCAACCACACAGAGCAAGTGAAGGAAATTTTATCTTCAGTCATAAATTAACTTGGGGAATTTGGAAATATCCCAGAATATCTGTGAGTTGGAGAGGTCTATGAATTTCAATCTGTTTATATTTATGAATAATCCTGAAACATTGAAATACACAGCCTTCAGAGCCCAGGACATCTGGCCCACCTTTCCTCTTCTGGCTTGGCCATGGCTGGTGTCCCCTGGTGCCACAGGAGGAGCGTTGCGGATCCCCGAGGGCAGTGAGCCTTCTGCCCAAGCTGGACTCACTGAACTCAATCAACGGAGATGTTGTTCTGAGCCCGAAATGTCTCTGCCTCATTCCTCCCTTGGCTTCTTCTATACACAAGTATGATATTCATTTCCAGCTCTGAGTGGCATATTCCTCCCAGCAATAGAAATGAGACAGAAGAAAGGAGAGGAGTGCTGCCTGGCACTCCCCAGATGTCCCTTCTCATTTCACTGGCCTCAGAGCAAACACCTCAGGCAGGCGGCTGGTGGTCAGGTTCTCACCAACCCAGTCAATGGCAAATGGTGGCGCTCCAGTTCCCATTCTCACTTAGCACAGGTTTCTTTTGTAATGTTTATTGCGCCATTTCTTGTGCCCTGGATACACTGAATAGGGACCTTGAAGGATGGGGGATTCCTTAGGTGCCCCCTATGAGCACACAGGGCTTGTACACCCAGGGTGGCTGAGAGGGACAGTAACAATGGCAAGGCAAATGGAGCCCCTGATAGAAGAAGGATGTTCAGGTCCCTTCTGTAGTACCCCTGGGCAAGCCTACATCTCCTAATGACTTTAACCCTGAAAGGAGGGGGTCACCTGGAGCAAAGCACCCCAGAGATGAGACTGAGCATGTACTCTTCACTGATGTGAGCCCCGGCCCCAGCGGTCCCAGCACATCTAGCTAACTGCAATTGAAGAGCAGCAGTGTAAAGAAGGAGAACCTTGGGATGCTGGGCATCTGGTCCTCCCACCATATGCAGCCCCTGAACCCGGACATTGTCTCTAACTATCACACCTACCCAAGCACTGCTGTGGAGTTTCCCTGCGTCCAGGGAAAACTGTGGCCTCCAGAATCTAATTTCAGGCGAAAAATAAGGAAGGAAAAAGAAACAATGACTTATGTGGTTGTGTCACCTCCTTCTCCTCCATCATCTCACCCCCTCCAGGCCCCCATCTACCTGAGATCAGAGAGCAGTGTGCCCCTGAGTAGTCCTCAGCTGGCTTTCTGAACAGTGACCACCCATAAAAACGTCAGCAGTCTGTTTCCCTGGAGAAGTTGGGTCCACCCTAAGCCCTCCCCCTAGCAGTGGAAAGGCCCCAGTCACCACCTACACCTGGCTGTGGAGAGTGGTGAGCACATACAGGATTCCTTGCTCTCTGCCTTTTAGCCTGCTTAGCTGCCACAGCAAAGCCCAGACCAGGTGACTTAACAGAAAGGTCTTTCTTGCAGCTCTGGGGGCTGAAGTCCAGGACCTGGGTGCCAGCACTGTCAGGCTCTGGTGAGCACCTCTTCCTAGTTTGCAGGTGGCAGGCTTCCTGCTGCATCCTCACACAGAGGACAAAGAGACAGAGAGAGAAAGCTGTCCCTTCTTAGAAGGACAGGAATCCTGCCACACAGTCACCATACTTATGACTTCATCTTAACTTAATCACTTCCCAGAAGTCTCATCTCCAAATACCACTGCATTTGGAAGCAGGACTTGAATACATAAATCTCAAGGAGGGCACAGCTCAGACGATAGAATTGCAGCCCCAGGTACTGCATGTGGCAGGTCATTCAATAATCCATGAATGAATGAAAGAAAGAGAGACAGTCTCTAACTTGCTTTTCCTCTTTTGTTGGGACAAGCACATCTGTGTTAGGTTTTTTTTTTTTTAAGCTGATTTTGTCCCACCAATACTCCCTTATAAACCCAGTGACTACTTTCAGAAATCCCTTCAGTGACAGGAAATAGGGATGTCTAAGGAAAGCAAAATGAGAATCATCCTCATGGAGTCCATGAAAGTAGAAGGGCAGATATGTGGACTTCCTTGTCCTCTCCAAAGCCCAAGACAGCCAATGAGATGGCTCTGGGAGCCGGTGCTTTCCACTGCTTACTCCTCAAGTCAGGGGTGATGGTTCCTCAGAGCCCCTTCAGTTCCCAGACCTTCCCTCTCTAGCACACCTGTGGTCTAACTCCAGCGTTAACCTGGTGTGACTTCAAACACCTCTAATGACTGCGATGACTCCCTTTCCTTGATGAAACCCAGGCAGATGCTCCACCCCAAAGGACATGTTTTGTATAATGTTATCTAACATGTTTGTTCTATTGGGGTCTCCTTCCCAAATAGTCTAACCTCCACCTGTCTGCTGGGACTAGCTGTGGTGCTAAGGTCTGAGCTGCTATTTGTATGAATCAGTGGGAGTAAGACAGTGTCAGTAGAAGGCACTGGATGAGCAAAGATAAACACTAGGAATAAGACTGGACAACAGATTTCACTGTGCACACCTGCAGATACAAGGCTCGGACGCCTCCGGACACAGTCCCCAACATCAAAAGCATGTGTAGTACTGGATTAAAAAGTCTAAAGGCGAGTTCAGAACTTCTTTAGCTGTCAACAGCCTAGACCCTTACCAACTTATGGACCCTCCTTCGCAGAATGACCTTAAAGGAAGGATGGAGGAGGGGGTCCTAGTGGGAGCCCTTTTACAGTGCAGTTATTGCCAAAGAGGAAAACGTAGCCCAGAAGGCCGTGGAAGATACACTCTCATGTCTGATTGGCCAAAATGAGTCATATGCCCCAATCATTGGCCATTTAACAGTAAGGGAGTAGTGTGATGTCACTTAGCTGAGGCCAATCGCAGCCATCCCCTGGAGCGCCAGCAAGGCTGGTGCTGCCCTTCACTGCAGACTTTGACCTGCTTACCTGCAAAGGGAATAGCAGTACACCGGGACGCAGGTGACAGAATCACTGGAGCTTAACCAGCTCCAAGTCACATAGTGACGGTGACAGCTCTTCCCATTGCACAGGCCTTTGGGTTCTCCTGCCCCACCAAGAATTAGTAGTTGGATGATGTTCTATCTGCAAAGCCTCCTGATCGATCCTCCATTCTGACATAAAGGAAGCAGAACTCTGGTCTGAAGCTGGAGGCGGCTAGGTATTTCGTGTTCATCTATTGCATTTATCTATTTCTACATATTAAAATGGTTAACTCACATTAATTATGCAGATGAACAGGCTTCTCTAAGGCACTCCACACATGCACACCTCCTGCTTTGTTCAATGGAAGGCATTCATTTCCATAATTACACCCTATTCTTGACAAGTGATATTGGCTTCCCTTTTATACAATTGATGTGGTTTAAAGTGTCTTTTTTGAATAAATTTAAGTAAAATGAGACTTTTAGAATAAATATTAAGGAGATAATAGTACAATTATGGTAATTGTGAAGAAAATTATAAAAATGTTCAATCAAAGACTGGGAATAGGAAAAGGCTATCTGAGGAGGAGTGGGAGAGAAGGTTCTGGAGGGTCCTGGACTTATGGTGTGAGTATACCTAAAGGACAGCTGGAAACTGTCTCTGATTAATTTCTAGAGCAAAGAATATGAAAAAACAAGCTTTGTTCTGGTCTTTCTTCCCTCAGACAGCTTTCTGACACGCCACTATGGATCCCCCAACCCAGAAATTGTTGTGATTTTAATCATCAAAATATTGGGTTTTTTCAAAATTTATTTGATCCAACATTGGCATTTTCCATTAACGGCTGCCACTATGGCAGGATTCTGACAACAGCCTGAAATGCTCCAAGTCCTATCAACCATCTATTGATTTTTTGTTTTCAAATTTGGAATGACAGATGAATCCACAGGCTGATCTTTGTGTTTATACAACATGTGCCTCTGCAGACATCCACAAACACACAATTTTAATCATGTTTCTTTAACTTTGATTCTTCCAAACAAAATCTGTAAAATTCATGGGCATCCCCAGTATCTCCTGCCCAGGAAAGCCTTCTGCTTTTTCACACTGTGAAACTGAAACAGGCCTGGAGGCCTATAGAAGTTGGCTCTGGATAGGACTCAGATTACAGTGTTTCCAGTGGCAATGTGTGACAGCACCTCTGGTAATGCCCAGTCTCACTTGGGGATGGTGTGTTTTACCACCGAGAGTCCCCCTTCCCTGTGACCAAGGGCATCACAGAGGTGGAGACCAGCACCCCTGATCTGGAGCTAGCCCAGATGCCTCCTTGCCCTGGGTAGAGGCTTCCCAGAAGAAAGGGCTGAGCCATGCAGAAGGGGCTCAGCACCACCAGCGCCTGGAGAAATGTAATTCCGGTGGCCAAGGGTGCTCTGTGCATGTCTTTAAGTCTTTCTTTCTTAGTCAAAAACAGCTTCCTAGGCTTCAGACATAAAATCCATTATCTCCCAACCTCAAAAAGAGTGTGCCTAGAAAAGGTGAAAGGACCATTTTCTGGAAAGACCTGTCTTGCTTTTCTTGCAGGCTTTTTTCTTTCACCTGATTGTTTGTGTCGCCTTTTCTATGTCTGTTTTAATTTTGTTTTTTCTTATGATTGTTTTTGTGTGTTTTCCTTCCAAAAGTGCCATCTGTGACCTCTTCTTTTACCTTATTGGTCAGTACTAGGTCACATGCCTGCTCTTAGGCCAATCCCAGAAAACGGGCACCTGTACCACATGTCTGGCTCCAACCAAACAGGCGTCATCTCTTGGGGCTGTTTGTTTGCACTTTATTTTCCATCTACAAGGATGATAGAAAGCAGAAGAGCCACTGACAGAGTCTCAGGTAGGATCCTTGAAGGCCGACTCCTAGTTCTTGGCTGATTTCTGCAGGAAGAGTGAATCTGTTAGAACAGAATGAAGGACAGAGGAAAGAGAGAAGACACTTAGAGCTGCCCTTAGCTCTTCTGCATCCCCACTGAAGGCCACTCAACCCAGGCCAGATGGAGAAGTGGCTCTGCTTAGGTCATAATTATGTACCTTGAAGATGGCCATTGCTATGGGGTTGCCCCAGTTAACCTGCCTCCAGGGCAAATGACAGCTCAGTGCTCCTGTTTGGCATGAGATCCTGATGCAAAGCTCCTTTTTTTTTTTTTTTTTCTCTTTGGTGAACAGGAGCGCATGCTGGCCATCTAAAACCAGCTCAGAGCACCCTTTCCCTGTCTGTTCACTTTCATTTTTTCAGTGAAACCTGTGTTGAGAATTGAGATTAAAGGTGTAATGAGATCCCCTACCATTATAATTGATGAAACATTAATTCTCTATTACTTGTAATTTGAATTATTAAAAGTTTGAAATCAAATATAGTATAATAACTCAAATATGGTGCCTATTATGTCTCAAAGAAAATTAAAAACATCACACCACATTAATTTTTAATAAACCTGTTTAATGACTAGATAATGTGAAATTGTCTCTATTTACCAGATCAATGTAAGGTCAACATAATTAAATATGACTTGTTTATAAACACCTTGGAATTGTGGTACTTCTATACTTTTTACATTTTATCTATGAATTTGAAAATATTTTCTTTCTTATGAAATATTTTCTTGATTTATACCTTATTCTTATGCAAATTAGTATTAATTTCAAATGATGGGCATCTGAATTAGCAAAAGTGTAGATCATAAAGGAATTTTGGGGAGCAAATAAATCTGTAATCAAGTCTAGGTGTGTATGGAACTCTGTCTGGTGATTCCTCAGCTATTCTACATTTTGTTTCTGGTAGAACTCACCAGCTGAATAGGCTTTCCGAATTCCTTGGTCAATGCCTATGACAGAAGCATCATCAAAGGTACCTGTGGGGAAATTTCACGGACACTTCTATGTTGTTTCATGATTCATGAGAGTCCTTGTAGAAATCTGACTTTGTTGTTCTTTTGAATGTGCTTGTATGAGGATACGGTGCTGGGAGCTCTGGCAGCCATTTGGGGGCAAGGACCAAGCCAGTAAAGGACCATAGCTAAAGAATATGGAACAGAAGGACGGAAAAGCCTAGGTGCCTGAAGACATCACAGAGCTTTTGGAAGAAACCCGCAGTCAGACGGCTTTAAATGTCTTGTTGTCTGAGGTCATAGAACCCTGTTTTGTGAACCCTTCTATCAGAATAGCTGTTTCTTAGCACTAACACTCGGTTGCACTGGAGGACTTCCAATGCACCTGAGTTCTGAAGGTGAAATCCCAAGTATCATCGCATGCAGGTGTGGAACGTATTTTGAGTCTCCATGTAGCTTTCCTAGATACCTTAAAAATTGAAGAGGAATTGTAACAAATAGGTATGTAGAGCATCTCCTTCGGCTTCAGCACCAAGGTGACCGTAGCCCAACTGTGCTCTCCTTGCCTGGGTAAAGTCCACCACTGGTGTCTCAAACCAGCCTCATGAGTAAGTATGGAGGTTCCTCGCCCTTTTCAGGCACGTGTAACCTTGATTACTTCAGGACGTTTCCTGCATCCCGCGTTGCCCGTTCTATTCACCACATCAGAGGTCTGACCTGGCTGTGTGAAGCCCACAGTTTCAATAAGGAGAGGCTGACGAGTATAGTCAAAACCATAGGCATCTGCTACTGAGTCATGGGAATGAGACATCTGGCCTATTTCTTTCTATTTCCAGTGAAAAGTACAACTTCCACAATATTTTGGAATCTCCCATAAGAAAAATATTTTTAAAAATACATTTCTTCTTGTCTGTTTTGGAGGTGGCCTGCAAACAAACCCCAAACTCCTTTAGCAAACCGAAAATATAAAAATCATATTCTAGTTCTAATATATCTATTCTTCCCCCAAGAAAACAAAACTTTAAAAAAAAAAGGCTGAAACGGAGCTTTCTCAATATTTTCCATGATTTCACTGAGCTTATATAATGTAGAGGTTTTATTAAACTGTAGACCATGGCAGACAAAGTATAATTTAGCGAGATTAAATGAGCTGGATGTTATATGTCTCTTTTATTTAAGCCTTGAAAAATATCGAAGTAATTGGAAAATGATGTCTTGTGGACACCAGGCTATTTTTCAGCTGAGCAGCTAATGATCAGTCTTCACAATGTTCCAGATGTGTGTGTTTTCCTCTAATAATGGGGAGTTAAAAATAACACTTCTAATTCTTCCTCCAAAGGATGATGGGCAGGCCCGCTGCCACCAGGCCGGCCACCGGAGGGAGTGCCGTGGTGTCTCTGAGCAGCTCCACAATAAAATAAATATGCAGACTCATCACATTATTCAAATACAATCTTAATTACTACAGAACTTGCTCCAAACTTTTCCAAGTGAGCTCAGGATAATGAGCTCCTGGGCTCTTGTCTCCCTGCTCATGCCTTCATTGCTAAATGGGCTGCAACTGGTTGCGATGCTTGCTGGAATGTTGATCAGTCCTGAGTTGTTTTTCCATTCAGGGCCTGGGGACCTCCAGGCTCATCTACTTTCCCTGCTCTCCTTCCCCCTCCATTTTCTGGGTGAGTGTGTGAGGCTGGCATGTGCTTCTGAGCTGCGTCCAAGGTTTTGTGCCACAAATGATTGACGTTAAAGTTTTTGTTACTTGGCAGGAGTGAAAATGACCCCATCCCTTCCTCCAGCAAAAGTGCAGCTACTCTCCTCCCCGATCCTAAGGGGGGTCTGCCTCTGGCTGGGATCCTGCTGTGGGAGAATATTTGGATTCTTCTCTTCTTCAACCTTCAATCTTTTAGCTCTTTGTTGGCCCCTGGGCAGGAAACAGAGGGGCAGTAGGGTGGTGGGAGGTTGTACTTAAAAGCAGTGTGGTGACACAGAGAAGGAAGCCATGGCCCTGCATTACCTTTCATAGCTGAAGCAGCCTCATCCTCCTGTCTAAAGGGCAGAGATGCGACCTGCATTTGGGGTCACTGGGTTGAGCCTGGGCTGGGAGGAAGACTTGGATCCTGGTCGAAATTCTGCCAACCCACTGGGTAGAGGGCAGGTTCTAGGAGCCAGCGTTCCCATTGAAGAGTAAAACAGTGATATTCCGACTTCCTTGAAATGAGAAAATACAGCACATGGAAAACACTGCACATGTTAAGAAGAACCTGCAAGTTCAAGTGGACCTCTGCCCCGTCAATAGTGAGGTCACGCCTTGAGGACAGGCCAAGCCCTCCCTGAGAGAAGAACAAGTAGATCAGGGTTTCTGGCTGAGCTTTGTCCCTGGAACAATGCACCTCCAATCTGCTCCCCACCAGTGACAGGGAGGGCAAGAGCACCCTCCCTGTGACACAGGAAAGAAAACTAATTCTCTTTTCTTTTCCAGGTCCCTCTCCAGTTTATTCAGTGGGGAACTCTACTCTGCCCTGACATAAATAAGATTCACTTCTCATGGTTGAATAATTGACCACTGTGGAGTAAATAGTTCCCTTTGGAGGAGGCAGGTCTGCCCTTTGCCCTCATACCTGGGAGGCAGCCCCTGAAGTGAGATTTCTATCTCAAGAGTGATCAGAGTATCTTGGTTTTATATATTGGCCCATTGGACCCTCTGATAGATTATGCTGCCGAGTTGACTCATGGCAGGGCTAGGCTAAGCCAAAAAGGCCAGAGATTATAGGTTTGGGATTAGGAGCTAGGTGACAGCACTGTGCTCCTTGCAGGGTAAGTGCTGGGAGCTGAGTTCCTTCATGGTTCACTGAGGCATGCAGACAAAATGTAGCCCCAGGAGAATCTCTAGACCAGAGGCTCCAGTGAGATTCCCTGCTGACAATGGCCTCAGTGTATGGTCACATGCCAGAGCTGGCAGAGGGGACCCTGCCCAGGGCTCCAGGGGCATGACAGGAACTTCCTGCTAGAGCCCTTCCTAAGCATCTGTTCCTTGGAAGGTTCTGCTTTGCATCATTTGCTCTGATCAAACAGCACCCGGGACTAGCACCTTTCCAGAGAACTAAGCATCTCTCCAGTGAGCTTTCAAAACTGAGAGTGGTTCATAGGCAGCTGGTGTCTGAAGTGTCTTTGGGGACAGGCCCCTCGACTGTGATGCTTGCCTGTCTCTTTTATTTTTTTTTAATTTATTTTTTTAAAATTTTTTATTGGTTGTTCGAAACATTACAAAGCTCATGACATATCATCTTTCATACATTTGATTCAAGTGAGTTATGAACTCCCATTTTTGCCCCAAATACAAATTGCAGAATCACATCAGTTACACATTCACAATTTTTACATAATGCCATATTAGTGACTATTGTTATTCCCATCCACAGCCAGTGTCTCCCTGGGAGTCCCCAATCAGCCTGGCGCTTCTGATTTCACAGCACCCCTCCCCCTGCACTGCCTTGCTCTGCCTCTGGGCCGGACCCTATAGTGGGAGGACTTCTTGATTCTTCTCTTTTCTAGCCTGTGGCCTTTTAGGCATTTGTTGACCTCTAGAATGTGTGCAGGAAATTGAGGGGCAATAGGTCAGGGGAGGACTTCCTTAAGCTGTTAACTTGGTTAAAAAGTCTCAAGCTCTAAGAACCTAGCATGTTTGACCCTGCAGCTTGGTGTCTCAAAGTTCTCTGCTAGGCCAGGCTCATCTCCTGCAGTCGAGGGGGCTGAGAGGACAAGTTCCTGGTGGACCGACAGCCATGAACGCCTCCTTGGCCCATTGCACAGACCTCCACCTCAGGCTCCTTCCTCTGCATCTGCCTCCCTTCACAACACTCCTCAGCAAGGCCCAGGGGAACGCGCCCTAACATTCGCTGAAACCCACACCTTCCCAGGAGCTCAGAGTGAGTCCACTTGCTCCAAGACAGTGGTCTAGCTGGAGTCCATGATGGACACACACATGAACTTGTGGAGGTGCCAGCATTGATTCCCCATTGCTAGGGTGTGACGCCTCTTCCCCTTGAGAGCCTGGGCCCCCACACTGTAGTACATGCAGGAACTGGCTTGTCCTCACTGTGCTTTCTGGGCTGGATTCCCTTGTTCAGTGTTTAACTCTTCTCTTCCAGCACCCACCTTCCCTCTGTCTTGGGGCCTGACCACATCTCCAAAGACATGTAGGCTTGTAGAGACATCCCCCAAAAGAGGGCTCGCACCTTAATTTGCTTTTGGAATTCAAGATGCAATTGTTTCTGGAATCCACCATGTAATTTGAAGTGTTGAAGTTGAAAATAAGCACCCTACCCATGTAGGCTGAGTATTACAGGGCATAGGTACAGGGAAGCAGCTTGGATAAGGCTGTGACTCTACATCCTCTGTGAGGAGGTGACACCTCAGTCCTTCCATCTGCCAAGTCCAGAATCTTTCAGTGCCCTGGGCTGCCACAGTCCTGCACCAGGGTCGTCTGGGGACAACAGTGAGCTGGTAGGTCAAGGTCCTCATCCAGACCTGCCCTTGGAAATGTCATCCATAGACAGACGAACAAGAGTGCAGGAGCTGTGTACTCCCTGTGACGACTTTGCTCACCCCACAGCCTGATATTGACCTGAGACAGGTCCCCTAGCACAGCAGCATACACAGAATCTGAAAGAAAAGAACATTCTGAAGTGGAATTGAAAGGGGAAGAAATCGCCCCTCTCCCCCAAGGAGGCGAAAAAGGTGTGACCAGTGTGTCAAGCAGGCAGCAGACCCTGAGGCTCTTGTTACTGCACTTAGTGGCTCAGGTGATGAGTTGCTTCATTCCAAGTTCATAATAAAATATTAAATTGTGGATGTCCTCAGTTTTTTACATGATTTCAGAGCAAAGAAATATCAGGGACAATGTCAGGTCCCTTGTGATGTCAGGCAACTCAAGAAGTGAAATACTCTTCAGGAGTAAAAACAGAGCCCTGCAGACACTCCATTTCCAACATGCATCTCTTTGGAAAATACTTGCTCTCAGAGAGCAAAATCATTATCTCCATGCTCAGTCTCTGCAGTATCTAAGGTGAAAATCTTCAGCAAGAATAAAAAGAAATTCATCTAAACAAAGGTCCCAGACCAGCAATTAAAGCCAGAGATATTTCAGGTTCTTTTCAAACACCAGCATTGGCTTGTCTGCAGGCAGCATCCACCTACCTAGGGCAAGGGGTTGTTCCCAGCTGGCCTGCAGCCAGGCCCAGCACTTTCTAGCTACACAGTTATGGCATCTGCTGTGTCAAGCTGGGGAGAGTTTAAACTCTCCTCTGAACTTTCCTGTATATTTTATTATTTTTTTAAAACCAAAACAACACCTTACCACAACCAATATAAATTGTATAAATTCAAGAAAAACATATTTAGCAGGTACCAAGAACTTCAGTGATCGAACACTACTTGCACTCTGCAAACCAACTGCTAAATAAGAAGTGTTTTTCTTTTCTCAATTTCATTTCAAACATTCTGTGTGCCTTTTATTTTTGAGTCAATTATACTAAAAGTTATGCATACAAACAGAGATCTGGAAAGAGCTCCAGCAGCCAGCAGCTCACTGCTCGGTTTTCCATTAGAGAAAGAACTGGGTGAAGTCCTTAGAGAAAAAGACTTTTTTGAAGTTGTGAGAAGCCATGCTGAATATGGAATATGGAAAAGCATTTTGACTCCTATTCTGCAAGTTCCCACGCTGCTTCAGATTCAGCCTTGCCTGCTCCGTCTGCATGTGTATGCCCAGCGGGGCTTGCAGAAAGGGCAGGCGTGGGGAGCAGAAGTATTAAGACGTATCCAGAAATTCTAGCCAGGGTTGCCAAGATGTCTCTTTCCCTCTGCACCTGCCGGAGTGACATGAGATGCTGCAAGCATTCTGAAGGGGAGGCCTGGGCGTCTGGGCCAGCTCACCCACCCACCAACTGAAGCATCTGTAAAAAGCCTTGGAAGAGCAAAGCAGAAGCCCCAAACCTCCTGTGATGTCTCATGTCTGTAGCTTCATCACTCTGGGAATGCAGGCCCTTCCAGTCTCTGCCCCTGACATGCACACACACAACACAAACACACAAAGACATACACACATGCTTGAGCCCATACACATGCACATCAATATAGACACAGATAAATACATCCTTACCATCACCCACAGTCACATGCAAGTACCCACACAAAAACACATGCATACACACAAATGCAGACAAATGGACACAAATGACATCATATATACACAAACATACACATATAGACATATGTATATGCACATAAATACAGAAACATACACACAAAACACTCGTTAAGCACAACCACATGCAAAAGCACACACAACATAAAACACATCTTCACTCACACAAAGACTACATGTAAACTCACATATGTACACACACACACACACACACACACACACACACACACACACACATATCCAAACCATTAGCAAGGACAGCCCACAACAGGAAGAGTAAAGACCATCTAATAGATGTGGAAGGTCCCCATGAGCCTCGGGTTCCCATGCCATCTGGTTCCTACACAAGACGGGAGAAGTTCTAGACCTCTTCCCGACTTCAGCACCTGGGACTCTACCTGAAGCAACCTTCCCTGGGTGCTAGAAGAAGAAAACGGCTTCTTGAAAGTGAGATTTCCCAGTGGTCTTCAGACGTTTCAAGCTCACAGGTGCCTTCTCAGATCGCTAACCAGTGCCAGGCTTTCTGATGGCAGTCTTGTCAGACCATGGAGGTGCACCTCTACCCCATGCCATGCAGCAGCACACCACAACTACAAGGTGAGCTTCTCAGCCCAGAAACCTGCAGAGTCTGCCAAAACCTTTAGGACAAACAAGGTGTGTGTCTACCACCTCTGCAGAGAAATCCAGAGGAAGCATGACACCTAGCATGGGAACCAGCACCCACCACAGAATGGATCCTCTCTTTCCATCTAAATATCTGAACGTGACCTTCACACCTTCTCATGAGCCCTGAGCTTCGGGAGGTACAAAGGCTCTGTCCCAATTGCCCAATTGTGATGTGCCTTTGGATTTCCAAAGGTTAAAAAAAATATATTGAGCATGTACAAAATAGTGCAATCAAGCTGGAACACATTTCAGTGCTTATTTCCATGTGTAAATTGATGGTACTCCATGAGTAGAAGGCATCTTTCTGCTGGAAAATGAGGTCACTTTATTTCTTCTCCTCTTGCTTTCTCTCCCCTCAATGCACCTATAGGTTCAAACTCCAGCACTTTCCAGTAGCCACGCCTTCTATGTCCCTGTGTTTTGGCCTTTGAAACAGAGGATGTCAACCCTGGAAACTGACAGTTCACACACTCTTCCCCAAGTGGTGGGAGCAGTAGAAGCATCCAAACTTCTATGCCCTGAAGTGCTTTCAAAGACCTGGTGCTCTCAGGAGCAGACCCTGGGATGGCTTCAGGAGGGATCTTATGCACTCCATCCTGGGCCTTTGCAACTACAAGAATGTGGGTACAATTGCTGTATCCAGACCATACCACTCGGACAACTTCCCACTAAACTCACTTCTCCTGGATCCAGGCAAATATCACTGGTCCCCCAGGAGTGGTGTTTCTTATTCTAATCTTCCTGTTCATTTTCCCACTTTCGTTTATGCCCTGCAGGGTGCAATGCCTGTTACTATATGGAAAAGGAGGGTGACTAAACCTGTGACTTGTAATCAGCAAGAAACAAAGCACAGGAAACATTGCTTACATTTTGGTAAGCTGGGACGTATCAATGGAAAATCTGAGAAAAATTAAAAATCATATACAAGGAAACTTGGCCATTTGGTTTTTCTCTTTGAGCTGAAAGAGTTTTATCACCAAAAAAAAAAAAAATGTGACTGCTGGGAAGAGACAGCATCTGAGGACAGCTCTGTCTTTCTCATAGGCTCCCCGTGTGAAGCCCTCTGGGGGACTTAATGCTGTCTCTCACCTCCCTGGCTTTGGCTGGGTTCCTCTGGCCACCAGCCACCTCGCTGCAGGATTCAGAGTTTGGCTTGCAGCTGTCCTTGGGCTCCTCATCTCTAGAATCATACAGGTCGCCTTCTGGCCCCACAGTGCAGGCCCCCACTCGGCCTCAGCCGTGACCACATCTCCCTGTCCTCAAGGAATGGTCGCCCTGCTGCCTCTGTATGACTCATCCTGTAATTGAGTTTTGATGTTCCCATTTCAAAAATGGATTCCCATTAAGCCTGAGCCAAAAGTTAGGCATCAGAACAAGAGAACTTGCAAGTACCTCTGAGAAGGAGCAGCCTTCATTTGAATAATTATGTTTGGATTAGCAAACCCTTTTCTCTACAGCAGGGGCTGCCTCTCCTGCTCAGTAGAGAGGGGCACCAAGCTGTGTCTTGGAGCAGAGGAGCTCAGAGAACCTGTGCTGGCCATCTTTCCAGAGGATCATTTTATAGCAAATGACTTGAGTCTCCTGGTTCCGTTCTCTAGTTGGAATGAGAGGGAATAAAAAGAAAGAAAAGAGAATCGACGTTCAGTAGCTTCTCTTCTCAACCTTTTCAAGCCTCTCTTCTTTCCTGATTATAACATCCTCAGGGCTCCCTGAGCCCCAGCTCCTGGGACAGATCCTACACCTGGTGACCTGTATTTAGTCCCCAGCTGTTTTAGTCAGCTTTTTTGCTACTGTAACAAGAAGACCCTCCAGAACAGTTGTAGAGGGAGAAAAGTTCATTTGAGGGCTCGTGGTCTTATTCAGAGGTCTCAGTCCATGGAGAGCTGCTCCATTCCCCAGGGACCCAATCCAATGAGGCAGAATATCATGGGGAAGAGTGTGGTGGAGGGAAGCAGCTCATGAGATGATCAGGAAGCAGAGAGAGACTCTACTTGCCAGATACCAAATCTGTACCCCAAAGGCACACCCCCAACCCCACCTCCTCCAACCACACCATATCCACCTTCAGTTACCACTCAGTTAATCACCATTAGGGGATTAAGTTGCTGATTGGGTTAAGGCTCTCATGACCCATTCATTTCTTCTCCGAACCTTCTTGCACTGTCTCACACATGAGCTTTTGGGGGACACCTCACATCCAAACCACAACAACAGCATATTCCAGCCCCTTGGACAAAAAGATGCAGGAAGAACACCCCAGGAGCTAGTGTGATAAGCACAGAGAGGCGGCTGGCTGTGGCACTCCCACCTTACATCTCTGTTTCTTTGAGAAGCAGCAGCTCAGTGAAGACCTTCATGAACCATTCTTGGCCAATATCTGTTTCAGCGACTAGGCCATCTTCATATATAAAAGCTGTGTTCAGTCTCCCTACCCTCGAATTCTCACTGTGCTTTCAAACTCTTCCTGTGGTTAACTCACCACAGGAAGAGTTTAACTCTGTGGTTAACTCTTCCTGTGGTTAACATTTGATATTTTAAAAGCCATTTGGGAGTCTCGTGATTCTTCTCTTTGCACTTGGATTTACAGTGTCTGTTTTTCCTAACAATTCTTCCCCACCTTCGGAATAGCCATTTCCTATTATGATTTTATTTTATTTTACTTTTTAGAGTACACATTGCTTTGTTTCCCCAGTGAGCACCCCCTGAATGTTTTCTCTCTGGCAGAAAAACAATTGTGAATATTTTCTGGGCAGCTGTAGATGGTTCCAACACAGTGTGGAGTTGTAACATTATTCATCTATTTGTTTTCACCTGTGCTCAGGCACATGGCAAGACTCATCTGTAGGTGCTTCCTAGGCAGTTACCTTTTTGTGCGTATCAATACCATTTGTTGGATTTCAGACTGGATAAGGAAAAAAACAAAACAAAACAAAACAAAACAAAACAAAACATGGTATTCACACCCTCGATGTCATTGCTGCCTCCTTGGTGCTCCTCCTTGATGCCTGGTGCAAACCTGACCTTGGCGCTTCCTTCACTCACAGCAAGAACACGCTTCCTCTTGGACTTCTGGCAAGGCTCACTGATCAGCATCTCCAACTTGATCAGGCACCCTTGTCCTTTGCCCTTTGCAACCACAACCGGTCACTGGGACTGCAGGTTTGGCTGGGCAGACACTACCATTTCATCCAATGACGAGACAGTTATGGAAAAATCCTTGGGATCATAAATGTCTAAAGGTGTCACGGAGCCATCACTGAACAAAATCCAAGAACTGACTATGGCTTCCTGAGGATAAGGAAACCAGAGCATGATCAGCTCCCTTCCTGTTTGTAAGCATGTAAGAAGTGCGATTTCCAATAAAATAGGTTCTCAAGCTAACAACTGAGATACATCAACCCCTCTGTTTTAAAGTCTGGAACAGGGTTGGCTCTACGTGGACATGGCATCAAAAATGTGCTGTAGCCCCTGTGGTGAAGGGAACAGAAGAATGACTTCAATGGATGCGGTCATGTGTGTATTAGCTGATTTTCATAGAACAGGATTTGACTTTGATGCTTCTGAAAAGAGTTTGAAAGATCACATGACACATCTGATTCAATTTCAGGTGCAACTAATCAGGCTGCTGCTAGAGATGCTCTCACATCAAGCATTCTTTATTAGGCAGATGGGCTTGGCTCCAAGTGTCTGAGAAGAGACACACTCTGGGGATTGGCATGCCTCAAAGATATAGTGACCTTGATATAATTTAGGAGGATTTGCTACAAGTTTAAAGATGGAGGTTCAGAGCCACCCAAAATCAACATGAGCCAGCAGAAGTCCTGCACCTCTCAGCCCCACTTCTTTAGGTGGCTGAAATGGGATCCTCAAGTACCAAATATTGTTTTATAAAAGTGAAGATGTGATATTTTGGTTCATACATATACACTCCCTAGAAAGCAAATACATGTGGACACGTGGTCAGCGAAATGTCACCTGGGGAAAAATGCTCTCCTCAGACTCAATGAGGAGCTGTGAGGCTCTGTTGACTCTCCTTGTAGGACAAAGTGACCTGGAGAGGAGCTGACCATGGACCAGGGAGAGATACATGCCACTGGTTTTCACCTGGGGAAAAATGCTCTCCTCAGACTCAATGAGGAGCTGTGAGGCTCTGTTGACTCTCCTTGTAGGACAAAGTGACCTGGAGAGGAGCTGACCATGGACCAGGGAGAGATACATGCCACTGGTTTTCAGTCTGTGTGGCTGTCCAGAGCAAAATGATCCAAGCAGGCTCTGCTGGGTCCAACGTTCCCATTTCCCATCCCATGTGTCCCTGGCCACCCGGCAGGTCCTGGTTGTTCCCACCCCATCCCATGTGTCCTCTGCCACCCAGCAGGTCCTGGGCATGACCAACATTCTCCTGTATGTCCTGGGCCACCCAGCAGGTCCTGTATGTTCCCACTCCCATCTCATGTGTCATCGATCACCCAACAGGTCCTGGGCGTGCTTGCTGTGTGCAGAGCTTCTGCTTCTCACTCAGAACCCAGGAAGCACATGTACTGCCTCCTGTCTTCAACCTGCTTTCACTCCAGGGGCAGCTACAGAACCAGGACTTGAGTCAGGGGTTCCCAGACAGTGTTGCTGAGACCCTGGGGAGCTTGTGAACATCCCCTTGCCAATATGCCAATCCATAGCAATTAAACCAGGATTCCTGGGGTTGGAGCCAGTCACTGATGTTTGGAGGAGCATTTGACACTTCCAAGTGCACTCCCGGCAGGGTGTGGGCACCTGTGTCCTCACATTCCTCCCTGTGACATGGGGAGGTTCCTGCCCCTCACAGGCCATTGCAGCCCTGTGGGAAACAGCCCATCAGTGCACTTGGTGTGAGGCCACACACTGAAGTGCTTAGTAGAACTGAAGTGTCCTTGTTAATGGTGCTGGCAGAGCTCTAAGAACTAAGGCTGCATTCTGTGGGACCACAGAGAAAGGGGGGCTCACCCAACCTTAGGAAAGCAGAACCTCCTCCCAGAGCAGGGGAAGCACCAGGAGGAGCCTGAGGGGCAGGGCAGTTCCCAGGCACTACCTCACTGGAGCCTCACCAAGCCAGGGGGTCCAGGCTCCCCACCCAGGCTCGGGTGGGTGTTCAGCAAGTGAGGGGTTTAACCAGATTGGTATTTAGTAAAGTTCATTCTTGAGCAAATATAGTTTTGTGGTTGAAAGATGGACAAAGGGGAAGGCGACTAGATAGAAGAATCCTTGGGGCAGCTCCATGCCAGGTCTTGCGGGCAGCACTGGGCTAGTGAGAATGGCCTCAGCTGGAAATCCACAGACCAGAGGACCCAGCAGAGCCTCGGAGCAGAGTCTCCACACTTGTGCATGAGCCCCACTGGCATATTCCTCTGCCCCCTCCCTAACTGAGGCCATGTGTGAGCCCCATCCCTGTGCTCCCTGCCCCCCACCTGGGCCATCTGTTTGGCAGCTGTGAGGTGACAGGCTGCCTCTGTGTGTGTTGTGGTCTTGTCTTGAAGCTGGTTGGTTTCCCTGCACTTTCAACTAACTTGCTAAGGCATCTAAACCAACTGGGAGTTACACAGAGCAGGAATGTCATTTCTCAATGAAAGCAGCATTTCCAGGGGCTTAGGGAGGTTTAGGGAAGGAGAACAAAAGTCTCAGAAGAAGATTCCTCGGTTTTCGGCAAGTTAACACATATTCACTGAGCTTTCCTCACTCAAAACCTCCAGGGAAAGAAGGTTTTGGAAAAAGTAGCCAGCGGGGGCTTCTGTCTGTATTTTGGGAGTCAGGAGCAGTGAGGGACACCAGATGACAACAGGCCTTGCACAGGTTCAGAAGGTCCAGGAACCCAGGACAAATGTCTGTCCATCGTGGTGTGGCAGTGCCTGAGAGGCAGGAGGGTGCAGGTTACGACAGGGACAATGGGCAGTGGCAACTGAGACAGAAGCCTGCACTCTGACCCTCACTGGCTTTGTAAGTCAGGTTGTTGGAAGGCGTCCACATCCACGCCTCTGCACCTTCCTAGGTTTCTCGGGTCTTTGGCTCCTGAGGTCTCTGGCCAGCAGCAGCCTCAACTGCTGCCTCTCCTGCCCTCTACCCAATGTTGTGCCAGCATAAGCCCTGGCACCTCATTGCCTGGGCCCGCATCTCTCACCATGCCTGAGTCAACAACTGATGCCCTGAATCTCTACCCAGGAGCAGGATTAGAGCAGAACCACCTGGCGGGATTTTCAGAATTAATTAAGAGAACTGCTGCTTGGAACAGTTTCTGGTGGGTCGGGGGTCATGGAAAGACTTAGCCACCATGGTTGGTGCATATGCATCCCAGGATGCTCCATCACTGGCCTCCCCAGAGACACGGGGGTCACCAGGCACTCAGCCCCACTAGTGGGACACTACTCTGCTACCTCCTTAAGGCTGAGCAGCTGCCAAGAGAGAGACAAGCAGCATTAGCAGCCAGCTCTGTCTTCTCCAATCACACTGAGGACTTAAGTGGCTGTTAGACTTCCCAGGACATAAACACTCTCCTCTCTAATCCACTTTCTATTTACACAACAGGACAGGCACTTTACCCCTCCATTCCAGCTTTGCTTTTTCTGCCTCAAAAATCAGACATCCAGCCCAAGGCAGTTGCAGGTTTTCTCATTAGGACCCCATGCTGGGGAATTCATTGCCTCAAAAACTCTTGATTTCTGAGCTGATAACTATTTCTAAAAAAAATAAAATAAAATAAAATAAATAAATAAAGTCAAAGCAAATCAACTACAACAGCAAAATCGCTTATTTATGATGGTCTTTGGAAGGCTTTCTTCTTTCCTTCTCCTTCTGTTCTTTTTCCTCAGGGTATTTATTGTGTCTCTTTATAGACCACAATAAGCTGCTAAGAGCTATCACTAAAGGAGATTTCTGTTATTGTAATTTGCTCTGTGGCAATGCCCCACCAAGGAGCTCCCAGCTCTAATCCAGGCCACTGAATGTCTCCATCAAGCATTTGGCTGAAGGCAGCACATGAGCTCAGCTGCTGAAGCAGCAACTGGGGAAGCTGGCCTGAAGCTGACCACAACCCAGCACCTGGCAGGGAAAGGATCACCCTTACCCGCTTACACCCAGGAAACCACATCTGCAACCTGTCAGCAGAAATTCAGGCTTTCAAATGAAATCTCCTCTTAATATATGAGTAGTTCATCAGGGATATTGCTCTGAAATTTTCTTTCCTTGATGCATCTCTGCCTGATTTTCGTATCAGGATGCTTCTAGAAATTTTTTGGTGTCTTTGAGGTTTTTTATTTTACTGGAATATGAATTTTCAAAATAGTTTCTAATTGTCTCCTGTATTTCAATAATGTCTGCCATGATGTTTCCTTTTTCAATGCAAATTTCAATAATTTGAGTTTTCTCCCTCCTTCTTTTCATTGGAGTAGCTAAGGGTTTGTCAATTTTATTTATTTTTTCAAAGAACCAGCTTTTTTGTGTGTGAACCAATTTTTTGAATTGTTTCTTTAGTTTCAATTTCATTGATTTTCATCCTGATTTTAATTACCTGCTGTCTTCTACTATTTTGGTGTGGTTTGTTCTTCTTTTTCTAGGGCTTTTAGCTGTAATGTCTGGTCATTTATTTGTTGACTTTTTCTTCTTTTAAGAATGAAGTCCATGCAATGAACTTTCCTCTTAGCACTGCCTTCATAGTGTCCCAGAGATTTTGATAACTTGTATCGGAGTCCTCATTTACCTCTAGAATATTGAAGCAAAAATTCTCAATAAAATTCTGGCAAATCACATACAAAAATATATTTTAAAAAATTGTGCTCCATGATCAAGTGGGGATCATTCCAGGGATGCAAGGTTGGTTCAATATATGGAAATCAATAAATATAATTCATCACATCAATAGACTTAAAGATAAGAATCATATAATTATATCAATTGATGCAGAGAAAGCATTTGACAAAATACAGCACCCTTTCATGTTCAAAACACTAGAAAAACTAGGTATAGTAGGAACAACCTCAATATTATAAAAGTTATTTATGCAAAACCCAAGACCAACATCATTCTAAATGGAGAAAAATTGGAAACATTCCTTCTAAAAACTGGAACAAGACAGAAATACCCTTTTTCACCACTTATTTTCAACATAGTCCTTGAAACTCTAGTCAGAACAATTAGAGAAAACAAATTAAAGGGATACAAATGGAAAACGAAGAACTCATACTATCACTATTTGCTGACAATATGATTCTATACCTAGAATATCCAAAAAATTTCACCAGAAAACTTCTAGAATCAATTAATGAATTCAGCAAAATAGTAGGGTATAAAATCAATACCCATAAATCAAGTGCATTTCTATATACCAGTGATGAATCCTCTGAAAGAGAAATTAGGAAAACTACCCCATTCACAATAGCCTCAAAAATAAAATAAAATACTTGGGAATTAACAAAAGAGGAGAAAGAACTCTACAATCATAACTACAGAACACTAAAGAAATTGAAGAAGACCTTAGATGATAGAAAGATCTCACTTGCTCTTTGATAGGCAAAATTAATATAGTCAAAATGGCCATACTACCCAAAGCACTATAAAGATTTAATGCGATCCCAATTAAAATCCCAATTACATTCCTTATAGAAATAGAAAAATGAAATCATTTGGAAAAACAAGAGACCCAGAATAACCAAAGCAATCCTTAGCAAGAAGAGTGAAGCAGAAGCAGACCTTAAAGTATACTACAAAGCTATAGTAACAAAAATGGCATAGTATTGGCACCAAAATAGACATGGTCTACCAATTAATACAGTTATCTCATACTAGACAAAGGCACCACATTAATACAGTTATCTCATACTAGACAAAGGCACCAAAAACATGTAGTAAAGAAAAGATAGCCTCTTTGACAAATGGTGCTGGGAGAACTGGAAATCCATATGCAGCAAAATGAAAATAAGCCCCTATTTCTCACCATGTACAAATTCAACTCAAAGTGCATCAAGGACCTAGGAATTAGACCAGAGAACCTATGCCTAATAGAGGAAAACTTAGGCCCAAATCTTCATCATTTTGGATTAGGCCCCGATTTCCTTAACAAGACTCCTAAAGTGCAAGAAATAAAATCAAGAATTTATAAAGGGATGGACTCAAATGAAAAACCTTCTTGTCAGCAAAAAAAACAATCAATGAGGTAAAGAGACAGCCTCCGTTTAGGGAGAAATTTTTTGCCACACACATATCATAAAGAGCATTAATCTCCAGAATAAATAAAGAACTAAAAAAAAAAAAACTTAATTAACACCAACAAAACAAACAATCCAACCAATAAATGGGCCAAGGAGCTGAACAGACATTTCTCAGAAGATATATATTCAATAAACAAATATTTTTAAAAAATGTTCAACATCTCTAGTAATTAGAGAAATGCAAATAAAAACTACTCTAATATTTCATCTCACACCAGTCAGAATGGCAGTTATCAAGAATACAGACAACAATAAATGTTGGTGAGAATATGGTGGAAAAGGCACAATCATACATTGCTGGTGGGGCTGTAAATTGGTGCAACCAATTTGGAAAGCAGCATGGAGATTCCTTAGAAAACTTGGAATGGAACCACGATTTGACCCAGCTATCCCATTCCTTGGTCTAGACCCAAAGGACTTAAAATCAGCATACTATAGTAACACAGACACATCCATATTCATAGCAGTTAAATTCACAATAGCTAAACTATGGAAGCAACCTAGATGCATCTCAATAGATGAATGGATAAAGAAACTGTGGTGAATATACATAATGGAATATTACTCCTTATTAAAAGAGAATAAAATCATGGCATTTGCAGGTAAATGGATGGAGTTGGAGAATATCATGCTAAGTGAAATAAGCTCATCCCAAAAAACCAAAGGCTGAATGTTCTCTTTGATAAGTGGATGCTGATCCATAATGAGGAGGGAGGAGGAATGGGAAAAATGGAGGAACTGTGATTGGGCAAAGGGAAGGGAGGGTGGGTAGGGTGTATGGGGGCAGGAAAGATGGTGGAATGGGATGAACACCATTACCCTAGGTACATGTGTGACTGCACGTATGGTGTGAAGCTACATTGTGCACAACCACTGAAATGAAAAGGTGTGCTACAATTATGTTCAATCAATCAAAATGCATTCTGCTGTCATATATACCTAGTTAAAATAAATTAATTAATTTGAAAAAAAATGAGCCGTTAATTTTCTTTTTTTAGAAAAAAAATGCTCAGGTAAAATTTAACGTATGTAGGACCACTGTGTTATCACAGTTACAGACCCCAACTCAAAGGCATACACTCTAGGATTTTCCATAATAAGCAATATTTTATTGAGATAGCCTTAGTCACCTGCACTTGCCATGTTCTACCTTCTTGTTCAGAGATGGATTTAGGGAAGAGGATAAGATAGGATTCAGTCCTCTGATGCAGGATACTTCTGGAACATACTTCTTGCTATGAAAAGAGATGCCATAATAGGTTTCCCCTGGGGCACTGGAACATGTTACATCACAGAGGATCCCTGCTATAGCCTGAGGGGCAACATGACCCTGGCAGGACACAGTGACAGGAGAAGTGTAAGAACCTAGGCCATGAGTACAATGGATCACAGACTTATCCAAAACTTGGGGTGTTTCATGTTAGTTGAAACAGTAAGATTTTTCTATTTTGTTAAGGCTATTTGAGTCAGGGTGTTCTGTTATCTAATTAATCCTTATCATGATCCTGCAAGGTAAAGTGAGCTTGTACTTCTGATTTACAGAGACAAATGAGTCTCATCTAGGCCAAGAGGCCAAGGGTGCACAGTGAGTAAAGGATTCAGCCAGGATCTGAATGTGTACCATCTGGATACAAAAGCAGAGCTCCTCTTTATTCCTTTAATTTTTTAATTGACAAACATTGTATGTATTTGTGGTACACAACATAATGTTTTTGAAATTTGCACAGATTGAGGAATGGCTATGTGAAGTAAATTGTGTATTTTCTCACATACTTAGTTTTTGTGTGTGCTAATAAGATTTGAAATATACTCTCTCAGCAATTCTCAGTAACAAAATATTGTTATTAACGATAGTTCTCATGATGGACCAAAAACAAACAAACAAACAAACAAAAGAAAAACAATCCCATAAACTAATTTGTTCTTCCTGTTTAAAGGAAACTTTGTGTCCTCTGCCCACCATCTCCCCAACCTTGCCCTCCCAGCCTCTGGTAACTGCAATTCTACTCTCTGCTGTATCAGTTGGTTATGGTTTGGCTCTTTCACTCTCCTTGGAAAGCTGCTGTGTTGTGAGTGTGCTCCCCAGTGCCGCGGGGTTTGGAGGCGGGGCTTTAAGGCAATAATTGGGTTATGAGAGCTGTAACACCATTGGTGGATTAGTGCATTCTGTGGATTAATAATTTGAATGGACTTCTCGTGGTAGCCCTGGGCGGGTGGGGTGTGGTTGGAGGAAATAGGTCTCTGGGGACATGGCCAGGACTACATCTGTCCCTGGCTCCTTCCTCCAGCTCTCTGCTTTCCCACTGCCATGAGCTGAACAGATTTCCTCTACCAGATCCTCCGACATTATGCTCTTTCTCACGTTAGGTCCAGAGCAATGCAGTTGGTTAACCATGAACTCAACCTCTGAAACTATGAGCTCAAATAAACTTTTCCTCCTCTAAGTTCTTCTTGTCAGGTATTCTGGCCACAATGATAAAAAATCAAATATTACACCAACTTTTTGAGATTCCACATACAAGTAACTCCACACAGAAATCGTATTTCTGTGACTAGCTTATTTTACTTAATATCTTCCAGGTTCATCTGCATTGTCAAAAAAGACAGAATTTCCATTTTTTTGAGACTGAAGAGAATTCCACATGTATATATGTAAAGTGTGTGAGTATGACATTTGCTTTATCCATTCATCAACTGATGAGTACTTAGATCAGTTCCATATCTTAAATAATGTAAATAACGTTATAATCAACATGGGAAATGCAAGATATCTCTTTGACATAATAATTTCATTTCTAAAAGGGCAATAGCATGATCACATGATAAGTCTAATTTTACTCTTTTGAAAAACCCCGTATTTTTCCATTAGAGCTGTGCTAATTTGCATTCCCACAGAGGGTACCAGGGGTCCCTTCCCTCCACATCCTTGATAACCACCATCCTAACAGGTATGAAGTTCTAATATACATTTGAGTTCTAATATACATTTCGCTAATGATCAATGATGTTGATTTTTTGTTGTATACCTATGGGTCAATTGTGTGTATCATTTAAAAAGAAAAAAACCTATTCTAGTCCTTTGTCCAATTTTAGTTGGATTATTTGTTTTCTCACTATCCAGTTATCTGAGTTCCTAAACTGAAATAAATTATTTAAGTCCAAAGTGCTTTCAGAGTAGATTTTCTGTTGCCAGAGAAGTATTTTCCAAAAAGTTAATAGTTATCAACATTTGAGAGCATCCTTGGAATAAAACTCAGTACAAAGTTCTGCACATGCTGATCTGTCTTTATTCAAGCATTTTCTCTATCCACTTGAAAGATTTGAGAAGCACCACCAATGCTTGCAAGCGAGGATAGGATCCCAGGCTCACATGCATCACGCCATTCCCAGGACAGAGTTTCTCCCTGCTGAGACCCTGCTCATGGTGCTGCTGGTGTCCTACAGAGTTGTGACCAGAGGAGCAGATCTTCAGTGTAGGTGCCTTGGGTATAGGTGCTGGGGCAACAAGCTTAGGTGCTCAGGGTGGGCACGTTAGCTAGTCATGTAAAAGGCAAAGCTTTTGGTAGATGAAGAGGTTTCCTACGGGAGAAATAAGAGGAGGGGGCTTGCAGAGTTTTGCAAATTTCTGTTAGAATTTCTTAAGACAATTTCATTACTAAAACAAATACAGTTGCAAAAATAAGAAAACTATGTATTATGGATCAAAGTAAAAAGCTCCAAACACTGTCTAACTCTGTGATTTCAGGGACAGGGTAGGAAATAATGACAAACAGTGGCTTCAAAGCACCTTTTACACAAAGTGCAAAAGAGTGACTTAAAAACACTCCACCTGACAAGACCTGTCTGATGCAGAATAAGTTCTCTGTTGCCAAGAGAAGGCAGGAAACCCATGTCACCCTCTCAGCCAGTATTTCTCTAGAGACCAGGCTTCCAGAACCCAACCAAGTCCAGGTGTTCTGTGAGAAACTCTGAGAGCAGTCGTCATACCTCAACCTCACAAAGATTTTATCATTGATGCACTTTGATGTCCCTCACCATGGCGAGCACCAGGTAAAATGTCTATTTATGCCAGCCCTGTTCTGAGCTGCGTAATACGTCGTAGCTGCAAACTCTGAATCAACAGAAATGACTCTTAGTCCAGTTCTGCTCACGTGTGCTTCATGTACAACCTCCCCACCACTGCCCTGGCGAGACTGTGGGGGTTCCTTACTTTGACAATATCAACAGCTACCCTAAATCCACATCTATGTCACCACTAGACAGACAGAAACACTCATCTTCTCTTCGGCATCCACAAAGTAATTCAAATAACAAAAAAGTAGTTTGTCTAATTATCCTCAGGTGTCTGAACAGAAGTGACATTTCACCAGGTGTTAGAGTTTGTAAACAAGTCTGGATGGCATCTGGCATTTTGCCAGAGGGAGTGGTTTGTGAAGTAACACCAGCGAGCCATTAAATGTGGAGATTTCTTATTGGTTGACCGCTGTAGCTGTATCTAGTTTATGTTAATTAGATAAGCTGTGTGGAATGTATAAATATCCCTCCTGTCCTACAATAAATGGCTCCCACTTCTGCTGTATCAATCTACACAAGTTGCTCGTCGCCCCCCCGGTTATTTTGCTGCAGCCTGACTGCGGCAGATGGTGGCCCATACTGGGAGCCCTGAGACACTCGAGGGTAAGTGATGAAAAAAATATCTGCTTATCCATAGATAGGATTGGAGCAAATCTGCTTGTCCCTAGGCAAATAGGGTGAGAGGAAAAATGGCCATTTTAAGAAGATGAAGAAGATTGATACAGTATGTTTGTGTCTTGTTTTGTCTTGAAATGTTGTATTGTCTTTGTGACGAAAATATGGAAGGGGTGTTAAGTAAATTACTAAGGGAAGGAGGCACCCCAGTAGAACCAAGAGCAGTTAGGGCATGTATTGATGGAAGCCCAGGAACTCTAGTCAGAAAGTAGAAAGTTCAGAGAAGGAAGGACTATCAGGAAAAAAGTTGCAGCAAAAGGCTATTACTGAATACTTTTCTTTACCGGAGGGTGCGTGAATAGGTGTGGCGGCTACCACGTGCATGAACCGGTCATGGCGCAGCAAGGACTTTCCCTGCCCCCCTGCCTGGGGAGTGGGACACCACTGCGAGAGCCTAAATCCAGACCTGACCCAGAGGCACAGTCTCACAGGCTCTTGCTCCCTGTGCCCAGTGGCAGTTTCTGGAACACTCCCTGGGGCCATCTAGGGCTGCCCAGGATACTGCAGGTGGAAGACAGCCTGCATCCCTGAAGTTTGATCATTTCCAAGGCCAGGAACTACAATGGTTCTCCACACCTGGAAGCTAATGAATAATGAGCACTATTAAGGCTTATTTCAAATGTAAAAAACCTTGAGATAATATACTAAATTGTTCAGAAGATTGTTTTCTTAGTAGAATACTACAGGATTTTCTTTAGCCATCCGGAGTTACTGCCTTCATCCCAGTGCTGGTGAGGATGAGGGTGGAAGAATTTCCAGTGTTACTGAGAACAGGATGAGACTTCGGATCAAGCTAGCTGCCTGCAGAACTTACCTGGACTGTGATTTACCTGGACTGTGAATTAATCTATTTAGACACTGCTTTACCTGGACTGGGACAACAAACTGTAATCTACAACAAATTGTAACTCGGTATCTTTGCTAATGGTGTCATTGCTGGTATAATATTTCCAAGAGCTTCTTGCAAGGAGCCATCAATTGGCTTGGTATTGTGGCATTTTGTATCCTCTCCTTCTGCTTGTAGCAGGTTATTTATGGTGTTTGTGTAAAAACCACTATGGGGTTGTTATTTAAATTAAACAAAAGGGGGAAATGCTAGAGTCTGTAAACAAGTCTGGATAGTGCCTGGCATTTTGCCAGAAGGAGTGGGTTGTGAAGTAATGCCAGCGAGCCATTAAGTGTGAAGATTTCTTATTGGTTGACTGCTGTATCTAGTTTATGTTAATTAGATAAGTTGTGTGGAATGTATAAATACCCTTCCTGTCCTACAATAAATGGCTCCCACTCCTGCTATATCAATCTACACAAGTTGCTCGTCACCCCCTGGTTATTTTGCTGCAGCTGGACTGCATCAACCAGGTACTTCTAGGATTAGGAAAGCAAAGACAAAAGAAATCTATGTACGGGCTGGAGAGGTGACACAACATCACTCTTGGTGCATGATAATGCTGGGAAGGTTGAGGACAAAGCAAACTGGAATGAGCCTATTTTACTGGGTCTTTTCTGTCTGCTTCTCAGACAGAAAAGACCCTGTCCACCTGTGAATGTCAGTCCCGTCTCCCACCCAGCTGAATTCAAGAGAATCAGTGAGTTCAGGTTGTGCATAAAGTCTCTCCATTCTCAGCACAACATGCCAACAGGGAACTTCAGGACATGGCGCTGTTGAAGGAAGATGAGTCTCAGCACTGCATCTGGCCTGAGAGCTGCCATTGCTTGGCCTCTGGCACAATAGTTTTCTTGACAGTGGGATTCCAATGCCAGGAGGGAGAAACTGAGGTGGGTTCTATTTTTTTCATTTTGTTGTTTTTTCCAATGTGTCAAACCACCTTACAAACTCATAAATTGGTGCCTTGTGGATATTGTGTTCTTCCTGGCTCTCGAAGGACTCTAAGATAAACAAGTGCATGCTTCATCACAGTTGTGATTGAGCAAGCTCTGCCTTCCTGGAGAAGGAATCTGGGGTCAGGCAAGCGGCGTGCTGGGAATGATTACTGATGTTCTCCTTGGACAGATACTACAGACCTGTCTGGCTGTTGTAGTTCAAATCCAAAGTTCCTAGCTGGTCCTGAATGTTTTCAAATCCCAATATGACTGTCCTTTTTCAACCACCAATGTTGCATAATCCATGTTCAGGGAACACAGCCTTAGGGATTCTTTTTTCTGGAAAGCTTTATGCCCTATTGAAACAGCTCTCTTGAAACCTCCAGTGGATGATCTCTGGCTCTCATTTGAAGATGTTGGGGAAAGTCTTCATGGATGAGGAACTATGGCTAAACAGAAGCTGCAGAGAACCAGCAAGGCCTCCTCTCAGCATTGTGACTGCAGTTGGAGACAGAATGATCTGCCCTAAATAGAAGCAGGCGACTCTCAATATGTAGCAGCTTATTTTAACCATCATAGGCTTCATATGCTACCCTTGTCCTTCCCACATTGAATTGGTTGTCTGAATTTCACAGTGGGACAGGATGCAATATTAAAATAAGCAACTTTAATATATAGACAGCCTTTCCAACCAGCCCCCAGATAAGCTTGCCAAAGTAGATTGCAAACCCTGCCTATAACAAAAGAGTCCCAGGTTCAATTAAATGCCTCACAGGTGGGAGGTCTGGTTACCATTCAAGAGTTCAGAATAGCCCACACAATATACAAAGGTAGAGATTTCTTTGGAAACTGGATTTAAGTCTTGTTTAGATTTCTGAGCCTGAGGATTCTGTGTGCCAATCTACTGAGCCATCAGGGTCCCATTCAACACCTTCACAGGGAGCCCAGAATGAGTTGGTGGCCATCTTCTGGCTTCCTGGGGCTGAGGTCACATATGCTTCACTTCATAACAACTCTCACATGCCACAGTGATTATCAAAGTTTAAATGAAAGGAAAATATCCACATTGGAAGACTCTGACATGTCTGACATAATGTGATGTACATTTTCTTGGTGGTCCACAAACCTCAGGCACCTGATCTATCATATCTACTCTCTTTGCTGTGCATGCCATCTGTGATACCTCTGAGTGTCTAACATTTCTAAGACACTTCTGGGGGCCCTGCATTGTGGCTCCTAGCCCGCAGAGAGCTCTCTGAAAAGAACCAGGGATTATTTGTAGGCTGTCAGCAGCGAGACTGAAATACACTGGTAATCATATAGATTGGCACCACCCAGAGACCACCACCTTGGGGAACCAAGTTCTCCCCAGGAAGCTCAAGTCTGAAGGACATAAGCAGAGGCAGGCCTTCACTGGTCAATCAGCACACTGCATCCTCCTATCAGCACTGATTGGTTCAGCAATAGTCAGCTGATTCAATTTCGGCCAATGAAATACGCGGAGACCAGCTCCCTTCACAGCCCCCTCTGCAGGTGCCTGGGAACTCCAGGTTCTCCAGGGCTATGGTCAGTGGATGAGTTTAGGTGGATCTGTGGGAAGAAACTTGTGAAGTCAGTTCTGTAATTTCATTTTGTTTTTAGAGGAGGGGGCTGTCATCAGCTATTGAACCCAGGACGCTCAACCACTAAGCCACATCCCAAACCTTTTTTTAAATATTTTATTTAGAGACAAGGTCTTCCTAAGTTGCTAAGCTTTGAACTCATGCTCCTCCTGCCTCAGCCTCCCTAGCCACTGGGATTACAGGAGTGCATCACCAAGCCCAGCCTGGTTCTGTAATTTTGGTCAGATCACACTCAAGAGCAATCTTACTCTAGACACCCTCATTATGTAATGCAAACACTTCGCTTTTCTTGCTTAAGCAACTGTGCCATTTAACTGCTTCATAACTTGCACCTATTAGCACTGTTGGTACAAGATCCATGTCAATCCTGGAGCATCTCTGTCATTTTGTAATGCTTCAACTTGGAGAAACACTGAGCATTCCAAAAAAGGACATATGTGGGGCAACTAATTAAGAAGTGATCATGGTTTTAGTCTCACTTTAAGCATCAACATATTTACAGAGGCTCATGGGTTAGTGACTTTTGTTGTTGAACATGTAGAGATACTCCCCAACCTATAATGGGGGTTGTTTCCCAATAAAGACATCACAAATTGAAAATATCCTGAGTTGAAAATGAATTTAATATATCTCACTTACTGAAGATCATAGCTCAGTGAAACTGTGGTTCAACCTTGGATTGCGTGGCTGGGTGGCAGCAGCCATTCATCATAAAGGGAGGGTATGGGATCTGTCTAGCACCAGGAAAGATCAAAACTGAAGATGAAAAGGCACATCCCTTCTCCACCATTGCAAAATCAAAACTCAAATGTTAAACCATAGTTCACAGGAACCCTCCTATCTGCTAGGTGTCTTCTAGCTGGTCACGCTTGGAGGTGACCTTGCCAGAGAACTCAGGCCTCTCTTTTAATTCATTATCTGGAGATCAACTACTCAGTACATACAGTGCACTTCTGGAGGAATAAAGACAATTATCACAGCAGTTTCACATCTTATGCAATATTTCCCAAAATAAATCCAATTTGAGGATGAAACTCAGGGCGTTTCCCCCTCTCTGGAGTGGTGTCCCTGACCCTGCTTCTCCCCATTTCCAGCGAGGTGCTTAGGGGCGCCATTCACAAGGCTCTTCCTAGCCTCCCCCTGTTTTCTTCTCTCTGGACATACTTAAAATCTATGACACTCAAGCTATAGGTTTATTTTTTCATCTGTTCAATGTTCGAATTCACATTTACCCCCTTTCACCAGAATTTTCTTATCATTTACTGTCTCTATTCTTGTATTGCTGGCATTAGCTATTACGATACATGCCCCTTGTCTGCTGCCTATATTTCATTTTTCTCATTTGTTTCATTGTTCATTGTTAAATTATTTTTGTCTTGGATCTTCTGCAGCCCACTTTAGATTGAAAACCAGAGCCATTGCTATATAACAGGCAACAATACAGTGAAGATTTTCACCTCTGTGCTTTCTCTGCAGAGGCGGCCCCTCCCTCCTCCCTCAGCCTGCTCCTCCCATCTCTCAGCCTGAAGCTCACCCTACAGTGATATCTACCCTCTCCCCCAAGTGCACTGAGCATTCTGCAAATAGCTAAGGCTCTGCCACTGAAATATTTTCTCCATGATCTTCTGGTCAGAAGCCCTCTATGTGCTCTCATTTTGTATTTTGAGACCCTTTCATTCTTTTTCCAAATCACCAAAATAGTTTCTTGTAACCCTTTGATGAGCTAAAATAGCACTTTGTGCCAATTTTACCTGTGAGTTTAGTAAACTGCACTGTAAGCCTTTCAGAGCAGAAGAAAAGGCATCATTTCATCATTTTCATCACTCAGCATGGTGAAAGACACCAGGTGTGTGACTGACAGGTGAGGAAATGAATGGATGAAAGTAGGAAGGAAGCCCTTGTACTTCCTCCTTGGCCTACTGGCAGTGTGAGCCAATCAGAGCCCCCAGAATCCTCCCACACAGGCAGCTGAGCAGGCCCTGGCAATGGCTGACCACACCCTCCATCCGAGTGTGTGATCTGAACTTGGAGGGGACCATCCTGCTCCTTTCTGTCCAGAGTTACAGGAAAGAGCCTTGAGGTGCCCGTGGCAGCTTGGGGAGGCTTCCTGGAGAGGAACAGAAGTGAAGGGTGCAGTCTGTCTCATGTCTAGTCCTGTCACCCCCAAGGCCCAACCTGTGACCTTGCTCACCAGTTCCCTCCCCACCTCTTCTCTACATTATTCTCATCTGAGGACAGTTTTCCTTCTGGGAGACATTCAGCAACATCCGGAGGCAGTTTTGGTGGTCGCAGCTCAGGGGAGTGTTGCCACTGGCATCAGCAGGCAGAGGCTGGCATGCTGGCAGCTGGCCACCAAGCACAGGGTGGGCCCCTGCACACACCAAGAATCATCGTCCTAAAATGGCAGGCTGAGGAGCCCTGAGCCCCTCACTCCTCACTCACAACAATGATCCTAACTGGCACATTTATATCAGATTCCTTAGGGCCATGCCTGGCATGGAAGGCTGCACCCACCCGGGGAGGCCCCCACCAGGTGAAGTGTGCACCTCCCCAAAACTCATCCTGCAAAGGGGAAGGTGGACATCAGGAGTCCTGACTGTCACTTGCCCCTGGTTAAAGAATCCAGAGCCAAGGGGACAGGAGGAGCCTCCTCCTCAAGCTCACTCGAGGCACACCGCCTGGGCAGGGATCCGTCTCTCTAAATGTTTTTGTCCTGTCTTTGTTTCTGTGCCTGGGGGTGTTCTGTTTCTCTGTGCCCTCCTCTTTAGCATGATGGGAAATGCCACGCTGCTCTTGGTGCCTGCACTCTGGTTTCAGGCAGAAGTGTTCCTCTCCAAGCCAGGAAATCCCAGCTCACTCTAGACACTAGTAGGCCACGAACATTCCACCCAGTGCTCCAGCACCCATCTTGAAAGGGACATACCCCATGATTTGTGGCCCTGACCACAAATACCACACCTGATTGAAAAATCCCTTGAGGTCCATTAAAGGATTCCTTAATGTATCAAATAAGAAATGGTTGATTTAGATCACGAATAGGAAAATACAGACTCTGGAGCTGTGCAAATTAGGCCAATTTTCTTGCTTAATACCAGAATATGCTCATGGGGCACTGGATAGAGCCTTGGCCTGGTGTAGGAAATGGAGGGGAGCTTGCTCATCTCTAAGGGCTGCTCTGCCATGGCTTGCACTTAGCAATCCCTCTTGGCTGCTGCAAAGGGAGGCCCTGGGAAGGAGCTTAGGAAACTCTGTACTTCTCACTGTGGTCCTCAAACACCCTCCAATGCAACAGAGGAAGTACTTTGAAAAGATTAAGAAGCAAGGCTTAGAAGTGTTAAGCAACTTTCCCCAGTGACTGGGAGTGAGTGTCACTGGGCTGAGTCTTGCAGGGCGTCTTTGTCCTTATTTACCAACACACAGCCTCCATTGTACAGATGGTTGGAAATGCACCATCAGCGACATGAACAGAAATGGAGGAAAAAAAAGTGTTGTAATCCGATGGTGAGTAGAAAACATGGGTGTAGAATCAGAGAAGAAGCAGCGGGGAGCCTTGTTGTGCAGGGAGCCATGTTGTGGATAGGGCCAGGGCTGGGATTCAAACAACACAACCTCTATGACAATGTAACCAACCAATAGGGAGCAAATAAAAATGCCTCTGGGGACTCCCGGGGAGCAGGAGGGTGAAGCAGGTTTCAGCCTTCTCAGAACTGAGCAGAGTGCAAATATAAATGTGTCCAAGTGGCTCATGGGCTGCCATCCCTCTAGGGCTCTCTGTACATCCCTCAGCCACATTTAGCAAGGGAAAAGGTCACCACTGAACTTATCATCAACTGGAAGAGGAGTTCTTCAATCATAGAACTCCGCTTTCTATACACATCTTTAAATGCACCCTGCTCTCTCCTCTAAAGCTTGGCATTAAACCTTAAAATCTTCCAGGGAAAGATCAGGCCCTTCTAGATGGAGGCAGAGGGGCACCAAGCTCCACAGCGGTCAGCTGAGCTTAATCTGCCAAGCTCAGAGGGGGCAGAGAGGTACCAACAGAGAAGGGGCTGACAGTCTCACCTCTGAGCATCCAAACAACCCTTTGCAACCAAACAATGGTCATAAAGGGGAAATTTGACAACCTTAAACTATAATAGTGGCCTACAAAATCCAGCAAAGGGCTGAACAGAGCTAAGCTGTGCTGGCTCACCATTCCGCTCTCAGAGCACCAGGAAAATGCCCTCACTTAGTGCAGAGACACTCGGGAGCCCAGAAAATTGTTCCTAGGAGAAACTAGGATAATAATTATGAGTTTCTGTTTCATTATTTGCATCTTGCAAATTGCCACATGTACGAAATGCATTACCCACCATCGTGTTCCATTTTCCTTAAGAGCCCCGAAAACACAAACATTATTTGACTGGCTTGCTGATGATTAATGAAATTATATTATATTTATATAGCAGCAGGGCTTGGTGAGTGGCCTAAGCTTAGCTTTTCGTGTAACAGAAAGAAGCCAAGGTGCTCAGAGTTGAATTGACTGCTGAAGGTCACAGTCGGGAGCCAGGAGGAGAACCTTGGGTCTCTGTATCAGAGGCAGATCAAAGAAGCAGTTATGTGCAGGGACAGCGGAACCACAGGTACTGGGTCCTGATTCCAGCTCTGTCTATCACCTGGGAAATCCTAGCCCAGTCAACATAACCTTCTGTCACTCAATTTCCTCATCTATAAAATGGGGATAATGACATCATCCATCCCACCCTCCAGAATTATAGAACCTTAAATGGCCTTTGGGAAGGGAGCTCCTTGGAGCAGTGACTGGTCACTGTAATCATCCAGAGATAGCAGCTGTGATCTGCTCTCCTGCTCTTTGTGCCGTCCGGTGCGGCAGGTTTAAGAGCACAGGGGTGATGGAAGAGAAATTGTTTGACTGTCCACTAATCTCTGCTTCTTTGAGTAAAATCATTCTGATGTTTTTCTGGGAAGCTCAGCTTCCCAACTCAGCCTGCACTGTTTGGTCTGCTGGGTCCAGGAGGCGGGGTCAGCTCAACCAAGCACCACCCATGCCCCTGTGCAAAGTGCTTGCTTTAGAGTCAAGCATAGGTCCTGAATCCTCCTATCAGACCAGACCCAGGCCTGGTACTGAAACTCTCAGGAGTCAGAAGTCCTTTTCAATCTGGGGTGCTCAGCCTGGGGCCTGGGCCCCACAAGGGTCATGGCTATCCTAACCAAGGGGATGCAGAGCCTATGTTGGGGACAGTCAGAGTACCTGTTCGTGACCTGAGATCCAGCTGGACCATTTAGTGACATGTGCTGATGCCCCATCACTTCCCTCCATCCACCTTGAGTTGCATTTCTGGCCCAAGAAACTGAAGAAATCCCTGTTGCTTTCATCATAGGTTCTGCAGGAGCTCAGAAGAAGGGGACAGGAAGCTGTCTAACTCCGAACATGGCCGGTGTTTATACTCTGAGCTGAGCCTGAAACAGGACTCTAGTTTGTCTTTTCATGAGCACAAAATAAACTTTTCTCCAAAAGTGAGGACAGTGTTGGAAAGGGTGGGAGGTCAGAGGCAAGCTCAAGATGGCTGGAAGCCCCCAAGTGAGACGAGGCCAAGGGGAAGAGGCGATCTTGAGGTGATGCCACTGAGTGACAGGAAGCCAGGGTTGTGCAGCTTCAAGATGCTGTGTCCAGGGATTTCACTGAGGAATGCTGCTTCTTACTGGAGGTAGCCAAAATTGGAGCAAAACCAGAACTAAACACTTAGTACTGAAGTTAATCTACGCAGCAGGAACAAAAGGTGAAGAAGGAAGCATTGTCTGGGAGCCAGCCAGCGAGCACACAGGCCACATCTCCAGTTACAAGGAAAATAGGCCAGGTGCAGTGGTGCAGGACTGAAATTCCAGCAGCTCACGAGGCTGAGTCAGGAGCATCTCAAGTTCCAGGCCAGCTTTAGCAACTTAGCAAGGACTTAAGTAACTTAGCTAGATCCTGTCTCTAAGTAAAATACAAAAAAAGGGGGGCTGGGGATGTGGCTCCATGGTTAAGTACACCTGAGTTCAATCCCTGATACCAAAAAAAAAAAAAAAAAAAAAAAAAGGAAATATAGGTGGCTACATTACTGAATGAAGTAAAAATTAAGCGATAGCTTGCATGAGAATTTCTGTTTAAGTGCCACGTCTGCGCAGGAGGTGCTTCAAACATTTCTGGATGTTCTGCACACTTCCACACTTCCTTCCAAGCCCACAGCACCACCAGCTGCTCCCTCTGAAACATTATTCTAAGCCATGTTGAGACAGGGCCCACTGTAGGGACAAAGGGCAGATGTGCTCCCAAGGCCTTAACCTATGGCCTACTGCCTGTTAGAAGTGCCCTCCACTCCACACATTCTTATCAACCACAAAATCAGGTGCATCATGGGTACCAGTGAAGCCAGATTTAAAGTTCAGTAGTTAGTGTAGTTAGGTAAATCGGGTCTAATATCGAGTGAAATCTAAAATGGAGGCCATGCTGGGAATGACTCAGGGAAAATGCAGGACAATTCATGGAATGTCAGTGAAGTCCCGAAAAGGCCCTATGCCAAAATCCACCTCAAAGAAGTGTTAATGAACAGCCCCCAGCAGATTTGAAGATAGCCCATCACAAAGAAGTGATAATGAAGTCCTTCCTGCTCAGACTACTTCTTTGGCCCACAGGTGTCCCACGCCTTGGGCCTTCCAACCTACATTCCATCACCAAACCTATAAAAAGGGGAAACAACAGCACTTCCACCTCTGGGGTCCCCTTCTTCCTCTGGGAGAAGTCTTTTCTGCTGTCCTTTAATAAACTTCTAATTTCTACTCTGACCTTGCCTCGGCATGCTTCTTTGGTGTTATTCTTCAACATCGGGGAAGCAAGGACTCGTCACCGGTCGACAGTGGTAACACCAGGATGCCTTTACTATAAAAACACCAAAGTCACCTAAATGAGAGAATTAACCTATTGGGACCACCACAGAAGGACCAGAAGACAGCGCAGCCTGGGCCGCTTGACCCACTGGCATCTAGGCTGGCTGCCTCTCCCACCCCGCCTCAAGCTCACTCAGCCACTCCAGCAGCCCAACCTGATCCCAAGGCAGGGTGTCTGCAGGAGGGGAAGGGAAGGGAAAGGCAGGGCAACCCAGGATTCCTCTTCTTTCCCCAGCAAGACAAAGGCAGAGAAGGCAAGGTGGGTAGAACATGCATGAAGCAATGAAACAGGACTGATTGGAGTCGTTTTATGTAACGTCTCCATTATTCTAGTAAGAAGAAAATGCAAATGAAGGTGTGCAGATGAAATCCCAATTGCTTAATTTGAGAGGTTCTGTGTGTACATCACATTGTTATGTCTGTCTTTGAGACTGTCTCTGTGCAAAGTGAACATAAATAGTAAAATTCATATGAATAATTCAAATTGTCAATATTCTTTAATAATATTAAATAGCAAATTTAAAACATCATGCCAATTTAAGAGAGGAGAACCTGTGGAAGCAAGAAAAACACTGTATAACTTAGAACCTTTGACAAGTGTTTTCCAGGCTCATTGAAGAAAGGGAACTGCATTTTTATTTTATCCCATGAACTTTGGAGCCTACTCTAACCACAGACTGACATAATGCTTGCAAAATACAGATGTGATGGACCTTCTGTGTATCCAGAGGTGGCCTGGCTGTCCCTTCCTAGAGCACAGAAGCTGTGTTTTTATATGCATTGTGCCATGTTTCAGCTGAACATCAACTGCTGTGTTCTGCTCATCCTTGTCTGTCACTTGCATTTAAGTTCCTGCAGGTCTGGGTCTGACTCCCACAGTAGTCAGAAGCACATTAAATGTTGGGTGTCTTGAAATTTTCTCCCCAACCAGGCTGCAAAACTCTTGCAAGGATTTCATGTCCACTTTCAATGCCTGGAGTGGTGCACACTGCTGCAGGCTGGACGGCGGGGCCCGCGTGAGCCTTGGCTCCGCTTCTGCCCGCTGCTGTTTTCACCTGCTGCCTTCCTGCTGGGCGCTTTCGCGGGTCGCTGTCAGTGCACGCCGGCTTGCGATGCTGCAATCCGGCTGAGCACAAAAACACAAGCCAGATGGAACTGAAACAAAGTTTTATTTTGTGAGAGGCCGTGTGCGTCCCCCTAACAAGCCGGTCCACACACCCACACACGTGTGTCCCTACCGGACCCGGGGGGCTCCACTTCCCCCGGAACACCCTCCTACCATCCTTCCCCAACCAATGGGAACTCTCCAGGAGTCTTGTAACTTGAGTCCCCAAATGGGCCTAAGTGAACAGTAGGAGCCCAATTTCCATATGAATGTAATACTTTGCAGTGGCTCCTAGCATCTGCCCCCTTCTGTTTAATTAAGCAATGGCAATGTGGCTAGGGACCGTGCCTGGTAGGTTGTCCAATTTAACATGTGGTTCTTACCCGTCATGGGAGAACTGACTTTTACACGTCAGTTTCCTGTCTTAGGTTGAATCCACTGTAATCAGATCAACCCGTCACTGACTACCGGTCTAGCATAGCCATGCTTGTGGATAGGCCTAAGCACCAGTGGGGGGGTGAGGTTCTTGCCTCACCTCTGTTGGCCCCCAAATTTAACTTTGGTGCCAGTGGGGGGGTGAGGTTCTTGCCTCACCTCTGTTGGCCCCCAAGTTTTAGACCATCACTAGTAGAAGGGAGGAAGATACAGAAATGCCACGACACCAAGCCAATTGACGGCTCCTTAGGAAGAACAGTAACACTGGTGACACAGTAGCTAAGATATTTCAGCACTACCATAATTCACTGTATCAACAAATAGAGCACAATGCATACAGGTGATACATAGTCCAGGCAAGTTGTGTAAGCAGTTCAAAGTGGAGGAGTCTATCAATATGTCCATTTCCTCCCAAAGTAAATTAAGTCCTTGATTGAGCAGTTCAAAGTGGAGGAGTCTGTCAATATGTCCATTTTCTCCCAAAGTAAATTAAGTCCTTGATTGAGGATACTTATTGAGTTATATTGATTGATGTATCAGTTTATATAGTTTACTGTGATAGCTATCATAGAAGTTGTAGTTTGGTTTTATCTTAGTCTTCACCGGCATTGGGATGGAGATGGGAATTCTGGCCATGGTGCTAAAGAGACATTATCTTGAACAGAATTGTTAAATATAATGAAAAGGAAAGGTGAAAGTAAACAAACAGATCTGTTAACCACCTTTAAAAGCAAAATTTATAACAGCTGTTTACCTAATTTAAATTAAACCATATAAGTCACGTGATTTTTTTTTTTTTTTTTTTTTTTTTTTTTTTTTTTTTTGGATCCATTTATATCTATTTATACATGAGCGCTCCTTATAAATGAAATATGGACATACACACATACAGACATACAACACAAAACAGTGCATACATAACATAGAACATATAGGACAATAGTAAATAAAGGTCTTGTAGCTATACCTAGGTGAAATCTCCATTGCAATGTTTAAAAACTTTACAGTTAAAAAAAAATAAAACACAGTCAAAAAATAAAACTGATCAGAAAAACATTAACCTAGGTTTGTATGAGCTCAAAAAGAAAGAGAAAATAAATAAATAAATAAAATAGAACCTTATGATGTGGGAAAAATGTAATAATAAAATAGATATTGAAAAAGGCACCGTGGTAAATCACTGTTGTAGATGTAAGAATAGCCAAGCTGGAGCTCTGGATATCAGCTGTTATGGATTTGAGTCAAATCATCTTCTTTTTCTGTAGAAATTGTTTTAGTTAATCTCTCTGGAATCCAAATTGGTTGCTGTTCCTCCTGTGGAAAAACACAGACGGAGCCCCGACTCCAGACTATTACTGGGTCCGGACCTTTCCATTGTCCTGTTAGAATATCTTTCCAAAGTACCTTAGGCTTATGTACATTTTTCGGATACATATGTCTTTCCGCAGCACTAAGTCCTGATGAATCCAAATTTAGAAAGTTTAGAGTAAAAAGGGTTATTTTAAGTTTATCTTTGGGGGATATATACCCTTTTCCAATTCCTTCCTTTTGTTTTAATAAGTACATTTTAATAGTTTGATGAGCTCTTTCAACTATGCCTTGACCCTGTGGATTGTATGGGATTCCTGTTATATGAGTAATGCCAAATGATGAGCAAAATTGTTTAAAAGAGTTAGACGTATAACCAGGAGCGTTATCAGTTTTTAACTGTTTAGGAACACCCACAGTGGCAAAATTTTGTAAGCAATGAGCTATAACATCTTTAGTTTTTTCTCCGGCATGAAGGGAGCCCATTAAAAATCCAGAAGAAGTATCAACTGTAACATGTAAATATTTTAATTTTCCAAATTCTGGCAAGTGTGTAACGTCCATCTGCCAAATATGGTTAGGTATCAGTCCTCTAGGATTGACTCCAAGATTAACTTGTGGTAAAAATGTCACACAATTTTGACATTGTTTTATTATATGTCTGGCTTGTTCCTTAGTTATTTTAAAACGTTTTTGTAAGGTATTAGCATTGACATGGAACCTTTTATGAAAATTTATAGCTTCTTCTATTGTGGAGAAAATATGTATGTCATGTGTAGATTTATCTGCTAGTTCATTACCCAAACTAAGGGCTCCAGGCAACCCTGTATGTGCCCTGATATGTCCAATAAAGAATGGATCTTTTCTGTCCCAGATTAGAGTTTGTATAGCAGAAAACAAAGAGAAAACAGTAGAGGAAGGAGAAATCCTACCAGCATCTTCAAGGGATGCTATAGCATTAACTACATACTGGCTATCAGAGAATAAATTAAATACAGAATCTTTGAACATCATAAAAGCTTGTAATACTGCATTGAGCTCTACCTTTTGAGCTGATTGTTTGGGTACTAAAAATGTAAAAGTTTGATCAGGGGTAACTACCGCTGCTGTACCATTGTTTGACCCATCAGTGAATATATTTGGAGCATTCATGATAGGGTTTTTTTTTGTCATTTTAGGAAAAACTACAGGATGCTTAGACCAAAAGGACAACAAGGGATTAGATGGCAAGTGATTATCAAATGAGACACTAGATTTACACATGATTATTGCCCAAGTATTTAACTCATTAGCTAACTCATCAATTTGATCCATAGTATATGGAGTAATAATTTTATTGGGAGAAATCCCAAACACTCCCTTCGCTGCTTTTATCCCTTTGAGTATTAATTGTCCTACAGCCTCAGGATATCTAGTAAGAATAGTATTAGGGGAATACGATAAATGTATCCACAATAATGGACCTTCTTGCCAAAATACTCCTGTAGGAATATTTTTTGTTGGTAGTACAATAAATAATAAAGGCAAACTTATATCAATTCTATCCAAATGCATATTTTCCATATATGTTTCAATGATTTTTAATGCCTTTCTTGCTTCAGGCGTTAACATGCGGGGTGAATTTGGATCTGATGGACCTTTTAGGATATCAAATAAGGGTCCTAATTCTCCTGTTGGTATGCCTAGGTAAGGCCTTATCCAGTTTATGTCTCCCAATAATTTTTGAAAGTCATTAAGTGATTTGAGTTGATCTACTCGTATTTGAATTTTTGGTGGACGGACCATGGTTGAGGATAATAAAACTCCTAAATAATTAATTGGAAAATTTAATTGTACTTTATCTATTGCTATGTCTAGATTATAATTTTTTAGTAAGTTTGTAAGTGTGGCATAACATTCTAGCAATGTGTTCTTATCTTTATGTGCTAATAACACATCATCCATATAGTGAAATATTTGTAGTTCAGGATTTTGATTTCTAAGTGGCTGGATTGCTTTATTAACATAAATTTGACACATAGTCGGGCTGTTCGCCATCCCCTGGGGTAAAACTTTCCACTCATATCTCTGATCAGGACCTTCATGATTTAGTGCAGGGATAGTAAATGCAAAATGTGGACTATCCTCGGGATGAATTGGAATTGAAAAGAAACAATCCTTAATATCTATAGTTAACACATGCCAGGTTTTTGGTAAAGCAGACAATTGGGGAATCCCTGATTGAGCAGGTCCCATAATAACCATCTCATTATTAATGGCTCTTAAATCTTGTAATAATCTCCATTTACCAGATTTCTTTTTAATGACAAAAATGGGAGTATTATGGGGAGATACGGAAGGTTGTAAATGTCCTTCCGCTAATTGTTGTTTGACCAGATCGTGGGCTACTTGTATCTTTTCTTTAGTCAGGGGCCACTGAGGAACCCACACTGGTCTTTCTGATTTCCATGTAATTTTGATTGTCTCAGTGGCCCTTTTTGAAAACCCAATCCATGTTTATTTATTTCTTGATCTATTTGAATTGGTGCTATCATATCTTGATCTTGTTTCCTTAATCCTTTTTCTTTTCTAAAGCCTTGTTTAGCCCTACTAGTGGGCGCGTTAGAATTGACGTTATTTGTTAATGTCAATCCTAATTGATCTAGGACATCCCGTCCCCATAAATTTATGGGAAGATGGTCCAATACATAAGGCTGTATAGTTCCTTCACATCCTTCAGGATCCCTCCAATCTAATACCATAGCACTTCTATGGGGGTTAGTTGCCACTCCTAGGCCTCGAAGCGTTTGAGTGGCTTGTTGCAATGGCCAGTGCTTTGGCCATTCCTGACGAGATATGATGCTGAGGTCAGCACCTGTGTCCAGCAGCCCATTAAAATCATGTCCTTGAATATTTAATTTTAGCATTGGGCGAGAATCTAAATTTAAAGAAAGCATAGCCCAATCTACACCTGTGGAGCCTAATCCCTTGGAACCTCTTTCTACATTACAACTGGAAAATTCATCATGTAGGCTGGGTATTATTAATAACTGTGCTATTCTATCTCCTGATGAAATTACGGATATACCTCTTGGAGAACTGGCTATAATTTTTATTTCACCCTCATAATCGGGATCAATTACCCCAGGACTTATCATAAGTCCTTTTAGTGTAGAAGAACTGCGTCCTAATAATAAGCCTACTGTTCCTTGGGGAAGAGGTCCTTTTATTCCTGTGGGAATGATTTGAACTCCCATCTCTGGAGTTAATACTGCTCTGGCAGAGGCACAGATGTCCAACCCTGCGCTCCCTCTAGTTTGTCTGATGAGGGATCTGATGGATAGTGCGTCCTGGGCACTACCTTGATGGTGCTGCTGGGTTCCTCCATTGCCCCGTATATTTGTGGCTTTGGGCCCCGGGGCATTGGGCCCTCCAATTCGTTTTTTGACAACGGGGCCTGATACCTTTCTCCACGATATTGTGGGTAGACACTTGGTCTTTGTCCATTTTTTGATAACGGAATACCCTCTATGGTGGTTTGAGAACGGCATTCATTAGCCCAATGTCTCCCTCTATGGCATCGTGGGCAAATACCCGGGATTCTACTCCTTTGATACCTAGCTTTGTTAAACCCTCCTCCTATGGGGCAATTTCTTTTAAAATGTCCTTTCTGATTGCAATTATAGCATGTTTTTGGTTTGGTATCTAAAGCCTGTTTTACTTCAGCTGCCATGACTTGTCCTTGTTCATCAATGTCGCTACATAATTTAATATATGTGTTTAAATCTCCATGTTTCCACGGTCTAATGACCTCTTTGCAGCAACGATTTGCTTGGTCATAAGCCAGTTGTTTTATAAATGGCATTGCCTGTTCTGTATTTTCAAATGTCTTAGAGGCTGTTTCAATAAGTCTAGCTACAAAGTCAGCGTAGGGCTCATTAACTCCTTGTGTTATCTTAGATAGTTGACCTTGTAAATCCCCTTGTCCCTTCAAAGTTTTCCATGCCTTAATTGCATTCATAGTGATCTGAGCGTATACGCCAGGATCATATCTAATCTGTTGCCTCTGACCCTCATAAGGTCCTTTCCCCAATAGCATTTGAGAATCTCTTTCAGGATAACCTGCTGCTGCATTTCGCCTAGCTGTCTCCCTGCAAAATTCCTCATTGGCAATTTTCCATAATAAATATTGTCCTCCATTTAGCACAGAGTGACACACGCTAGCCCAATCTTCTGGTGTTAAGTCCCAGCTGGTAATAGATTCGACCATTCTGACAGTAAAGGGAGCCGCAGGCCCGTAGGTTTGTACAGCTTCCTTTAATTGCTTTACTATTTTGAAATCTAAGGCACGGTAAACTCGTTCCCTTTCTTCTCCCCGCTCAACTACAGGGCATGCTAACTTTTGGGGTCCTGCCTCAGGATTCTGTTCATCACCTATGGAAACTGAGGGCTGCTCAGCTACAGGTGAAGCTGTTGGTTGAATTACGCCCTCTGGTGATGGAACGGAGTTAGTACTAGCCTCCCTATCTGAGGGTCGTTTTTTCCCTAAGCTTGCCTTCTTCAATTTTTCTTCTGTCTGACTAGCTTGAGGGACCTTTTGTTTTGCTTGACCTAATAAGTTTTCTGCCATAGCCTGGACCTCTAACAATTTACTTAACAGTCTTTCGGTTTGTTTTTTACTAGATTCTAATCTACTATAAAGGTAACGTAACCCAATAAGGTAGGATAGAAGAAAGCCAAAACAGAATGAAACAGAAACGGAGAGGAGAAAAATGATTATATCAATTTTTTCTTTCTCAGGGCCGAATAACTTAAAACCTTGAGCCAACCATTTTTCCCAATTCGCCTGAAAAAATTGTAAGGCTAGAGAGCCTGAAATAAAAGCAGAATAAATCAAAACAAAAATACCCATTCTGTCGCCTTTCCTTAGGGGCGAGCGATATCACTCACCTATAAATTTTGGGCGTTCCCCGTACAAGGGCCACCAAAATGCTGCAGGCTGGACGGCGGGGCCCGCGTGAGCCTTGGCTCCGCTTCTGCCCGCTGCTGTTTTCACCTGCTGCCTTCCTGCTGGGCGCTTTCGCGGGTCGCTGTCAGTGCACGCCGGCTTGCGATGCTGCAATCCGGCTGAGCACAAAAACACAAGCCAGATGGAACTGAAACAAAGTTTTATTTTGTGAGAGGCCGTGTGCGTCCCCCTAACAAGCCGGTCCACACACCCACACACGTGTGTCCCTACCGGACCCGGGGGGCTCCACTTCCCCCGGAACACCCTCCTACCATCCTTCCCCAACCAATGGGAACTCTCCAGGAGTCTTGTAACTTGAGTCCCCAAATGGGCCTAAGTGAACAGTAGGAGCCCAATTTCCATATGAATGTAATACTTTGCAGTGGCTCCTAGCAGCACACAAGAGGGGACATTGGGAAGACATGTGCTGATAGTCTCTGCCTGCTGACCCCCAGTGCAAAGGGTAGCCTGGCTCTTCTCCAGGTAGCCTCCCTGGCCCTGGAGAGAGCTCCTTGGCTTTTCTCAGAGGATCTGAAGTCCCCTGTTGTGGCATGTTTCCTGTTCAGGATAAGTTAGTCCTGCACAACCCTGGAGGTGGACACAGGGCCATAAAGTTGCAGTGATAAAAGTCATGGAGATGCATGTGGGGGACACAGGGAAAAAAATCCATCTGGAGAAAGAAGAAGATGCTGCAGAAAGCAAGAGACTAGAGCAACTAAGTCCTGGAGGCCCTTCTGGTCCAGCTTTGCCTAAATCCATTGTGACCCTTAAGATCCTGGGCTGGACATTTCCTCTGGGGAGCTAGGGTGTGAGCCAGACACCTGGCCCAGCATCACTGCCACACATCAACCAGTAAGGCAGCTCCACAGGAGGGCTCTTCCCTGGCTGCCCGGGTGCAGCTGCTGTATCCAAGCAGATGATTCACCCAGATGTGACTTCAGGTTAATTTCCTGACCAGCTGGCAGCAAGTGACTTTATCCTTCTTTTCACAGAATGTCCATCAAAAGACACCCTGCCTTACCTCACCCTCCACAGACCAGGCTGGAAACAAAAAGCTGCCTGGCCCTGCTGGGACAGCTTTGGAATGCTAATGCTCCTTTGAGCCCTTGCTGTACCTCATTAGCTCCTGGTCTGGTTGTAAGGAAGCCTGAGAACTTAATTACTGCAGAGATGTGTTGGCCTTCACTGTCTGCAATGGTGTTTTATTTATTTATCTCCAAGAGTGAGAAAATTCGGCCCCATGCTGACAATGCTTGATTGACTTCAGATGTTCTGGAAACTGTTTCACTAGCAAACAACACAGCTACTAATCCCATCAAAGCTGGAACTCATTCTATAGTCAGAAGGAGACTCTCCAAGGATCATCACACCCTGCAAATTTCATTTTGCTTTCTTCCCAAGAAGATGTTCAAAGAAACTAAAAATAAGAAAGCTCACTTTGGAGGTGATATGCTTGAAAAGGCAGGTGTTTGAAAAAGTGCCTTCCAATGGACTGAGCTCCATGACCCACCAATTTGGGGTGTGTCCAAGGAGCTGAGGAGGCTCCTGTGCCTCTGGAGACCCACCTTGAATGGGAGGATGTGCAGAGTCAGGATATAGTTATCATAGGTGACATTAAAACCATGACAGCTACACCGCAGCTATCGAAAAGATCCACTCAACTTGTGCAGCCTCAGGATTTGAAATAGAGGCCAACATCCTCAGCTCTGGAAACAGAGCCCACATCCAGCCCACATCCATCACATATAAGACCATTGTTTCCCAAAACCATTCAGCTGTGGGACTGGGCACCAGTGTTTTAGTAACTCCCACAAATGGGTGATGAGCAAGAATAATGCAGCAGGGAAGGGAGTCTTCGGGGCTGGGAGGGCCTTGCTGGGGAGGGACCTGCCCTCATGGGAAGAGTGAGGAGTGCATAGGGCAGCCACACATTGGGACATGGTCAGAGGAGAAGCAGGGACTTGAACCTGCAGCATCCTCAGCCCCTGAGCAGACCTGGTCTTTCTAACCCTTGAATGCCTTAAAACATCAGATCTCTTTGATCCAAGCCTGTCCTTCAAGTTCATAGATGTCAAGGTTGTTCATAGTGTGACTTTAGGAAAAGGAATCTTCCAGTAAACATATCATTCCAGGTCAGCATCTCTAAGGATTAATAAAGCTTTTGAAAAAATAAAAATAAAAAAAAATAAATAAAGCTTTTGAAAAGGGTCTTTCATAAATCTCTTGTTTAATGAAAATCACTGGTGACTTCATATAGTAGTGGCCTTAGAAGCCATAAGTTTGGATTAAATTAGTTGATATTTCTCTCTCTCTCTCTCTCTCTCTCTCTCTCTCTCTCTCTCTCGTTTGTGGTGCAGGATGAAACCCAGGGCCTCACATGCGATAAGCTTTAACATGAGCTACATCAGCCCCAATTAGTTGATTATTGTTGTTTCCTTGTAACCATGATATGCTATGTGCCAAGGTGCCGTGAGAGACTGAAACATAAAAAATTATAGATATGGAGAAATATCACTTGCTCCCCTCAAAGGCTTCCCAAGACCCTGCTTCAAGTTTTTCCAAGTGAACTCTCAAGGGGGAAGAAGTTCAGCCTGCAAAACATCAAATTGAAACTGGCCTGAGCTATTTTTTTATTATACATTTCTTTGTAGCCGTATCCATCTTCCAAATTCCCCTGTAGTATACCTGTACCTTTTCTCCCTTTTCTAGAGCCTCTAAGAAATTCCAGTCACTACCTGCTTTTGATACAAGGAGAAAACTGCTTCTAACTCTTCAATATTCTCTGCTTATCAACAGATAAATAGAACACTGAGCCTTAGCTTTGTGCTTACTTTTGAGCCCAGACTTTATTTTTGTTGAATAAATACAAATAAGTTGGAGGGTATGGTAGTGCACACCTGTAATCCCAGCAGCTTAGGAGTCTGAGGTAGGAGGATAGTGAGTTTAAAGCCAGCCTTAGCAACTCAGGGAGATTCTGTCTCTAGATAAAAAATAAAAAAGGGCTGGGGATGTGGCTCAGCAGTTAAGCTCCTGGGTTCAATTTCTGGTACTCACCCACCCCCACTATATATATATATATATATATATATATATATATATATATATATATATATATATATATATATAAAATGTATTTTATATATACATATATGTATATATAAAACATTTTAGATGTTTTATATTTATAGAAGTATAAATATGTAGTAAATATGTGTATATATATATATTTATGTATCTATATTTATGTGTATATATGTGTGTGTGTGTGTGTGTGTGTACTTGAAAGCAGAAGTAAGGAAAGAAATTGAAATTAACCAGGAGGGATGACCAAGGATGTGGATATTTGAACTCATGTCAGTCTGATTTCTAAAATTAAAATCTTCATCACTAAGTCGAATGGACTCTCCCAAACTAAAAAGAGAAAAATCACATGCAAATCTGAGTGATTATTCCTAGCCTTTCTTTTTTTTTTCTTTTTTTTTTTAAAGAGAGAGTGAGAGAGGAGAGAGAGAGAGAATTTTTAATATTTATTTTTTAGTTCTCGGCGGACACAACATCTTTGTTGGTATGTGGTGCTGAGGATCGAACCCGGGCCGCACGCATGCCAGGCGAGCGCGCTACCACTTGAGCCACATCCCCAGCCCCTATTCCTAGCCTTTCAAGCCAAATTGTGCTGAGGGTCAAAGCTGGGGCCCCAAAAGAGAGGGTCTGCCCATCTTGCCCTTTCATACCTAAGCTGCCCAACCTTTTGGTCCTGGACAGGAATGCATCATGGCGTCCCTTGACATGCGTCAGCAACATGGAGATTCAGCAAAGCACAGCAGCACCCCTTCCTCCTGCTCCACACTTTAGTCATTGGGAAAGTGTGCCCTTGCCATTCCAGGCAGCACAGATACCAGGAATAAACTAAACCTGATCTCAGCTCCTAGACATCAGATCAAAAGGAAGGACTAAAACAAGCATTTAACTAATTTAAGGCATAAACCACTTATATATCATGGTATTATAAAAAACTTAAATAATGAACGTTTAATAAACCCTTCGTTGTGTGCTGTGCCCTGTGCTAGGTAATTCGTGCCTGGCCCTTGGATGCTCACCTTGGGTTACTGTCCACAGCCTGCTGGCAGCCCACCGTGATGCAGCACTGCACTCAGTGTCTGCAGTTTGGTGAGCATCTTGGCAGATGATCAATACTCTTATCATGATGTCATAATCCTTACAACACCCTCTTAAGAGATTAATGCTTCAGTGTTCATTTTAATAACAAAGGATTGGAAGCTCAAGATGGTGATATGATGTTCACTGTCCTACATTATCCTGGCCAAAATGCAGTCTCCAGTGATTGAACCAAACAATAAGCTAGGAGCTGCTGGGAAGGGATTCCACAGGTTTGACAGATAGCCTCTGAACCCAGCTGAAATGAAGTTAAAAAAACCACCAACAATCAAGGGAGCTTAATCCAGTCAAAGGTAGAGTTTAAGATCCAAGCTGAAATTTACCTGAAAAAAGAAGAAATGCCCCATGTTTTACAGCAACACCTCTTTCCTGAGCTTATAGTCTCCACCCTGAAGGCTGTCCAGTGAGTTTTGGATGTGACTATCCAGCATCTGTAGTCCTGTGGCCAACTGCTTGCCATGCAACTCAAAACACATGCATATTATATTGGCAGCTGATACCACTGAAGGATCAGTGGCTACTTGGTACTACCAAGATCAGTTTGAAGTCCACCATCTTGTCTAACAGCCTTTGTTTCCCCCTCTCATGGCAGAAGATAAATGAAACTAAAATTGCATCTTATCTAACTAAAAACAATCTTTGAGGGTCAATAATTCCAAAAACCTCGATTTAAAAAATATGCACACCTACTTATTATATGTGTTCCTGTGAAGTTCTGTAAGTTACAGGAATTTCCCAGAGACCAAGAGCATCTTCCCCAAGGCTTATGGATGGTTCCATTTTGGATTTTCCTGTATCCAGAAGGTCTCCAGAATGTCACCAGTTCTGAGAGGTCTTTTGCTCCTCTTCTGCCAGCTGAGTTCCGGGACCAAACTCTGAATGTGACTCTCAGGATAATGTCTGTTTATTTCCCTTTCTTTGTACCTAGGACCCTCAGTTCCCACTTCTAAAACCATAGGGCAGGGATAAACTTCTTCCAGAGAAAAACTAGGATGTTTGTTGCTTCAATTTCAACAACATTGATTTTCCATGTCTGTGGCAAGAGTGAGCTGTCTCTGCAGACGGCTGAGTCTGCTATTTAGACTCTCTTCTTGTGGCCTCTGATAACATGCCATCACAGCAGCGTGTGCTCTCAAAACTCAGCTACCTGTTGTTCCCTGAAGAAAACGAAGAAAGCTGCTTGAAATATGATACCACTTGGGTAAAAATTCGATAGAAAACCAGCACTGCTCAAAGCACAGTTCTTATGTCAAGTGGGTAACAGGAAATGCAGAAAAGACAGACACTGCGGAGCTGCTTCCTTTCCCACTGTCCCTGTGGACAAACGTGTCCACCAGTAGCTTAGAGTCCCAGGGAGGTAGCTGACTGGCCCCAGGAGGGTCACTACATGGGAAACAGCTGCCCCGGGGCCACTGCATTGTATTTGACAGGTTTTCTTGATAAGGCAATATTCACCTCTTGCATTGACAAAATGTGGAACAGGGCAGCTGTGACCTCTGTGGAAAGCTGGAGAAGCAACTAGAAAGACAGAGAGGAAATAAACCAAGAAAGACCCCAACCACCTCAAAGACCAGAGAGCAGAGACCAGCTGCAGCGTGGGATACACAGTGAGCACTCAAGTGAGGGTCATGGATGTGAGGCCATCAAATAGCACAGTCCTGATCACCTGCTGGGAGGCTCCTTTTCTCAAACCCGTCTCCATGGCCAGGTCACCAGGGACCTTGGCAGCTGTTTGGGGGATGTGACTCAGGCACCCCAGACATGCTGACTGATCCATAGAGGAGCAGCCAGGGCACACATGATGAGGAGGAGGTAATGAAGGGAAAGTCTCTGTCATGGCTCTCCTCTTACAGGCAGGCTCCTCCACTCAGCAGAAGTTGCTGCTCATTTTCTGGCTCAAGGAGTGGGAAGGGGGCTTTTCTGTACACAGCCCTCATGCAGCACATCTGCAGAGAGAGAGCAGTCAGAACTCTAGTGCTGCCCCCAGCTCTTGGTGAGGAGCCTGGCCAGTCCCCTGCCCAGATGCCTATGAAAGGCTCTTCCATTATAATGGCACAAAATTATTCCTCTTGAGTCCCCAAGGAGGGTTCCTGATCTAGAGTCTCTTCCTGTTTCCTATTGTCCTGAAGTGGTTAAGACAATGCTCTGGCCCTTGTTTCCACATATCAGCCAGAGGGGCATCCAGTCCCTACACCCTCAGCTGCAGGTCCTTAGTGTCACTGCTAGGAGACAGCTGAGTGAGCCTAGCAGGACATGAACCAAGAGGCACAGACATGGGCTCAGCTCAGTTACTCTTCTAGCTTCCTGGGTGGGCCCACGTCAGCATGAACCTCACTGGTCTCTGGTTCTCATGTGCACCCTTGGGAGCAGGAACATATGCTACTGCAGTCCCCAGGGGCCATGTTGAACTGACAAGGATGAGGGAGGGGAGGGAGAAGGGAAGAGGAGATACAGAGAAGGGAAAGAGAATAAGGAAAAAGAGGAAGAGGGCTGGAGGAGGTGAGCAAGAGGCAGGTTAATGGTAACAGAGGAGGAGAGCGAGTGGGAGGAAGAGGGTAGGAAGAGAGCCATCATGGTGATGAGCAGAGAAAGGACCGTTTGGAACACTGTTCCTACAGGGTCCACAGCACAAACACCCCTGAGGCCCGGCTGGTGGCACATATGAGCAGAGCAGCCTAGGATAGACCCTGAGGGACAAAGCAATGACCCTCAGAGGGTGGTCTGGATCCCCCCTGTTTAAAATAGAAGAAGAAAGAACACTGACTCAGAGACAGAAAGTGATTTATCTAAGGCCACCTGCCTGATCAGCAGCTAAACTGGGACCTGCCCAACTCCAAGCTCAGGCACCTGGACAGTGTGCCCCAGCCCTTGGTGGGATCCCATAGAGAGTAGATGCCACTTTCCATCATTGAGGCTGGAGGCCAGGTGGGATTGCCCTTGGCCTGGCAGGGCCTGAGCAGAATCCTACTATGTCACAGCAACTAACCACACAGGAGAGATTGAAGATGTACCCCGTGGCTCATCATCTGCATGAACATAAAAGCAACAGCAGGTAAAGAGACACCCCCATGTCCTGCCATCACCCGGGCCCTGGTCTCCTGCCCAGGCTGAGCAGAGGCTGATACTGCCTGTGAGGATTTTGAGAAAAGGAAAAGTGTTGAGAATCCTCTGGGGGGCCGGTAGGGCCCTGTGAAGTGACCCAGATCCCAGCAAGTGCCAGGGAGGGTCAGAGAGGACAGCTGGGTAGAGAGGAAGGAGCTGAGCCCAGAGGGAGAGAGAGCCCTGGGGCTCACTAAAGCCGAGGAGGATGAGATAGACAGAGAAGGAAGGGACACACGCCATGCTCAGCTAGAGCACGACACAGGAGAGGAGCACAGAGACCACAGAGTCCAGAGCAGGGGTGGGGGTGGGGGGGTGTCTCAGAAACCGCAGAGAAAACAGGCGGCGCAGAGCATGGTGAGATGGGCCTCTTGCCTCTTTGCCTCCTGTGGGCTGCTGGGCTCCTGCCAGCTCAGGGCTGCCTAGCCACACAGCTCTGCTCTAACTCAGAATGATGAGACACATAAAGTCCTAGAAGGAAGTGATGTTGCCACACCCACTTTATAAAATGGGAACCTGAGGTCGGAGATACTACTTGGCAGGTCCAAGGTCAAATGTCTGGGAGCAGCAGGTGGGAACTGGAGAGAGACCAGATTGCAGGGGCTAAGCCTGTGGAGCTTGTGCAGCCTGCTGTGTGCATGAGCCACTTCACATGCCCAGCGCTGCTGGCCCAGCTTGCCCCTTCTTCCTTGGGTATTGTGAGGGCACATGAGGACCTATGATACCCTCAAGTCCCAGGAATAAAGACAGTGGCCAAGGGCTCAGGGCATCTTTGCACAGCCGGGCACCAGGCTTCCTCTTCAAGGAGATGGGATGAGGCTCAGGGAAGAGGGAGGCACTCACTGACTCATTACCAAGTGTCCTGGGCAGAGAGGCCACAGGCCAGGCCTCCATCATCTCACAGCCCTGGGGACTGGAGGCCCGAGGTAGGAGGACACATAGCAGCATTCAGGTGAGGGCACTTCCTCATGTGCAGACCATGATCTTTTGACTGTGTCCTTGAATTATCGAAGAACAGGCCACCTAGGGACCCCCTTTGTCTTCTTATTCATACACCAGTCACACCACTAGGCCCTGTCTCCAAACGCCATGACATGGAGGGTGATGTCCACAGCAGGGGCCAAATGGGAGCAGATGGGCATTCCTCATGAGGGTCCCTTCTTGTAGTGTGAGGGGGAGCAGGGACAGCAGGGGACCCAGAGTGCTGAACCCCAACACCCCAACCCAACTGTGTTGCTTCTGTGGCAAAAAAAGATGGGGTGGAGTTTGCAGACAGGAGAAAGCTGGGGATTGCAGACGTGTTGTCCTGCATTGTCCCTGTGGGCCCTAATGAAACTGCATCTGTTCTCTGGGGGCAACCTGGCCCTGACGACACCAGAGCTTAAGCCTGGATGAAGTGGGTTGGCTCTCTGGCCACCAGAACTATGAGATGACAGCTTGATGCCACTTGATGTCACCTGGCTCGTGACAGTTCATCCTAATAGTAACCAGAGACCATCCCAGCCTCAGAGTGGCGAAGGCAAACACAGGAGCTGAGACAGCCCCAGGCCAGGCACAGGCAGCACAGCACTGAGGACTGGAGCTGAGTGGGAGGAAACGGGAGAACACAGAGCCCACCCAGAATGTCCTGGGCTTCCAGCCCCTTGTGGGGAGGGGGTTGCTAACTTGTGATCCCAGGGCCAGCGCTGAGTAATCCCCACACAGGTGTTTATGCCACCTCCTCCTGGAGCCTGAATTTATTAGCACTTAGCACAGAGCTGGCCTGCCCATCTCCCTTATTTAATTAACACCTGGACCTGCCTAGACACACTCTGAGGGGAGCACTCCAGCAGATGGCAATCCTTGTGGCTGTGGGAGCACCTGTCCTGGACTGTGGCCTGTAAGCTCTAGGGCAGCTCCAGCAAGCTAGGGGAGGTGCCGATCTCTGGGTAACTCTTCATCCCTCGGGCAGGTCTGGTGTCTGGTATGGGAATGGAAGACAGGGAGACAGAGACCAAAATGGACAGAGAAAGAGAATGAGACCAAGGATCTGGATCCCTCTGCAGAGTCAGAAAACAGAAAGACTGGGAGAGAGGAAATGTAAATGAAGACAAAAAAAAAAAAAAACAGAGACAGAGAAAATCCAGGCAGAGAGATAGAGGCACAGAGATGACCAGAGGAAGAGGAGGAGGTGGGGAGAAGATAAAGAGGAGGAGGTGGGGGGAAGAGGAAGAGGAGGAGGTGGGGGGAAGAGGAAGAGGAGGAGGAGGAAGGGGAGTAGAAAAAGGGGGAGGAGGAGGGGAATGAGAATGGCAATGGGAAGAGAGAGAAGGAAAGGCCAGTCTGGTTTTAAAAGGAGACCAAAAGTTCCAAAGAAAGAGAGAGCTAAGTAGAAAGAAAGGAATGAAAGCAGCACAGAGGGATGGAAAGACGGATAAAGAGAAATGTCCCAGAGGTAGAGAGGACTCTAAAGGACTGGGGAGTCAGAGGAAGACTGACCAGTTCCGTGGAGGACAGTCGCAGCTCGAAGCTCGCAGCCTGAAGCCAGGTCCTCCTGCTGGCTCCTCACACTGCCTTGTCTGAGCCCAGACATCAGGCTCCTGGCGCACACTCAGAAGCATCCCAGGTAGGAAAGATGTTGGGAGCTGGGGAAAGGAAGGCCTGGGAAGAGCAGGAAGGAGAGGAAAGGGTTCCCACACCCTGGGACTGGCGCTTGCCTGTCCTGTGATGCTGAGGCTCAGGAGGGTCAGCTGTCTGTCCCCAAGGCACTTAGCAGGTGAGCGTCACAGACAATTAGAGTAAGAACACACTCCCATCAGCCATTCCTGCTTCATGGAACTGCCCTCTTTCCTAGCACCAAGCCGCAGCACCAAGCATTGCAGTGCAGGGCCTCAGAGCCCGGATCCAGGGCAGGCAGCCTGCTTCAAAACCCACTTCTAGTTGTGTCCTCAGTTTCCTCATCTGTTAAATGGAGATAATAGAAGTTTCTATATCTCAGAATGTTAAATGATTCATGGTAGTTGGGCATTTAAACTCATAGAATATGTACTCTGTAGAGTTGCTGCTTGATGAAAAATAACTTGATTTTCTTACTGCCAGCTCCTTTTCCTTGGCAAACTTCTATCCAACCTTTAAAACCTATTTCAATTTTGCCTTGACTTTAAGTTTTTCTCAGATGAGGTATTTCCTCTTAGGAGAATTAGTTCTTTCTTCAAATATACTATCATGTCATTTTAAAAAATCCCCTCTTCACATCATGGGGACACAGTCAGCTGAAACACCTGCCTCTCACCTTTCCCATCAGCTTCTGAGGGGAGAGATGGGTCCTTATGCCTAGAATTATGTTAGGACCTGATACAGGGATGCAGCTTGAATGGATTAATAGATACACAAGTAGAGGAGAGCTCTGTGGGGTGAGGGCTGTGAACCCGTGGGAAGGACAGACAGGAAGGTGCAGAAGGCCTGAGCGCCCAACCCTGCACCCTGAGCCCTGAGCGCCTCGTGGTCCTCCCAACTCTCCCCTGCTTCCCATCAGGAAGGGAAACTCACCACAAGAGTCTTTCTATCTAGGACACTTTTGAAAATACCTGCACATAATCAGGTTGTGTTGTTACAGTCAAGTCTGAGGCCAAACCTACTTGGGTCCCCAGAGCCCTTGCAGTAACTGCCTCTCAGCAAGGCTAAAAGAGGCAGCAATTGCCAAGTTCCATGAAGATGGCATCTCACCTTGGGCTCTCTGGCCCAGTGCCAACTATCGGGAATGGGCATCCTTCCTTTGTGTCCCTTTAGCAATGAGACTTAAAAAGAGATTATGATGTATTTTTCTATGTACTAATTATTCACCACTTTTTTTTTTCTGCCAAAGAAAGAAGTGTCTACTGAACCAGCTGAACAGATAAATTAGATGGCTTACTAAATTATGATAATCAAAAGTGATTTCAATGGGCTGCTCCAGCTCCAGAGAAGAGATGCTCTGAATGGGCCTGTGGCAGCACAGGGTCTTGGTTTCTGGCATTACATCAACGCCTGCTCCTTCCTGCCTCTCCCTGCATCTTAGAGGACTTATGACGTATCCACACAATGTTTGCTGTTGCTGGCTTGTTGGTTCAGGGTCTTTGGAACTCTGGCTAGGTCCTTACTCTGCTCCCTCCCTGCTTGGGGCCTCCTTTTCCACCCATCTTCTGGGGTGCACAAAGCAGGACAGACACTGATAGACCCTGGTATTTCTCTTGCTGAAAATATGCGCACAAGTGCACACACACATGTACACACAGGCACACTCACCGCCCTCCCCTTTTATGAGAGGAAAAACCTAATTGTTCTCATCCTCCAAAATTAACATCAGTGATTTCAGGAAAACATTGGGTTTGCCCTATTCTGCGAAGAGCTCTTCATTTGCAAAACAACCATTTCTGACCCCTCATCATTCCAGGGAAGGACACTGGACACAGCAATCTTCATGAGGATCATCACAAAGGTCTGTCTTTGCTTCAAAGCATCTACCCCAGAAAGGGACCCCGGCTTACTTTCATGAAAGAAAAGGAGCCTCAGTTTTTTTCCCCTTTTCCAGGGCTGTCACCAGCAGCACACAGACCCTAAAACATGTCCCCAGCTAGGGTATGGGATCCCTCAGCCTGCCCAGGCCTCCCACAAATGAGGATGTGCTGCGCAGAGCTGCTGCGACCTCCCCAGAGAAGGAAAATGAGGACACTTGGGGACAAGGGAGCAGATGACCAAGCTGGATTCAGCTCCTTTCTCCAACTGCTGCTTCCGAGAGGAACACCTCCATAGCCCATCTGGAAGGAGGCCCCTGGGGTACTGGTTCTGCATGTTTAGTTTGGGCTTACCCTGCTGGGAAGTCTCCCACACTGTCTCCTATACCTGTGGCTGGACCAATCTCTGGAGGTTCTAGGTCTCTCCGGTGGCTCAACCTGTGGACCCAGTGCCCTACAGCGAGGGTGCCAGCACCTGTTGTGAAATGGGCACCATCCAATGCAGAAAGCATGAGATGCAGAGCTCCACCCAAGAGGCCAGTATTGTTGGGGACAAGAGTTCAGGGGACTTGGGCTGTGAGAGGGTCCCACGGGGGCATGCTAAGAGTCCCAGAGATTACCCCTGTTCTTCCCAGGTCTCCTCCCAGCCAGGACCTATCTACAGGCCTCTCACATCTTCTTCTGGGTGCAGACAGAGCTTCTGGGCTGTCACCTGAAGTCTGGGAGCTGCAGTCTCTCACCCTGCACTGAGGGAAGTGAGTTTTAGAGCTTGGACTGAGGTGGCCATGTACCTCTACCTGCCTACATTAGTGACCACCCTGGACCTCTACCTGCCTACATTAGTGACAACCCTGTGCTTTGGAGAACTAGCCAATGCCAAGGTGTCCATATATAGAGACAACCTAGAATAAGCGTGTTTGTTTGAGCTACTCTGGTTCACATGTTCTGCTTCTGACAGATGAGAACATTTCTAAGAGAGACTGGCAACAAACAAGGGGAAATCCATGAGGCTCAGAACTGGGAAAGAAAGGCCAGCAGGACACCAGCCCCCTAAGAACACATGGAAAAGGTTAGGGAAGAGGGCAGATAACTAGATCAACCACAAGAAGTTATTCTGTGACACAGTTGGCTGCAGATGAGACAGGACCTGCTGACAGTGAACCAGAGGGAGCATCTAAGGTAGTCAAGCGTGGACTTTCTTGGCCTCTGCTCTTGGAAGTTAAAATGGACTGTCCTGGGTTTAAATTTCACCCCTACCTCCTTCTTCCCCAAGTGCAGACATGTACCCAGGCTGGCGGGGAAGTCTCAGCTTTGGTGCTTCCCTGTGGATTTCTGCAGCCTCCCCATGCTCAGAAGCACCTGGCCTGTCCTCTTCCATCTGGGTCCTCAAAGACACCATCTTCCTGAACTCTCCACGGCACCTTGTCTAAAGAAATCCTTGTGGGAGGATGCTTCTCTGCTGCCTCACAGGCAACCCCAGTAGACACCGCTGCTGCAAGGAGCTCACAAACCCACTCTTGATCCTCACCTCCTCCTCCAGTAATTTTAACTATTCAAAGGGCTGTGTGAATTGCTTTTCCTCCCCGCTCTCTAGAAGCAAAAGGGAAGCTGCTTCCACCAAAGGACACATGCGCTCCTGCCTTTTAACAGTAGCCACAGACCTGCAGGAGGAGGTACCCTTACCACATTCTTCAAGGGCCTCCTCACCTCTGGTGAAAATGCTCCTGCAAGTGTGGTGGTTAGCCACACAGCCAAATGCCTGGGGCGGCTGAAGACCCCTGCATTTAAAACAGAGGATGTCTGTGCCAGTTGGTGCCACTGAGGAGCTGAGCTCCCCGGGAAGCTGTGCCTGTCCTACTAGGGAGGAGGACAAAGCATCCTCTGATCATCCAGTCCCAGCCACCTCCACATAAGACAGGCACAAGGAGTTGTGGCTGGTCCCCTGCAGATCCCCACAGGGACACACACCAGTGACAATGAGGATGGTGGATCCATGACCTCTTGCCGGTGGGCACTGGCAAACCTGAGGGGCACCGGCCTGATGGAAACCCCTGTCACCCAAGCACCGTCATCCATAGGCACAAATTCACTAGAGCTGAGAGGTCTCCAGAGTATCACTGCCTTGTACTTTCTCCAAGTGGGCCCAGGCCTAAGCTCGCCGGCCACAGTGCACCTCATGGCTGGTGACAAGCACCGAGAAGACCTCAGTCTGCTCTGCCAGCTTTGTTGGATTTTCTGCTACACTTTAATTTCAGGGACATGCATCATGTGACATATATGCATGTATTGTCTATTTGTATGTAAGTGATGATCATATGTTGCCAGGAAATGTGTCCAGCATGAGCCCAGTTTGATAGCTGAAAGGGTGGATGGTTACATACGCTAGTGAAACAAGCTCCAGGCCCAGCCAGTGATGCCCTGTGCGTGTGCCCCTGTGTGCACAGGGGACACCAGAACAGATACACCATGGAAGAGGAGTGAGGGAGAAAGGAAACGGCCTCAGCACTGGTCCACTTCTCCTTCACTGAGGCCAAGATAGACAGTGTTTGGCCCATAGTCACACAGTGAGGCAGAATAAGAGCAGGTCTCCTGCATGGAGTCCAGGGCTCAGGAGCCCCCCTAAAAAACACTGACTGATTCATGGGTTGGAGAGAAGGACACAGCCATTCTGGGAGCAGGGGCTGGAGAGGAGGATGTCGTACACATTGCCTGGACTGTGGGCCTGTGGGTGGCATTGGAGAAGGAGCTCAGGAAAGAACCTGGATTTGCTAACAGGCACCACCTCCAGGAATTGAGGCTCTGCCCTGGCCCTGGCTCCCTGAGACCTACAGCAGCATCTCCTAAGCAGGCAATCCAGGCACCATTTCATGACTTCACCTTGATAGTAAGCCACCTCCATTGTTATTGATTACTTCATATTTCCCTGAGTACTATCTCACATTTTATTTGCCCTGTACATATTCACTTTTAAAAGGAAGCTTACTGTTATTTCACTCAAGTATTCCAGCATCATTTGTTACAAATAGAAGTAAATATAAAACGATGTAATGAAAGAAAAACAGTGCTGTCTGATTGCCAGAGAATCTAACCAAGGCTCTGAACCCAAGACCTCCTGGTTCTTTTTAAAAAGTAGGGGTATTTTTACTGAACAGGGCATATAGATGGCATGTAGACATATGAAAAAATGCTCAGCATCATTTTCCATTATAGAAATGGAAATGAAATGCACTGTGAGATACAACTTCACATTTATTAGAATGATTAAGATTTTAAAAATATTTTAACATCCAATGCTGGCAAGGATGCAGGGCCTGGGATCACATATCCAATGATTTTGGAACGTAAAGTGAGACCACCACTCTCAAAAGGGTGTGTCAGGTGTTTTATAAAACTAAACATGCAGTTATCATCCAACCCAGCAACTGTATTCCCGGGCAGTTCCCAGGGAAATGAAAGCTCATATTCACACAAAAACCTGCACACTTTATTCTTAATAGCCTCAAACCAGAAACAACGCAATTGTCCTTCAACCACTGAATGAGGACATAAACTATGGCACATCTATGCCTGGAATACCACTTAGGGATCAAAAGTAACCAGCTATGGATAATACAACAATGTGGATGAATCTCAAGGGAATTAGGAATATGAAAAAATCCAATCTCCAAGTGTTATACACCAGATGATTCCATTTATAGAATAAGCTTGAGACAGCACAAATATAGAGAGGGAGAGAGATGAATGACTGCCAGAGTCAGGGGTACGATGACAGTATGAAGCACAGGATGAACTTATGTGATAGAACAGCTGGGTATCACAGTTGCAATTGTGGTTAAATGCAGTTTGCATTGGTCAAATTGCAAAGAACTAAATGCAAGGGTACACAAGGGTATAAAAACCACACTCAAATATTAGTAAAACTTGTGAAATTTGAAAAAGCTTTGAATTGTATCAGGTCAATTTTCTTTTGCTGATATTGTACTACAGTTAGGCAAGATGGGAAAGAGGTTAAAGGGTATATAGTAGCTCCCTAGACATTTTGTGCATATTTTCTGTGAATCTATAGTAATTTTTTAAAAAATTAAGTGAATTTAATGAACACCTGTTCTCAACAAAAAAAAAGAAGGAGAGGAAGTTAAAGGGGTAAAAATAGCACATGTAGAATCTAGGTATGAAGACAGAAGACCTCACTGAGACTTTCTTCTTGACTTCCCCCAAAATATCTGAAGATCTTTCTCTCCACAGAGCACAGAGACCTTCTCCTGCTCTCTGCTTTTGTTCTCTTGTCCATGTGATTGCATGACCTGACACCCCTGCCCATCAGGGGCATAGACCTTCACTTTGAACACACTAGATCATAAGAAAGAGCTCCCCATTCCTTAGTCTAAATTCTCTGGCTTCCTCCAAGGACCCCACCCACAGCTCACATCCATCTTGGACCATTACCACTGAGTCCCCAGGGCCCTGGCCAGAAGCCCCCTCTTTTCTACACTCTTTTTGGCGTCTTTGGCTCTTTCTTCATCTTGGCATTTGGGAATTAAACAGACTCAGGTGTGTCTTGGTTTTTCATTGTATGCCTTCCCCTAGAGCACACAATCCTGGTATCAGGGGCTCATTCTTTGTTCCTTTGATGTGCCAGGGTCTGGCTTGTAAGGGGCCCAGCCAATATTTTTCAAATGTTATAGTATGAATTGTTGCTCAGGCCATCTCAGGAGTCAATGCATTCGGTGGCCACACAGTGACCTCTCCCTGCCCATTACAACTATGTGGATGAACTATGAGAGACTAAATCCCCCTTCGCAGAACACTTCACACTCATCTGCTAGGAAGATGCCATTTATCTGTCAGAACAGAACACTGTGCACCACCTGCCACTAAATTGCACCCCCAGCTGCTCAACGCTAGTAATATAAGATGTGCATGGTCCCTGGCATGTGGCACATTTGTGTGCTGCACATTGGCAGTGTCTTAATGGTGTACTTGGGCATGTGTTCAGGTGGCATTGGTCAGGCAGCCACCATAAGGAGGCTTCAGCTGGATGGCTGAAGTCCACAGCCTTAGTTGCCTTCTGACCATGGGATTGACTACCCATGATGCCCCCCTGCTCTGGATTGCCTTAGGCCCCCATGGGCCCCTACAGAACCTGCATATAATGGACGCACCATCATGACCTTTTTATATCCAGATAAATGTCTCACTTGAAGACTACAGAGGATGAAAAACCAAAGCAGGAATGAAGAGAAAACAGGGAAACTGCTGAACTTTGAACTGGCCACATCTGAGAACACTCCTTTGTTCAGACCAGGCATGATGTGACCTCACGCAGAAAGATCTGGCGAATTTGTGGACCAAGGGAACAAGAGGAGGTGAGCCATTCCAATGGCCCTGGGCACAGGGGAGGGGTGGAGGAGACATGAGGAAGAGACAGGTTCCAAGAGTAAGTTTCCTTCCTTCCCAGGGGGGTAACAGCAGAGTAGAGGTCTGTGGATTAGGCAGATTCCAACGCAGAATAGCCAAGTCTGGAGATGTTTTTGGTTGTCAGTTTCCATGGAAGGGACCTGGCACCTGGTGGATAGAATCCAAGGGTGATGCTAAGCTGCCTATAATTCAGAGAACCCTCACAACAAAGAATCATCCATCCCCAAACAGCAGCCCTGATGTTAAGAATCCTGGTGGAGATGACAGCTCTGATTTGGACTGTGGAGACCATGGATGCAGCAGGAAGGGCAGCCTCCCTTCCATTCACACACACCCAGTGATGCCCCTCCCCACTAACTCAGGGAGCCCACAATGTTTCCGCTTAGCTGTGGTCAACCCTCTACTCTAGTAGAAGACTAGTCATGTCTTCATCATAATCTCTATCTGAAGCTGCAGAGGTTATTTTATCGGATTGTGTTCTGAACTGGTTTGAGTGTTCATATGTAATGGAATGAGACAAGAGCCATTACTGAAAATAAGCTGGAGGAAAATGAGAAGTTATTTCTTACTGGAGAATGTAGGAGACCCAGGAGAGGTCACAAGAGGGGTAAATGGCTTGTATTTTTTTTTCTGAGAGTAATGACCTTTCTCTCAAGTTCAGATATAGATTCTAGAGTCACACATGGAACAGGGGTTGCCAGTTAAGGGACATCAGAGGACATGCTGGATTTACAGGACACCAGTGACTAGGGTGACAGAGCCTATTTCTCTGTACTTTCCCATGTCCTGGGTCGGGTGCAGGAGTTATTGGTTGTGACCCTGGTTTTCATATAAGATCACTGAGTTCATAAATAATCACAGTCCAGGGCAATAAGACCCTTCCCTATCCTCCTCTACAGAGCTGACCCTTCTCTTGTTGCTCAGGAAGAAATTAACAAAACTAGAGCAGGGCTGGTGCCATCCAGCTCACACCCAGGGCTGTGCCCATCCACAGATCTTACCAGCTTCACCTTCAAATGCTGAGAGCCCAAGGCTTCCATGGCCTCCACTTCTGAGCCCAGGCCCAGGCTGCCCGCCCTCCTCCCCCCTGGAGGAGTGTGCCGGCTTCCTACCTGCCTGCTTTGATTGGCCTTTGCTCTCCAGTCTGTCCTCAGCACAGCAGCTGGAGAGCAGCAAATAAGGTCTATTAAAAGATGTTTCTCAGCTCAAATCCTCCCATGGCTCCCTATTTCCCACAAGGAAAAGCACCATCCCCAGGTCCATGGCTCTTACTGAAACCTCTGCATGGAATCCTTGGCTCAGCTGGCACTTCCTGGATTCCATCCTTACTCACATGCCACCTTGTTGGACAGAATTTTCTTAGACTGTATAGGCTGAGCTTTCTTTAGACCCCTAGGAGAGCCACGACCTACCGATATTGCTCAGCTCTTTTATTTTCTGTTGCCCAAAGAAAAGAAACTTTGTCAGGTTTGATGGCACATGCCTGTAATCCTAGTGACTAGGGAGGCTGATGCAGAAGGATCACAAGTTCAAGGTCAGCTTCAGCAATTTATCGAGGCCCTAAGCAAATCAGTGAGACCCTGTCTCTAAATAAAATATAAAAAAGGGCTATGGATGTGGTCAGTGGTTGTTTAGCAACCCTGGGTTCAATCCCTGTTATGAAAACAAACACACAAACAACAACAACAAAATCAAAGAGCCAAACAAAAAGAACATTTTTTGATGCGATTGTGGTTCTGAGGCAATGTTAAACTTCCGGAGCCATGCACAGGAGGCTCCCAATGAAAAGATGCAATAAACTATCGAAAATTAGACAAGAGGTATTGTTTATGTGGGTTCATACAGGTGCTATTGCTACAAAGTTCTAGTGGGCTGTAATACAGGTCACACTTCTCAAGAATATCAGGAGTTAATCAGCACAAGAATCTTTGCCTTACAAGTTAACAAAGAAATACAAATAAGAGCAATATGATGCTTCACCTGTCAAATTAGCAGGTATTTTAAAAGATAAATTATTAATGCCTAGCACCAGTGTGTGTGCACATGTCCTACATTATGTAGAAAATGAAATTGATACAATTTTCCTACAAAAATGTTTGGCAATATATTTTCAAATGTTTTAAAAATATTTGTGTACATGGAACTAATCTTTCCATTTGCAGAAATAATCTAAGGAAATAAGAAGTAAACAAAGACACATAGGAAAATATTTGCTAAAGTGTTGCTTATAATAATAAAAACTTGAAAAAAATTCTTGTATTCAGTAAGAAAAGTGTTGGCTAAATAAACTGCACTTCAGCCATTGACTCTGTACAGTAAGAGTAGAAGTCTATTGGGTTAGAGAAAGGGGAATGAAGGTTAGGTAGGGAGAGGAGAATAGAAAGGACAGTGGAATTAATCAGACATAAGTTTCCTAGCCTTGTATTTGAATACACAACCAAGGTAACTCAGTATTATATATAATCACAAGAATAGGATCCTAATTAGAATAAGTCATACTTTATATATTTATAATTTGCCAATGTATTCTACTTTCATGTCTAACTAAAAAGAACACATGAAAACATTAAAATATTATAAAAAATTACTACCAGGCTAGTATAGAAAGTGAATATAAAATATAATTGAATTCAGAGTTCAAACGAGGGTCACACCCACAAAATATCTCATTATACTTATATTCTAATATTCTAATATTCAAAAAATCTGAAATACAAGTAATTCAAGTAAGAGATAATCAACCTATAATGCCTGCTTAAAGAAGCAAATACCACAAAGATAATACACTATTAAAAAATGCCCAAATGTATTAATTATTAATGACCTGTTTTAGCTGTGTACTGCTTCAATTTTCAACTGAACACTAATCTCATATTAAATTCATAACTTGCAAAGACATCTACAATTTTAGGACTATGGCCAAATCTGGAAACCCCTCCCACAAGCATCTTTTACACATGATATGGAAAGTCAGTTTCCATAAACTACCAATGGTCAGGATCTAATGAAGGGAAACAAATATGGTGGTCATGGTGTTGCAGAAGCAATTTTTTGAATCATGGAAACATAATGAAGGAGGTTTGTCTGCCAGCATCAAATTCTAGAGGGACCATCCAGTCTCTGACTCTCTTGAAAACTATCAAGGTATACTCTAAGTTGGACTAGGAGATTTCCATTGACTGATGGTATGTTCAGATACTAGTTGTACCAATCATGGCCTACCACATTCCTTCAGAGTCAATGCCTAACCAGATAACTATATGATTAACATATTAGCTGCTCTGTTCTACTTACTTTTATCAATACCAATGTTATCAACACTGAGTATTAGGGTGGGAAGTTTTTGTCTCCATACCCTGCAGAACATACTAAATGAATGATGAAATTAAATTGGACACATTTTCCAGGCAATTGTTGGTGTTGGGAGGGCTCCTAGATAGAGGATCTACAATGAGGTAGGAGCAGCAGAGTTTTCTAATTCCTCTATGACATCAAATCAACTAAGAAGTCACACTGGGATACTGGCCAGGAAAAGAGGGTATGTTAAATAGGGAATGTTGAAAACAAACCTCAGGCATCTGGAGGAGAAGAGGTCATATACACAATTACTCACCTGCATTTAATTGATGCCCAGAGAATTTGATGAAAGCTAAGTACATACTAATCTAAGTCCAACTAGTGACAATAGCAAGTCTGGGATACATCATGCAAGGAACTGTTCTGAAATGACCAGAGCAGACTTCACTGAAATGTATGCTGAAGTTGATTTAGGAAAAAAAAAATACATTCCCACCTCAGGGAACTCTCTGCTATTCCCTCTGCCTTGAAAGCATTTATTCCAAGATTTCTATAACTAAAAAGTCTTCATTATTCCAATTACAGTCAAAAGTTGCCACCCTAACAGACTTTTCTCCCCAACTATCACCCCTAGGCCACCTCAATTATCTTCCCTGGTTGTGTTTGCATAGTCAATTCATCCCTCATTTATTTTACTTATTCAACTATGTTTTTTTGTCCTTTTTACTATATTATAAGCTCCTAGAGATAAGCAATCTTGTCTTCTTCTATTTGTTGCTGGTTTTCTAATGCCTGTAACAGTATTGTCACACACTAGTTACTAAATGAATGAATGACCAACTTGCCTTATAAATAATGAACCTGGAGGTAAGGGATGATACATACCTTGTTTAAGGTCACACAGCCTTAGAGCTTAGAGTCAAAGACTGGAAGTTAAGATTCTTGACTTCTGCTGAATTCATCTTTCCAGGTCCTGGTAAAACAGACTATTTGTGCCGCAGTCCGGCTGCAGCAAAATAACCGGAGGGGGTGGGGTGGGGGGTGGGTGGGGGGGTGTTGAATAACTTGCGCATGTTGATACAGCAGGAGTAGGAGCCGTTTATTGTAGGACAACAGAGGTATTTATACATTTTGCACAGCTTATCTTAATTAGCATAAACTAGATACATCAGTCAACCAATAAGGAATCTCCAAACTTAATGGCTCATGTTTGTTACTTCTCAAACCACTCCCTCTGGTATTTTGCCAGGAACCATCCAGACTTGTTTACGAACTCTAACATTCCCCTGGCAAAATACCAGGTGTTATTTTGACTTGTTTACAGACTCTTAACATATTTGGAGATGTAATATCAAGTATCATTCTGAAAGCTGGTGTTTTGAAGACACATATGTATGAGGAATAATATAATTAGTTTTGTTTAGTTTGTGCAGTCAAGGCTTGTCACCTGGGAAAAGCCATTAAGACTTTCCTGAAGCACATACATTTCACCTCCAGAAGGATATTTGGAAAAGCTTTTCTGACATGGATTTTTAAAAAAAAGTAATTTAGAACATGGTTTATAACATAAAGTATTTCACAGTATCGACAATAATACTTAGTAAACCTCATTAATGAGATACACTAATTTGGAAATTATCACAATTCTATTTCAATGTAAAACTATTATTATTAAGTCAGAGAGTATTTGTTATTTAGGAAAAATAATCACACTATGCTCCTCAGGGCATTGCTAATTTGGTACATTGAGCTGATATTCTTGCAGTCTTGTCTGGAACTGAATTTGATAATCCTATGTCCAGGGCTACTCTTGGGGCAACTGACTGCTATATACAAAAACAACGTGCTCAGCAGCACTGCCTGGGGAACTGAGGGTAACACGCCAACCCACATCAGACCTGTACTCAGATGGACTGTAATTATGACAAACATGACATTAATTTAACAGAGACAAGTAACTCTTATCCTGAGAGGTACACTGGGAGTCCAGGCCCCACACTGCACAGCTTATTAAATATGCCTATGACAAAGAATCAAAATAGGGACTAAAAGCCACAACAATATATAACTATGATATCTGAGAGCATTTGAAAGATAGTTACTCCAAAACATAAACCAGATACGATATCCACACTGTTAGTCAACTAGCTCCTTTTCAACTACTCATTAGAAAGAGGGCTGGCCAAGGACCTAGGAGACACTGCACCTCATCGAACAGTCAAAAGAGAGCTCAGACTCAGGTGGTCCCCAACCCTAGTCCTGCTTCTGCCCAGGGTTGATGTCCTGTGACCTGGAAGGTGATTTCTTTCTGCAGGAAAGAAGGAGGTAGAGGGTTCCTGATTGATATGACTTTCCATTAGCATTGGGACAACCTTTCAGGAAATGGATACCAAGAGCGTTTATCTAGTACCAGAGAAGAAAGGAAGAAATAGGGTTGCAGTCTCCATCCCTTCTAATTATGTCCCTGGGGCAAAGACAATTTTTAGGTGGGCTGTGACTGGAAATCTCCTTTCCCAGGTGTTACTTCAGTAGCTCTGCACACATGAGAGCAGATTGTTCTCTTATGCACTCCCATGTGCAGCCATGGGTTTCCTAGGACCACACAAGCACAACTGTAAAAGTGAAATGAAAAGTGTTCAGAGGGAAGGAAGGAGTAGCTAGAAACATCAGGGGAGGCTTCATTATTGAAACATTAGAGGAAATGTAATTCTGAAGTGCTCATCATGCTAGGAACACACCCAGTTACCACTGTCATCTCTTGACACTGATATTGTAACTCAGACTATAAGGTGAGATTTCTTGTCAGTTTCCTAATACACTATGATCATGCATTTAAAAAATACTCTTCTACTAACAAGATCCTGCTCATTACTAAAGTAGGTGTGACTTAACTCTTCTAGGTCAGGAGATGATGAAAAGAGTCTTCAAACAAAGGTTAACTTAGCCCCTGATGATGGTCAGCTACGTTTTGCCATACTTACTATCTAAGAGTTCAGTTCTTGCCTGACTGGCTTTTACAGGTGAGCACGACACTCCTAACATCACAGTAATAGGGTTGGGGTTGTGGCTCAGCAGTACAGTGCTCGCCTAGCATGTGTGAGCCCCTGGGTTCGATCCTCAGCATCACATAAACTAAAGGTATAATATTTTAATAAATATTAAAAAAATCACAGTAATATTTCAGGATTCACAAGAAGAAGGCATCACAATAGACTTTCTAGGGGGAAAGTCGATCCAGCAACACAAATTTCTACTCCTCACCTTCACTATTTAGTTTATTAAGAAGGGACCTGAAGTCTTGGCAAGAAGATGAAGGTTACAAGAAAGGAATCATCTGTATCTTCTATGTGCCTGATTTGCAGGTTGCGAGATGTTGATGGTGAGATATTTCAGCCTTTCTTGCAGAGGAAGAACTTGCAGTTAGTGCTGGAGATATACCTCAGTGGCATGTCTCCTGCCTAGCACACACAAGGGTCTGAGTTCCCTTCTCAGCATCACAAAAACCAAGTGTAGTTGTATTGGTGAAAATCACATTGAAAGAGTTCTCTGTAATGCCATAATCTCTTCAATTCCATGAAATGGTGCTAGACTTAACATAAGTTTGCTTGTAACTCAGTGTCCATTCTGAGTCCAGTGAATACCCAGAACCACAGCACATCCACAGTTCTTTAGTGGTGCCTGCTCACTCTTCAGATCTGAGTTCACCATGGACTATCCAGGAAGAGTGTTGCTATCTTTCAAGCTGTGTCAGCATTCTGCTATTTTCTAGAGTGATCTTTTGTTATGCATCACTGCTCATTTCATCATTGTTTTATATGAAATAATTTCAGATTTACTGAAAAGCTGTAGGAGAAACTGGCCACCTCACCCAATCCCCACTGATGCTGACATCACACACAGCCATGACACAACAATCAAAAGCAGGAATTAGCACTGGTGTGTCACCAGACATTACCAGCCAATGGAATTTCACCTCTAATGATTTTGCTGGCTGCAGAATTCAATCCAGGCATTTAGTTATAGTATCTCCTAAGTCTCCTGGATCCATGACTGTTCCTTATTTTTGCCTTTGATAAAATTTAAATGTTTCGGGAACACTTTTCAATTATTTTGAAGAATGTACCATTTTCCACTAGCATTTTTCCATGACTACGTTAGAGTGAAGCATTGCTAGTAAGAATGCCACAGAGGGATGCAGTGTCTTGTCATATCCTTGTCATAGCCTATGGTGAAGGTAAAGTCTTCAAGATTTTGCCACCACAAAATTAGGGTTTTTTCTCCTTTTAATTGATCAACAGGTGTGGGGGGCTGCTCTGAGACTATGGCAATGTATCAAAGTGTTATCATTTAAAGAGATTCTAACAGAGGGGGATGGGAGGCAAAAATGGAGTCACCATTTCTGCAGTCCTTCATTCCTTCATGCAGATCCATAGTTCCATGGGACACTTTTCTCCTGCATGAAGTATGTCCTTAAGTAATCCACTATATACAGTGGTGACTATAATAAAACAGAAAACATTGTACACTTCAAAGTAGCTGAAAAATTAGATGTGAAACATTTTACCACATATAAAAAAGGCGACACAAGAGATTTGATAATTATTCTGATTTAAACATTTTACATTATAAACATGTATCAAAACATCACATTGTGCCCCACAAAGGCCTATGTTCAGTGTTTGTCACTTACAAATAAAATTAAATTAAAAAAATTATAAAGAAAGGACTTTTGAAGTAAATGTCTCCTACTGGCAAATTACTCCATCTGTCATATGTCTGAAATATAATTAGCGATGTTTTAGCTTGTGAAAGGTGTTCACTGGTTAGAATGCTAGGGGAACAGTTTATTTTGAGCTTTCAGGACTATAATTATTGGTTTCTCTGCCTCCTCATCTGCAATGTTTCCAGTGAGAAAACTGCTGTTGTTATGTACAGAACCATGAAGATAATGATGGTAGCTGTTTGTTTTTATGATTTTTTCTTTTATCACTGGTTTTAATTGGATTATGATGCACCCTGCTATTATTTTCTTCATGTTTTTTGGGCTTCATTTAGTTTCTTAGATTTTAGGGTTTATAATTCATTAAATTTGGAAAATTTCCAATCATTATTCTTTCAAGTGTCCTACTCTCCACTCCTTCTGGGACTCATTTTGGAATTATTACATCAATCACTTAATGTACTCCTCTATATTTTGGTTTTCTCTAGTTTGTTTTGGATAGCTCCTATTGTTATATGTTCCAGTGTACTATCTTTAATTCCATGGCATGTTATCTGCCATTAATCACATCTAGTGTATCTTTCATCTCACTCATCATAGTTTTTATTGCTAGAAGTTTGAGACTTTTTATATCTTCCAAGTATTTAGCTTTCAAACATATGGGATACAGTCCCAAGTCAATTTATCTAATTGCCAATTATAACATCTGTGTTGTTTAGGAGTTGGATTGGATTGATTGGATTGATCTTTCTCCTCTCATGGGATCATATTTTCTTGTTTCTTTTTATGACTAGTATTTTATCCCTGGGTGGAAGATATCATGCATTTTATTCTTCCAGGTAATAGATATTTTTGTATACCTATAAATGTTCTTAAGGTTGGCTTTGGGGAATTAATGAAGTTACTTGGAAAGAGCTTTGTCCTTTTTGGTCTTTCTCTTGATTTGTTAGGAAGATATGGACTAGTGCTCAGTCTAGAACAGATTGTTTCCCATTTCTGGGACAACACCTATCTGTGAAGACTACTCAGTCCCCATGAATCACACATTTTCCAGGTTGCCTGTGGGGGACAGGAGCTATTCCAACCCCAGGTGAGTGTCAGCACTGTATTCACGCACCCTTTCTGTAGAGGTGTGGGTCACTTTATCACATCTCTGCATAATCACTAGTCTGCTGAGGACTCAAGGAGTTCCTATTGAAGATCTCTGGGGTTTTCTGTTTCTTATCTTTCATGGTCTGCAAGATGTAGACCCTTGGTCTCCCTAGACCCCTATCTCTCTGTGTTCAACTCAAATGGTCCACCATTGTCTCCTTGGGTCCCCCTCTAGAAGCTGGCAGTTTTGAAACTCAGGGCAATAGTAAGGGACAAGTATAAGGGACCAGCTTGATTCTTTCCCTTTTCTTGGGGACCACTGTGAAGTATTGACTGACCAATGTCTCAAAAACTATTGTTTTCTTTTTGAGTGTTTCAAATGAAGTAATATGAATTTCAATTCATATTACTCTCATAGCTTGGAGGGTACTTCCTTGTATCATAATTGTATATAATTTATTGCATCTTTATGAATTATATTTTCTGCTAAAATTACAATGCTTTGAATAAAGAAACCATACCTGAATTGATCAACTATATGGTTATAACTCAGTGGAATTACTGGTACAAAAGAGTACTCAGTTTCAAAAAACGGAATAAATAATAAACAGGAGACATGATGGCATATTTGTTTTGGAATTTAAGATGCTTGTTAAATTGGCAAGCTGATAGAATATAACCCAGCATTTCTAACTTAGTTGATGGCTCAAATGGATGAATTACCTACAGTTTTAGCCAACTTGACACCCATTCTTCCTTCTCCTAAATAAAAGAGCACTGGTTTTCCTGTGACCAACCATCTCTTCCCAATTCCCAATTACCTGGAGTTAGTTTAGTTGTAACTAAAATAAGTGTCAATCACTGCCAGCACCACTGGAAATTGCCATGTATATAAAACATGACTAATGGACACACCAAGCTGGGAGCGGGCACCTGGGCACTGGCATGAAGAGTGCTGTTGTTTCCAGAGCCTGGCCATTCAGGGAAGCGGGGAGTGACAAACCACATATGCCTTCTCCTTTTGCCAGGCTTCTTTCGCTACTGTTTTGCATAACAGCTGCCATCCATGGACTCACAGTGGAAAACTCAGGCCAGAAAAAAACTCATTGAGGTTTTCTTCTTATGTTTGGTTTCCTGCAGCGATCTCACGCTGATTGCTTCACTGTCTGCTCTAAAGTCTTACTCTCATTGCTCACTTGGATGGGACTGAGCCAGAGGTAAAGCATCTTTGTGATCCAGAGAGTCGGCTCCATTCCGTTCTCCAGAGCCACCTGCAGAAGAGTCATTGAGTGGAGAACAGGCAGGCAGCATCTTCTACCATGTCTCCCCTGCTGGAGTAGGGAGGCAAGAGACACCAGCACATGGGGACAGACAGGGCAGTGTGTCTGATGAGGAAACCCAGATATGACATACCTGAGGCAGCTATGGTCTCTGCACACCATGCTGAGAACCCTTGCCTTTGCTGCCATATGATGTTAATCATCTCACCAAAAAGACAGGGTTTCACTCCAGGATTTATTACTGCCTTGAATATACCAAGAGCCAGACCCTGCCGTGGTGCACTTAGGGGTCTATTCACATCCATGACATTTAAGGGCACCAGTCTTTATTCACATGCAAAATTGTTATTTAAACACTAAAAGGAAACAAAGAAAACAAAGTTCATAGACCACGACAATCAGCATGGGGTGAGGGCCCATGGTACACTGGCCAGCTTTCTAGAGACCTCCTATGCATCTCTCTCTTTAGTAGAGAGAACTGTGTCCTCCTCTCTCTTTAGCAGAGAGACTGTGTCCTCCTATCTACTCCCTACATTCTGCAGCCAGGTGCACAGGGGCCAGATGCCATGTGAGATAGCTAGTTGACCAAGGATGCACCTGGTTACAAGTTCAGCGCCCACTTCACATAGTACTACACCACTGAAGATGCCAAGAGACAACTCCCTTGCAGGAGCAAGAAGACAGCCCATTCAGAGTGGAAGCCATTCACCCCCAGGGGAGAAAAGCCAGCCCAGTGATGTGCCATCTTAAATCGATGCACCTGCAAACCACACACACAGAATAAACAAACTGACAAGGACATCCTATAGGGAGTCCAGAGAGGACAGTACACAAAGTGTCCCTGCATCGAGGGTTAACTGCAGGCCACAGAGAGGGCCCACGCTGGCCTCACTCACAGCCTGCCCCTGCAGCTCTCACTGTCCCTGCATCCCATGCTAGTCATCCACATTCAACAACATTGAGCTCTACCTGAGCCCTGTCTTCCCAGAGAGAAGCTTCTCTGAACCCTCCTGTCCTCATTCTTTTGCTCACTATAAAAAATAAAAATTAGAAAATCACAAGGCTCCTCTATATTTCCCTGTGGCCCCAGTCTGAGCCACAGCTGACCCTTTACTTGTTTCAGAACCAAGCACAAGAACTTCGACTTCAAGATGTCTCTTGACAGATTAGCTGCGAACATAATTGCCAGTTCCTCTGAGATCTGGACTCCAGGCACACACACACTGCCCAGCTAAATGACAGTGTCTAGAATCTTGTGGCCCTCAACCTTCAGATGTGTTGTGCATGCCCAGTGAGGCAGGTTAAAACCTGGGTAAGTCGCCAGTCTATGAGAATACATAAATTTTCATACTAATGGAACTCATCACCATTCATCAGAAACTTCCCACAGCTCTCAAATCACAACTAATGCTTTACACGTGGTGATCAAACATGGACAACTAAGAAAAGAACTGATTCTCATCTGGCTCGTGTGGGTTGGAGTCACTTGGGAGTCACTCTTGGATCTGCGAGATGTCAGCAACTTCCATACAAAAACAGCCTTTTCATCTATTGACGATCATTAATTGTGCATTTTCTCTCTTCTGATGTATTATGTATTACACTAAATCTTTAAAATAAGTGATTTTAGCTAATGATCACAGCTGGTAATGTGGGACACAGGGACTCAGAAGGCTGAGTCACCCAAGGTCACATGGGCAGGACTGGAACCCAGCTCTGTCTGGATGCAGAGGCAACTGATGGACCTGCCAGGGCCCCAGTAGTCATTCTTCTTTCCAGTCCTGTGGGCACTTCTTCTACAGACCTCAGATTTGGACAGTTCCCCTTGTGTTTCCATTTAAGCCACTTTCTTTTCCCAAATAGTCTGTTTTTTTTTCCCTCCTCAGATACCTTCTCAGCTTGCAAATCCTCCCTGAGCATTAATAAATGTGGGTCTGGGCCTCTGGTGACACTGTCATTCACTGCCACTTTCTGAATAGGTGTGGGATGAGCTGGAAACAGTCTCTGGCAAGGAAAATACAACACAGTGTGAACCTCATGAAGGCTGGTCCAGGCATATGCTTTCAGCTGAAAACAACACCAGGCCTGCAATTCAGGCAGGGAAGGAGACCGCCTGAGAACATGCATTTGACCTCGTCTCTTGCAGGCTGGCAGTGAGGAAGGAGGAAGGGAGGCTGAGTCCCTGGATGGCTCCCTCTGCACCTACTAGAAAACACCTTGAAATTGTGAATTAAAATGCAGGTAGTTAGATAAAGTTAAAATGAAAATTACACAGTTTTCATTAACCTCAAGTTTGGAAACATGCAGGGAGACATGACCATTTTCCCAGGCAAAGTCAAATAGCAAAACACCAGCCTCCTCATCACCCATTTTTATCCTCATCATCTCCCTTAATCCTTGTCCTCATAGAACTGTAAATGGGAATGGGAGACGTATTCATGATAAATTTCATCTCATGACTGAGAATCAGGATGGGAGTCCCAAAATTCTAGGTAGATGCATTATTATTTCTCTGAGTATCCTCTGTAGACCCCATCCGTCCAGTGGGCCCCCCACACTAAGAATCTCCTACATTCCTGTGGATTGTGGGCATGGGAAGAATGAGAAATGGCTGACTTTTAAATACATTATTCACAGAAGAAGCCAAATGTTCAATAAACATATAAAACAACGCTTGACTTTCTAGTATCAGACAAATCTAATTTTAATGAGAGAGCATTCCATACCTGTCAGATTGTTAGAAAAGAGCTAAGTTCTTGAGAGCCACAGCCAAAGGGGCCCCAGCAAACTTTCAGACTGCCAGCTGATGATTGGCTCACAGCGGCCCCAGCAACATCTAGCTGATTGGCTCCTCTGCAGTGATGCTCATTGGGCTGTTTCCCTGCCTTTTCAGACCACGGAGCTGCTCATTGGGGGACTTTTTTGGCTCCGCCCATGCGACCCAGCCAATCAGCCTCAGGAGCAGGAGGATTGTGGGAGGTGGAGAGGTTTGTGTGGTGGTGTGGAGAGAGGCTTGTGGGAAGCCAGTGGTGGCAGTTGGGCTCTGAGGGTTTTTCCTGAGGAGCTGTTTGGTTTGGTGTATGTGGTTCTAAAAATAAAGTTAGTTTCTTTTCACAAGTGGCTCCTGAATTGTGCCCAGCCAGACTGCGGCACTAAGTGTGTGTGTGTGTGGATAAGATTATACAAAATAATAATTCCCCACTGTGCTCACTTTAAGAAGTTTTGGCAATCTCCCATCAAGCTGCAGAGGCACACACACTTTCACCCAGTGATTCATTCCCAGGTAGACTCAAGTGCACACAAGCAGACTTGTAAAGGAAACTCACTTAAGGAAGAACACCCAGGAAGCACCTGTTTCCCCAGGAGCAGCCCAGGATCTGACATCCATTCCCTTGGCTGGTCATTAGTGTCAGGACACTTGCAAGCTTGCACGCTGTTCTGATCTCTCCTCTGCTTTATAATCACATTGTTCTCATCTTCACTATTCATATTTCCTCACAAAGATTGTTCACTAAAATATTTTAAATTAAGACCATTCCAGCTCTTCTAACTCAGTGCACTGGGCTTTGAATTCAGAGACTTTTTGAATTCTTATCACAGTATTTCAGGCAGGTTGTATATTATATTCTATTAAAATGATTGTACCTAAGGTTGTCAAAATTCAGAGATTACAGCTTCTGCAGCATGCTTTGTCAGGAATATATTCATATATTCACTTTGTTAGCCACTAAACACATCCCACAAGCTTGTATTTAACATCTCATTTGGTAGTGTCATTCAACAAGAAGGGTAAAAAGAAGAGATATTTATTTGTGTTATGGAAGAGATTTTCCAGGAATGTTAAATAAGCACACACTGTCATCCCAAAGCAGGTGTTTCTGTACTTCTAATACCACCAGCAAGGTCAAATACAAAAAGGAATGGGCATAGAAAAGAGAAAGTCAGAGAAATGTGATAACTTCTCCTAATTATGCAGCTCTGTTATATAAAAAAAATCCTCCTTCTTATCCAATCTTTATCATCTTTTCTAAAAATATTACAAACATTCTCACAAAGCAAAAGTTGTAAACCTCATCTGAGTTGCTCTTTCAATTATAAAATATGACCAATTTATCAAATAGTTTAAGAAAACATGAGTCGCATGAAAACTCCACAGGTATTGCCCCTGTACCCAGACAGGGATTCCTGAGGGCACAGAGCGTAGAGTGCCCACTGGCCTCCTCCAGAACAAGGTCAGGGTCCCTGAGACAGTGGTGACTGGAGCATCCCCATCTAATGCACATCCCCATCAGTGTCCAAAGCCCACCAGTGTGAGCCTGGCTGATGGTCCTTCAGCTGAGGCTTGGAGAGGCTTGACAGAGAGGGTTGGGAGAATGTTCGTGGTACAGCTGGATTTGAATCTGGGGCACCGGCTCCCAAGCTCACCCTGGTAACTACACCATGCAGAAGGCTCCATAAACAGCAAGTGAGTGACAGGATGGGGATTAAAGCCAGGTGTGCCACCTGAGCTGTGATAATGAGGCTGTGCTATTCTTTCCCCAAAGGAGAATAATAAGACCCATCCATATATTATTGTGAGTGTTTCATTAAAACAATTCCTAGTGCTAGCAGTGAGGACATGCTATGTATGAGTCCACAAGTATTCCATCATACTGCCATGGAGAGACAGAAGGGAGAAATGAAGGAGAACTGAGAAACTAGTCTGCTTGAGGAAATGATGGCATTCCTACAGATAAACTAAAAATTTTAAATAGAGCAATTAATACCAGGAGAATACATTCACATTACTTTTGTTTTTGGAGGTTTGTTTTGGGATGTTCCCATCATCCAGGAGGTTGGACACATATGCCAATGGAGGGCAGGAAGATGTGAGAGGTAGTGGTGAACAGAGCTGTCCAGAGGAAGAAACCTGGGTTTTAACACCAGCTGCAAGGTTGGCCAGCATTGAGATGTTGTGGAGAAGGCACTTGACATTCCTGAGCTCCAATTTCCATGCAAACAGGAAGATAATAATTCTGACCTCAAAAGTTGCTAAAGAACTAAGTTAATGTTCATCAAGTGCTGAGAACAGGGCTTGGCACATTTGAGGTGCTCAAAACACTACAATGAACATTGTTGTTTCTCTAAAAATGAATCCTATACATGCCTCAGATATCTCACTCACAGGCCCTTTGCAAGGTGTCTTTTAGGACTTCTCTGGGTCTCCTGAAAGACCCCACCCACCTCCTCTCTATCTCTTATGCACTTGCTCTTGCTCTTGGGTAGATAATTCCTTACACATCACCAGGCAGGGGTGTGTCTCCATTTGCCAAAGCAAATTATTTTCAATTTTCCTTCTTTTTTCCAGAAAATTCCTGTATATGCCCTTTAGACTTGTCTCCTCAAACCATTCACAAAGCATTTTGTATCATTGTGCAACCAGATCTTCCTCTGGTGAGATGTTCCTCTGAACCAACTCGGAGTGGTTTGAGAAGAGTCAGGTCCACTCTTGATTGTGTTGTAGGGAGGTGGAATACTCTGCATTTGCAACACTCCAAAATACTAATCAAATTTGCAGCAAGAACCTACACTGAGCCTGGCTCCTAGGAAGCATAATAGCTAGTGGTTTGAATGAAATACTGTAAGATGCCAGCTCTCTTTTGACACATGAGTCTGTAGCTAGAGTGACCAGCATGCTGGTTTTCTGGGGTATGAAGAAATTCTTAATATGCAGGATTTACAGTGCCTAACAGAGTAAACTCAGCCAAACCAGAGGTGTCAATCCTCTATGTGACCCTAAGAGCTCACTGGTCCACAAGAGCTCCTAAAACCACTAAGACCAGAGCAGAGGGACATCAGATGCAATGGTCCAGTATTTACCACACTCTCAGGCACACCAGCACCATCTTCAAGCTGCAAAATAACACCGATTTCTGCATTCCACCACCACAGGCTCTGATTCCAGCTCCTTGGGACAGGAGTCTGGGCCTATAAACAGCTCCTCAGCCTTTGGAATACTCCCCAGGCAGTCCTGCCTGGGATGAATTTCTTCACACCACAGTGTCTACATCATCACATCCTTGCAGTCATCAGATATTCTGAGACATTCCCAGCACTGGAAACTGAAGCACTTTTAGATGGTGATTAATGACAACTGTAAGGACACTTCTAATTTGTATTCCCCAGCAAACCACATTCTCTGTGATAAATTAACCACAAGGAGACAAAAGAGACTTGCAACTCCCTCTGGGCAGCTGAGTGGCTGGCAAAGGCCTGCTCCATGGGAAGGAAAAGCTTTTTTTCAGAAAAGATAGATAAGGCAGGAAAGATTCCAGGGAAGTGAACTTTGGAGGTACCCCATGGTGCAGGAACTGCCTCGGGTCCACAGAGCAGAGGGGGAGCCTCACTCCTGCCCTGTCAGTTTGGGGCACAATGACCTGGCCATCAGGAACACCAGATTTGGGTTTCTGAAGCATTAAGTGAGTTGGAATCATCTTGAAAGAAAATCAGTTAGTGCCAGAAAAGCAGCAGCCTATGAATAAGTATGGAAAGTAGGGATTTTAATTCTGATACCTGGATGCATGAAAGGGAATCTCTGTGCAGATGTGAAACTTCTCCAGTGAACAGTGATTGCCTGAGATTTCTCCCTCTTCCCTTGTTTCATCATTTATTATATTTTTTTCTTCTAAGAATGGGAAACTCAAAGCTAATCTGTTTCATGACTTAGATATAGGTGTATATGTGCCTATGTATGAAATATATACATACAGCATGTATATATCTTAAATTATGTTTAAGCACAACATAAAATGTAATAAATACATGTTAAGTTATGTGTGTAATATGTGTATATAGTATTAATATCCTTTTTGCTAAAGGATTGTATTCAGAAGTGAATATACATTCAATTTCTTATACAAAATAATTATTTAAGATTTCCAACTAGAAGTACGCTGCTGAAGCATTTATTTTATGTTATTTTCCAAATAAAACTCAGACCTCAGCTGCTGTTCAACTGATGTGGAAGGAGAGGCCACTGACCACCAAACCTGGCTGCTGCATTTAGTGGGCCTCTCCTTGAAGAATGTACTGGCCTCCACCAGTACATGACCTGTGCACCATGATGGCTGAACCAGTGAGGAGAGCTATGCTGAGACTGATGTGAGGTCCAGGCACTTGGTCCCAGGATGTCATTTAAGGTAAACACCTCTCCCTGCTCCAATGGCTTTTTAGAGTGGGAAGCAGGGGTATTTACCCACCACACACACACCCTGCACTTCTTCATCAAAAGGCTCCCAACTCAGGCAGAGAAGCTCAAATCTGCATACTACTTTTCTGAAGAAATTACTGGAAGTAAATTGAGATGGTCATGATATGTAGTTTTGTCAGGAAAATTAATGAATTGAAACCACATATATCAATGTGAGTCACACAAATATAATATTTAGTAATAAACACAAGTTGTTACTTTCTTAAAAATGATTACATTTTATAGCATTTTTAAACTTGCAAAATACTTTCTAAATGCACAGATACAAATCACAGTGGCTAAAAACTAATAGGAAGGACAGACACACATATGCAGGGTAACGATGACTGGATGGGACTCAAAAAGGAGATGGGATGAAGAGGTGTAACTGCGTCAGGGAGCACTGTCTTTGTAATGTTTTATGTCTTAAGCCTCTTCCTGAGCACCAGTGCACCCCAGAGGCACAGATTATCTACCATGTTTGCCATTTTCAGTCTTCATGCTTTTCTTATATATTACATCATAATTTTTTTAAAAAGCCTCAGTTTTGACTCTCATCCACACAAGCACATACCTCCAAGTTCACCAATGTCCCCTGTCACTGACCCTGGATGTCCTCAACTCCTCCTACTTCCTAGTCAAACATCACAACCACCAAAATCAGATGCTGCAGAGGAAGGCTGGGTTTCTGGCCTGAGGCGTCCTTTCTGTTTGCATTTATGCTCCTCTGATGTTTCCAGGACATTCCTATGCTGCTAAAGCCTGTGACAAGAGCAAAGAGGATCAAAATAAATGACCAATTCAATCTGAATATGAACTTGCTCTATCAAAAGCAGCTTCCTCGCACAAAGCAGTGGTAGGATGCCAAGGTCTGCATGTTCTCACCTTGTCGGGCATTTTCTGCTTCAGAAAGAATTGGTTTAGATTTCATCATAAAAAATATCTTTCTGAAATTCACTCCCACCAGTGGAGCTCTAGCATTTAATCTTGCTAATCCCTGCAGTTTATTCTCCTGCAATTCTCCCTAAAGTCATTACATCATTGTCAAACTGAAGAAATCTTTAAGTTCTATGTCTTTGGCAGAGTCTGAATCCATACAAAATGAACATGAATTATATTCTCTTGTGTCTTTGAAATGCAGACATTAGGAATGGAGACTAAGTTCAAGGTTGGTGAAAGCATCCTAAATGTCTCTGAAGCCTTGGATTAGCACCTCCCTGTTAGCAACACTCATTTCTATGTCTCCAGCCAAGGCCTCCCCCTCTGAGCTCTAGACTCAGGTATCTTCATCCCTATGAGAACTCCACCTAGATATTTTGCAGTCATTTTAAACATAGCAGGCCCCAGATTCAAGAACCATCCTTTAAATGTCCCACCAATAAGTTTTGCTCCTTCTGCACATCCATCTGCACAACTGCATCCAACCAGGTGCTCCAGACAGGTTCTTGGAATTTACTCTAGAACCCCCTATAGCTCCTTGGTCACCAGAGCCTCCGTGTTTTACCTCTAGGTGGATACTGAATCCCTCCCACTCGTCTCTTCCCTTGCTATCACCACATGCCTCCCACCAGTAGGGCCACAGTCCCAGGGTGCTCTCTCTCTACTGCAATAGCCTCTGGACTCATCCTCCATCTGCCTCTTTCTACATTCCTGTTATCACCTCTTCAAAATAACAATTCCTCTGCCTAAGACTGAAATATCTTGGGACAAGGCTGCTTGCCCTGTGTGAGCGGTGCCTGCCTCCATGTGTGCCTGGCCTCTGGGGTTGTCCCTTCTCTAAGCTCCAGCCACATGGCCTTTCATTCAGACCTCTGTGTGGCAGTCACTCTCGATGGCTCATCTAACACTATAGCCAGGCTTCACTTTCCTTCCCATTTGCACTGCAAAGCTTGGCAGAGCTAAATCCAGTTTCTTCTGGCTCAGCTGAAACTGTGTTTGCCCCAGTGCTGGGCTCCCAGCAATGAAACAAGATGTTTGTCAGGTGCCTGTAGTACAGATATGCACTCTCAATATAAATGGGAAAAATGTCACTGGTGACACCCCTTCCACATTCTACTTGCTCTGAATGTCAGTGTCAATTCAGGACGATGGTGCCTATCTTGTAACCATGAGGGCAGAGTAAGGAAGTGGGAGAAGCTGAGGAATTATGGGCTATCTACCCACAGACTTATGTTATATCCTTGTTCTTCATGATCATATTTGTCATTACAGAGAATTAAGAGTATTCAAGACAATTATCAGCCTTAATTAAACACATTACCACTGAATTTCAGGTCTTCATCTGCAAATAAAAGTGGGGCTCAGACTGTCTCCTACAGCACCTCAGACCTGAAATGTTATGATTCCAAGACAATGGTATTGCAGTTACATAGCTTCTGGTCAGAAGAGAATGAAGAGAATTAACTCTTAGAGACATAAAAGGTGCTTTGATTTATGTGCTGCTGATATCACTAAAATCAAACACACATTATTTTTGTGGTTCCCAACACTGTTACTATGGATACTGGTGGTAATGGCAGGTAAGCCTGCAAAACCATGCATTACAGTGTTGTAAAGAAAGTGGGAAGACAAGGAGATAAAGAGAGTAGGTAGTTGCCAGCTATTATCTAGGTATTTATGTCCCTTGACATCAACTGTGGAGTATAATTGGCATCCAAACACCTGAGCCCTGATGTTTTTATTTATTTATGTATCAGGACAAAATATTGAGAAGGATGCCCTTCTACTCCACAATGCACTATAAATAACTCAAAAATACATGTCCATTAGCAATGGAAGCATTTGTTCATGGACTGCTGTGGATTTGTCAGAAAAGCAGACTTGTGGGCATGAAGTTGATAACATGGTGGGGCATGTGTTCTTTATTCTCCTAAAACTCAGCCATCCTACCTTAGACAATGAAGAATGACTGAATGTTGCTATTCATAAAATCTCTTAGAACACATTTAGATTCACAGAACAACTGATCCTAGAACACAGAGTTCCCTGTACCACCCTTACTCCTACCTCCACACTCTTTTTCTGATTGTGAACATTTACATTAGCCTGGTGTATCGACTACAATTAATGAGCCAATACTGATTAATTAGTTTCATTTAAACTCTGTTCCTAACTTAGATTTCCTTAATTTTTAACTGTTTTCTCTTCTAGAATCCCACCCAGCCTGCCACATTGCATGTTTTATGTCCTTAGTTCCTCTGGGATATAATATCATCTTGGGCTTTTCTTGTCCAGGACCTTGATAATTGTAAAGAACACAATTCTGGGATTTTGTAGGATAGAGACTGGAATTTTTCTGATATTCTCTAATGATTAAACATGGGTCACAGGTTTGGTCAGAGAGGTAAGATGCAATGGCCATCACATCATCTATATTGTTCCCACAGGTTTTAGGACTGATGTGCTGGCCTTGGTCACTTGGCTGAAGTAGCACTTGTCCTCCTCTGCAAAGTTACTCGTTCCCCCACCTTTCCATACTGACTCATGAGAAGAAAGCCCACTATACACAACACCCACTGAAAGGATGCCCTACTTTAGAGTGAGAAGTTACATAATTCTGTTGGGATTTTCTACATGAAATAATTGTCCATTCTCTATCATTTACTAAATCATGTATGTATGTCAGAATGTACTTGTAGAGATTTAGTGCTCTGGTGTATGGTATCATATAATTTATTTAACTTGTCTCCAAAATTGTTCCAGCTTTAGCAACTGGTAATCACTTTGGCTGAATCCTGGAACCCTTAAATATATGCCCAACAATAGAGGTGTGTGTGTGTGTGTGTGTGTGTGTGTGTGTGTGTGTAGGTATTGTTTTAATGCTAGTGCTACAAGAAACTCTGGACTCATCTTTTGTTTTCTGTCCCAGTCCTAGAACTAGTCATTTTCCCAAGGACCTCTGATTCCTTTTATTGGAGAACAGTGTTAAAAATAAAACTGAGTGTGAGGTGTGTTCATGGGCTGTATATTTCTTGCAGATCATCTTGGTTGTCCAACTCAGCTGACAGGGAAACACATGTATGTATACTAATGCATGCACATACACATGTCTGTAGATATTTCTCTTACTAAGGCTCTGTATCTGTTAAATGAAACGTGAGTTTTCCATGGTGACTTCTGCTCTAACCCACTGACATATATATCATTCTAGCCTGTTATTCTTTCTTACCTGTCTATATATTCTCACCTCATGAAAGATTTAACTTTCAGCCTCCTTTGCCCTCTTTCTCAATTGTTCACTTCCAGTATGTATGTATATCATAAATTTAAATATATTCCTCTGGGAAACTTTGTCTACTTCATTGGTTATGATAAATCCCTTTGCCTTTAATTTAAAGACTTTATTTACAAAGATATTTAGGTCAACATCTTTGCCTCCTTTCTGTAAGGCCGTTTTGCATAGTTGTAATAAGCTAGAAATCCTAACACAGCATGTATTTCTTTCTTAGATACCTTGCCTCCCAAATTATGATCCTTTAAACTTGCTACAAAGATCAATTGTATTTAACAAATAGTTATATGTCCATAATTGGAGTGCAGCATGCAATAGTTTTATTACCCTAAAATTTTCTTGTACTTCACCTTCTCATCCTTATCCATCACAAACTCCTGGCAATTGATGGACTTTACTGCCTCTAGAGTTTTACACTTTGGAACCATATAATATAAAGTCCTTACAGTCTGGCTTCCTGTAATCTGCATTTAAATTCCTCACCTTGCCAATGCTTGATAGCTCATTTCATTTCACTGCAGAATAACATTCCATTTTAGAGTGGTATCATGTTATTTTATTCACTTATTGAAGAATATCTTGGTTGATCCATGTTTGGATTATCACATATAATAAAAGTGATATCCCATCATCTTGCCATATTCCACTTGAGCAATTTTCAGATACTCTCCCACTCATGGGCAGGGGAATATTGAAAGGCATGAGCAACAGATCACAAGGATCATTAGTGGTCACCATCTGGAGTATCTCCACCACATAAATAAATTGCCATCTTATCATTTCCCATTATAGGGCACCAGGGTATACCCATAACACATGAATCAACTGCTGGATTCAGGGTCTGAAGGTGAGGTCTTGAAAGAGCACCCAGGGAACTGTCCTGGGTGCTGAGATCCAGGAGTGAGTTTTCTGCCTTCTTTGAGCTCATGGTACTGATGGTCTAGAGGAAGAACTCGGGGTGTAGATACATACATAAATTTACGAAGATAAAACTAAGATTATTTCAGATTGACAAGGTGCTCCTTACACTGTATAATGGGGCAGGAAAAAACTGGGGTAGGGATGTCTTAGAAAGGTCAGAGAAAACTGCCCGGGACACAAGTTGAGATGTGAGAAATGGGGAGAGGTCAGCCTGGAACATCTGAAATGACAGACTTTTAGCCTGTAATAACAAAGAAGAAAGAGGTGAGATGAAAATAAGTCTGGTTATCAAGGAAGCAACTGATGTCTTTGTAACTCTGAAATAGTGAGCAAGACTATAAAGTGTAAGAAATAAGTGGGAAAGAAACAGGGTTCTAAAGAAATTTTAGTCTTTGTTACTACTCAGCTTGAAGACTATCTCAAAGAAAGAGTTAGTCCTTCAATTCACAGACAGGATTCCTGAATATTCAGAGGAAAGCTATGGCCTTTTAGATTTGTATTCACCTGAAATTATAAATAGGGTTTACAAATCATCAATAACCTTCCAATGGTGCATACATGTATTCCAGGTCTGTAGTTTAACTACCAACATATTTCAATTAGTAAACTAGAAAAGATAGATAAGATTCCCAACTTAAGAAACAACCTCTTCAACCTCTACAGAAAGGTAGGATCAGAAGTCCCTGCAGACAGGACCAAGATTTTCCTTAGAAACAGTTAAGCATGATGAAAATGCTGTACAATTAAGTGTTACAATGAAAAAATTCCAAAGTGTTATGAGGACAGTGAGCTGGATCAATTAATGCCCTGGAGAAATTTTAAGGAACACTTCATATATAAAATCACACTTGCATTAAACCTTGAGGATTAAGGAGGAGTTTGCCAATTATAAAAAGGGCAGTATGGTGATTTTCCCTTCATGCTGTGGGAATCTATTTCTACCTTAATATAAAATAGAAGCTGCAATTAAGGTCAGCTCAAGTGGAGTTTTTCACTCCTGATGTAGGCTTTTGGTTTCCATTTGCAAGTAACTTAAAGGTTCATCTAAATATTTTGAGATTATCATAGGTCCCAAGACACAATTTTTTTACATAATAAAGGCCTGTAAGTAGCATGTCATATTGGGAAACTCTTGGCTTTGCAAGTAAAGACTAACTTGATTCCTAGTGATTTCCTTTTGAAGATAGAAGGTTTCTTTAATTATTATATGGCAAGCTCCCAGACTGATAAGGTCTTGAGAGAAAGTGTTTATGCTGATAGTAACCTCCTGGTGTTCAAACACTACAGTGGATGGAAAGGGGAAAAAAAAAGAAGAAGACAATGACAATAATTAATGGCACCTCTGAAAATTGATTTAATTCAACAAACAGTTTACAAACGAGCAATATAAATTCTGATCCCCTTTGGCTTTGAAATGTCATAGCTCTCTAGGAACTGCCAGTAACGACTCTAAAAGAGCCACAGATAATTAACCCTGAGAAAAGTTACCAAGTTACAAATCAGTTTGAGGTGCTGCCTAAATGTCAACCATGGTGTCCATAAAGGGCCCTTGGGGTCACAGAAAGGGTAGCCAGAGCCCAGAGCCTCCTCTCCCTTCAAACCCCAAGCCCTCTTCCCTCTGTGGGAAAACTGCGAGAGGAGGGTGAATGAATGCCCCATTCAGACCTGGCACCCCTGTGGCTGAGACCCCGGGACCCACACAAACCTGAGCGTGGTTCTGGTTTGGGCCAGGCTGGCCTGGGCCCCAAAGGCTTCACTCCCCAACCCCAGAGAAGGCAGCGAAGAATGAACACCTGCTGAGACATCTCCACCATCAGGGAGAAGCCGAGGAGGCCACGGAGCAGGTGTCCCCTGGCTGTGCGCACGCTGGGCCGACCCTGGGCCTGGGAAGGGCAGCCCTCCCGGACTCTCAAGATGCCATCTTAGCCAGCGGAAGCAGCCTCTGGGGAAAAGTTTCTAGAAGTCCCACCCACTAACTTCCGCCCACACCTCATTGAACCCACCAGTCACATGTCCACAGGGGCTGCTGGGGAGGTTTTGCTTTTGTCTCCTAGGTGCTTTACAATAGCAGAGGAACACAACCAGGGTTCTGTGAATGAAGAAGAGAATTTAAAAGACTGATAACACAGAGCAGGGGAAGAGGGCCAGCACCTGGGAAATCCCATGCATCCTTGGTAAGGTAAAATGGCACAATCACATGAAGACACTTTGGCAACTTGCTATCAGCTTAGCTCACTAGTTACCAGGTGGTCCAATAGCAGTGCTGGAGGCTTACCAAGAAGATGAAAAATGCAAAACTTGGCAAATGAATATTTTGTAGCAGCTTTGCTCATAATAGCCAAAACCTGGAAACTAGCCAAATGAGTGTCAGCATGTGACAGGATAAACAAATGGTGGTAAATGTACTCCTAATAACAAAATTCTACACAGCTTTATAAAAGAGCTGAGCTTCTGATTCACATAATGACACAAAGCATTATGTGAAATCTCAAAGCATTTGCAGAGTAAAAGAACCTAGACACAGGTGTTGTATGCTTCTGCTTATGTGATACTACAGGAAAAATTCTAATTTAGATGGACAGAGAACAAGTGAGCATATGCCTAGGACAAGAGTTTATGTATATGCTGACTGAAAGAGAAAATGAGGGGATTTGGGGGATGATAGACATGTTCAAAATCTTAATTTTGATGGTAAATTTTCAGTATAGATGTATATATTTGTCCAAATTCATGAAACCACACATTTAAATGGATATACTACATAAAAATTATATCTCCATAAATTTGATTTTTTAAAAAAGTTCCATGAATTTGGTAAGCCAAAAATATAAAACACATAAATCCATCCCAAGTATCACCACTCATCATCCACAGCATTTCCACCACAGTCTAATCCAACTATCATCTTCTGCCTAGAGAGCTCGAACTAACTTCCTTGTACCCACTCCACAGCCCTTCATGTCTGACCTCTCATGGCAGCTAAGGTGAACCCCTAAAAACTGTGGATCTAGTCTTTGTTATCCCGGGCCTAAAAATCTTCAACATTTCCTCTAGATTAGAACATAAATTGTTGTTTTTTTATTGGTATATCAAAGACTATGCTCAGCAGTGAATCACAGGAAAGCCCCAAGTTATAGCTTTAAAGAAAACAAGTTTGTAAGTTTGTGGTAGACTAGTATTACCAAACTAATAACACATCTAGTATTAGACCTCCAGATCTTCCTGTTACTGTACTGTGCAAAAAAAAAAAAAAAAAATCCACTCCTAAGTCAGCTCATGGTCTAAGACAGACCCTGGAGCTCAAACCATTATACCCACATACCAGCTACTATGAAATAAGAAGCCCTACCACTTTTATTAGAAACACATCAAGGAAAATTTTAAGCATTCATATTTTTTATATATCATAAGTTACTCACAAGGCACACCTAACTGAAGGAAAACAAAAGCAAGAAAATATGGTCACTTTTTAGCAGAACTGAAAAAATCTATCTCTATTCCTGAGGAATAAAGGGAAGAATGGCTATTGGGAGCAGCCACAAATGATCCATCAGGGTCCACACGGGTCTCTGTGTCTCATCCCATCTCTCCAACTCTCCACCTCCTTCTTTCTGCCACCTGACCAACTAACCATCCTCCACCATGCCAAGCTGGTCATAGCTTAACTTGTCTTCTCCTGCCTGCCTGGAAACCTCCTCCCAAGTTCTTCTCTCCCTTCCTTATGTCTCTGCTCCAAGTCAGCCTTCAGGACCATCCCTCTAAAAATTTTTCCATCTACCATTCCCTCATCTGGTTCATTCTGTCTGCTTCTGGACACCAGGTTTGCTTTTTCAAATTACCATAAAAGAAGAAAAATGTCCCACTTATGCAAATTTAAAGTTCTAGATAGAAATGAGGCCCTGCTTTTAAGTAGCAGAGAGCATGTTTGTGAAAAGCTGGGTCTCCCTCTTCTGTCTGAAAAACCTTCAATCTCAAAGACATTTGGGTTCCCAGGGGATTCCAAGCTGTGTCTAATGCTTTTAGAAAGCAGAAGCAACTTTTCAATTTCACTTGGCAATTTCCTTTCTTGCCAGCCTACATCCGGGGCTTCAACTATTTTAGTCAGGAAGGAGGGCAGAAGTTGCTCTCCACCAAGAAGCCCTGAAGGGAGAGATAAGGCAGGAAATGGCACCCTAGGTCTGCAGCTCTGAGTCTCAGAGGTTGAAGCCATGCTTCTGTAGTCCTCCTGTGGCCCTGTGGCCACTGAGCCCAGGGAACCACCCTAGGTGCACCTGCACTTACTAAAGACAGCCTGATACTGTGCCAGTAATACTACTCCCAGAGAAAGCTCCAGTCACTTGTACTAGGTTTTTCCCTTGGAAGTCTCTACACACCAAGAACCTGTCCATTCCCATGGATGACATGAAAGGCCTGCAGGACCAGGGCCTGGGAAAGATGGTTCTGTTAACCAGACTGGCACCTGCCTCAGCAGACAACAGCACCACTGAGCCCTGCAATCTCCACCTGCAACCTAAAGCCCATCTGGAATCCAGCTCAGCTGCTGGCGGGGAAGCCCCAGAGTGCAGTCAAGGCAGCTCTACTAGGAATGCACGTTACTGCATGGCGCTTAAGACTACACTGAGCTCCTTGGTCCTGCATCTCCAGCCCACAAATGGAGCATGGTTGTAGGGATGGAGCGCAAAGGTTGACTTCATCTTCCTCACAGCAGGGTGCCTGAGCTGGGGCACCAAGGGCTGAAGGGAAGATGAGCCAGGAGCCAAGCTCTTCTCATTCCTAGTATCACAATTTTGATGATTGGAGGGTAGCAAGTGCGACCCTGGATCCCGTTCCCTGGAGACCATCCGCTGAACTCCTCATAGCCACAACTTTTCATGAGCTCCAGCGACTCTCTGGAGACCTTGGACAAGCTGAGCTTGCCCCATGCACCTAAGAAATCCTCACAGGAGCCGCTTATCCAAAGGAAGTGAGGAGCTCAGGTGCCACCAGCGCCCTCTCTCGAAGCCCAGACAAATCCATAGCAGGTCCCTTCCAGTCCCTTCCGGAGGTTCCAGGAGAGCTTCCAAACGCCTGGCCTGTGCCGCGCCACGCAGCCGCTCCTGCGTTCCCTTAGCCCGGCAGCGCACAGCGGAGCTGGGACCCTGCACTGGACACCTCCTGCCCAAGCTCAGAGAGCTTCTCTGAACCTGCCCGACAGCCCGCCCATGTCACTGCTTCCCAGGAGTCCGCGCTGTGCCCGCGCTGGTACTCCCGCGGCGCCTAGGGCTGAGCCGCAAATCATTGCAGGACTTGCATACTTTCCTGGAGTGCACCCTGTGGCAACTGCGGGGGAGGGGGGGGCGCAGGGCTCCAGCCCTCTTCCCTCTCCCACCAGCTCCTGCTGGATCCCGCCTGATCCCCACCCGCTCCGTCCCCATCAGCTCTGGGGGTGCCAACAACCCGCTCCCGCCTCTTTTCCTGCTCTGTCTCCGGAATCCGCCCTTCTCCTGGCTGACTACCTTCTTCACAGCGGCCCAGGCCCCGCCCCCGACACTGGGAGAGAACCCACCAGGAAAGAGGAGAATGTGAGCGCATCTTCTGGTACCTAGGTGTCCATGCGGGGAAGAGAAGAGGTGGAGGGGAGGGGGCGGCTTCTCAGTAGGAATCCTCTCTCGCCAGCTGAGGAACTCACTTAGCACCCCCATCATTTCTGCTAGGAGTGGCAGCCTTGGAGAATTCTGCCCAGGACACAGTGATGTGGAGATGAGCACGCCTCTTCCCTCATTCTGAGTCCCTGAGGGGCAGTGGTCAGGCACTTGTCAAACCCAACTGTAGGTTCCGCCTTGCTCTGGTCTTGAGTACTGCTGACGAGAGAGATGAAATGTCCTGTGACATAGTATGGAAAGATTTGCAGTTACTTTTTCTTTTTTTTTTTTTTTTCCTTTGGTCCTAGGGATTGAACTCAGGGGCACTCAGCCAGTGAGCCGCACACATCCCCAACCCTATTTTGTAATTTATTTAGAGACTGGGTCTCACTGAGTTGCTTAGAGCCTCACCTTTGCTAAGGCTGGCTTTGAACTTGCATTCCTCCTGCTTCAGCCTCCCAAGCCTCTGGTATTACAGGCATGCTCCACAGTGCCCAGCTGTAGTTACATTTTTAAACAGGAAAAAAGTAAGATATATATTCCATATGAGACCTGTTGACTGATATGTCAGGGAAGGCGACGGGGACACAGGCATGTAGAAGGTCTTCAATGGATGCTCTTTCTGTGCTGTCTGGTTTCCTAGCATGCTTGCATTGTCAAGTGAAGAAAGCAAATATGAGTCCTCTTCCAACATCCCTGCCACTGTTGTTATTTCAATTCGGAATCAGGCAAGGGACACTGGACTGCTCTCCCCACCCTACCCCAATGCCTTTCCCCCCCGATCCACCCAGCTGCCTCCTGCAGTTAATGATGCTCAAGCTAACATGGACCCTGGGGGAGTCTGGACCTCCTGAGAGGATTAAACCTCCTGAGAGGTTTAAAAAGAGGTTTCTGGGCAACCATAAACCTGCAGAGAATGGTCAGAAAGCAGCTGTAGCCCCACCCCAAGCCAGCAGCACTGGCCCTAGTCCAGAGCCAACAAAGAGCAAAGCAAGGATACTACCCAGGCTGTCAGGGTGACTGTGGTGAGTGAAGGGTGAGTGGACTGACACCAGTCCCCTGAGGACCTTGTTTTCCAGATGCTGCACTGGAGGAGCTCCAGGGCCATCCTTGGGGACAGGCAGCCTCACAAGAATGTGAATATCAGGGGAGACATAATTGAATGAAGATCTGATTGTGTTGCCAACTGCTGTGTGCTCAGCCTCCAAGAAGCAAAAGAGTAACCACTGCATCTTTGCCATGACGTGAATGAAAGTAACAGCCATCGGGTACATGCACTATTTATACAGTAATAAGCTCTAGAGTTGGTCCGTGTGTTAAGATGTCATCAAGAGCCATGTGTGATGGGTCACATGACATGGATAGTCATCAAAGAGGTCAGAACTCTTTGGCTCAGAAAATAAATGAAATAATTGCTGAAAAAAATGAAAAGCCAGGCAAAGCCAAATAAAATACTCACAGTTATTATTAAAAGTTCAAGTGCCAACTTTTGGGTTAGGGTTGAAATAAGATTTATTTTTTAATAGTAATCTGTAAGACAATAGCAAGAAGAATTTGTTCTTACCTCTAATTTTATTAGCCGTGTGACATTGAGAAAGTTGTCTAAACCATGCCTGACCTAGTATGGCTTTCAGATGGAGGATGCTATTATGATCACTTTTTTCTAAGGCAGAATGTGAGCATTAAGTGAAATGGTTATGCAGAGTGTATAATGCTAGCACAGAAGAACTGCTTTTTAAATGTTGTGGAGTACTACTCTTTCTGACCACCATGCATATATATTCACTCCCCTCTGTATAGTTCCTGATGAATTGAGTATAAACTCTACATGGGTTTTATTACTTCACTTAAATGTCAGAGTGAGCCTGGCAAGTGCTAAGAAGATGTGTTAGTTCAGATTTTCCCCAGAGAGAATGCCTTAGAATTATAAAAGATTTAGGGGGAGAAATACCAGTGGAGGATAGAAGAGATAGTAGGGGTACCAGAGAGAATGGAGAGAGTCTTCAGGAAGGAGTGCAGGACTGATACCTAGAAAAGGGCAGGAGGCAGGGCAGAGGACTATATGGCAGAATGGTAAAGCCACAGTCCCTGCTCCGTGACTCCTAGCTAGTAGGAAGTTCTGCCTTAGCACAGGACCTTGTTTGGCATAGTCTGGGAGCAGGTTCAGGAAGTATGGTTTCTGTAAAAGTATGGAGTGGATCAGAGAAGACAATGGCCAAGCAGCCAATCAGAGCCCAGCGCTTCCAGTCCACACAGATCTGCCAGGCATACCTGCCCAGGAAGTAACCCCTCTGTGACTCTCATGAGTCTGTTCTTCTGAGACTAGTGAACCAAGGGCATCCCATATTCTTATAGATCTCAGGGCTTCCTCTTCCACTCTGCATTCCAACTGTCCCTCACCTTCAGTGCCATCTCAGTAGCATGCCTTGTAGCAAGTGGTGAGCCTACATTCCTGAAGGGTCTGAGCATGGTCAGGTCCGAGTTACAGTGGCACTGTTCTGTTAAAATGCAACCATGTACTAAAAGAGATGTCTCACCTGGACCCCACACATACTTCTCCCTCCTCAAACTGGTAGAAGCAGCCTTGCCTGTTCTTGTTGATCAAAGTCAAGTACCTGCTTTGAAGTTCTGCTGGCCTATGGACACAAGGGACCCACAGTGCCCTGGTGATAGCTGCCCCTTGCAGTTCCATGGGACACCCAATATACACCCTGATAGGGTCATGTGAAAAAGCTGGGGACGGGGGCTGATACAAAGCCACTGGGTCCCATGAGGGTAAAGGGCTTCTGCTTCTGCCACTGATACAGTGCCTCTGTCCTGCTAAGATCAGGCCCAGATAAGTCTTTTTCTTGTTTTAGAGAAAGGAGTATTGCTGGGCCCTTCTGCCGTGAAGATTCTGCAGTTCTAACAGATTTTGCCCATCATGGGAATGTCCATAAACATGGCCCCTTGTTTCTGGGGGTATATTGGTCCATATCTACCAGGGCCCAACAAGAGCTGCTTCTTTAAAAATTGTAATGCATTGCTTGGACCTCAGAAGCCCAGTGCTTGTCTTGTGATTCTTCTATGGGGATTTTCATAAGTTTCATGTGGCATCTTTGTTCCCACTGACATCCCTTACACTGTGGTCCACAGAGGTGTCTAGCTCAATCACCGGAGTGGATTGCACCAAGTGCTGCATGACTGTGGAGCCCTTTTCTGTCATTGCCCTGCCCATAGCCAGCAGCTAGGCATGTCCACATGGTCCTGTGTGCCAGAGTAATATCCCTGAGTGCACAGTGTGTTTTCTCTGAAGCACAAAGAAGCCTAGTAGATGTTGTGTTCCCTCCTTGGAACAGACACAGCAATGTGTTGTCCAATCCAGAAAGGATGCTCTGCACACCTGTGAGCAGTGGATACCAATCAATTCTGCAAAGTGTGTCCCTGAGTCTTCACACCCTCTGGAGCCCAGGGGTCTGCCAAGGCCCCCAGTATCCTAGTCATTGTCTACCATTCTACCCTGTTGATGCAATGGGCATAGGAGATGTTCAGTGAAATGCACAGAACACCTGGACATCCAGACTGTGGGTGTATCCATCCGCCTCAAGTGGTGCTAGACCTTTGGAGTCCACACACAATCTTAGAATCCCTGCATCTTTCGGTATTTTGGATCTTTGACTTTCTATGTTGCCAAATTGCTTCTTGGGGTGGTGATGCCATTTTGCAAGTTGCATTTGAAGTTAGAAGACTTCTCAACTTTCTGAAATAAGAGGATATTCCAGTAACAAGTCCTTATATATCTTAGTTAGGGGTGACACAGTTCTGGCTTGATTTGATAGCTCTGCAGTTGGTGTTTTTTTTTTTTTTTTTTTCAGAGAAACACTCCTCTTTACGGCTCACCATTTAATTTCCCTGCTGTCAAGAGGCAGAATCAAGTTATTCCTCTTTTTTAAAGAATGATCTAAGCAGAAATAATAAATGCAAAATGCTGTATTTAAACATCAGCAGATCAACTGATGGATCAGCTGTCACTTAGATTAGGCTATAAATGGAAAGAAAGTGATATTTAATCATTTGCAAAAAATAGAAGCAGTGGTGATAGATTTGGTGTACTTTGTGAGCCACTCATTATGGCAAATTGTTATTTTCCAGTTAACAGAGAAAATAAAAAGGGCAAAGCAGAGAAAAGTCATTGCTTTTAAGAGCATTCCATGTCCCTTGAGCTGTTTATATATATGAAGTATCACTGGTTAAATGTTAAGGGCTGGAACAGGTCTTCCCAAGTTCATGAGTCGAAGTCCTAAACACAAGTGCCTGAGATAAGAATATATATGGAGAATAGGTATCCAAATAGGTAAGACCGGTAAGATATGGTCCTTACAGTGGGCCTGATCCAACCTGGCAGGTGTCCTTATAAGAAGAGACTTGGTCACACACACCCAAGGTTGGCCACCTGAGGACATGGGAGAAGGCAGCCATCTGCAAGCCGAGGAGAGAGGTCTCAGAAGCAATCAGACTCACTGATCTTGCACTTTTGGCCTCCAGAGTCGTGAGACAATAAATTTCTTCTTTCTACCCCCTCCTTCCCAGTCTACAGCACTTGGTTTTGGCCACCTGAGAAAACCAGTGAATAACATCAGTAGATTTGGAACCTCTGTGTGGCAGGGTTGGATGGGGGATTGCACCCCTTAAACTGGCTTCGCTCCCCTGAAGTGTGAGTGGTATTGTTTTCATTTGTTCCAATGTTGTTCAAAACCAGTTTTGAAAAAGTAAAAAAAAATACACATTTCAGGAAACTCTGGTGTTTGACCACGACCAAACCTTCTACAGCTGCTGGTGGCCATGCCCTGGGGATGAGGCCTGGGATCTCCTGCTCACCCACAGGCCCTTCCACAACTACTGTGTCCCTGAAAATAAGGTTGGACCTTAATTGACATTTACCACAAAGAATGAAGTAGTGTGTGTGTGTGTGTGTGTGTGTGTGTTTGTGTTGGTGTGTGTGTATGATGTGAATGGTGTGGAGTGTGTGTGTGTGTGTGTGTGGTGTGAGTGGTGTGGTGTGGAGTATATGTGCCATTTTTATAAGAGATATATTTGTCACCACCAATTATTAGCAAAGTGTCCTCAAACAAGCTATTTTTAAACTCTTTTTAAAATTTTTTTAATAATATTTAATTTTTAGTTTTTGGTGAACACAACATCTTTGCTTGTATGTGGTGCTGAGGATTGAACCCGGGCCACACGCATGCCAGGTGAGCACGCTACTGCTTGAGCCACAAACTCTATTTTTTTCACATTTAAAGTAGGGCAAATATTCTACCAATCTTGGTCTGACCACAAACTCCATGGCCTTTAAACAGGAGAAAACAATCCTCTCAGTCCTGCCTGGGGGCTGGCAGAGTAACATCAGTTTCACTCAGTGGAATGCAGGACCACCAGTGCCCCAAAGGCTCCACAGGAGAATCTGTTCTTGGCCTCCTCTGATCCTGGTGTGTGTCATAGCCTGACTTAGGGCTGCATTCCTGCTGTCTGCCTCCATGGTTGTCTTGCCATCTCCACTCCTGTGAATACCCCTCACCCTTTCTCTTCTTGGGACACGTGTGATGGCATCCAGGGACTGTATTAATTTCTTATGGCTGTGTTAGGGTCAGCTTTCCCTAACTGTGATAAAAGCAGTGAGATAATCAAATTACAAAGAGAAAAGGTTTCTTTTGGCTCAAAATTTCAGAGATTTCAAGGGGTCATTTGTCCCTGCTGCTTGGGCCTGTGACCAGGGAGCCTATCAGGGTGGGAGCACATGGCAGAGGAAGCTGCTCAACTCATGGCAGCTGGGAAGCAAAGGAAGAAAGAGACCAGGGTCCCAAAAGCTTCTACCAGGACACACCCTGATGACCTAGGACCTCCCTTAGGCCTCACCCCCTGGAGCCACCACCCTTCTCATAGTGCCATGGGCTGGAGACCAGGCCCCAGTTCAAGGGACTTGGGAGAATATTCAGGATCCTGACTATAGCACATGGCCTGTGTTGACAGTGGAGAAAATGAGGACAGTAAGACGCTATGTCTCTGAAGGGTCCCTCTCCATTCCTAAGAAGCCAACTGGGTTAAGGGATCAATGAAAGCAATCCTGGGAGGGGAGACACCCAGATAAATGTGATCTCCGAGGATACTGGTGCTCCCTCACAGGTGCTGAGAATCAGGGCAAGTTCGCTGGTGTCCCTGCAGAAAGCTGCTTCTCCCCCACACAACAAGGTCTTGGGATGCTAGCCGCACAGAGGGCCAAAGCCACCCACTGGCAATGCCTCTGCTTCTGGAGCCTATGAACCTTCTCTCTCTGCAGTGATAGGCACAGAGCAGGGCACTGGGAGGGATAAATGCTCTGCCACCTGCCGCCACTGGATGAAGCATAGGAGGGACACAGGTGCTGCTCTCTGCTGAAGGACCAGAGGCAGCTTGAGGAAGAGCATGAGCCACCCAGTTCCACGGCCCGCCCTATAAGTGCATTTCACGCTGCTCATTCTTCTCCAGTGTCCTCTTTAGTCACTTGGTGGCCTGTCCTATGCTCTAGCACAACTGGACTGCAGGCAGTTAGTGTCCATACAAATTACTAGACACTCAGTGCCTTGAAACAAACTAGACTTATTCCCTCACAGAGACCAGAAGCGTGAGTTGTGAAAGCAAAAGTGCTGCTCCCTCTGCAACCTCTAGGGGGGCTCTCTCCCTGGGCTTCCCATAGCTGTCAAATGTCTGAGTCACCCCAACCCCCACCTCCACCTTGCCCTGGCTGTTCCTTGTGGCCTTTTCCTCTAATTATGGGGGCATATTTTGGACTTAGGGCCCACCTGGGTAATCCCAGATCTCAAGATATTTTACTTTCTTGCCTTTGTGAAGGCCCTGTTTTTAAAATCTCTCACTGTCACAGGTCACAGGTTTGTGATAGGGCTTTGGTGGGGATCCTACCTAGCAAGTGCTCAAGTAGAGTGTCTGGCAGAGTAAGTGAAGCATAACTACCGACAGAGTCAATATTATTACAGACCACCTCTGCACCAAACATGAGGGGGGGAGAAAGGAGTGAGGGAGGCAGCTCAACGTGAAATTCCACTCCTTTGTCCCGGATAATTATATTCCTGATATTCGAACCAAAGTTCCTTTTGTTGAAGAAATGGTTGCAAACAGTCATTAGAAATCTACCACTGTGATAAACACACAGCAAACATATAGGACGGAAAACACAATGAACCAACACAGGCTTAGGTTTCAACAGCTCCTTTCCAAATGCCATTAAGGTGAGTGTCGCTTTTGTGAAAACACTCTGGTGGGTTGCACCTGTGGGCGGGCTCCCCCCACACCAGGGTGTGCTGGGTCCACATGCACTGAGCCACCCTACATGGGGCTGGGGCACAAGCAGCCCACTGTGACTTGGAGGGACTCACCCTGTCTTGGAGGTAGGATACCTGGAACTGGAAGTCTACTGCTGTCTTCAGGGGTGGTTTTTGATGGTCTGTTGTGAATTTAGTCAGAAAACAGAGTCTCTGATTTAAGATTTGGCTGTAGACTTGCCATGGATGTTAAATTAGTTAATAAATAAAAAGCAAATCAGCCTTGGTAAATATTGTTTTCCTAAAATTTTATTGGACATTGACTAATTATCAGTGTACACATTCCTGGGGAACATTGTGACGTGATATGGCTACATAGTGATCTGACAGTTAATCAAGTTTAATTAAGTTAATTAGGGCTAACCTATAACCTCAAATATTCTTCATTCTGTCCTCCTAAGTGATACTTTGGATTCATTGCCAACATCTCCCCATTCTCCACAAGCCCAGCCCTGGCACCCCACAACCAATTCTGCTCCTGTGAGTTTACAGTTGAATTATGGAATCAGCTTTAGCTAATCAACAAGTGAACACATTAAATAAATAGGGTATGTTTAGATAGCATGATACTATTTAGCCTCTTATAAATTATATCATTTGTAATAACATGATTGAACCCGAGATCAATGCACTAAACCATGCACAGAAAAACAGAAGTTTTGCATTTACATATGAAATCTAAAATGGTTTGCTCTTCCCTCAGCCCAAACCCATCTTAAAAGATTTGAAAAATATTTGAATCCAAATACAGTGTGTTGGTTTTCTATTTAATTTCTGCCTCAACCATGGGGCAAAACTGCTTGTTTTAACTGAAGCCACAATATTAGTAGAATGGAAATAGAGCCTCAAAGAGAACTTCATTCAGTATTTTGTTTATTTTCCCAGAAACCCCTTTGAGATCTAATTTTACCTACTGCAAAAGAAAAAGAAAATGAAGCAGCTGCTTTGTCAGTGCCCCAAGCCTCAGGAGAGCCAGCTCTCAACCTCCACCTAGAAAAAGGGACAAGTATCTGCCTAGGAGTGTCACCCCATCTGAGCCAAGACCCTGGAGGGTACGTCCCTGGGTCCCATCTGATGACCATATACTTGAGGAAGAGCATGAGCCAAGGAGTGCAGTTTGAAGAAGTAGAAATGCATGTGTTTGTGTAACATGCACAACTTAGGATTCCACAGGACTGAATGAGCCAGATAGAGCAGGCCGGAGTAGGTGTCGACCCTTCTTCTCCAGTTGGCAATTCTTAGGCACAGGCCTATCCCAATATGTTGAGAAGAAACAGTTCTGTAGCTGTTACCCTCCCCAGAGATTGTCCTGTCCTAGGTCCCAGCTTCAGGGAGGTAATCTAGGAGAGCAGTGTCTATTTAGGGCTGCTGCTAGCCATACGGCCACTGAGGGTGGGAACAGGCCATGCAGAAAGAATGATCATGGGATTTAGGTAAGATTGGGATTGTTGGTATCAGCAGACAGGGAGACTGTCCAATCAATCATGATGGCATAACAAAGCCTCAACAAGATCTCTGAGCAGGGAGGCTCAGGGGAGCTTGCAGGTTGGCCGTGTTCTGTGCACATTGACACATGTCGATAGGGCGAGGGTCCATGACCTGACTCCACAGGAGAGGAGCAGGGACTCACACCAGGGATCTTCTGTGCTAAATACACCCTTCAGCTGAGGTTGAGATGTATTCTTCTCTGTTAATAAACTGCCGCAATGAGCAGAAGAGCGTCAGTGAGGTTTGCATTCTTAAGCAAAGCTTTGAGTCTGAGGGTGGTTTGGGGGAAATCCTGTGCTTGCAGTTGGTGCCAGGTGAGGTGAAGGTGGTCTCTGCAGGCTTCCCGCCTTGTGAACTTGGGTGTTGACCCTGAACTCTTGCCTAACTCCAGGTGTGGGCCACTGGCAGATGTGGTCCTCCAGGTTCTCCTTATTCCAGGACATATTTGGATGTTCAAATACAGGTTCAATTCTTTTCACCTGCCCAAGAGCACCTCAAACCTCAGAGGGCCTTCCTTGCTGAGTTTCAGGTTGGGAACAAGAAGTTTCTGAGCAACTTTTCAGGGAGCTCTCTGCTTTGAGTGAGGCCACCTGAGGTGCTCCTGTTATGATTATTCCTGAGTTGGAACATGGACTTCAGTTAGTATTCCTGATATTTGTAGATAATGACAGACTCAGGTGTGCAATGAAGGACGCTTAGGAGAAGACCATCATTGTTCCCTGTGATGGGCAGAAGGGCCCACTTGTAATTTTCAGGTTTGTGAGTAACACATTCACAAGGGTCCCCCTCGGCTGTCTGCTCATTTGCTAAAGCATAGCATTCTAGAAAGGGCTCTGCCTTGGAGAATTCCAGCTTAGCCGAGGACTTCAGGAGGATGGGGACAGGAGTTGATGGTCTCCCTTGTGAGGAAATGTTGCTCTCTGACTTTTCAATGGCAGTCGAGGGCCTTTTCTGGGAAGAACTGACATGGCTGCAGGGGGTAGGGCAACACCCACCTCGGAGGAGTTTCCCTCTCAGTGTTTGCGTGGTAGCTCTTTCTTCACACGGAACGTGAATTTATCTTAGATATAAATGGAGATTAGTTATAATTAAGGATTTGCATTCGAAGCATCTGTATCTGTGATTCGGTGGCATCTTCCCAGTGAACAGATGCCACCACGGTGTAACACAGCCCTGAAACTGCAGGAAAATTTATCTATTATCTGTTTATAATGGTTTCTTTATTCTATTTGTTTTCTTTGGTGCCTCAGTGACAATAAAATAGAAGACAATCAAGTGCTGTGAAATTGAGCCAGATTGGGAGAAGTGGGGTTCGTGAAGTGCATTCCCCTGTGGAAATGTATTGAAGATGTCGTTTCATCAGTGGGGATATATTCCTGGATTTGTGGTGTTCACTGGTTTGGAGAGATGTCTTTTATTTGCTATAAATACTCTCACCTCTTTTTTTCTTAAAGAAGAAGTTAGCCAATTCCCTCCTTGTGAATGTATGTCCTAAATTTGTTTCTGAATTAAATTCTCCCAGTTATTGAAATGGCATCTCACTCTTCCTAGTGCCCTCTATTTGGAATGGTTTTCTGTGTTGAACTTGTCTGATGTTAAAAGGAATACAGAGCACGATATGACCCAGTAATGACACTCTTGGCCATGAATTCCAAGGAAGGAAAAAATTATATGTACCAAAAAAAAAAAAAAAAAACCAAAAAACAACAACAACAAAAAAAACCTGTAATGTGAAAACTCACAGCAACTTTATTCACTTAAGTCCCAAACTGGAAATAACCCAAATGCTCTCCATATAATGGAATGCTAGTAAATGACAACAAACTCTTTGTGCACACAAACTGGATGACTCTCCAGGGCATTATGCTGAGTATTCAGAGCCAATTCCCTGCTCTATGACATTGTGATGACATTCTTCAAATGACAAAATTATACTTTGGGAAGATGATCTGTGGAAGCTAGGGGTTAAGGTGTGAGCAGAATAGGGGATTGGGAAAGACTGCTCCTCATGCCAATGGTGATTACGCAAGTCCACATCAGTGAAAACAATGCATAGAAATGCAGGCGTGTAAACCTGGAAAAATCAGGAAATGTCAGTGGATTGTGCCAATGTCCACTGCCTGCTTGTAATGGTGTACTGTGGTCCTGCAAAATGGTGGCACTGGAGGAAAGTTGGCTAATGGTGCATGGGCTCTCTCTATTTCTGACTACTTCATGTGAATGTGCAATTATCTTAAATGTAAATATACACATATGTAAAATTATAAGGTCACTGTTGCAAAATTAGATAGCATAAAGTACAAACAAATATTAATCCCTCCCTCTGGTTCCACTCTGTGTCTTCATTCAAGGAAGGTGTAGGAGTTATCTTTAGAAGTTTTGTTGTGAAAGATAATAATATCTTTCTTCATTGCTTTGAAAACTCTTGTTATTCAAAGAACAAAACATCCTAATAGATCCAATTGCTTATCTCAAACATTTCCATGTGCTTTCATCCTTTATAATGCCCATTGAAGTAAGTGACTCCTCTCCATTGTGAAATGAATATAGAATTTTATGTAATGAAATATAATCATCTTGTTTTGGTACTAAGTTATACCAACCCATAGCAGCTTAAAACAAAAATATTTTCCCATCTCACTCTTCCTGCAAAACAGACATCCAGGAGGACCAGGGCTGATGGATCTGGTCATGGTCTCTCAGGGGCCTGTGGTTGAACTGTCTGCTGGGGATGGAGCCATCTTTACTTGGCCAGGGATGGAGGTCCATATCCAAACCACTCACATGGTCACTAGCAGGCCTCAGTTCCTCAGGGTTTTGCTGTTCATTAGATATTCAAACAAATGGAGGAAAGATGATTTGTGTTTCCTTTTAGTGCTAAGTGTCCTTGGAACCAGGGAACTGGCTTTCCCAGAACAGGAGATTCAAGGTGTAGAATGGGCAAAGGAGAGGCCTTACATGAAAGCTGTGGTTTGCATTAACTAATATTGGAAATGCCACACTCTCCTCACTTCTGCCTTCTACCGTTGGTCACACAGACTGATCCTGGTAAGACATGGGAGGGGCAGGGACCCCTGGAGCCATCCTGGAGGTTGCTGCCATGATGTCCAGGCACAGGGGCATGGCCGTGTCAGCACTTGTCCACCACACAATGGACCCTGACACTGCTGTAAGTGGGCAGGAAGACAAGCTATCAATCAGGTATTGCCAATATCAATCAGATATTGCCAAATAAAAAGTCTACACTTGTGAAAGAAAGAAGAGGAATTTTTTAAAAATATGTTTCTGCTTATCCTTTAGGAAACAAAACACAGGAAAATGCATTGGATAGCAATGAAGTCAGCTACCCTAGAAAGGAATGCATGGACATTTGGGACAGATGGGATATGAGAACTAGTGGCACCTCTTTTGTAATTTCTTGAGTAAGTATTGATTTCTAGAAGAAAAAAAAACAAGAAATCAATAAAGATGAGAAGGAATTAAAAAAAAAAAACTTCACTGAATGTTCAAACTAACCCAACTATATTTCGGATGATACCAAAACTACACTGAAGAGAATTAACTAAGAATAAAGATCACTTTTTTTAAATGTTCTGAAACATTTACTCACCTGATCAGCTTTGTCAGACTCCAAAACTGTGCAAGCACAGGTGAGAAGCCAGACCATACCCTCCTTGACCAGGTCACCCAAGTGGACACCACCTGGCAAAGGCTGAGGAGGGCGGAGGGTAGAGGACACAGGGAGGCCCAGGCAGCATTAGCCGAGTTGAGCCTCCAGGGACCATCAGACTAACGGTCTCAAATGAAGTTCGATCACCTTGGAACATGAGATACTTAAATTCTTCCCATAACTCTGCTTATCAAAATAAAAACCCAAACCCTGGTTGCTAAAATGCTCTTCAGATAAAACATTCTTGTGGTCTAGAAGCTTCTTTTTCTTTTAAGAAAACATGTAGCTAAGAGCAGTTCAGGGAGGCAGAAGGAAGACCATCTGAGTGGTCAGTGGTCTCTGAGGATCTCCCTGGTTCCTCTCCCACACCTCACACTTTTTACTGGATGTCATATCTAGTGCCAGTGATGTGTTCTAGTGGTGCTGGCCCCAGTGGTCTCCAGAGGACTCAGTTCTCTTCCATCCTGGACTTGGGGTGGACAGTCAGGCACATTGGAAATGTCAGGGACCCTCAGCAGCTGGGCAATCCTGTTTGGGAGTGAAGTGGGTGGAGCTGGAGCAGAGATGCTGTGCTCCATTTAGTGACAAAATCAAAATGTTCACAGAAGACTTTGAAGTTGCATCCGGGTCAGCAGGACCCTGAAGCCAGCAGCCAGGGGGCCAGAGAGGCTGCAGTGTCTGTCTCCTGCCTCCTCCAGGAAGACTTGAGCCCAGAGCTCAGCCTGTCTTCCCCAGTATGGACGAGGCTCTAGGTTTCCCAGCCCTCACAGCTGACCCAACTTTAGCCCTGCCTCACATTAATGGAGGTCCTGTGCCCACCACCTGGAATGGGAAGTAATACTCCATGTGTGTGTAATAAATCAAAATACACTCTACTGTCATATATATCTAAAACGAACAAATTAAAAAAAAGAAAAAACAACTCAGACCAGAATTCTCAGCCAGTGATGCTGATGGGCGAAGCCTGGGGCTCTGAGATCTTTGATGAGTGACCACAGACCCTCCTGGGATTAAGAGAAATGGATTTGGAGCCTGCTATCTGATTGTGGGAGGAATGTCCCCTCAGTCAGGGTCAGACCCATGTGCTCACTGTGGCCAGACTGATGACAGGAGACCAGAAGTGGCCATGTCACTATGTGGGTAGTATCGGGTCATGGTGAGCTGGAGAGCCCTTTCCCACCAGGCAATGGGTGCCATATCTGCTGCTGTTGGTTTGCAAAGCCTGCTGCAGAGCTGGCTGCAGGTAGCCCTCAACCCATCTCTTCTGAAGGTGCTTTGACCTGGCACTTTCTTCTCTGTTGCTCCTGGGGTCTTGTCCTAATCCTTACACCCTGGGCACTTGATTATACTCATCTGGCCTTTCTTCTTTGTCCTCCTGGTCTCCACATCCAGCCAGGATGGCTGCTCCTTGTCCCCTCCATCCACAGCCTCTGTCCATGTGGTCCTATTGCCAGTAAACCCTGCTCTGCTGTCTATCCATAGGAATCTTACCACCCCAAGCCCAGCCTGCTTTCACCTCTTCTGACAAGTTCTTTTCCACTGAAAGCTAAATTCATTTGCTCTGTCTGGTCATGAGGGGTTTGGCTGAACATATACTTGGCTGATGTTCCCTGGATTTGCTGATATTTTACTCCTGACTTGTCAAGCTGCAGAGCTCCATCTCAAAGGGCTCAATGCATAGAGGAAACAAACCAGCTCACATAATAATAAAAGAAAAAAAGTCCAATAGTATATGTGACCTCAGGCCCAGCTGGATCTAAGGGCTATAATAACCCCAGTGAGAACCTGCTTCCCTGTCCCACAGCTTTGCACTGGCTTTGTTCATTTCTGGGGGTAACCAGATGGCCCTAGAGCCCTGACTTTCTCCCTAGTAGCTGGGCAACTTTGCAAGGAACTCAGTAAGTTTAGCCCAAGTTTCAGCTTGGGTCTCATTAGCCCAGGCTGAGTCATGTGCCCCTCTGTGAACAATCACCATAGCCAATGAAAGGGGATATGCTAATAGTGTACCATGGCCAATGAAATGGTATATGCAAATGGTTTGTCTGACCTGATAATCCCTGGAGGTGCAGGTGGAGCACTAAAGGTCTGGGATGGACAGGTTCCCCAGACAAGAGGCATGCCACTACCAAGAAGGGAGAGGTGGCACTGCTCCGGCTAAAATAAAACTGAACTAGAGAATTCCACTCTTTAGATTTTTTTTAACCTCTCAATCAAGTTTATTTTAGAATACACATTTGTGTTTTCTTATGTGTATGTTTATGCATGTATGTGTGTGTGTGTACCAGGTACTGTGCTGAGTTCTGGGTACCAGACTGGAAAAGATGCAGTCCCTGTCCTTTACAGGTGTCCCCTGTGCATAAGAGAGCATCTTGCACAGAATTAGTTGTACATTTGTGACATACTTCAAAGGAAAACACAGGGAATTTTAAAAGTTCCAAAACATAACTATGATTTTGTCCAGGAGGTGGCCTGAGCATCCCAAAAGCTGACTGGCCATCACCCAGGGAGAGGGTGGCTGCTTTGGGGACAGCTGGGCATTTTCCATGCATGCCATGGAATCTGGCATCAGTGTTGGTGTGTCCATCACGTGGATTCTGTTCTATAGAGATGTCTTTGTCACTAAGCTCTGTGTAGATTCCTAAGAGTGGTAATCATCAATGTAGTTTGGTATTTTTCTCGGAAAAAAAAAAAGAAGTTGATAGATTTACAACCCATGAAATTCTGGTGAGACAGCTGTATTAGTCCTGCTCAGACTCCATAACAAAATGCCACAGAGGGCCAACCTAAACAATGTGAATTTATTTCCACAATTCTGGAGTTGGGAGTCCAAGTTCAAGAAGCTATGAAGGTCTGTTTCATTCCAAGACTTTCCTCTTGACTTGAACAGCCATCATCTCCTGATGTCCTCACAGAACCAGTTTGTGGTACATGAAGAGACAGAGAGAGAGAGAGAGAGAGAGAGAGAGAGATTTGGTGCCTCTTCTTTTTTAAAATAAGGGCATCAATCCTATGGGATTAGGCCCCACTTTCATGGCCTCATTTAATCTTTATAACCTCCTCAAAGGCTCTATTTTCACTATAGTCACATAAAGGGTTAGGGCTTCAACATAGGAATTTCATGGGGATGGAAACATTTAATCCATAATAGCTCTATACAATTATGTGTGTGACTTTTGCAGGGGAGCTGTGCACAAGCTTCATGCTTAAGACCCAGGGGCCCTTGTTAATGAGATGACTAGCTAAGCTCAGGGATGGAGATGAGGAATGGAAGAAGGAAGTCTGTATCTAACTGGTCCAGGCTGTCTGAGACTTCCAGCCGCCTCATGTTTGCAGGGTTGGCATTTGTCCCCCAAATATGAAGGACATGGAAATCAATTGAACTACTTCTTCTGAGTCAAATAAAGCTTCCTCTTGATCCCTCCTGTCCTTTCCTGACCTGCACTGCTTTATTCAAATCCTACTTGGGAGGCAAATGGGTTTTCATTAGTGGCAGGATATTTTTAAAGACCAATATTCACGGTCCTCCATTAGCGGACCCTCCCTGGAGCCTGAAGAGGGATCCACAGTGAGTCCTACATCCCTTTATTGGCACAATAGGAATGGATGGTAATGGATGTGCGGTGTGCATTTCAGAAGCAAGTGCCTTCCTTTCATGTGATGAGCACTGGGAGCTCTTTATAGATTTCTCCTCATTCATGTTGAGAACTTTTGATATTTCTGATTTATAAGATCAATTTTCATTCATGCTGCATTATCTCTATTTATGATCGCGCTGGCCTGGACTGATCGTCTCTGGAAATCCATGACTGCATTTGTGGGAAAATTAAGAAGAGAAATATCCAGCCGCTTGGCAGAGGCCTGGACGCTCTTGCTCCTGGTTTAACAGAGAGCTCAGGAGGCGCCACCTGCCTTGGCTCCTCTTTGCCAGGAGGGAGGGAGGTGAGGGCCTCATCCTTTCCTCCTGCTTCCTGGACAGGCCCTGCTCATGCCCACTTTTAAAAGGTCCCCTAAGCAATGGTGGCCACCTCAGCCTGGACCCAGCTGGACTCTCTCACAGCCAGACTCAGCTCTGCTCAGAGCAGGACATCCATGAGCCTCGGGCAGCTGTGACACAGGTGACCCTCTGGGTCTGTAGGCTTTTCTCTATTTAGGCTCAGCATGTTGGGTGTCTGTGGGGCCAGGCCACCTCCCTCTTTAGCTGTTGGTTTGGGGACGGGAGCTCTGGCTTCCCTGGAATGGGCCATGGCATAGGACGTTTTATGGTTGTGACTATTTCAGGCCTCCCTGGTACCACCTGTGACACTGCCACTGCCACTTCCCCCAGCTGATTCTGGGCTTCTTTAGCAAATCTCCTCAGGAGGACTTGCAAGTATCTCGGGGTCGGGGCTGGTGTCACCCTGAACCCACAGCATCCACCACAGGTGATCAGTGGCTGCTGAAGTGGCTTTGCATTCTCTGTAATTAAGGCCAGGCTCAGCGTGCTCAGCCGTCATTTGTTCCATGTGGCCCAAGGGGCACTAGGGTGCTGGTCCTTCTTGTGATTGCTTTGTGTGAGGCCCTCAGCTGCCCTGAACTCGAATTCCAGAATTGACTTCCAGACCAGCGTGCAAGCGTGTGAGCCCAGTGCTCAACAACCATCAGCCTCGAGGGCACAGGACAACCATTTATTTTGCTAGGTGACACATGATCTGGCAGTTCTGTTATAGTCTGCAGCAGTTTTGTTGTAGTAAAGATGGTGGTGTTTCTATATCATTTCTTATTTAGGAGAACTTGATGATCTTTACAGGCAAGGCTAGGTAATTTATTGGTCCTAAGATTGGAAGGATTTTCTAATTGGCTGATGTCATTAGCAAAAAAAAAAAAAAAGAAGAAGAAGAAGGAGGAGGAGGAGGAAGAGGAGGAGGAGAAGAAAACATTCTCATATTCTTTTGGAGGTCACATATTTGTGCTTAAGTTTTCAATGTGAGTTTCTCCCCAAATTTAAAGACTTGGCTACAGGAAATATGTCATATTTGCCATCTTTTCATGACTTAGAATCATCAGACTTTGGGTTAGTCAGAGGATCAAGAATCCCAAGTGCCATTACTCTTGGGGGACTCAGCTTACCAACACCCAGAGTTCTAGGTGAGAATCCCAGAGCTCTTCAACCAGGGAATGGGTGGCTGTTGGCAAGTTAGTTAACCCCTCTGGGTCTCCACTTATTAACTTATAAAATAAGTTGGTTCAACATTTAATTGAAATATAAATTTTTTATAGAGACTGATGGGGAGACATTAGCAGTACAGCAAGAAATGGGTCTGGACAACATTCCTAATCACCAGGAGTCTACACTGTGATAGAAAAGACACACACTGAATATGTTAAGTGAGAGGATTTGAGTGAAATGATACAATGCAAATAAAAATTCAGTGGGGACAGTAGTGTGTGTGTGTGTGTGTGTGTGTGTGTGTGGGTAGGGCAGCTGCTTGAGGGACAGGAAGCCTCTCCCAGGACAGAGACACTGGTGGACAGCTGGGCACAGAAGCAGGAAAACCTGTGAGATCCGAGTAGGTCTTTGCAGACAGAGGGAAGCACAAACTCTCAGCCATGCAGGTGGGAGCCCGAGGATCTCTTTGGGGCTGCCCAGCCCTAGAATTCAAGGATTTATGTACCAGGCTCTCAAACCGTGTCCTGCAGTTCTTCCAGGGAGCTGGTTTCCCCTCAGGTTGCTTATTCTCCTGGGTCTGGTTTTGGTCTAATTTTTGATCCTTGCAAACTTGACTTTTATCCCTCATGCCTAGCTATTGATTAGGTTCCCTCACCATGGACTGTGCTTCCACCCAGTGAGGGTCCTCCTGGAGCCTCCCTGTGTACCAGCTCCCTTCGGCTACTGACTGGGTGATATGATGTGGCAGAGGAGCACAGAAGTCCTTCTGCAGAGCCCCTGTCAATCGTGTTTCTCACCACCACCCTCCTTACCAGAACAATCGCCTGGCAAAGAGGTGCCGAGTAAGGTTTCCTTTGCCTGTGGCTTTCAGCAAGGACAGAGGATAAAATGTCCTGGCTGGTTCAAAGTGCATAAAGCCCATGAGGAGAACCCGCAGTTGTGGCAGGGTGAATACCAGGCACGGGAGGCACCAGCTTGTCTTGTTCTTGTTCTTGAATGTTCTTCTTGGCATCTGAAGTAGGTCATTCAGTGCTAATGCCTGCCCCCCCAACCCCATCCACTGCAGTAGCTGAAGGAGAAGGGTCTCAAAGTTAGGCTACTCCACTCCTGACCCCATGACACCTGCGGGGCTCTGAGGCTGCCTGGCCTCAGGAAGCAGCATGGGGACAAGCTAGGAACAGCAACTAGACCCCTAGAGGAGCTAGCCCCTGGCATTTCACTTGCCACTCACAAGCCTTGGGCACGTGATCAGTGCCACCTACAAGAGAAACCTTCCCCAACAAGGAATCCTTCTCTCCTCTCCAGGTGTGGATATGCGAAAAAAGTAAAGCCACTCTTTTGGTGTTGGAAATGCAGTTTATTGTTGGAATCAATGAACTGTGAGAGGTTAAACAAATCTGCAGGAGTGTGCAAAATGGGAGGAAGTGGTGATTCCCCTACTGGATCAAGGAAACTGTCCAGAGGAACAGCTATATTTTTATTTGGTATATAACAAAGAGCTAGTAAGCACTGAGTACTGCAAAAACACTGCAACAGAAACACCACAACCTCAGCCAAGGAAAGTACTGTGCAGGAATATCAGGTAGGCCATGGAAATATGGTGGCCTTACTCAGCTTTCTAGAACTTGTAAATTGTGATTCTCTTTTTACTGGGAATAGCATTTTCTGTGCCAGTAGTTGTGTTCGTAATTTTGGATCATTTTTCTGAGAGTTCTTGCTTAAGCAAGTGTGCTTTAGCCCATACACCTGTCCCCTCTCTGCCTGTGCCTAGGAGCTCTCTGCTGGCTGAGCTCAGTAGGAGACCCAGCTGGGAGGGGCCAGAAGTGTCCCCCCACCAGATCCTGGAAAGCCCTCTGGACAAAGGTTGAGGGGGTGCAGGGGGGATGCCAGAGCAAGGGATGCAGCCCCCTCACCTCATTTTATATTCTCCAGTGTAATTCCTACTTTACCCTTTTATGGGGGACTCCAATGTGGGAATGTCCTTTTATGGGAGACTACAATGTGGTGTGGAAAAATGAGACATGCAGAGGAAAATCTTGCCTAATTCATTTCATGAAAAGCACTGTCTGATGAATGAAGCTTCATAGACCCCAATTTCTGGATAACAGGCTCATTAAAACTTCCAAAAAAACAAATGAATTTAATTACTTCAGTGTGGAAGAGGCAGGATTGGGTGGTGCCTTGCAGGCTCCCATCTCCTGGCTTGCCCACTCTGTGAAGATCCTTGGGCAGACTAATAAATGCAAAATTCAGTTTTTTGTAATGAAAAGTATTATAATTAGAAGACTATTAACTTTTCTCATCCACTATTATGGAATGAATAAACTAAAGGAAGCTTATCCTTCAAAGTAATTAAAATTCAGAATTAGAGGGGGTTTTTGTTTGTTTGTTTGCTTCTTAAGGGTCTGGTTAGCTCATGGTTTGCATTTTTATAAGAATCTGAGTATTTTGATTTGGGGGCTGCTCCTTTTTTCTCCCCTCCCCTCCTCCTCATCACACCTCCTTTGCTCACTGAGCCCTTTTCCTCAGTCTGAGGATCCCTGTGATCATCCTGGGTCCTGGTGGTGGTGTGGGAGGAGGTGGACCCTCTTAGAGCTGGGGCCCAGCAGGAGTTGGTGAGGTCTTGGGGTGCCACCTTCAAAAGGGCTTAGTGATAGTCCCAAGAGAGAGCGAGTTCTTGCTGGAGTGCAGGTTTTGAAGCCAGTTTGGCCTTCGCCTCCCTCTCTTGCCTCCTGTCTTGTCCTGTGGCATCTCCCTGATTGTTTCCTGCTATTATGTCATCTGCTGCAGAGCCCTCACCAGAGCCCAGCAGAGGCAGGCACGTGCTCTTAGACCTACCTCTCCCACTCGGAGCTGAAGAATTCTGTTCTCTGTATTAGGCATCCAGCTTCAGAGAGTGGAATTCAGCCACAGAAAATGACATGTGACAGAGGCTTCCCTGGGCCCATGTCTTCATGCTTGTTGTCTGGATGTCTAGCAGAGTGCCTGGTGCAGAGTAGGTGCTTGGGAAGCGCTCGTTCATCCGTTCCAAGAATGTGTGCTTGGAATGAGATGTCCCAGCCTCATGTCCCTGGGGAAGGAGGGGACTCAGGGCAGCCATTCCAGGGTGCTCATGTTGAGAGAAAACTGAGACTGAAGCAGTGTCTTGAGGAGGGTGGACAGTGTGGATGTCTGGAGAAGCTCCCAGTTTCCCTCTGTGTGGATGTAGCCACCGAACAGCCTTAGGAGACACCAATGTGCAATTACAGAGCGTCTGCAGGTGTGCCATGAGGAATGGCCTCGTCACAGATTTCAGTGCTGAGGTCTCCTCCTGGCTCATTGCAACTTGGGGCTGGAACAGTTTCTTTGGAACCTCATCCTGGGACCTGCAGTAGAAGGTTCTGCTCTGTGAAGTGAGCCTGTGCTGGGGCTGGAGTGTTCATTCCCCACATCTGCATGTTGAAACCCAGTTCCGGTGTGATGGGATTCGGAGGTGGGGGCTTTGGAGGACAAGACCAAGAGGAGCTCTCTTAGGAGGTGCTAGGCACTTCCCATCAGCCTGAGGAGCTAGTTCCCTTCCAAGGAGCTTGCTCTCGAGAAGGCCCAGGGCGCTTGTTCCCTATCTGCCACAGGTGGACAGAAGGTTGCACTATGAAGACTGTACTTCCCCAGACCCGAAATCTGGTGCCTTGAACTTGGACTCCAGTCTCAGGGCTGTGAACAATACACTGTGTTGTGCATAAAGGACTCTAAGTGCCAGGTCACCTGCTCCAGCAGCCCGCACAGACTGAGCAGGTGAGATGATGCTTGTGAGTCCTGCAGTTTTCTGTTCTGCAAGGAGCTGCTGTTGAGTGGAGGGAGTCACCTCCTGCTGTCTCCAGAGAGAATGCCACTGACTTTCACAACAGGCAGCAGCTAAGCCTGTCCCTGGGCTGGGACTGAAGTCTGTCCTAGGCACCTGCCCTCACTCTCCATGCTCCAGACTGCTGCCTTATCTCCTTGCCTCACCCTTCTCTACATGCCCAGTTCTTCCTACCTTGGGGCACTTGCTGCCTCTGCAGGGGTCCCGCCTGCCCTCTTCCCCCTTTGACCCAGATCCTTCTATGGACGGGGCTCCGCAGACACTTTCCAAAAGCCTTCCCCACTAACATTCCTGAGTGCCCTCTTACATGCCCGTGACATTGGCCTCCTTTGTGAGTCCACTACAAAGTCCACCTCCTACAGGGCAGGCAAAAGGCTGACTCTGGAACCCCTGAATCTGCAGCAACCATCAAAGTATGTGGCCTTGCACAGGTGCCCAGGACAAGCTGGCCAACTTAATTAATGAACAAAACTTTGCATGTTGTGCAGCTGCAGACCCCACATCTGACACCATGTCAAGCATACAGTAGGTGCTCAGGGCCTGGCTGATGGGTACATACAGACCTTACGGTGTTCAGGGTCTTGTGATCTCCTGGTCATGTGGATTGCTGGTGTGGGCATTTCTGGAAAAATTTTCTCAATGATCTGGAAAATGCATTGAGAAGAGGCTGTGTCAGTTATGCTGGCCACTGAGAGCACAGTTGTTAAAATAATAATATTAATAATAATGAATAATAACTAGAATCTATTATGATCAATGTAGTTTGAGACTTCTTCCATAATTCTGAAACTATTTTTCATGGAGTTACATTTTAAAAAAGAAAAACAACAACATAATTGCAAAGTTTTAGCAGGATGTGTGCTGCCTGCTTCCTCTACCCTCCTGTTCTTGACTTCTCAAGACCCAGTGCATTTTAAACTACTGAGATATTGGGAAGAGAAATTGCTTCTGCTCGGAAGAAATTATCCTGATCAGAAGGCTGGAGAATAATTAGAATAACTATTAGATCAATTCAAAGAATAACAACAGTTATAATAATTAGAGAAACAATACAGAATGATTTAATTTAGGTGGGAAAATTAGGAGTTGAAGGTTTAGTGTTTCTCTATTAAGCATTATTGTTTAGGAATTGTTCTACTTATGTGTAACAATTTTTACCACTGGGAGAAAAAAATCAAACACACTAGTGTAATTTAAAGGCATCCAATTAACTCAGAGAGAAGTTTGTAGCTTTCTTTACTTGCTAATAAGTCTATTCAGCTGTTGGGTCATTTTTGGCTGAAGACACTTAATCACATTGTGAGTGGGCTTATCAATATACATTAGGAATGCACTACTGGATTGTGCAGCAGAGGAACTGCTGCTAATTTAGGTATACATTCAACATTACATATGCAGCGCTGCCACAAATGTATATATCTTGTTCCCCTGTGTTTCAAAATGAACTGGGCTCATTCTGTCGTATACATTCTAAAAAGACATAACTCGGGAGACAGGTGAAGATGACATCCCTGGTTTCTGGTTGCTAACACCCAGACTATGTCTAATGACTATTTTAGTGAGCTTTTTTGAAAATGTGATGAAAAGATCTGAGAAGAACAATTTTAGAGGAGGAGAAATTTATTAGGGGGCTCATGGAATCAGTGGTTTCTGTCCATAGATAACTCGTTTTATGGCTTTGGATCTGAGATGACACAGGACATCATGGTAGAAGAGTATGATAGAGAAAATGAGGAAAGAGGGAGGGAGAGAGAGAGAAAGAGAGAGAGAGAGAGAGAGAGAGAGAGAGAGAGCTCCCTTCATCATAGATAAAATATACACCCAAAGGCATACCCCCAGTAGCTCACCTCCTCCAGCCACACCCTACCTTACTACAGTTATCTCTCAGTTAATGGCTATGAGCATATTTAGGCATTGATTAGGTTAAGGCCCTAATAACCCAATTATTTCACCTGTATACTTTTTTTGCATTGCTTTACACATGAGCACTGGAGGAACACCTCCTACCTAAATCATAATATTAACATTAGTGCTATTCCTGGATCTCCCCTTCTTCTGAGAGGGCTAGAGAGTGATTGGGGCACATCAAGTCCATGGAGTAGAGAGACCACTCCTGAGTAATATTCACATCTCAGACAAATAACATCAAATCTCACTCCACACACAATCTAGACCCACCCAAGTCCCAATGATACTTCAACACATGGAACTGGGAGACAAGACCCCCAAACCATCAACCAGGCCCCAAGGAGGAACAACCAGTGGAAACTGAGATGTTCACTCCTGGACATAAACTCATACATCAAGAGAGAGATGAGAGAGAGAGAGAGAGAGAGAGAGAGAGAGAGAGAGAGAGAGAGACAGAGAGAGAGAGAGAGAGAGAGAGAGAGAGAGAAATTCCAGAACAAAGAAGATAACTACATGTGTATAAAAGTGGAAGCACACTGAGCTATAACTTTAAGACCTTGGAAGAGACATGCAAACAAATCTATCACTCCAAATTCACATTCCCCTAACAAAGGAACCTATAGATATGGAAGTGGTTGAAATTCCATAGAAGTACTAAGAAAATAACTCATTTTTAAAAGTTTAATGAACTAAAAGAAGATCTAAGGAACCAACAAAGAAAACAAGAAATAAAAGAAAAATTTAATGGAGAAATAGAGATATTGAAAAGACACAAGTTAGAACTCCTAAAGACAGAAAAAGGCAAACTAAACATTGACGTGAAAGCATCCCCAACAGAGTGATTGAATAGAAAATGGAACTTCAGGCCCTGAAGATAGGTATGAGAATTTGAGTACCCAGAATGTGATAAAGGGGGGAAATAGCATGATGAGAATAATACATGAATATTGTGTCAGCATTCTGAGAAAAAACCCTGAGAGTCATTGGGATAGAGGTGAACATGGAGATACAGGATAAAGGTATAAAGAATATTTTCAGTGAGATGGTAATATGAACTTTCCCCATATTAGAAATGAGATAGATATCCACAGGCAGGAGTCATATAGGATTCAAAATGGATGAGAATAATGGAGAACCTCTGCAAGTCACTTTTTAATCAGAATGTTTGATAAAGAAAATGATAAAAGCCAGGTGGTAACACTCACCTGTAATCCCTGCAGCTCATGAGGCTGAGTCAGGAGGATTTTGAGTTCAAAGTCAGCCTCAGCAGTGGTGAGGCGCTAAGCAACTCAGTGAGACCCTGTCTCAAAATAAAATACAAACTAGGGCTGGGAATGTGGCTCAGTAGTTGAGTGTCCCTGAGTTCAATCCCCAGTACTGAGAAAAAAAGGAAAAGAAAATGATAAAAGAATATTAAAAGCTGTGAGAGAAAAGAGAAAACAAAATCAGGTGACATTCAGAGGCAAGACAAAAAGGCTCACTTCTCACTTCTCAGTGCAAACCCTAAGATCAAGGAGGACCTGGAATAAGATATTCCAAGCTCTGAAAGAATTGCCAGCCAATTACTATACCCAGCAAAGGTATCTTTCAAATTTGGTGCACAAACAACAACAAGATAAACTACAAGAATTAATGACCATTAAGCCAACACTAATAAGAATACTCAAAGATATACTGCACACAAAGGAAGCCCTAAAGAAATCCCAAATAGATCAAGATCACTAGAAGAGCAATCAATTATATTAAAATCAAGACAATTAAATACAGCAAACAAATCAAAATGTCAGTGAAAGACAAACACACATCCATAATGACACTTAATGTAAAGGGTCTCAACTACCCCATTAAAAGATGTAGATTAGCAGAATAGATTTAAAAATAAGATCCAATGATTTGCTATTTTCAAGAGACTCATTTCATAGGAAAAGGTACTCACAGTCTGAAAGTAAAATGATGGAAAAAAATTCATGTAAATGGAGTCCAAAAGCAAACAGGAGTAGCTCCCCTTATATCTGACAATGTAAATCTTAAGGGGAAAAAAGAAAAAGAAAAAGAAGAGTCAAAGAAGGTCACTACATACTGATAAAGGGGACAATCCAACAAGAAGATAGAAAGTTAGTATATAATATATACACTCAAATGTCATTACACTTAATTACATAAAAATACTTCTTGATATTAAGCCCAGATAGACCACAATACAATAATACTAGTTGATTTCAACATATCTCTATCACCAATAAAAAATGAGTAAACATAGTTCTGACCTAAATAATACTGTAAGTCAAATGGATCTATATACAACTACAGAATAATTCACCACAAAACAGCTGTATTTACTTTCTTCTCAGCAGCTGATGAAACTTTTTCAAAATAGAGCATATTCTAGGTCACAATGTAAGTCTTAGCATATTCTAGCTCACAACAAATCTGATATAATCTTGTGTGTCATATCAGATAATAATGTAATAAAACTAGAAATCCACAGCAAGAAAAACAATAGAAACCACATTAACTTATGGAGATTGAACAATGCTCTTTTAAATAAACTATAAAAAATAGAAGAAATGAGAGGAGAAATTAATAAATTCTTAGAAACAAATGAGAACAGAGATGCAACATACCAAAATCCCTGGGACAGTATTAAAGCAGTTATAAGAGGAAATTTTATACCATTGAATGTTCACATTAAAAAAATAGAAATATTCCAAATAAATAACCTAATATTCCACCTAAAGGTCTTAGAAAAGGAAGAAAAAACTAATTCCAAAATCAGTAGAAGACAGGAAAAGATTACAATCAGAGCCAAAATTAATAACATTAAAAATTAAAAAAATATATAGGATCAATGCCACAGAGAGTTGGATCTTCAAAAAGATAAATAAAAAAATAAATCCTTATCCAAAATAGATAAGAGAGAAGAAAAAGCAGATATTACCACAGATACTTCTGAAATCCAGAGGATCATTAGAAACCATTTTCTAATATATCGTTTCCTATAATCCAACATTTATATGCCAATAAACTAGAAAATCCAGAACAATATTGACAAATTTCTAGATACATATGACCTGCCCAAATTGAACCAGGATGATATTTTAAAAAAATCCTAAACAGACCAATATCAAGCAACAGAATTGAAATAGCAATTAAAAGCCTACCTACAAAGAGAACCCCAGGACCAGATGAATTATCACCTGAGTTCTACCAGATCTTTAAATAAGAACTAACTCCAGTTCTCAAATTACTTCATGAAACTGAAGGAGAGAGAACACTGCTAAATACATTCTAGGAAGCTAGTATAACCCTAACAACCAAACCAAACAAAGACACATCAAAGAAAGAATACTGTAGACCAATATTCCTGATGAACATAACTGCAAATTTGTATAATAAAATATGAGCAAGCCACATTGAAAAACACAAAAAGAACATAATATACCATAAACAAGTGGGTTTCATCCCAGGGATGCAAGATTTGTTTAACACAAAAATCAATAAATGTAATTCACTACATAAATAGAATTAAGTAAATGCAGAAAGGACCTTTGATAAAATATAGTACTCATTCATGTTAATAATGCTGGAAAATCTAGGGAAAAAAGAAACTTTCCTCAACACTATGAAGATTATATATGACTAATCCAAAGCCAACCATCATACTGAATGGTGAAAAACTGAAAGCATTTCTTCTAAAATTAGAAACAAGATAGGGATGTCCACTCTCACCACTACTATTCAATGCAGTTCTTGAAACTCTAGCCAGAGCAATTAGGCAAGAAAAGTAAATTAAAGGAATACAAATAGAAAAAGAAGAAGTCAAATTATCTCTGACATGATCCTATATCTAGAAGGCCCAAAAACCTCCATTTGGGAACAATAAATTCAGTATAGTAGCAGATTACAAGGCCATCATTCATAAATTAATATCATTCTTATAATCCAACAGTGATTCTACTGAGAAAGGAATCAGGAACAAATCCCATTCACAATAACTTCTAAAATAATTGATGAATTTATCTAACCAAGGAGGTGAAATATCTCTACACAGTGAGATCCTAGTGGCTTTGGAGGCTGAGACAGGAGAATTGCAAGTTCAAAGTCAGCCTCAACAGTGACAAAGTACTAAGCAACTCAGTGAGACTCTCTAAATAAAATACAACATAGAGTGGGGATGTGGCTCAGTGGTTGAGCGCCCTTGAGTTCAGTCCCTGGTACTAAAAAAAAAAAAAAAATCTACAACACTGAAGAAATAATTGAAGAAAACCTTAGAAAATGGGAATAACTACCAGGATCTTGTATTGGTAGAGTGCCCTGACCAATGTAGGTGAAGGACAAGGGCAGCCCCTTTTTGAGCCAGGCTGGAAGTGTGCAGGGGAGAGAGATGTGGGTGCTTGGCATGGGAAGAAGGATGCCCTCATTGGAAAAGAAGTGCCAAACTTAAGCTTACTGTGGGTAGCTCAGAAAAAGTCATCTGGCTCCACCCCACCTCACCTGGGCCAGGAGTGCTGTCATATCTTTGGAAGTTGGAAGCTGGAATGATCTAGAAGGCCCTAATGGCTCTCATGTTGACTGCTTGATAATTGCCTCATTTACTTGTCTGGTTGTTGCTGTTAGCTTGCTAACTGTCTTCTCCCTGCAATCTACCTGCAGGAGAGCAGGAACCTCATCTAATTTGCTCATTACTCCCTCTCCACTGGGGACAACTGAGGCATGCAGTAACTGCTGGAAACCCAGAGACTGCATGTTTTAATGAATGAAGTAGTTCTCCAAAATGTGGAGAGCAGGCAGTGGAGTGGGGCATTTTGTAAACTAGAGTCTCTCTACCCATTGCTGATGACTCTCCTTTCTCCTTGGATTGTCACTGCTATGCTAACCTGCATCTTACAGGAATTCCAAACATTGAATAGTCTGATCCTATAAGGAACTCACTCTTTATCAGTCCGCATGTGGAAACTGGGTTCAGACGCTTTGATTCTCTGACTTCCAGCATCACTCATTAGGATGGATAAGTCGACCTGGACCTGAGGGGGTCGTGCACTGTCATGGCAGGACTAAGCAGGGTTTTGAAGGACCTGGCTTTGCGGACATTGACCTTGTAGGATCAGAGCTGACGTTGAAATTCCTCCTTTGCCTGGCCATGCTTTGTTCCCAGCACACATTGACTGTCCTTAGTGGCCCCAAGAAGGGGGGCATGGTAATGATGTCAAAGATCAACCTCTCGGAATGGTCATCACATGGCCCCAGAGCCCCTCATTAGTGCACAGTGGGAAGAATCAAGGTGGCTCAGATGCACCTTTCATTATGTCATTTTAGATCAATTAGTGGTTTTTACACTCTAAGGTGCTGACATGGTGCACACCAAATCCTGATTTCATTATTATCTGAACTTCATTTTAATTCTTTTAGAATGCACTGAAGGTTCTCCTTCCTACAATGGTTTTCCAGTTCTGTTGCCATGCACTGAGCACCAGGCAAATTCAGGAGGTCTGTAGCCTCTACCCTGTGGGACTCCACTTTCCTTCTTCAGGAACCCTGGAGAACAGCAGCTCCAGGAGTGTGAAGAGTGGCTGTCTTTCCTCCTGGGTCATCTTATTTTTTACATTCTCTCACTATATATGAACAATCTTTGCTGGACAAAAGAGAAAAAATGATGACTTCTACTTTCTTTCTCACATGAATCTGGCTTGTACTTGCCTCAGCAAACCAGATATCTCTTGATCAAAGCTATCAACAAGATTACGTTTCTGTAGAAACAAATCTCAGGATGGCTTGAGCAGGTATAATTAGCAAGAAAGAAGTTCTGGAAGTCACATGCCCATGATCCTTTGAACCATGGTTGACTTAAGATCTAATTATCATAGAGTAATTGGCTTAAGAGAAAGTGCTCGAGGCTATTGTAATTAATATGATGGGTCAAGTGGGAGATGTGATGGGCTCATTGGGTTTTAAAATCAGAGGCCCAGGCATGGGCATGCATGTTTCCTGAAGGGGAGCTCCCCATCCTGGCAGGGTCTCACATTTGCAGATTTGGGGAGCCCGAACAATGTTTTTTTCACTGAAGTTTTGCCCTCCTGAGAAGTATTAAAGAACCATCAGATAAGCTTAAAGTGACGAGAATAACATTTGATTTTTTACTGAAATGTCATTGAGCATGTCAGCAGACTCCTGGGCTTCTCTTAACTCTTTCCCTAGACTTCAGCAGTATGATAAGGGAAGTTCTACCCGGGCTCCTATTTACAGTCACAGGGTACTTGGCATTGGAAGTGCTCCAGGGTTTGGAGGACCATGAAGATTCCTTCCCATCTCCTCTGATTTTCTTCTCATTATTTTCTTTGCTCTTGTGTTATTGAAATTCTTCTTGGTATTCTGAGGTTCCAAGTGCATTAAGGATGCCTGACTCTTTTAGAGAAAGCAAGCTGCTCTTGTCTTTCTGAGTCTCCCTGAGAAGCAGAGTCCTCCTAGCACTCAAACTCTGTTTCTGCCTATAGCCCAGTGGCTTGTTTCAGAGGGATGATGTAGGATCCGAAGGGCAGATGGATGGAAAACACATGGGCAGGAAGCAATAGCCAGTCAAAAGCTGTGGGGTGTGAATGAAATATTGGAACTAGTCAACATTTGGAACTAGGAAGGACTTAGGATAAATGAAACAAAATCTTGGAAAAGGTAACAGAATTTGTGATACCACACAATCTAATTTCAAAGCTTAATGTGAAATCACAGAAATCAAAACAGTATGATAGTGACCTATAGACATAAAAATAGATCAATAGAACAGAATCTAGAATCTAGAATTATATGCACAAATATTATCACTGATTTCAAGCACATAGCAAACCAGAGATGGAGAGAAAATATTTGCAATACCTACCTGATATATAACATATATACAGACTATATAATTCAATGATGAGAAGTACTTATAATGCAATATAGGCAATCAAACAGTCCATTATTTAAATGGTCAAAATATTAGACCAGTTACTATAATAAAGAAGATTTAAAAGGAGCTCATAACATGAAACTATGGTCAATATAACTATATAGCCTAGGAATGGAAATTAAAATCCCAGTAAGATATCAGTCTGCACCCATTTGATTGCTAAAATTAACATAACTGAGAATACCAAGTACTGTCTAAGATTTGGAGCAACCATAGTCTCTTAAATGTTGCTGGTGGAAATGGGAACTTATATAGCCACTCTGGAAAACAGTTGGGTAGTTTCTTAGAACTCAGCAATTCCACTCATGGGTCTTTACCAAAAGCATATGATAACATTATGCTCACACAGAGACTAGCATGCAGGTGTTATTGTAGCTTTCGACATTATAGCTCAAACTAGAAATAACACATATGTCCATGAGTGGGTAAATACATAAACATTGTGATTTATACACTGAATGGGCTATGACTCAATGTGAAAAAGTAATATATAATACATGAAGAGCATGGTTGAATCTCAAAAGAATTATCTAATTGTAAAAGCACACCAGCCACTACATATTTTATGATTCCATTCACACACCATTCTTGAATTGGCCGAATGATGGGAGAAGCCTGTCAGTGATCCTGAGGTTAGAGATGCAGGCAGGGGATTGCCAACCATGGGCTTTGAGGAGGTTTTGGCGCACTGAGAATATTCTGCTTGATGGTGGCCTTCACAGGGTGCACCTTTGTCAGCATGCACTGAAAGGTAAACAAAACACTGCTCATTTTGTTGTGCATAAATTATAGCATATGTGGTTGATTAAAATTGGTAAGTTTTAATGTGAATGAAATAATTAACTTTGCTCTAAATGAGAGTTGCATTCACACCCCTCTGAAGTCAGAGATATGGTGGGTGGGTGCTGCTCCTCCTCGCTGTGTAGCCTGTCTCCACAGGGCCTCCTGTGCCCTAGGTAGGATCAAGGCTCACCTCTTCCCTCCTGGGCATGCAGGAGAGTGACCTTCTCTGGGCCTGCCACAGGCTGGCCAAGTGACTGTCTATGATGTCCCCTCCTGGCCAGATCATTCCACCATTCCATCCTCAGTGAGCAGAGGGCCAGGGCTCTCCTTTCCCTGGAGTCAGAGATCAAAGTTCTAGATGTAGAACCCAGTGCATAATGGCACCACCTGTGTCAAATAAGGCAAAGAATCACCCTCGCTCCAGCTTGCAGGTGCAGAGGAGGTCTCTGCAGGGCTAGGGAGAAAGAAGATTTTGCCAGGCTAAGGGTTTGAGAGGCGTAAGGCAAGATGGCTTTCCCTGCTCTTTTCTTCTATACTTTTCAATTTTGAATCTGGGGCATCTATTATGTATTCTGTTATACAAATCATAATGCAAACTCCTCAGCTGCAGGGTTGGACCAACACCCAGGCCCATGAGTGCTCACCCTAACCTCTTCAACCCAGAGCCCCTGGGCAGAGTGGACGAGGCCCTGCAGGCTTCTGTTCTGCAGGCTACCAGCCCCTGGCATACTGTTCCTTAAATCACGCAGGCAGGGGTGTCTTCCTCACTGATAGAAATTTTAACAGAAATGAATTCAAAAGTCATTTTACATAATAATTTGTCTTATCAATGCAATTCTAGGAAGAAATAACAAAAAAAAAAACCTCTACTAAAAGTTGCAATTAGGAAATTAAAGATGATTCTGAGTCCTATTTTCCTGGAGAGTTTGGGGTATTGTCAGAAAGATACAGGCTAAGAAAAAAAAATAATTATAGCAATTGCCTTTGCTGTCTCCAGGCTTGTCATGGTGATGCTGATAAAATCAATGGAGCTGGGAGCAGGGCAATTTGTCTACTTGAGAAATCGCCGAAGATTTGTCAGGTGAGGAAGTAGAAGTGCCCAAAGTATTTTGCTCATTACCAAGATTTATTGTTTCCAGCTCTGGGAAAGTGTTGGCTAAGCAAAAATAAGGCCATTCACACCTGTCCGAAAAGTAGATTTTACCTAAAAAGTCCTAAAATGAGAAGAAACAGGAGGAGGGAGGGTGTGAGGATGCTCTCCTGATATTTGGAAGTAGGGCAATGGGTTAGACTGCTTGGTAGATGCTGATTAAAGAGGCAGATGGGGAATTTCTTAGAATGTTTATGCAGGAAAAAATGTATTTGAGATTAAAATAACAACAGCAGAACTGACCAAATGAGATATTTGTAGTTGTGAGCTTTCAATTAAGAAAATACACCCAATTACAGAAAGTTGCAGAACATCATACAAATGTCTATGTACCCAACATTCAGCTCTGGAAACTTTAAAATTTTTGAAATATTTTCTTTGATACTTTAAAATAAATGTTATGTATATAGCTAAAAGATTTCAGTGGTTCTTATTCATTTATGCCCTCTCTCTTTGTTCTGCAGGGTTGATGATTAGCTTTATATTTCAATGTGCCTGAGCTATGGGATTCCCAGATAGCTGACAAATCATTATTTCTGGGTGTCTGGTGAGACTGTTTCCTGAAGGAATGATCATCTGAATTGGCAGACTGAATGATGATCTTCTCTCCTCCATATGGGCAAGCATCATGTACCCCTTGGGAACCTGAATAGAAGAGAAAAGCTGAAGAGCCATGGATGTGCTGTTGGCTTGAGCCATGGGGTACATCTTACCTCTACCAAGACAGCTGTGCTTCTGGTCCTTAGGCTTCATACTCAGACTAGGACTTACACTTTTGACTCCCCTAGTCTCAGGCCCTTGTGTTTGGACTAGAACTACCCCATCAGCTTCCCCAGTTTTTCAACTTTCAAATGGTAGAATGTAGCGCTCTCTCTCTCTCTCTCTCTCTCTCTCTCTGCCTGTCTGTTACAAGTGAATACACTAGGGCAGGTTCCCATCCCTAAGATATGAGGGTTTCTTTTTTCCATATCTCCTCCAAAATATTTGGTAAAGTCAGATTTTTAAATGATTGACCAACATTTTGAGTGTTCAATTGTATCACAACATTTAATAATGTTTTGAAATTACTAATGAATTTGAGTATTTTCTTACATGTTTCATGAATGTTTGAATTCCTCATTCTGTGAATTACAGATTCATGTATTTAAAATATTTTTTATTGAGTCCATGTCTTTTCTTATTGACTCCAGCGCTGGTTCTCCATGAATAGGCCTCACCATTTTAGAAGGGTTTATTCTCCCTTCACAGTTGGGTTCTGAACTGCTGTTGGGACCCAGCCAACCCTACATGTGTGGATGTATTTCTGAGTGATTCTGCTCTAGGTCTGCTCATCTTCATGCCAGTCCCACCCTGTCTGCTCCACTGTGGTTGTTAACAGTCATCACAAGCAGGTGGAAGAGTCCTCCAAGATTGCATTTTGTTTTCCCAAAACTGTTTGATGATCTTGCCTTTCCATGTGAAGTTTAGACCCAACCTGTGCATCTCTGCAGGGAGGCCCTTTGGAATTTGGATTTGGATTGCATTCTGAGCTTTGTGTTGCTGTGGTCAAGGAGTTGGGGACAAAATGGGCCCCTGCTCCTTCTGGTATGGTTACTGTCTCCGAGCCACCTCTGTGGGGCTCCAGTAGACACGTGCTGCCTATGCTTGTCCTGAGACCCTGACCCTCTGTGTCTCTTTATGAGAATGTGTTTTCTCTGTGCTTTTGACTTGGAGTGGATTCTATTGTTATGTATTTGTGTTCAATCTATTGTTGTTGTCTATTTGTGTTCATTTAATTGTGAAACGTATCATTTGCTGTTTCAATGTGTTATTTCTCATCCGTGTGTGTGTGTGTGTGTGTGTGTGTCTGTGTGTGTGTGTGTGACTGTGTTTGATCTCACATATGTAGCTAATGCATCTAGCAGCTCAACTTACACCTTGCCTTCTTTAAGTAGCTTCTCCCATGGCTCTGTCTTTTAGGTCTCTGTGTCTTCCAGCCTTTTGAACCTTCAAGAGGCAGTTAGAAGAATGGTTAAACCCTTCTAATTATGCACATCTCCTGTATCCTTTGTGGTTTTCATTGATTTTTTTTTCTTCTTTTCACAGGTCACATATTTATGCTTCTTTGAATGCCTCGAATTATGGATTGGGTATCAGACATACATTTTAACCAGTTATATGTTTTTTTAATGTTTTAATCAATATTCCTCAACTTTGTTGGATGTATTTGTTACCTAGAAATTGTTTGATCCTTTCTGGTATTTTTCCAAGGATATATCAAGGGGGGGCCAGTACTGCATTTGATTAAGAGCTTATTTTTCCCCCACTAACAAGGCTGCATCTTTTGAATATTTTGATAATGGTGGCAGAAGCATACTGTTGAGGGCCACCGCCAAGTCGGGATGACACATGGCATTTTTGCCAGAAATAGTGGTTGAGAGGTGACACCAGTGAGTTCTCGCGGAGTTCCCATTGAGTTCCAGTTGAGCTCTTGCAGGGATTCCCAGAGAGTTCCGATTGGTTGGGGAAGTGCCGGAGGAGGGATTTTTCCGGTTGCTGGTTCTTAGAAGAGCCGCATGCCTTTAGGTAGAATTCCCAGTGAGCCTGTGTGGAGTGTGTTGGTGGAGTTCAGAAATAAAATTTGTTCCTGCTTCAGTGGCTCATGATTTGTGCCCAGCCAAACTGCAGCAGCATACCAGGATGATGCCAGAGAATCATGCCTGTATGTGGTCCCCCACCCCTGCTCTAGTGTGGGCAGGGTGTGGGACTTTTTTTTCTCAGATAGTGTGGCCAAAGTGATAGAGCACCCCTTATGACTGCCACATGGAAAGATGAAGAGCTTTCAGGAGCCAATGGGGACTCTATTCAGTTTGCATTAAGTTCATCATGAAGGAGGCCTCAGCCTTACCAGTAGGGTTCTTCAGAAGGGTCCCCAGGTCCCAGGCACTCAGGAGCGCACTTGCTCTATTCTTGCTTTAGGGAGGTGCTTCCCCTAGTTCTGCAGCAGGAAGTAGGTGAATCCCACCACTATGGAGAGAGCTTGGGAGAGGATTCTTCCCTATGCATGCTTTTGAATGGAGCACAGCCTGGCCAGCACATTGATCTCAGCCCTGACAGCCCTGAGCTGAGCCCTCATCCACAAAGAGAGGATACATGCACATTATGGACATGCTGTGGTAGTGACCGCACACACAGCAACTGAGAACGTGCACTCCAGTGGGTTTCCCAGTCTGACCCTGGGGCAGTGTGTTCCCCCACCTTCCTGAGCTCTCTCTCTTGTTAGGCGTGCTCCTGCTGTGTGCTCAGCAGAACTGGCTGGAATACACAAGAGGGCCCCTCTGCTGGATTCCAGGGCTCTCTCCATGTAGTTCTCCTCTCTGTTAGAAACTCGTCCTCTGGACATCAGCCCAGTCTGGTCCCAGCTGCTTTACCTTTGCCTCCTCCACTCTGGGTACCACTGGTTTTCCTCTCCCTGAGGATGCTAGGGGCCAATCCCAGGGTGACTTGGGTGTTAGTTACAGACTCTGGCTATGGAAAAACTTTCACTCCAGTGCAGGGATCTCAGCCTCAGCCTTTGGGCCCAGAACTCATGGGAGAGTAGGCAGCACACTTGGGTGCCACAGGACACTGAGCAGCATCTGTGGCTTCTACCCACAAGAGGCCATAGTGTGGTAGCAGCTGTGACCAACAAATCTGTCTCTAAGCATTGCCAAATATCCCCTGGGGTCCCCAGTTGCCCTCAGTGGAAAACTAATGCTCTAATTAGAGAAGCAGATGTGGCCCCTGGGAAGTAAAGTGTGTATGAACAGCTTTCTCAACCAGAAGCTGGAGTATGGCTTGGGACTCAGCCAGCGACAGTTGGTTCTGGGTCTCCCAGAATAAACATCATGTCCCCGGAATGTTCTAGGGGGTCCAAGAAGTGGGGCATTTTCAGAAAACTAAACAAGCACTGCTTGAATTCCTCCATTATGTCAGGCCCCAGGCCAGCTGTCCCAAGTGGAGCAGCAGACAGCACAGCTACCCTGCTTTGTCCTGGTGGAGACTGTCCACAGGGTCACCTTGAGGATGTCCACCACTGGGGAAGGAGCACCAAGGATGTTTGGGGCTCCTTAGCTAAGAGGGACACACCTGGTCTGGGTCATTGAGGCTCAGGAAGGAGGAAGGATTGGTGGATAACCTAAACTGAAGGTTTTGAGATCATAGCATCAAAAATTTAGGCTGAAGACTTCAAAATAGCCAGAGAAGAGGATTCGCCATGTTCCCAGCAAACATAAGTGATAAGTGATTAGTGTGATGGATATGCTAATCACCCCCAGTTTGACCATTAATGTATTGTATGTGCATGTGAAAATACCACACTGCACCCCATGAATATGTACAATTAAACACAAATAAAATAAAAAGCCAACATGGAGGAGTTGCCTCCTCTGGGTGGAGAAATGGTACCTAAACAAGAATTCGGAACACAGAAGGACACAGATGGATCGCCCTTCCACACACCTCTGGATTCCGGCAGCTCCTGGGACTGGTCGATCAGACAAGATGGAAAGTCAAAGAGGAGCAGGAGCCGCCTGAGGTGTAGCAGGGTGACCCACTCAGGCAGACCCCACCCCTGCCCCAGGAGGCTATTCTCTGTATTCACCCAGGACCAGAGAGCAGACTTAGCAGCACCAAATAATGGACCAGATGGAGTTGCCTCCATGTCCTCTCCCTGGATTCCACTTCCCCCTTGGCTTCTCTGAGGTCCTCGGAAGGTGAGAGCCCAGGAGGTGAAGGGAGCAGCCTCCTAGTTCTGGTAAAGACCAGAGAGAAAGTGGAGACTTGATCCGATTGGATGGGGCATCCCAGTAGGAGGAGATGGGACAGGAGGATGGGGGGCAGTCCTGTGACCAGAGAGCCTGCAGGCCAGGATGAGGTGGGCAGGGAGGGGACGGAGCTGAGATGCTGGGCACCTGATTCCTCAGGCCCTTGGCCACCCAGGCCTGGCCCTCTGTATCTCCTTTCTTAGCCTTTTCACTGTAGATGTCCAGGTCAGTGGGGTCCCCTGGTGGGGAGTCCCACGTGTGTCACTGTTGGTCATTTCATCAGGCCAGGGAACTTGTTTAGTGCACAAAACAATTTGTATAATGAATATTTGAAAAGTCAAAGCTCCCCACACACATATGCCTGATTCAAACTCACCTGACTAGGAAACTTTAGTAAATTTAAGTTTAAATTTCAATCATCACTTCTGGCCTATGGCCATGGTGCTGGGCAGAGCAGTGTCCGGAAGCTTCTTAGAACCTTGATAAGTGAAAGAGGCTCTGAGCCTGCTTCTGTGCAGACAGCCCACTACAGAGAAGGGATAAGCTGGCTTGTGTGACCCAGGCCTTGAGGGCCTTGGGAATCAGCCTCTGTGCTTACCCCTTCCTGGGATCTGGGTAAAGGTGATGTGGGAAAAAGGCTTGGGGACAGGAGTCACTCACAGGCCTGAGTGGGTGGCTTTCTGTTTCAACTCTGTTTTGGGTGGCTTCCTCGTCAATGCAAGAGTCAACTACAAGCCACAGGGGTCCAGGAGCCATCCCATTTATGACCATATCAAGAACAAGGGGTCCTTTTCTCTTTTCTCTTCCTGTCCCTCCTCCCCTCCTCCTCACTCACCTGCAGGGGGCCGGGAGGAGGGCCGTGGGATCTCCTCACATGACATCTCATCACTCGGGCTGAGACGAAAACCCACCACAGCACCTACCCCTCTCACAGCCGCTGCAGGTGGCCACGTGATCCAGGAGTGGCCCCTGATACTCCCTTGAGCCTTGAAGTCACCACCACTCTCCCGACTCCTAGAGCCTGAACAGTTTGAGCCACTCTCCCTAAGCACAGCCAAGAGGAAGGAGGGGGCAGAAGGGGGAGGCGCCTGGTGACTGCAGTGATGGAGAAGCTGGACCAAAGGGCTCTGGACACGGCCCATGTGGCCCTGACTGAGGAGTGGGCACCTCCTCCTTGGCTGGGCAGGGGAGGGAGCTGGCACTGTGTGCAGGGGTGAAATCTGTAGAAGTGAGGAGCAGCCTGCTGTCCACAGAGAAGCCTGGACACTCATCCTGAGGTGTGACCATGGACGGGCAGCCGTGGGCCAGGCTCTGTCAACACTCCCACATGTGGAAGGTGGCAATCATTCCTTGTTTGACAAAGAGGAATGGGCCAATTATTGTATTTTTGACATTCTGCTGAATTCCAAGTTTTAAGTAGAACTTTAGGGTGTGTTTTTTTTCAAAGCCAATGGCTCTTTCCATTAAATTTTGCAATAAAATCAGCCTTACCTGGGCTAGAAAATTTCCTGGCAAGTGACAGATCTGACAGAGGACCCTATGAGTGAGTTGGTCATGTCTCAGGTCTTCATCAGTCAGACAAACTCTGTGGGCATTGTCCTTCTTACAATGGTGAGGAACTAGGGCTTCAGGAAAAGTGTGACCAAGTTGCCTTTGCAAGTGTTTCATATTCATAAGGAACAGAAAGCATTTTATAATCTTCCATTTTCCAAGCACCTGATAAAGTTGTTGAAACAAGGAGTTCAGTTGTATTGCATTTCATTTACCTGCTTTTCATAATGGCCCCTGGAAGCTGTTTGCGGTCTACTGTGTAAATCCCTTTTCATTTGTGGAGACTGCAGGATGGTTTCCTGGGGAGCCCTTGTCCTTTATTGTCTCCATCTGTGTGCATGTTAGGACCCAGTGCTGAGCTGAGGGGAGAGGGTTTTATTGAAATGTATGGAGGTAGTGGTGCTGGGGACAGAGCTCTGTGTGCCCAGGAACCAGCCCCTTGTCAATTGGTTTTGCCCTGAAAGTCCCGAGGTGGCCCTGGATTGGCAAACTTTAAAGTGCAGATGGACCAAAAGAGCCTTGTTGGGAACTGCCCAGCTGAACTTGGACAGGGTCCCAGAACCCATTAAACTCAGTGTGTCCTTCTTCCTTGGCCAGGAGGCAGTTGGATTCCTTTTCTGGAGCTCAGCTGAAGCTCTGTTCCCAACTGTGTCCAGGGGACATTTTGTAAAGGTTCTAGAACCTAAAAATGACAGTGCTTCTGCGGGGCAAGGGGTTATGGGAATGATAAACCCAGAGAAATCCTTACAGAGAGGCGGGTCCTCCATGGGGACCTAGACACATGGACCAGCTAAAACCTGCATGGTGACAGAACCCCTGGGAGGCTGAGGAAGGGCCACTCAGACCATCTCCCACCTCCCTAAGTCTCCTGAGGCTCCATGGAGGAGACTGTTGTCACCTCCCAGGATGGCCGAGGCCTTCTGTGCAGCCTCCCTCCAGGAGAGCTAGAGGCCCAACCACTGGGCAGCAGTCAGCAGAGGGGCACCTACACTCGCTTGGCAGCCCTCTGACTAGTTAGATCTCAGCGTCATTCCTGTCGTGGGGTGGAGGCAAGGAGCATGGTGAGTTGGCCCCCTTGGGATAAGTTTATCCTTTCAGAAAAAGTGTCACAAAAATATAAATAAATAAATGAACCACAAGAAATCTGAGTCTCAGGGTGGCTCACTGCCTCTCCACCACCTGAGCCAGGTCTCTGCCTTACCCTAGCCTGTCTCCCGTGCACTTGGCGGGGTCACCTTCTTCACACCCTTTGCATCTTTTGCAAATGCCTGAGTGGACTCTGTGCTGGTTTGCTCTTCCTGTCTAGGACCAAAGCATCAGGGCCTCAGGAAATCTGTGAAGCTTTGACCCCTCACTCAGGTTTGGGATTGGAAGCAAGATCCTCCCTCATGATCTTTTTACCATAAATTCTGCATTGCTGGATCTCCACACCTGACTCTTCCCTTTGCTAGCAAGTCATTTTCTCTGGGTTCCACTTGCCTGGCTTTTTCTCTTCATCCAGGGCTCAATTCAGCTATTCCAGGGACTTTCCCTGACCACTTGGCTGAAATAGGTGTCCCTAGGCTACCTCCTCACGCTTTTCTGTCTTTCCATCTCCGTGTCACTGTTTGAGACTCAGTGTTCATCATCTGTGCCCTTCACAGAGGCTGGAGTGAGACTGAGGTCTTGATTGTTTTGTCCACCTGTGTCCCCAGCAGCCAGAACAATGCCTGGCACTTAGACTTTGCTGAGCAAATGGACCAAATGCTTCATGCAAGCTACGAGGGTCAGCTGGCTCTTAGATGAGACAGGGTGCTGTCCCTGTCAGCAGGGATAAGCATTTTGGTTTGAGAGAAACCATGGCTTGTCAAGAGGAGCCTCTGGTAAAGGTCAAGATGAATTTAAATGTAAAGCAAGAATAACTTTAGCAAATCTCATGAGAATATATCTTTATGAACTGTGGTAGGGAAAGAGTTCTTAGACATGGTACCAAATAAACAAATGGGATTTATCAAAATTAAAAAAAAAATTTGAAGGTGGCTTTGTTAAGAGAAGAAAAAGATAATCAACAGGTTTGGAGAAAATAGTTGTAAAGCATAGCTGGCTGGGGGTGTGGCTCAGGGGCAGAGCTCTTGCCTGGCAAGCCTGAAGCCCCAGAATCAATCCCCAGGACCACCAACATCCAACAGCAAAGCAAACAGAAACAATGTGGCCTTCTTCCACTTAGAATATAGAGAGAGCTTGAAATTCTTGAGTAGAAATAACCACAACAACAAAAAAATCTAATTCAAAAAATGGGACAAGGACATAAACAGATATTCTAGCAAGGAGGAGATAATGGCTGAGAGAGTGTTCAATACCATTAGTCTGTAGGGAAATGCAAATTAAAACCACAATGAATGAATGCTACTGCACACCTATCAGAAAAGCTATAGTAAAAATGCCACTGAGTGCTGGGGTAGGGGGTGGGTGGCAGAGGTCCCGGGTCTCTCTTATGGCTGGGGGGACTGTGAAAGGGCAAAGCCCAGTAATAGAAAACAGTCTGAAAGTTTCTCCAAAATTAAATATTCACTTACCACATGGCTAGGAATCATTACACTCTGGCATTTATTTCAGAGAAATAAGTCATGCACACTCAAAACCTGAATATAGATTTTATACTGTCCTTATGTATATTAGCAAGCTGTGGGATAAACCCAAATGTCCCTCAGTGGTGAATGGCTGGCCATTCACTTATATATCTCCATCCAGTGGAACCCCACTCACAGTGCAAAGGAGTGATCAGATGCAGAGCACTAGGTGGGCAGGGTGGACATGTGCTCAAGGACAAGTAAAGACCATCCAAGATTTCAACTGCATAAGATTCTTGAGATGATGGGGCCATGGAAATGCAGGGCAGCTCAGAGGTTGCCCAAGGAAAAGGCAGAAGGCTGTGTGGTCCAAGGGTGGGAATTCAAGAGGTGGCTGGAGAGCGATCCTTGATGAAGGAAGACTCTGTGTCTCATTTTGCAGTTGGTTGCACAAATATACATAGACAGAATTAAATGGTATACATAGAAATACGTGCAGGTTAATTTTTTTTTGAGAATTGAATAAGGTTTGTAGTCAAGTTAATAGGAATGCATCAATTTCAAAAGCCTGGTTTTGGTATTCTTCTGCAATCAAGTATGACAGCACCCTGGGGGAGCCAGGGAAAACCCACACCAGATCCTTTTCACTAATTTCACAACTTTCTGTGAGTCTATAATTATTCTGAACTGAAATGCTTAAGAGTAAAAGATTAGTGTACAGAAGCTACTTATGAGTGAGGTTTGGGGTCCATCAAAAGATTTAGTTAGAAACTGAATACGTTTGTTTTAGATTCCACATATCTACCTTATTCCATTTAACATAAGTTCCTGCAGATTCTTCCATGTTGTCACAAATTTCAGATTTGCTAAGAGACTGGATTATAAATGTCTTCACTGCAAAAAAATATATATTTATATATACATATGTAAGGTGATGGATATATTAATTAGCTTGATGTATTCCTTTCATAGTGTGTACAATTTTTTGTACTCCATAATATATACAATTGTCAATTAAAAATGAAAGCAAATGAAAAAATAAAATAAATAAGTTTTTAAAAAGAAGAAAGCCTACATGGGTCTTAATTTATTCTATAGCTCCAATTACTTGGAGTCCTCCCAGAGTCAGTTTTTGCAATGAACCAAGAGTCTCACTGTAGCACACAGCACCACTGACCACTGAACTTGCCCTTCTAGCAATGGGTATTTATAGCTCTGTGCAATTTATTGCATTGGCCAGAGACACTCTGTGAGTAAAGACCAGCCCCCAAGTGTCATGGAGATGCAGTGTGCACAGCACGCACAGAACTGGCCTCCCTCACCCCAGAAATCCCTGAAGGAGAAAAAAATGGTGGATATAGGGTGTAGGACTAAGGAGGGCAGCCTGTGGATGGGGCAGTGTGGGTTCCTTGATTCATCTTTGTTATTGTTGGATATGAAGTGTCCCCCCAAAGTCCTGTTAGTGTAGGAATGTTCGAGGTGCCATGATAGGACTGTGAGGGCTGAGACCTAATGTGTCCATCCTGGTTTGAATGGATGGCTGGGTGGTAATGTAGGCAAGTGGGACATGGCAGGAGGAGGTGGAGCCCTGGGGGTGTGGCCTGGAAGACAGCCTCTTCCTTGTAGCCTCCTCCCCTCCCCTGTCTTCTTTCTGGTCACCATGAATGGAGCAGCAGTCAGCCACCACGCCCTTCCACCATGATATGCTCACCTGGGGCCCAGAACAATGGAGTCCGGCCCACCAGGAACTGAACCTCTGAACCTGTGAGCCAGAATGAACTTTTCTTCTTCTATGTTGTCCTTGGCAATTTTTTTTTCTGTCACAGCAACACAAAGCTGGCTCACCCACACATCAGTGGTTTTTAATAAACATAATCCAGGCATTTGGGCCACTGGGCCAGCCCCTCAGTTCATTCCCAAGGCGCCATATTGAACCTCATCAGAGGTCCAGGTCTTTGTGCCCCTCCCAGGGCCGCCAGAGGATAAACTGCCAGATAACAAGCAGTCACTACTTTAGCTGGACGCTGTTAAAGCCACGGGCTTTGCAAATGCCTCCACATGCAGTTGTGCCCCATGTAATTTATCTACTCTAAGTCAAAGAATCCAAAGTAGAGTGGCTGTAGTCCATAAAACCACCAACACCTCATTTAGCATGTGGCCCTCCTTCCTCCAGCCATTATCAGTGGACAGGCAGGTGATGTCTTCTTGCCTATTCGGAAGGCCACTGTGAGCTGGGGAGTGTGGGAGTCTCCCTGGCATAGGAATTTCACTTTCTTGGGATGTACATGCAGAAGTGGGAAGGCCAGGTCACGTGGGGTTCTATTTTTAAGTTTGTGTGGAACCTCCATGCTGTTTTCCATGATGGCTGAACTGATTTACATTATGCAGCCCTAAAAGAAGGAAATCCTGCCATCGGAGACAATATGGATGAGCAGCGGGAGGGAGGGGGGAGCCCTTAAGGGAAACACATCAGAGCTGGAGAGAAAATACTGTGCAGTCTCTCTGCTGTGCAGAATCTAAAAAAGTCAAACCTACAGAAACAGACTGGGGAGGGTGGTTACCTGGGGCTCTGGGGAGGGGAGAGGGCGAGAGGGACCAAGGGGAGACAGGACGGGGAACAGGGCCGTGATGTAGAGCACCATGACTCTAGTTGATGTATTTGTGCGTGCATCTGCCAGGAGAGCAGATCTTAGGTGTTCTCCCCACAGAAAGAAGGAGACCTTAGCTGCGCAGCGATGGGTATGTTAATTAGCTTGATTGTGGTAATCACTTCACAATGAACACACTTCTCAAAATATTGCCTGGAACATTGGGAATCCTTGAATATTTCCAATTTTTATTTGTCAACTTTACCTCAACAAAGAGGAAGAAAACAAAAAAATGCCCTGGCTGGTGGGGAGGGCTTCCGATTTGTAAAAGCCCTGGGAAGGTTAAGAGAAGCTCGGGCGGAGGCACAGCAAAGTCTGGACACTGCTGTCGTCCCCTCCTGGGGCTGACCCCTTGCCCTCCACCTCCTGACCTCCCACCCACTCCTTTATGGACAGGTGGTCTCCCTGTTTTAAAAGGCTGCTCTGGGATTTCTTCCCACTGCCTCTGTCTAGATATTTCATACTTTTGTCAAAGTTCATAGCATGGGTCACCTGCTATGGCCTAATGCCACGCCCCAGACCCCTTTCTGGCCTGGATAAAGTTTAGGGGTGGGTGGAGCACCACACTCATTCCTGGGGAGCACGGCGCACCCCACACCTCCTTCTGCTACCACACAGCTCCCAGCTGTGCCCCTGTGGATCCGGTTGTCAGTCTGTAGACTCCCGACTCCATGTGTCCCTCCCAGTCTCCAAGGTGCTCCTGAGGGGGCCAGGAAAGAAAGACACTGGCAGCCGCCTGGTCCTAGGGGAAGCTGCTGTGCCTGCCACAGATTGGGGTCCCTTCAGAGAAGTGCCACCTGTGACGCAGGAGCCAGACCCCATGGCCAGGCTCTGGGACAGACCCCCAGCTCTGCCTCTTGTCACTTCTACGGATTTGGGCAACGTGTGCATCCCCTCTCTACTTGTCAGGTTCTAGGTCACAGGACAGTGTTAGTGTCAACTCTACTCATCAGCCGCTGTTTGGATGGAATCCACCCTGTTTCAACTCATGAACTTTGTAGCATACGGTGGTGCTTGTGTGCCCCAGGGAATCACAGGTTGAAGCCTTTCTATTTTGGGGGGAAGTACGAGGATTGAACTCAGGGACACTCAACCACTGAGCCACCTCCCCAGCCCTATTTTGTCTTTTATCTAGAGACAGGGTCTCACTGAGTTGCTTAGCTCCTCGTCATGGCTGAGGCTGGCTTTGGACTTGTGATCCTCCTGCCTCAACCTCCCGAACTGCTGGGATTACAGGTGAGGGCCACTGCACCTTGAAAAGCCTTTTCTTTAATGTGATGGGGTTTGGAGACAGGGCCCTGAGGGGTGATGGGTCATGAACACAGAATATGGACGGATTTGTGTCCTTTTAAGAAGAGACAGCACAGAGATGATCTCTCCTGCCTACATTCAAGCAAACACCAAGAGGAAGGCCAGCTACAAACAGGAAGAGAACCCCCTGGATCTTCTGTGCAGTGCCCTGATCTCAGTCCTCCATCGTCTCCAGCTGTGAAAAGTACCTTTCTGTCCTAGGCCAGTGGGTCTGCAGTACCTCCCTGTAGCAGCCCAAGTCCCCAAACAGAGCATGAGCCAGCCCTTCATCAGCGGAACAAAATTTCTGGGAAGATTAACCTACAAAGGCAAAAGTTCTCTTTTGGCTCACAGTTTGTCAGTTCCAGTCCACTATCCTCTGGCCCATTGACTTTGAGGACACCATGTTGGGAGCATGTGCTGGAGAAGTCACTCACCTCGGGAACAGGAAACAGAGGGAAGAGGAGGAGGAGGAGGGAGCTGGGGTCCCACAATCCCCTTCACGGCATGACCCCAGTGGCCTAGGACTTTCCAGGAGGCCCTGCCTTGTAACATTCCTGACACCTCCCAATAGCTCATACTGGAAACAAGTCTCTGACAATGGCCTTGGGGATATTTGGCACAAAACCAAGCAGGTGGTAGCATTGTACTCTCTAAGAGCTGGGTGGGATCCTAGGCCCTGAATCTTGACCAGATGAGAGAGCATGCCACCCAGGAGAGAGGGCATGCCACCCAGGAGAGAGGGCAAGCCATCCAGGAGAGAGGGTGTGTCCCCTTGCAGCTGGGCACCTGTCCCCAGTGGCATCCGTGCCTCTCTTTTCCTTCTAGCATGACAGCTGGCCATTTTCTAGGCCCATCTCTCTGGGTCTTCGGTGGTAACAGTGTGGTTGTTTGTTGCTGAAGCAGGACTTGATTTCCCCTGGCAGATGCACAACCTCAGAGGGCTGCAAGGAGTCCATGGGCTGTTACAAGCTGTGGGTTCCAGCAGGGCCCGCTGCACACTGTCACTGAATACACCGCAGCTGTCAGTGCAATGCCAGCAGCTGGGTGTCACCTCACCATTGGTTTCTGGCACTGCTGGACAGTGCCAGAGGATGAGGAAAATCATTTGCTTGGAGAAGTCTTTGCCCTGATCTGCACTGTGAATGGGGACTGTGCTTCCATTATATTCTGTGGAAGGAGCTCAGCAGCGGGTCCAAAGGCCCCCATCGTGCCTCTTCAGGGGTCCCCTAAGTTTTTCAACATCCTGAGCTAAGGCATGAAGAGGCTCAGCAAGTGAGACCCGGGGACTACACTGTGGCTTCCTTCTGGTCTCTGATCTTGACACCACAGTCTCTGTTCCCTTTGAGAGTGACTCTGCTTCCTTCAGTGTTCTGTGTTGTTTGTTTGTTGTTTATTTTTGAGGTTTTTGATAATCCTAAAGGGTGAAGCTGTTGTGTTATGTTCGATGGCAGCGTGGTGGGTGGGAAGGGTGTAACTTCTGGATTCTGGTGGTCATAGGTTCAAATCCCAGTTGTGGGACTTCTCAGCTCTGCCATATCTGTAAAGACTTCATTGCTCTTAACTCCAGTTATTTGCCTCTAATATCAACCCCATAATACCCTCAGCAAAATATTGGAGCTAAGCAAGTAAATAAATAAACTCCTAAAACTGCTGGAAGTCAGGGTTCCTTTAGCTGCAAGATACAAAATTCTATTTGTCATTTTAATTAAAAAAGTAATTCATGAGCTTCTATAAATGAACATTCCAGAGACAGCTTTAATCCTGTCCACCCACAACAGAGTCCAGTGTTCACTGCCCCGACCAGTGATTCTGAATTCTTCTGATCATAGCCCTGGGGTGATGCTGCTTTCTACAGAATGCTTGAAGAAGCCTCTCATGGAAGCAAAAGATGATGTTTCAGGCAAGACCAAAAGGAGATACGGCAGCCCACGGAGCTTGGAGAGATGGCACTCTGATCTTGGAGAGATGCATCCCAAATGTGGGAAAGCATCACTAGTGAGCAAGGCCTTTAAAACAGACACACGCTCGGTGTGGTAAAGCCACATCTGGAGGTCAGCACATCAGGGCGGGGGGAGGGAGTGTGGGGCAGTGGTACAAAATGTAAGGGGTGAGGTGTGGGCAGGTTGCGGTACACCACAAGTGCAGCCCCCAGGACTGTCAGAATTAAACAACATAAAAGGTGCTAAATTCCCAGTGATGCCCTTGACTTTGAGAGAAGAGTAGAAATTAGAGCAAGGGCCAGGCAAGCAGGTTTGGGGTCCAAAGGATGCTGTGAACTTGAGATCAACTTACAGGAAAGAGAAACTGCAGATGCCAAGTAGCCACAGAACTCAGGACTGGGGGTGTAGACATAAGGTGGAGACAGCTTGGCGTTGGTTTAAATATGGGGCCCAGAAACCACTGCACACGTCAAAGTCAAGGACTAAGTATGTGCACCGCTGCCCAACATGAGTTAATAGGGTATAAATAAAGTGACCCGTAAGCACTCTGTGCTGTCAGAGACTTATATGCTCACTTTCTGTCTGTTGGACTCTAAGAAGAGTCCAAGGGAGATTCTTTGCCGTGTGCAGCAAAGAATCTTGCCCACTGTAGTGTTTGGGACCAAGAGAACCCATGAATCCTAATGGACACATCCTCAAAGTATGGTCATGGCCATAAGGGTCAGCTTGCACTTCCTGTCCACCTACAACAGAGTCCAATGTCCACTGCCCTGACCAGTGATTCTGAATTCTTTTGATCATAGCACTTCAATTTTTTTCTGGAAACTACCTCCCCCTGACTCTCAGACCATGAGGTGTTGGTGAAAGTTCAATCATGTTCTACCCAGTTGGAGTGGACCATCCTCCTGACCACTCTGGTTCACACCACCTGGCTCAGGGTGGTCCAGTGCCAATTAACCCCAGGGATTTGCTGTGACCACTGAGCTTCCTGGTGCCATCTTGCTGCCAAGGAGAGAGAGTCTGCCTGAGACTGAACATCTCACGAGGGAAACAGAGATGAGGGGTGAAGAGAAGAGACTCCTGGTGGATTCTCAGGGTCCAAGATTAAAGCTGTCTCTGGAATGTTCACTTACAGAAGCTCATGAATTACTTTTTTAATTAAAACGACAAATAGAATTTTGTATCTTGCAGCTAAAGGGGCCCTGACTTCCAGCAGTTTTAGGAGTTTATTTATTTACTTGCTGACTGACTAACATGGAGCCCACTTCAGCATCATCAGAGAGCTGCAGCCACACCTCCCATGAGGGCCGAACCCCCATCTGGGCAGAGAGGGGGTCCTTCATGTTTAGGAGTTGCTGGGGATTCTCCATCAGGCTGGGAGCTTCTCCTTCTGTTTTGTCCCGCCTAAGAGTTCATTTTTATGTTAAACGATTTCTGTTCAAACAGATGGGGTGGTTTCTGTCTCCTAACTGATGTGAAATCAAATTAGCACCACCCCAAATGCACATGCTTACCCATTACTAATTCTTTTTATTTATTTATATACTCCAATGTGCTTTCCAGAGACTTTTGTAAGCTATATATTTTTTTAATGAATCTAAGAATGTTTTTCTTTAAGCTTGACTGGAGTATTATACATAATATTATTTCAAAAATACTTAACTATTTAGACGGGCGGGTTTTGTAGTATATGGGGATTCATTAGTACCCAAGGACCTGGTTTAAAATGGGAATCCCTGGGCTTCCTTTCCCATTGATTCAGGAAGACTGGGATGGCCAGGACTCAGAATTCCTAAAGCATATTTCCTATGATTCTGACATAGGTGGTCTCTGCATCGTGCTGAGATTTGCTGGTTGAAACTCATCATTATTAAGTGTCCTTCCTACATTGATGACTTCATCCCTACGATGGCCCTGTTGGATGTCTCAGAACAGCCTCTCCATAGCAGTGGAGAGTGGGGACACTTACCTCACCCAGGGCTTGCCAATTCCAAATCCCACATCTTTTTCCAGTAAATACCACTGTCTCCCCAGCAAGGGACAAAGGCTCTTTTCTATCTCTCCTATTCAAAGATATAAATGACATATGCCAGTGAAATAATTCTACTGTTCTTTTTTTCTAACTGCAAAAAAATGTTTTTGTGAAACATGAAAAATGACAAAGGATAAAAGAAAAATCCTCTCTCTTCCTGCCCTTTAATCACAATTAATCCTGGATAAAGTTTTGTTTCTAGTTTCTTCTTTGTTTCTATTCTCTTCTCAAAAAAAGTAGATCATGTTTACTATCATTTTCATGTTTAATCTGTTGATATTTTTTAAATAAAAAATTTAAGATGTTTTTGTTTTTGATTGAAACATAGTGATCATACACATCTGTGGGGCTAGTGCAGTATTTGAGGGCTTGCTCACAACCGATAACCTCAGGAAGGGTAATTAGCGGATTTGTGTCTCAAACATGCATCACTTCTTTGGGTCGGAGCTTGGGAAATCCTCTCTCCTGTTGCTTTGTGAAAGCATATGGTTGCACTGGATTATTCTTGTGTAATGAAGTGCCCCTAAATCCAGTGGCTTAGAACAGCCCCTATTCTCTGTCACTCAGGCAGCTGCTGATCTGCTGGGGCAAAGGGTGGAGGAGAGCTCCTCTTGATGGCTCGGCCGGGTCTTCTCTGCACCTTATCTCTCTTCCTTTTCTGGGGACAGCTGCTTAACCCTGTGTCTCTTTTGGGATCATGACAGGTGCACAAGAGGGCAACAGGATGATGTCGGGTTTCTCAGGGACCAGGCTCAGAAGAGGCGCACTGTCTCCCCAACCTGCCTGCCCCATGTCAAAGCAAATCACGTGACTGGAACAGAGGCCAGAGGGGGCCATCCGTGCCAGCCCCAAGGAGGCCATGGCTGGGGGCTGCATGTGGGGACAGCTCAGTCCACATGGCCATGGAGTGGAGCCTTCCTCACTTGCTGACACCCTCTAAACCAGGTCCAGTGACCATCTCATGTTCCCCGGCAGGCTGTGTGATGGGACTAAACCCTCTACTGGGTTTTCCCATGCTCCTCTCTTTGTAATCAAGATGCTTCAGTGAATGTTCTCTGTCGCTGGTTATTTCCTCAAAGTGATCTCTCGAAGTGAATCTCTGGGCCACTTTGCATAAATAGTGTTAAGGCACCTGCTAAACAGCAGGAGTTCCCTGCACAAAGCCCTTGTGGGTAACGGCAGGACAAGCTCATTACTCCCTCACGGCCATGGGGTGTTACTTTCTTTTACAATCTCTGTGATGTGGAAAAGCAAAACATAATTTGTGGTTTTATTTTATTTTATTTGATAATTCTGGAGATCTAGGGAGTGTGCTTATTAGATAAATATTTGGTATGTTAAAATTACATTAAGGTCAGGTGTGAAGGCCGCAGGGTTACCAATAACGTCCACTCATTCATCCAATCATCCAGCATATGTCTTTGGAGCACCTAGTCTTTTCTACAAGCTGGAGATATGGAGAGACAACTGAACGGAAATCCCAGGATCTGTGTGGTTGCGATTGTAATTGAAGGTGAGAGATAATAAAGCCAACAATAAATAAATAGACTATTAGAAAGGTTGCTAAGGAGTAAAGTAAAGCATGAGAGAAAGAAGTAACATTTCAGTGGAGGAAGATGGGTTTTCAGGAAACTTGCCCTGAGAAGCTAGAAAAGCCCAAGACGATGAATAAATAAATGGGCCACAGGAACACCTGGTGAGTGAGGGGCTGGCATGTACCAAGGGCCTGAGGCAGAGATATGTCTGGTGTGTTGAAGGAAGAGGCAGAGGCAAGGGAGGAAGAGGAGACAGGGATAAGAAACAGGGAGAGAGAGCAGGGGCTGTAAGGTGTTGTAGATCCTACTAGAGCCTCTCCTGAAGACTGGCTCTGTGTGGGGCGGTTTGACAAGAACAAATGGTGCTGATTGCTGAGCCAGGACTGTAAAATCTGGGGCTCCAGCCATGTTCTGCAAAAACTGAAAGAAGAATGGTAAGGCTGGGGCTGCAAGTCGGTTCTAGAGGTGGCTGGGGAAGAAGTAGGCAGCTTTGGGGAAGTAGATTTGAGGTTTGCTGATCAATGTCCCAAGAGGTGGGAGGGAATCCGGGGCCAGGGACGACACTGGTGTGAGAAACAGAAAGGAGAGAGGCATAGCTAGCTTTGAACAGAAATCTCACAGGAGAAGAAACTTGGCCCTGGTGGAGGGACGATCACCTATAGCCGGGGTCAGCAGCTGAGGCCATAGCAGAATCAAGCAGTCGCGATACCACCTGCCAAGCCTAAAATGTGACCATCCGTCCCCTTTACACTCTTCTGGCATAGCATGACATTAAAACTATTTATGAACCGAATGATTTACAATTTTAAAGACAGCATCATTTATACAATCCAAGCCTATACTGGGTGTGAAAGTTCAGAAACCATGTTGGATATGGCATCGTGGGAACATCTGTCCAGGCAGAATTAATAAACAATCAAATTCAAGCCTTGCTTATTAATAGGTGGCTAAGGCAGTTCACCCTGTGGCTGAGGATCTGTCCCAAATCACAAGCAATGATGTCACCTCTGTCAAGGGGACCAGGTGTCTGTCCCTGTGATTCTGAGGTTCCCCCATTAGAAGTGGAAGTGACCTTCCAGCTGTTTCTCCTTTTCTTGAAGTGATAGCACCATCTCTTTGCTTTACCTACTGACAGGCAGCTCCCGTAGAACTCCACCTGATAAAGACACCTGTGTGATTTCCCTCTCAGGTGAAATGAGGAAAAATGCACTAAGCACAGTATTGACAAAGGCACTGGGTCTTCAGCTGACTGGACCCTGCCCAGCAGAGCACAGAGCCTGCTCCTATCTGCTCCAGGACTAAGACTGTCCCCTGCGCCCCTGAAGGTCACTGGTCATTGTGAGAGCCTACTGAGAGGGTGGTCTGTGGTCTGAATTTTGATGAGAGCAGGGACAAAGATCTTGCCCCACAGTGGAACATGGAAGGCAATGCCAACACCCAAGGAAACAAGGTGTGACGGTGGCATTGTCCCCCAGAAGCATGGGTGTCCTTGGAGTGGACACAGCCACCTGAGCAGGGCTGCCAGGCCCAGGAGGCTCTTCAGGGGGGTGAGGACTTTTGCCCTGGAGGTTGGTTGTTGGGGTAGGGTGGTCTGCAGGAGGGGACCTGCGGAGGCCAAGGTGTCCCCGGTGGAGGAGACACATCCAGGGGATGGGCTGAGCCCACACTGAGCTCAGACTGTGCCAAGTCATGTCCAGAGGAAGTGACTTCCTTCCATCCTCTGTCAGTTTCCTGATCAGGCCAAGGGGCGGGAAGGGGGGGGGCGTCTCCTTTGGTTCTACTGAGCTTTGAACACTCCTGACATTTCCCAGTCTCCCTTTAGATCAGAGAAGTTGTAGTAGCCCTTTAACCAGAGAGGAAGAGTAGGGACCTGCCCCTCAGGACAAGTTATGACAATGACACTAATATCAACAGAGAGAGAGAGAGAGAGAGAGAGAGAGAGAGAGAGAGAGAGAGAGAGAGAGAGAGAATGAAGAGATAGGTCACAAAACAGGGCTTCATTCCTGGGGCTTAGGGTGGGCTCACAACTGGTCCACAAATGTCCCCAGAGAGCAGGGCCAGGTGGCCAGGTGCTGCCCTGGCGTGGTGCAGGGGTCAGGAGAGGCTCTCTGGGGTGCAAACTGGCTGCAGCTTGCAGAGGGCGCCTGGGGCTTTCTTCCTGGCTGCTGGCCCTGACAAGGGCAGGAGGGGCACAGAGCAAGCTGAGTGGCTGGAGGGGACAGGCTCCTCCTGAACTAGGGGCAGCTTATGTGAGTAGAAACAAGAACACATTGGGAAACATTTAACCACCAAGAAAACAGCACCCTCTTCTCTCATGAATATTGGAGCTTCCGGATCCTTTCAGTCCTCACTGGGAGCAGAGAACATAGGCTGCTGCTGTGGTGATTTCTTGAGACCAAAAGAGCCCAGGGCGAGGAAGGGTCTTTGCTAAAGAAGCCAGCAGCAGGCCTGACTTTGAAGTTCCTTTTCCTGAGCATAGAGTGGGGGGCTGGATTAGGATGGCACCTTATCACCAATTTCAGTTCAGGGTAGCCCTGCCTCACGGGGACTTCTGCATCCTTCAGGATCTGGACAGAGCTGTGGCAGAGTGGAGGGTGGTGCTTGTCCAGGGTCAGCTTGGTAAAGGCAGCTGCAGCCGAGTCTGGGGATCCTGAGAATCTTGGGACTAGTTCATGTGCTAGGAAACAGGCTGTGTGTACCAAAGTTGCTGGATGCCTCTTGCACACAAAGGCTGGCCTCAGGAGAATGTCTTCAGGAAGATTGTGGGTCCAGTGGCAGGATCCTGCATAGTGCAGAGTTCTTGTAACTCCTCAAGTACTGGCCAGTGTGGTCCCTGCTGCAGGGACATTGTGGGTGATGTCAGAAAGGAGACTCTTCCATTAAATCCAACAGAGTTTATTTGAGCAGTTGTAAACACAATTGGAACAAAGCAAAGGAAGAAGAAATGCTTCAGAAATCCCGCCATCCTCTGAACCGGAGCAGGTTTAGGAAACACCAAACAATAACAGGGTCTGACAGCACTTACTGGGGAAGGAAGTGCATTGTGGAGAAGATTTAATTGGTTATGGCCTAAGTGGCTAATTGGTTACACAGCCTCCTGTAATTAACCAGAGCTCAGCTACCCTGGTTCAAGTCTTGATTATTTTGGTCTGTTGGGCCTAGGCCAGGAACCTTGGTCCAAATCAATGCCTCTCCACAAGTTGTATGTAACAGTAATGAGAAGCATTAATAGATGTGGGTCCCTGCAAATGGTATCCATCTAGGACACGGGAGGAAGCGACAAAATAAAGCTATGGTTGATAATGAGCATTAATGCTTGTCCAGCCCGTGCTCTAGGCCAGTGACAGGTGGAGGCTCAGACCCTGGGGAACAGATTCGGGGTCCTGGCAGGTGGAAGGAGATGCAAGACACAGTTGGGATAGTAGATATGCTTTCTTCAGAGGAGCAGCAGCCAGCTGCCAGCTCCAGGTCCATTTTTCCCCCACCAATTCCATTTAGTACTATACCCTCGCCCTTCCATTGGCCTATTTAAATGACATGCAGGCCAGACAAAGCAGGCACGTTGCCAACAGGTTCCCTAAGCAGGTACATAGGCAAATGTCGGTGACCTTGGGTACTTACATTGAATCAGGGTGTTCATGGCCTTGGCTACAAACTAAACACATAGCCTGCCAGAAGCCTTGGTGAGGGGGTCTGTCTACAGCCACCTGGGGCCAGCAACAGCCAGGAACAGAGCTGAGCAATCCATTCAGCCATTGCATTAGTGCCTGGACTCACACTGCCCACCAGTCTTTCCTGTGCATCTACTATGTGCCAGAGAGCATGCCAAGCCTGGGGAGACAACAGTGGACAGAGGGAGGCTGGCCCTGACCTCATGGGCTCCATGGGCCTGCAGAGGAGACAACCAGGCAGAAATGTCAATGTACTAATGGAATGCAGGCAGATGTCACAAGGGGACAACAGGAAGGCAAGGGGGCAGAAGGCTCATGTGCATGGGCTGAAGGATTCCCGAGAGGGAGTTTGAAGAGGAGATGTTGGGGCTGCTGCCTGCCACAGAGAAGCCAGACTTGCCAAGATCTCACGCAGAGTGAGCCCCGAAGAGGGAGCTTCAGAGGAAGGAAATGGAGGGTGCGTTGGGGTTTCTGTGGCTGATGGCACTTAACTCTCACATCCATATTTCCACCAAGAATATTGGTGGAATGGACCCCTCTTCCAGGGATAAGATGACATCACATGGTTAATGACAAGCCCAGAATTCCTGGTCAAGATTGCCCCAAAGTCTCGTTTCTTTTGCCAACAATGCTGTAATGCTCTATCCAATGTTTGGATACCAAGTGGATCTTCTTCTAAGAAAATAATAGCCAGTTAAGGTGGCTCACACCCATAATCCCAGCAGCTTTTGAGGCTGGGAAAGAGGATCCAAGGGTTCAAAGCAAGCCTCAGCAACTTAGCAAGGCCCTAAGCAACCTAGATAGAGCCTATCTCAAAATAAAAGAGAAAAGGTACTGGGGATTTGGCTCAGTATTTAAGCACCCTTGGGTTTAAATTCTAGTACCAAATAATAATAATAATAATAGTAATAATGATAATAATTATAATTCCTGAGTAGAAGTATTATCCTGGAAGGTGGAAGAGGGAGGTTCTTGACATGGGGACATTTCATAGCCAGCACCATGTCCTTGAACAAGCCAGATGCCCCGTCTGAGCCTCACTTTTCCCTCTGCATGACAGGAATGGCGTCCCCTTCCCTCCTTCCCTTCCTGGGATGTTGGGCATCTTTTGACAGAAAGGTGAAGTGAATCATGGGGACACTGAGCAATGGAGCCACTATTCCGTTCACAGGAGAAAGGACAGTGGCAGGTGCTGGCAGGTGTAATTAAGAGGGAAAATCACAGGAGCCAATGGTACCAACAGCTGTGGTGCCTCAGGCTCTGCCCTGCTCAGGAGCGTTGGTTTGAGCAACTCTCAGTTGAACCTCACCTCCTTCCACTGAAGTACCAAGTGAGGAGATGGTAACAACAACATCAGCTCAAATCAAATATCCCAGACCATCGTCCTGCACCCCACCTGCCCTTTGAAAGAAGCTCTTGGCTCCCTGCTCCCCTGCAGCCATGAATATGATGATGTTTTTCTGGTCCAGGAGAGGCGGTGGAGCCACCAGCCACCCTGTCCATCATCCACAGCGTTGGTCATTGGCTGACTTGCACAGGGTGTCATAAGGCAGCTGTCTTAGAGCCGGGGACAGGTGCCATTGAGTGGCACACAGAAGGACGGCATTACTAGTCGAGTGGCAGGTTCAGGGCTCACCACCTGTGAAAGTGACCTGGGGTTTTCTGCGCTGGCTCCTTGAGGCCAAAATGAGATGGCCTAGTGTATCCAGCATGCAGCCGATGGTGTTTGGGAAATGGGAAAAAGCCGGTGGGTGACTTTCCATTTTAAAAGTGGAAAGCAAAGGCTGTCGTGTTTGCAGCATGGCGAGGAAAAGGATGCAGGCAAGAAGGGGCTTCCCGAAAATAAAGGCAAGATCCAAAGAGCTTGTGTGGGTTTTGTTTTGTTTTCCAGCCAGATAAAGGTCAGTCCCGGGGAAAAAAGTCCACTTACGTGTTCAGAGGGAGGCAAGGAGATGATGAGGCTGGAGTGGAAATCAGATGGCCGCTGAGTCATGCGTGGATTAGTATCTGGAAGTTTCCGTCCCAAGGACATGATTCTTGGAGTCTTCCTAAGTGCTATGGCAACCCACTGGAATGACTTGGGATTATAACAATTTAGCAAACTGTGCCCTTTATGTGCTAATCCTAACACATTTTCATCATATTAAGGTAAAGGCAATGAATAATTTATCTAGCATAAAGAAGCACATGTTCTTGCGTGTCTCTTATCTTTTCATCAGGAGTCTGAAAGGACGGATTGGATCCTAATGTCACAGTGTTGATATTGGAGCTTTGATATGAGAGAAATAGAGAACGGGATTAGTTTTTATTACATTCTGCTTCTTGCTATTGCAACCTTTTTCAATGATAAAAATTTCAAACACTTTAAAGGAAAATGGGAGTTTTCTGTCAGATTTTCCCCTGAGGACATGAACCCATCTTTACCTGGTTGGTTTTTCATAAAATGACTGAACTAGAGGAATTTTTCTGAGCTGAGTCCTAGTATTTGGGCATGTGAGGTGGTGTCCCCAGTGTCAAGAACCTGGGGTACACATTGGGACCCAGTCTCTGTGATAAAGTGGTATTGTGATTTAAGTCCTCACTCAGCAGGGTTCAGCTGTGCTCAGACCCACCAGGGTAGGTAGCAAGAGCTACGGCCTTGCACCCACTGTTCACAGCCCCTGGTCACGGAACAGAGTGCTTGTGAATACATGTGTCCTGGCAGTTTGTGGATTATGTGAAAAGTGATTTCCTGTCTCCTGGTCTGGACGGAGGAGCCATCCATTATCTGTTGGTAAGTCTATTGCACTTGCATCTTGGTTTTCTCTTGCAAGACTTTTTAAATCCAGTGTTTGGTTTATAGCAAAATGAGCAGAAGATGCAGGATTTCCCACCTCCCTCCCTCATGCCAGCCCCGACCTGAGTGGGACCTTTGTGCACTTGGTGAACTGCATGGACATGTCGTTACCACGCATACACACGCAGATTCAAGTAGGGCTCACCCTGGTTCTGGAGGTTCTGCAGTGTAGACAACTTCACGGTGCTGTGTGCCCACCGCACCCTCACAGCATGACCATCCTGGTACATGGCCTATTCACCTCTCCTCCCTGGCACCCTTAGCAACTGCCAATGTCATCGCTGTTTCTATAGCCCTGCCTTTTCCAGAATGGCACAGCCTTAGGTTTGGACTTCATGTCTCCTGTTCAGACCAGATTCTCCCACTTAATAACTTGCACGTAAGATTCCCCAAGATTGGAGACCTGGCTTCTCAGCCCATTTCCACTTAGCACTGATATTCCATTGCCCAGAGGGACCCAAGTACACCCCTCATCTACTGAAGGGCATCCTTCTTACTTCCAAGTTTGGGAAATTGTGAATAAAACAGATACCAACATCCCTGTGAAGGTTTTTTTGAGGATGTACATTTTCAGCTCCTTGCTAATGCCAAGGACAGCGATTGCTGGATGGACTAGTGAGGCTACATCTAGTTTTGTAAGACCCCCAGACTCTTCCCAAGTGATGGCACCATTTTGAATTTCCACCAACATGAATGACAGTTCCTACAAATCCACTCTCTGGCATTGGGTGTTTTGGCGTTCTAGGTGGTGGCCTCTCTAAGGGGTGTGGCTATTGTGCACTGGAGGCCATAGAATGGGGACATCTCTCCATGTGCTAGTTTGTCCTCTGCACATTTCCTTCGGTGAGATCCCAGTTAAGATCATTGGCTCATTCTTAATCTGGCTGCTTGTTTTCTTGAGAGTTCTTTGTGTTTTGGATGATGGCATTGCATCAGATCTACTTTCTGCACATAGACTCTCCAAGCCTGGTGTCTAACTTACTCTCCTAATATGATTGATCAACAGATTTTTAAAAATTTATAAAATCTGGCTTTATTATTCTTTCTTTCATGGATCATTGCTTTGGTGTTGTATCTAAAATGTCACTGGCAAACCGAGGTCATCTTGAATGTCTTCTGTGTCATCATCTAGAAGCTGTATAGCTGTTACATCCAGACCTGTGATCTGTTTTGAGTTCATTTTTGTGCAGTGTGTGAAATCTGGGTGAGTTCACTTTCTACATGTGGATTCCCAGCTGTTCCAGAAGCTTTGGTTGAAAAGATTCATCTGATTCAAGTAGGGCAGCATGGCGAGGGAACTGATCCAGGCAAGAAGGGGCTTCCCATAAATAAAGGCAAGATCCAAAGAGTTTGTCTGGGTTTTGTTTTCTAGCAAGATAAAGGTCAGTCCCAAGAAAAAAGCCCACTTCTGTGTTCAGAGGGGGGCAAGGGGATGATAAGCCTGTCCTTGGTCAAAATCACTTAATTGTATTCACGTGGATCCACGCTGAGGGTCTCAAGTTTTTGTTCCATTGACCTGTTTGTCTACCGCCTGACAATCCCACACAATCTCTGTAGCTTTACGGTCAGTCTTAAGGTCATGTGGGGTCGGTCCCCCACCTTTTTTCTTTTGCCCTACCGTGTTGGCCATTCTGGGTCTGATGCTTGACCCTATAACGTTTAGAATCGGTTTGTGGACATCCACAAAGTCCCTCTGTGGGATTTGGATTATGTTGAGTCTGAAGATCAAGTTGGGAAGACTTGGCAGCCTGGTGATAGTGGGTCTCCCTCCCCTTGAACACAGGATGGCTCTCCATTGACTCAGAGCCCCCATTTCTTTCATCAGGATGTTGTGTTTTTCCTCATGTGGGTTTCATGCCTCTTTTGTTAGATCCATACCTAACAGTTCCTTTCTTTCTTCTATTTCATGCATTTGCCAGTGCAATTGGCCTGTGCTTCAATTTCCCATTCTGCTTGCTCACTCGCTGTAGAGAGGAACATGAGTACTCCTGCACCCTGCACCATTATTGAAGTGTTTTTTTTAGTTCCAGAATTCCTTTTATGGTCAGTTCTTTCATATTTTTTACATAAACCATCATGGCCTCTCTGAATAGAGCTAGTTTTATGTCTTTCCTCATTTTCTTCCTTTTCTTTTCTTCTCTTATTACATTTTCTGAGAATATCAAGTTGAAAGGGGCTCCCTTACCTTGTTCCCATGTTGAAGGTGACTCGAGCCTAGCTTTTTGTAGCTATTGTTTATCAAATTCCGAAAGTTCCCTCCCTCTCAAGGTAGTTGACTCTGCTCTTGAAGGTTAAATCATAAGTGGGGATGGGTTTCTTAGACACCTCCTCTGGTTCTAGGTGTGTGATTTCCTTTCCAGGCAGTTGGGATAGACCACATGAATGTTCAAATGTTTGCCTGGCTTCCTGTACCTAGGATCGACCCCACTCAGCTGTGCAGGAGTCTTTTTCTATTTTATTGGGTTTGATCTGCCATCCTGATGAGGGCTCTTACATCCATGTTCCTAAAGAAATTTCTTCCCTTGAGGAGTCTGTGGTTCTCAGAAGCCCTGGTGAACAGGGGAGCTGTGGCCATGACAAGTGCTTCTCACTTGAAGAAAGCTGACCCTGGTGTCTTGTCATGGTGACAGTAAGTCTGGGAGAGGGGCCTTTGCGGGACGTAAAAGAACACACTTGTCCTGCGTCCCACCTGCAGCCACGGGGGGGCTGTTCGCCTTACACTCAACAGGGAGGCTCCCAGCCTTTCCCGTGAAGGCTCCTCTGTCTTCAATCTGTCTTTCTACCTGCCCTCCTTGGTCAGCTGCCTCCTGTTGCTGTCTCAGGAGTCCTCTGCCTTTCTTGGCTCACGTCCCCAGTGCCTGGCCCTTATGATGATCCTCGTGTGTTTCTCTGCTTTCTCTGTCTGGCTTCATTCAAGGTCACATGTCTTCTCAGTCTCATCTTAACTCCATTGTATGGCCTGTCCTTGGTCAAAAATCAGCTGATTGTAATCACGTGGATCCAAGTTGAGGGTCTTGATATTTTTGTTCCTCTGGGGCCTTTGTGCCAAGTCCTGTGCCAGTCCTAACCTTTGGCCCTGTGGGGGTGGGGCTCATGGTCCCTTTTGTAGATGGAGAGGCGAGGTGTGGGGAAGTTGATCCACATCCCTCCTCTAAGAAGGGCCCCTCTTAGTGTGGCCCTCAGTTCCCAGGTTCTTCCCAGAACCTGTGCCAGGGACAGAGTCAACATGGGTTTTGGGGTCTGCCCTCCTACATGTGGCTATGGCCCCTGCAGGGGAGGGGAATCTCAGTGTCCCCATCAGTGGTGTTCTGGAGGGTGAGGGCACCAGGATCTGGGGAGAGTGGGGTGTAGGGGGACTTTGCCCTGTGGGGCCTAGGGCCATGTGTCCTATTCAGAGGGCGCCAACCAGTGATGGGGTCAGAGTCTGCCTGCCCCGTTCTGGTTCTGACCAAGGGGTAAATGAAGTTAAAATCGTGAGAGTTTAGAGGGTCAAACTGTGAACTCATTGACTAGGCATTTGGTAGAGAGAATGTGGGAGCAGTAAGTGCAGGAGTGGCGTCCAGAAGATGAGGGTGTCCTCCGTTGAAATGAGCACACCAAGAACCATGAGCACGGATCCTCATTACATGGCCCCAGAAGGATGATGGCAGGGCACTATCCTCACGTCTTTCAAAGGGCTACAGCTCAGTGCCAATCAACTTGATGGGCAGTGCTACTACAATTGTATTTTATAATACGATAGAACACATTTGAAAATTTCATGATTCTGACTTTAAAAGGCAGGCGTGTCTCTTCATTAGTCAAAGCTGAAATAGCTAAGCTGACCTTATTTAGCCATAGAGTCTGAAAAGGAGACATGAGAGGGTGAGGGGGCTCTCGCTCTCACTAGTGCTTGGTGTTGGGTCATCCTGGGACCTCCCTGCCATGGGCCACCTTCTCCAGAAGGACTTCTTTCCCTTCTTTTGCAAGAGAACTTTGGCTTAAGCACCGTGCAAGGGTAGCAATAAGTTTCATTTTAGTGTGTTCACATTGTTGTGAAAACAAGAAAAAAATACCATTAGCTGAGTTGCTTGTGAACAACAGGATCCAACTTCCCATGCTTTTCCCTGCAGCCTCACGTGGTGGATGGGTGAGGGACACCCTGGTCTGCACTGGGGGCCCCTAAGGACAGCTGTCCCCTGCTGTCTATGATGGGTCCTGTGCATCGACTGCAATGGGACCAACTTTCACAGCCACACACCCACACCCCCTTAGATTCTCATTTCTGCCATTGCTTCTGGGCGGGAGGCCAGGGCTCTTCAAGTACAGGGGGATATGGACGGAGGATCTATCTTCAAGATGAGAGTTTCTCCTGCTGTAATGGGAAGGACTGAATGATAATTGAAAAGGAAATAAAACTTCTCACTCTGTGATTGTGTGTTCTAATGCCCCTCGGGGGTCACCTAAAATCACTCTGCATGCCCCCCGGGGTCCCCATCATTTGAAATTCGCTGTTATAATGGGCCAACAGAATCAACATTTTTATGACACTGAGAGCATATAAAATATCCAGCCAAAGCAGGAAGTGCTAATGGTCCCAGACAAGCGTGGCTTGAGTGACACTGAGCCTTAACTAACATGAAACCCACCCACGGACTCACAAGTCTGCAGAGGCTCCCATCTCAGCATTGCCAGATTTGAAATCAGGCAATCATCCTGGCCTGGATCGAGAGGGTCTCATGCTCTTGTAAGATCGCAGCTGATTTTCAGAAACAAAAGTACTGTGGAAAAAACAACCAGAGTTCATGCAAAATGCCAACAGGGTGTCTTACGAATGAGGGAACGTAAACCTTGTATGAGAAAATCCACTGCGGCTTGGATCCCGCTGGAGGAGGCGGGCTGGATGTCCTCCTGGGCGCTTCCCTAATGGACCTTGCTTACTTTCAGCGTTTTATTCTATACTGTGGAGACATTTGCATATCTGTTGTGTCATAACACTATTTACTTAATGTTTTCTTTAAACAGACGCCACAGTATCCTGCAATGAGACTGCTGACGTTATGCATGAACAGAGCACCTCCACCCACCTCCAAGAGTAGGAGCCATCCCCAGGATGGAAACTAGGAAAGCAAGCTGTGTGTGTGGGACAGAGGCTGCATCCTGCTTCCTCCTACAAAAAAGCAGATTCCAGAGTGTCAGGTGGATGTCGAGGACATGACAGCAACCCCACTCTCTGCTTGATGTCATCAGAAAAGCCCAGTGAGTTTCAGAAGGAAATTGCTGGGTAACTGTGCTGTTAAATGGCATCTCAGTTACCTCACACTGAAGCAGCTGAGGCACCTGTGGAACCCCACAACCCTGACCCCCACTGTGTCCTGACATCCCTGGGTCCTGCAGGGCACAGGGCATCTGTGGTGACTGGTTTAAAACACTCCTAATCAGGAGTTTCTCCTGGGTTAGGGATGGGTGTAGGGATCAGGAGTGGATCCCATTTCTGAACATTTCTGACCACTGAGAGGCAGACATTTCTTCTGGGCAATTTAAAGGAAGATTTTTCTTTTATGATCAAAGCAAATGTGATGCAAGAAGACCCTTCTTTGCCTGCTCTCCTCTCAGCCTATTTACACAGTAAGGACTTGATGCCTGGAGCTATGGCAGCTACCCTTCTACCATGAGGCATATACTTCTGAGTAAATCAATGTGTTCAAGATGGAAGGCAGGAAGGATGGAAAATTGAAGATGCCTCTGAGTTCTGAAATAATACTGAGTTCATCTCCAGACATATTTTTGAATATCAAGCATCCTCATGGTTTAAAGACTTGTTTACTAAAGAGTTGTGTACTAGCAGCTGAGCATGTGTACATTAAACAGCTATAACTTTTCTGCGTCTGCTTAGATCATGCTTGTTAATTTTAGTTTTTTTCTCACTCTGTGTACATAACAGCAAATGGGCATAGAATTGGGTGGAGGTTTTAAAAAGTAGGAAAAAATTAAAAGAGAAAAGAAATAGTCATATCTCTTCTCTCCTGTTTCTATTTCTTTTCTAAAAACTTCAGGTCTTGGCATTGGTGTCTCCACAGCCTAAGGATGCCTGTACAAGATACTAAGGAGGTTGGTAATGCTTCACTGTTGAGGATCAGGAGTTTCCCTCTGAAGCTACCAGTTCCCACCAGTTTTCACGGTGACCTTGGCACACTGGCCACAGAAATGGAACCTTAGTCTGTGTGTTGATAATGCCATTTCAAGAGCAAATGACCCACAAATCTGGATTTTATTTCTAGATTAGATTACAGACAAGTGCAACGGTTCCCCACCCTTCTCAAGATGAAAAGCAGGAGCAGGACTCAGGTGCTTCTCCAGACGCTAATGTCTAATGGCCAGTGGACGTGAATCTCCTGCAAGGTGCAGGCTTGCCATGAAGGTTCTGCAGCTTCACTTCAGAGACTCCTGCATCAGATATCTGTATTATGTTCAGGGTAAACTGACAGCCCAGATACCACTGGATGCAGACATGCATTTCCTGTAAAGTGAGAATAGATCCTAATAAACTGAAGGTTCTTAAAGATTTTTACTTTAACAGATTAATGACAGAAGTAATGGTAGAGAAAACGCAGTGCTGGAGAAATACATTCTAAGGGGGAACACCCAAGGGGAGAGTCCTGTTCTTACTGCCTTCCTTCTAGAACTTACTGAGGGCTGCAATGCTGCCCAGAGGCCCTGGCATGACTGGTGCAATGGAAAACAGAGCCAGAGAGGCACCGGGTAGACCGTCCTCCTTGTCTCCCATCACCTAATAGGTGGGTTGGAGGAATCTCCTATCATTGCTAGAAATCTGCTTCTCACTTAGGCCCAAAGTGAGGATTTAGGATGCAGATCTTGCAGCCTCAGAGCTGTGACTCTTGGTGAATTCAAATGTGTCTATGGAAGAGAAACCCCCAACTCCTTGCATTCCTGTATTTTTGATGTCCCTGTGTTATGTGTGGAGAGTGACAGATAAGAACAAGTTCACAGAATCTGGGATACTTCCAAAGCCGCCAAATTACTTTACAGTGGCGGATGGGCTCCAGTTCCTTAGCCAGCTGAGCTGGAAAGACAGCCAGGGAATCCCTCCATGATCCCCAGGGCCATCTCTGGGCACTTGCTGAGAATCGTCACCAGCGGATGATGTCTTTCCACACTCACATCAGCCAGGGGACCCGGCTGGGAGGGCGCTAGCTCTCACTCCGCCCACTACCACTGGCAAATGCCAGGGACCCAGTCTGACCTGGGATGTGATTGCAGAACTTCACATCCAGAAAAAAATCAGGATTTTGCCTAAAAAAGAGACGAACAGGAAACACAGATAACTAGATTAGATGACCCTGCTGGATCTTTGGAAGAAATAAAAAACAGCCATGAATCTAGAAGCTCTACCTGAATGTTCTGCTTGCAAAAGTTTATTTCAGCCAGATGAACTTAGATGGGGTTCAATTCAATGGCTTGGGGGTAAGTTCCACATAGACAGAAGCACTTTGGGCTCCTGTATAATTTTGAAGAAAGTCAATGGACCCAGAAAGTTTGAGAAGTGCACTTTCAACAGAAAGAAAGCTGCTCTTTTGAGCTCAGCAAATTGTAGTCCTAATATTTCCATAGTTCTAGTTTACCATTCCGTAGTAATAGCTGCAACAATAAACAGCTGGGAGTTAAATTTCCCCTGCTGGAAAGACACCTCTCAGTGCAGAAGCATGATTTTAGTCAACCCTCTCCCTGCACCTGTGATTTAGGGGTGCTCATTAACCTTATCTTCATCTTGCAGGCGAAGGGACCTGAGGAGGTTCATACAGGTAGCCACACAGTCAAGTGCAGAGCTGAGATTGAATTTCAGGGATGCCTGTCTCTCAGACACCTTGAAAGATGTTGTGCAAAGATCACTGGACCATTTGCAACACTCCCAACGACCTCCCCCAAATACAATATAGCATTAGGATTTGTAAGTCATGAAAGCTCTTCCACCCATGCACAGGGGAAACCTCCCTCCAGTGCAGCAGCATGTCTCTGCAACTGTTTCAGCTCTGTTCATAGCGTCCCCTGCCAGCCTCTCCTGGTGGCTGAAGAACTATTCCCGGGGGTCCCAGACTGTGCGCTCTCCAGCGCTGGTGGGTACCCTGGGCCCCTGAGATGCAGAACACACCTAGGGACAGAGCATCCCTGATGCAAAAAAACAGTGCCTTCTCATGCCGCGTTTGTGGCCTTTCCCTTCCTCCATTCCTTCCTTCCTCACTTCTCTTTCCTTCCTCCTACCCCAACATCTAATTAAATCAAGGGAAGTTCTCCCCAGAAATATGCACAGATGTCTAGAAAATTCAGCCTGGATTTCAGGACTTTGGAGACTGTTCTGCTTCTCATCCCTAAGTGCCCTCCTGCCGCAGCAGCCTAGGAGAGCTTCTTGGATGGAAGGAGAGCACTGAGAACTTAAAATAGTGAGTTCTTCTTGTTTTCATCTGCAGAAGGCTTAGTATTTCTATTCAGCATCCTGTTTAAACAAGTAAGTAAAGTATTGCCACAATTCTGCTTCAAATGCCTGATATGGTCACATGGAACAAGCGAGCACTTTCCAAAGGTGCAAATGCTGCAATGAAAAGGTGTGTCCGAAGTACAGACTTCAACAGGAAGTAGGATCTGAGACAGGTCAGTTTCAAGTGTGCCGTGAAGGTGTTCCCGAGCACCCCTTTCTTTGTGACTGTTAGTGGACTGCTTTGGAATTGGCCTGGACCCCTTTATGAATGTGAGGCCTGAGCCCTAACTCCACTTGTCATCTTCAGCCAATGGGACCACAAGGCACATGAGACTGGTCCCTACATTCCATTGCTAGTCAGGACCCGGTGAGGGGTCTTAGGAGGCTCCCCTAAATGACAACAGTGTCACATTTGACTTTGCTCCTGGTCACATTCTCAGCAGACTTATGTAGGAGGTATAGGTATCGATGAGGAAATCCAGGGGCCAGGAGACACACAGGGACGCATGACTTCCTGCCGCAGAGACCACAGCATCACGAGCACTTGGACTCACATCCATCACCCAGGAGAAATGGTGCACTTCTGCACCAGGAATAGTCAGAGAAACGCAGCCACTCTGCAGAGTGGGCACAGCTGGGAGCTGGCCAGGGGCAGATTCCATCCCAGAGCCCGAGGAACCTGCAGGCTGTTTCAGTGGCTTCAAAACCATCTGCCCCCAGAACAGCCCCCTGGATGACTCAGGCACAAAGCATGAAGAGGCTGACCCCACAGCCTGAGAAACCCAAGCACTGGCCACGGCCCCTAAGCTCCTCCCTCCCTCAGTTGGCTTCTTAGGGAACCCATCAGTCTTGTTAACACTCACAGCAGTGCTGATGACCTGGCGTTTTTTCCTGTGTTGTTATTATTCTAACATAATCACTATTGGAAACATCTGTTGTTAAACACAGCACTGTGTGCACAGCCTTGCTTGATTGGTTTCTATTAATTGCATCCATAAATTATGCATTAAAGTGGCTGCAGAAGCCAGGGGAGTGTGGCAGGCCTGGGAATGGCGAGCCAGCCTCAGCACCCTCCTCGCTGTGGAGGCCAGACACGCCTGGGTGTGGGAGTCCTTCCCCGTCCTTGTAATGACCGCTAGGAATCCAGGAAAGACCATGTTCCAGGGGGATGTTTCCCCAAGTTCTACTGTGATTTGCCCAGTTTTGTCTAATGGCTGTACCTTGGCTCAGGGTGGCAGGCAGGGTGCACCCCTAAATCCCATCCAGCAACACACTACAGCCTCAGTTCATCCTTGTGACCCTGGGGAGGAGGAGTCAGCCCCAGAAATCAGCCACAGGTATATCCTTCATAGTGGCCAAGGTCCAGCACCTGGATTCCCTGCCTGGATTGTGCCAACCTCCACTGTGTCCTGCACGCAGCAGATCCAGCCCTGACTTAGGACTGGCTGACGGCAGCTCCCCTGCCTTCCTGTGTAGAACCTGCCCTCCCACAGGAGCCCCTGTGCTCATCCCTTCCACATTCTGAGAGGACTCATGCCCCCTCTTCCACTCCTGGGCCCCTGGACACTGAAGCCTGTGTCATCAACAGCCAGTGACCTCTACTTCTGTCCCCACATCCAGGGACACCTGTTCCTCAGAAGCAGCATTGGTGCAGGTGGCCACTCCTGCCCTGGACACCTGGCTTTCTATGGCCTCCCCTCCCATCCTGTCCACAGGGCATAGGCCTCAGTGCTCCCTGGAGCTTCCCTGGGTCTCCCCTCCCCTTGCTCTGTCCTCTCACAGTGTCCCCAGCACACAGATGGGGCCTGCAGCCTGGGCGCCTGCCCTGCTTCTCCAACTCCCCTTTGGTGTCTGTAAGTGACCTGATGCTAGTGCTGGCCTTATCTGGGCAAGGTGAGGGTCAAGTGAAGGGGCTCAGGGGTCCCTCGGAGGATCTCTGGAGGGACCATTTGGCTGTTTCCCCATGTGTTGCCAACAGCTCCCTGGATTTCAATCTGTCCCTCACACTTGAGCCGGGCCCCTTGTCTGGCAGCCAGCACCCTGGCACCCTGCAGACTAAGATCTGGTCACCCTGCCTCTCCTGTGGCCACCCTGGGCCCTCTGAATCTGTGTCTCAGGTATGTGCCAGGCCCAGCGCCCGCTGGGCCCACAGCAGCATCTCCAAGCACCCTCCCTGAGTCCCCTGTCTCTGGGACCTTCTCCCTCCTGGCCTCCCTCTGTCTCCACCTCCACTGCTCCACACACGGAGCCACATAGGTCCTTGCAGGGGTACATTCTGTCATGTCCCTCCCAGTGCACCCCACCACAGCCACCTCACCCTGTCCATCTCCTGGCATTTAGTGAAATCCCTTCAGGTTCCTGCCCCAGAGTTTCTCCCCAGCTCCCCCTGGTACTTCTCCCTCTGGCCCGGGACTGTGCAAGTCTGCCTTAGAGGACAGCCCAGGCCCACACCTGCACACCCCATCCTGAGGGACTCCTTTCCTTGTTCCTACTTCATCTTCAACAAGCCCGTCTGTCCTGGGGGCCTGCCCTGCCGTCCACCACTGAGGCGTGTGACAATCACAGGACACATGTGTGTGTTTTACAGACACATATATATGAAAATATGACGTGTATGTGTACAGCAACAGTAACCACCGCCAGGCACATCTAATGGCGAGAGCAGACACGGAGCACAACCGGCTGCGGGGGGCTTCTGCAGGGATGCATGTGACAGACCCACTTCCTTCTCCTGTGTAGACTCATTTCCCAGCTCCTTGGTGGCTAGGGGTGGCCTTGTGGCTGCATTGTAACCAAATGGAGGTGGCCTTTCTCAGGCACTGCCCCACTGCCCACTCATCCCACAGGCTGAGGACACAAAGGAGTCGTGACACCTCTCAGCACCTGGGAAGGGAGCAGCCCCAAAGAGCCTGAGACCACAATCGGCAGCGTGGACAGACGATCAGTGGCAATGGAGCAGTGGATTGAGTGGCCAAGGGCCATTGGGAACCCAGTAGACAGTGTCAAGCCACTGCCACCCCCAGAGCTGCCCAGTCCTATCCATATTTTCCTGATGGGAAAGCAGATCATCTTCATGACGGTTTTCATCAAGGTCTTAGAGATGGACCCATCTAAAGTGTATGTCTACTCTGCTCAGTAGATAGTTCTTCCTGTCCCATTTTAGCTGGAGCCCTGAGCCAGGCTCAAAAAGGCCAAGAGACATTGCTGGGGCCAGGACGCCCGTCAACAGTGTTGTGCGGCTTGTGGTCCAGAGCCAGTGTTGCCCAGAGAAACCCTCTTCCCGCCATCTTGTCCTCCCCGCCACACCACACCTGGGGTAGTGGCTTCCTACTTCCTTCTGCATCTGGAGAGCATCAACCCTGAGCCCACCACCACATCCCCCACGTTCTCAGGGGCCACTGCCATGTCAACCCTGGTCTTCCCGGAACAGCGATGGGTGAGAGTCGTTCTTACCAATAGGCTTTCTCCATCAGGTGAGTGGACCTGGGAGAACAGGAAGGAACTCACCTTTTAAAAATGCTAACTGTGCAGAACATGGGGGCAGATTAAATTGTTTTGGAGAAAGCGCTTCATTACATCCGTGCTGTGAATTGATTAGAGGTAGGGAATTTTCATTCTGAATTATCTTTCTACTTGTGCATTTCCTCGCACATAATTACTCAAGCTATTTGTAAATAGGTTATTTTCCCACAGGATTGATCACTGATTCCACTTGTGCTATGTTTTAAGTCTGTTTTTCATTATCCTTTTTTTTTTAAGTGATACTTGGAGTCATCAGCTGAAAGGTTTTTTTTTTAATAACTCGTGTCTGCTCTGTTTGCCCAGGAGAAAGTCTGATAACAAAGTCAAGCTTACTCTTATTATAAAATGATTGCTCCTTTACTCAGCTACTCTGACTTTATTAGTAAGTACTCACTGCAAATGATGAATAGAGTTTTCAAATACACAACTAAGATGCTGTGATGTAAATGTAATTGTTAGACCTTCTCTGAAATCACAAGGACAAGTCATTAAAAAGACTCAGGGGGCTGGAGAAATGTCCTGACGGCCCCCATGGTTCAGATGCTCCTAGTGCCACTGTTTTTTTCCTCGATTTGATGGTTTCCATTAGGAGTTGTGGAGACATGCAGCTTTCAGGCTGAATTCACTTCTCTACAACCTGAGTTTTGACAAATGTGAAAATGTCCCTTTACAGAATCATGTTCCAGTGAATCAGCCAGTGACGGGTGACCTTCAGGTGATGGAGCTCACGGCTACACAGGCTTTTCTGGACACAGTTCCTGAGACAGCATTCCATCCTCAGAATCCACCCCGGTGGTGGCCTGCTCTGTCCTGGAAACACTGAGTTTTGTCTACGTGCCAGGAACTGAAGCAAAGACCCAGGAGAGGGGTGTCACACAGTGGTGCTTCCCTATTGGGGATCATGTAGCACTGTCCTGGGCTAAGGTGGCCTCACCTGTCCCCTGGACTCCTGCCTTCTTGCTCAGAGGAAATAAATGGAGCTGCCACCTACAACAAACAAGGAAACACTCTCAACCTCCTCAAAGCGAGCAAACAGAACAGCCATCATCTAGACTGTGTGACCCGGCACATCCTTTCACGCAGAGTGCAGCTGGAGGTTAAGAAAGCAGGCACTCAGGCATCCTCTGAGGAGTCCAGCCTTCACCAGTGATGAAAGGAGTCCCAATCCTGGAGGCGGAGCTGGGCCAGGGCAGCCAGAGCAGAGGAAATCTAACAATGCTTGTGGTAGGGCAGCAGCCTGGACATAGGCCCTGAGATGGGGGTGAGCACATCAGGTAAGCGTAAGGGCCACAGGTCACTGCAGTGGACAGAAGCAATGGCAAACAAAGCCCAGAGACTTCAGGCCAGAGTAGATCACAGATGACATCCTGGTCCACATCTGAGTCCTGTGGTCAGCAGAGCTGGGACGGCCCACAGGGCACTGGCAGGAGCACACAGTGGGAAGCACCTCTCTAGGAATGAGTGGGACACTATGTACACGGGTGGAAAGGGGTGATGAGTTCATGGGGAGAGATCAGCAGCGCTTTCAGGAGTCCAGAAGAGGCCACCCTGGGACTGGACCACAGCACTGACCCTGAGAACATGGCTTCCCTGGTTTCTGCCCCTTCTTCTCTGCAGCAGGGCTTCTCCACCTCAGCACCACTGATACTCGGGATGGATGGCTCTTTGTAACGGGGAACAATGTCATTCCCTGCTTCCACTGCTAACACAGAAGACCAGAAGTTTGTACTTTATAAGAAAAAGAGGTTTATGTAGCTCGCAGCTCAGCAGCTTCAAGGGCACAGCACTAGCATGAGCTCGCTCTGGTGAAGACCTGGTGGCCATGGTGCCACTGTGGTGGGAACATGACAGGAAGGAGACATACCATGGTGGGACAGGAAGACAAGAGAGGGAGGCTTGGCCTTTTAGGACAATGACTCACACACACTATCCAGGGTCCCAGGAGAACCATCTTAATCCTATCTGAGGACAGCATTCCTGGTGACCTGAGGACTTCCCAGTCCCCCACTAAGGTTCCGCCACTTCTTAGCCTCACCACATGGAGGACCAAGTCTTCAACACATGCGCCCTGGGGACACACTTGACTGTACCCAGACTGCATCAGGGGCTGTGCTGGGCACTGAAACGGTGGGTGTCAGCTCTATCCTCTACCTTCTAGGTGCCCTTCCCTCATTGGGGCCACCGGAAACGTCTCAGAAACTGTCAAAAGTCTTATGGGGGAGTTACCCCAAGCCGGGATCCTGGTGTTTTCTGATGTTCTTTCTTCTAGAATCCTTCACCAGGGGTTTGCAAGCTGTTTCCCCGAGAGCCACGTCACCCTTGATGTCCTGGCAGCGTGAGAAAGAGCTCGGGAGCAGCAGCCTCACTCACAGGGTCCCTGGAACCCGACCCCTCCACGTGCAAAGATGTGGGGGTTGGTGGCTAAGCCGGGCAACGGCTGAACTCTCTGTAAATCCGAGTACTAATCAGACTTGCCTTGTTGGCATTGTTGTATGGTTCGAAACAATATGGCGCTGCCCAAGCACTTTGCAGACTAAACAAGGCTTTCAGAAGAGAGGCACCACTCAGGACTGCAAAAACTGGCATAGAGAAAGGACCTAAGAAGAAGCTGGCACTTGGAGAAGTCACTGGGAATCCAGAGCAGCGGGGCCAGCCTCTGCCTGCTGGGGCCAGGCAGGAGATGAGGCGGAAGGGTCCAGATGATGGGCCTGGCCATTGACCCAAAACAGCACACTTGGAGGCCCCATGGGCTGGGCCAAGAGCTGAGAGGGCCTGAGAGGCCAAAGACCTTCCAGGAAAAACCACAGAGGGGGCAGCTTTGGTGGGGAGTGATGGGTGTGAATGGCTGGTCTTAGGAAGGACCTCTCACTCCTCTCCCCTGTGGAGGTGTGAGGCCTTCCCTGTGCATGCCTGGGAGAGAGACCTCAGCACAGAGCAGAGCTTGGGGGCCATGTACACCACCAAAGCACCACACAGACTTAGCGTGGGGGAAGCTGGAAGCAGGGCTCATGGCATCTGGGTTACCTATGGAGCTCCCGCAGACAGTGACAGAGGAGCCCTGGGACATTACACTCGCAGCACTGTGCCTCTGACCTGGTGATTAATGGGGTCCTGTGCTCTGTACATTTCCTTTCCATGCGGTTCTGCTCTCAACAGATGCCTCCTGTTTCCCAAGGTGCAGTTTGTTAGCCCCAGAGATAAGGAGGTGGCAGACAGCTTGGCAGGCCCAGCAGGGGTGTGGCTCTGTGCTTAGGAATAAAACAATTATTCACGCTTTCCTCATTATTAATTAAAGTGTTTCTAGCACTAAACAGAGAAGCTGGTGCTGTCTGGGGAACAAAGCCTCCCTGGCATCTTGTTGGGTCCCCTGCAGGTGGACGTGAGCATCTCTGGAGTCTGCCAGCTACTGTGAGATGAGGTGGACCTTCTGTGCCCTGGGGACTTGCACACAGGTTCGTGCTCGCTGTGGGTGGGGCTGAAACCAGAGGAGTTGGACTGCATGGTCAGAATCCCAGCTGGGAAGGCGTCCATCCTGGAGGGGTCAGATGAAGAGCGCTGGACAGAGGGACAGCAGAGGGAGATGTGGGCAGAGAAAAGGGTTGGAGCAGTGGGAGGAGGCTCTTGGCCAGCAAAGCTGGGAAGCCATGGCTGTGCCTGGTGCTGCAAGGACAGGGTGTTACTGCACATGAGGGGACTACAAGGAGACACAGTGTGAGGGATGTGCTGGGTATCACTGGGCACCAGTTCATCCTAAGAACAAGCCGCCATTATCAATCCACTAGGGTTTTGATGAGCACCCACGTGGTTTTCAACTCAGGACACATTCCATACATGTCTTGGCTGGACCTGGGCATGTGTAATTTAGTGAGTGGTTTCCAGAGTATTGCAGTCACATGGACAGTCCTTGTCCAGGCTCATAGCAGAAATAAACACATGCCACTTCTTGAGTAATATGTGTCCTCTGTCTTGCTTCTTCTGGAACATTTGAGCACAGTAATACACTCCTTGGAAGTGCTATTGGGAATTTCATGTATGCACTTGATAGATGTCCCCTTCAGGAACCACGGGTTTAACCCTGAACAGCAGCTCCTTCCTGCACGTGCATTGATGTGATCTCATCCTGAGCAACATATGAACTGTGGTTGAGTGCTGCTTTCTGGACAACTCAGCTTGTTCCCAGACATGTCACACCCCCAGAGGAGAGGGAGTTGGGAGATCTCAATGCCAAGTGCTTGCCCATTGGATGCCATCACTGGCAAAGTCTGTCAGGCCAATTGCCGATGTGTCCTCTGTAGCTCAGTGCTCCTGGGACTCACCCTCACAGTAAGTCTTGCCTCCTGAAGAAGTTTTTGCTTCTACAAACCTTTTTTCTGTTTGTTCACCACTGCAGAGATCCTCTGAAGACCTGATACCTATGGAGAAATAACCATTCCTTGGCTTGTTTTCCCTCATCTCAGGGAACAGCCAGCACTGCAGATGAGCACTTATGGGAACAGGTGAACTGTTTCTCAGGAACCTTGACTGAGAAGGGAAACTCAAGCAGTCATGAAAACTGAGAATCCATGATGGTCATAATGTTGGTGCTGGTGACATGACACCTAAGTCATAGGACAGTGGAAGACAGTAGCAGATGGTGATGGTGGGAATGGGGATAGTGACACAGTTGTGATGGTGATGATGGTGTTGATGTGCTGCTGCTGCTGCTGCTGAGGATGATGATAGTAGTGATGGTGATAATGGTGATGTGACAGTGATGTGGTGACAATGATAAGGTGGCGATGGTGATGGTGATATGGTTGTGATGATGATGGTGATGATGGTGGTAGTGATGGTGATGATGATGACAGTGGTGTTGGTGGTGCTGGTGGTATGGTCATGATGGTGATGATGATATGGTTGTGATGGTGATGGTGATGATGATGGTAGTGATGGTGGTGATGGTAATGGTGATGCTGATGATAGTGTTGGTGATGATGATAATGATACAGTCATGATGATGATGGTTAAGATGGTAATGGTGGTGATGATGATAATGATTCTGGTGAAGATGATGATGATGATGGTGATGCTGAAAGTGATAATTATGGTGATGGTGGTGATGGGGATGATGATGATGGTGAAGATAGTAATGGTGGTGATGATGGTGGTTATGGTGATGGTGATGATGATGATAATGGTGGTGATGGTGATTGTGAAGGTGGTGATGGTGATGGTGATGATGGTGGTGAAGATGATGGTGATATGGTTGTGATGATGATGATGGTGATGATGATGGTGGTGATGGTGATGATGATGAAGGTGGTGGTGATGGTGATGGTGGTGATGGTAGTGGTGCTGGTGGTGCTGGTGATATGATCATGATAGTGATGATGATATGGTTGTGATGGTGATGATGATGATGGTTGTAATGGTGGTGATGGTGATGCTGATGATAGTGTTGGTGATAGTGATAGTGATACAGTCATGATGATGATGGTGAAGATGGTAATGGTGGTGATGGTGATAATGATGGTGGTGAAGATGATGGTGATGGTGGTGATGGTAAAGGTGATGATGATGGTGATGGTGGTGATTGGGATGATGATGATGGTGAAGATGGTAATGGTGGTGATGGTGGATGGTGGTGATGGTGGTGAAGATTATGGTGATGGTAATGGTGATATGGTTGTGATGGTGATGATGGTGATGATGATGGTGGTGATGGTGATGATGATGATGATTATGGTGAAGGTGTTGGTGTTGATGATGATGATGATGATGATGGTGAAGGTGGTGGTGATGGTGATGGTGATAATGGTGATGCTGACTCTTTCTTTGTGACTTGGAGAACTTCTTTCCACATGTCAGCAGACAAGTTATGTTGAGCAGCTGATATGTGATCAGAATTTACTGAGGAGGAAATTTGTTTGTCTAACATATGGATTTGGGACAAATTTTCCTCCTGATTCTTTTCAAAGGCAGCCTGGCCAGGATATAAACTCTCTCCTAATTACTTAATTCCCCTTTTACTAATCCACATTTATCTCACAGAATCAAATGCTGTGTGCATGGTTATTCACATCCCCATGCCATTTGGGAACATTTTTCTATAATGAGAAATTTAATGATAAGCACTAAAGCAATTCCAGTATTCTTCTCAGCCTGGCATGACTGCTAGTGTTGCCAGAAAAATAGCAATGATCATTTATTTCAGCAAGTGTCAGAGTCAACTACAACATGACTGCCTCATCTATTGGTGTCTTAATGACAACCTCTTTACCTCATGATAGGGAGAAAACCATGTACCAGGACCAGAATCTGATCCTGAGCTCTGCTGCTGTGTGACCTCACACAGTTTGCAGGCCTTCTCTGAGCTTTGGCTCCTAGAACTCTACAAATTGACTTTCTCCATATTCCTAGTCTTAGGTTGATTCTCAGCCCTCATCCTACTTGAACACCTAATTCAAGCTGTGGGACCCCCACCCTCTGAAAACACTTTTTCCTTTTGGTTTCTGAAGTCACATCTTCTTAATCCCATCTGCCTCACTAATGGCTCTCTGGTTCATTCCACATGACTGACTGTCCTCAGTGTCCCTGGCTGTGGACCAGCAGATGCTCAGTCTTCCTGCGTTCCCCTTTGGGTATCTGTTGCTGTTTTGTGATTTAGATGTCCAGTGTTTTCATGACTCATGAACTGAGCCAGATTCTCTATCCTGAGTTCCGATGCGTCCACCTGGCTGTCTCCCAATCCTCTGGCCCCCCTATACCTGAGTCTTCTTCACCCTCAGTTCCCTGATTCCTGCACCCTGAGGTCCTCCTCCACCCTGCTCTTTGGCTGCCACAACAACACATCCCCAGTGGGGCCAGGTGAGCTCTTCAGGCAAGTCCAGGCAGACTGACTGTGGCCTTTTCACCATCGCTGCCCTGCCTCTGACCTAGGGCTCCCTTCTGCTAAGTGACATCATCTTCCTAACTGCTGTTCCTGAGTCCTCTCCTGCTCCTGAAGCTGGAGGAACAAGTTAAGATCACAATGAACTCACTTAGCAAAAGCCTCCATTTAGTTTCCCTCTCATTTCAAATAATTAGTACCTTCCTGCCATCTGGCTGTCCTCTTCCTAGGTCCTTCATTATTCTGGTTCAGTGCTGGTTCTGGCTCTTCTTATACTCTCCCAGGCACCCCTCCCGGGCTGGGCTTTGGCATTAGCTCTCACCTCTCTGTAGGGTGCCGGCCTTCACAAGCCCACAGGACTTGTGTCCTGAAATTCTGGAGTTATGTTCCTGGTGTCTGGCCCTCACAACCACGTTTATACTTTCATCCTTCCACAAAGAGCCCTGCCCTGCTTCCCTGGGAGTCCGTGGTTCCCAGCAGTCCCCACCATCTGCTCAGCGCTCAGCGACATGTTGTGTGTGTTATCTGAACACCAGCCCAGTGGGGTCACGCATTTGAATTCTGCTTTATCTTTAACTCCTAGAGTGGTATCTAATCCACAGGAAGTACTAAAAATGGAGGCATTGAAGGAATCGGTGTCAATTGCTTGGTTGGGCCAGGATCTGCCTGTTACCTCAGCCATGAGCTAGGGCTCAGAGGAAGGTCAGCTGAGACCTCAACCATGTAGCACATTAAGTAAAATATTGAAAGACAGCTTCAGCCAGACAGCTGGCGGGATGGTCTGGAATCTGTGAGATGACAAGAGGCTTCCCTGGACTCTGTCGGAGGTCCCTGCTGCCTGTCTGCTAGAGTCCCTGCAGGACGTCATTGGCTGGTGGGGTCACTTGTCTGGACTTTGCAGTTTCCATGGAAATGATGTCAGTGAGCACCTTCTGCTTGCCCCCTTCCCATGCCATGCAATCCCACACAGGTGCACGTGAGTATGAGCTGCTGTCTGTGGCTATGCCTTTGAGTCTATAGTTCTCTATCTCCATTGGTTCTTTCTCTTTGTCAATGGAGACAGAGACTAAGAACACTTCCTAGTCAGAAATAAATAGAACCAATCTGGCCTCGGGTGGTAGAGCTCTGGTGTTCAGGCCTCAACCCATTCAGCAGGGATCACCACCTGCTAAGAGCCCAGCACTGTGTCGGGTACCAGGAAGGAGCCAGTAGACTCGGCTCCTGAGCTCAGGGGCTGCAGAGCAGGCAAAGGACCAGGCACACACAGTCGTGGTGTAGTGAGTTCAGATCTGGGAATTGCTAAGGGTGCAGTACAACTCTACGGCAGAAAGTCACAGTTCAACAGGGCTCTGTTCTTGGGCACTCGGTGGAGGGTCCACTGGGGAGTGGGGACAAGCAGGAGGTGAGGGTGGACAGCATGAGGAGGGGCTGGACTTGGAGCCTTTGAGGGACAGAAGCAGCCTGGCCTGGGGAGGGGAGGCGCGGGGTTTCCAAGTAATTGAAGAGCAGTGTTGCAGTTTCATGGGGTGGATGTTCTACTTTGTTTTTACTTTTCTTTTCAGGTATACATGACAGTAGAGTGTAATTTGACATATTATGCATGCATGGAGCATGACATTCTAATTAGGATCCCACTTTTGTGGTTGTGCATTGTGTGGAGTTTCACGGGTCCTGTGCTCATCTATGAGCATAGGAAATGGCAGTGTTCATGGCCTCAACCCTTCATAGGAGAGGTTGTTGTGGTGAGCAGAAAATCCTGGGATCTGCTGCAGTTTCCAGCCAGGGCAGGGAACCTGACCAGCACTCGCTGCATGTGCTCGGGACCCTGGGAGAGGAAGGCTCAGTGGCTCCCATTACATGATGCCTTTAAGAATGCAGAGCCTGGACTCGACCCCACTCTGCACCCCAGGCTCTCTCAGAAGATGCGCTCTGGGGCCAGGACAAGGGTTTTGATACTCACAGCCCCAGTGGGTTCCTACACCTGAGTCCAACAGGGCAGACAGAGAGGGAGATTCCTGGGGGTGACAGGGGGTTCTGTGTTGCAGCTGAGGAGCATGGAGCTCGGGTGTCTCTGTCTTCAGAGTGAGCAGTGAGCCAGCTTGCTCTCTGCCCTAGGGAGATACCACCTTATCCCTCAAGGTCACTACCAAACACAAGCCTGTGGGATGGCCTGGACGCCAAACAGCTAGGGCCGTCTGTCATGGGCACAACCAGGAGGAGCACAAGGGATGCCCAAGACAAGGGAGCTTGCTCTTCCCGGTCACTGCAAGCTCAGTGTGTCAGACACACTTGGAATTAAGAGACCGCAGATGACCTTGGGCTGTGGGAGGTGCCAGGTCTGGGGTTATTAAGTGTACGTCCTTCCATGACCCACCCCGTGCACAGGCCCCTGTCCCAGTGAGATTCAGCACTGGTCAGAGCGGGCTCTGTCCTCTCTGTGGACCTCAGAACCCAAGGCCAGCACTCAAGGAGGGGGCCCTGGGTCCAGGTGGAAGTCCACCCCACTAACACGAGCTTCCTTTCCACAGCACGTCCCCCGTTTCAGCTCACACACACGTGGGGTGTGTGTGTGTGTGTGTGTGTGTGTGTGTTCTGTGACTCTCAGGACCACACAGGACAGGTGTCAGATCTGATCATGACATCAAAGAGGTGTCATATTTTTAGAGGGGGGAAGCTCCATGACCAAAAGAGCTTTATCTCCCCATGACTCAGGGACAAATCTGGGGCGGGACCCAAGTCTTCTGTCCCTGAAGTCACCGCCTACTTCACCATCCCATGTTGAGTTTCCATTGCCACCTCATGGTATAGAGAGTGAGACACCCTGACTCAAGACCAGAGACTTCTGCGTCTCTCTGTGCCATCCGCGAAACGCCATGAGGAACATAGGGCCACCCTTGTTTGAAGCATGAAAATATGAAACATTTCCAAAGCCCATGCCTTGAGCTGGGAACACTCCATGCAACCCATAAAGAAGCTGCAGTCACCATCATTTCACCCAGTCAGGAGGCCTTGGCAGGGAGGAGTGGGGTGTGGGAATTAGCATATGGCCTCCTTGGGTCCTGGAGCCCCAGCAAGGTGACAGAACTGACACCACTAACATTTCCGCCAGCAGGATCTGCAGCCCCGTCCCTGTCCAGCTCTGCCCTGCCAAGAGGAGCATCAGGCCCAGCCGGTTCAGGGCATTGGGGAACGTGGGCCACTTTCCCAACAGTTCTTAATTAGGTCAACTTTTATTTAAGTAACATGGACCGACTTTTTTTGCATGTAGACGCTGTGTCCCCACCCGGGAGGAGCCCTCCTGCAGCATGCTTAGTGGTCCTACCCAGCACGGAAGAGTCCCCAGGAAGAGTTCCAGCCCATTATCAGAAGCATCTGGGGCAGACTGGGGGTGCGCCTAAGCTGAGTACCCAAGCCGTGGCCCAGCGTCTGCAAAGCACTTTTCCACCTATTGCTATGGAAACCACAGACATTCAAACTCTGGCTCACTGAAATCCATTCCAGGTCTTTTGTAGAGGAATTGTTGAGGGCATCTGTGGTTTTCAGGCAGGGAAATCAAGACAGATGGGTTTTGTGGAGAATGCACAGGTCCTGATGAGATGCAGGACCCAGCCCCAAAGAGGCGTGTGGAATCCAGCCTGGAGAACCTGCCTGAGCCAGAACTCAGCCTGGGCTTGGGGAACCCTTGGGGAGCTGGGAACTGGAGAACCGTTCATCACTCATGTCCGCAGTCTGATGAGGGGACCTGGGGCTGTTTACACACCATGGATCTTGCAGACACCACACTGCTACTTGTGCATTCTCTGTAAGAGATTTTCTACCATATTGTGGAGCTGGGTGATCACCTCTCTCCTTGGGAATGGACAGAAACCAGTGCCTCCCCCAGCCCTCTCCTCCAAGCCCCCATCTCTGTAGAGTCACTGCTTCTATGGATGTAATTTATCCGTTAATTCTGAGTCAGTTTGCTGAAATATGAACATGGGCCCCTTTTCTGGGCTGGTGTGGTGACTCCCACAAGGCCTCACATAGTCAGGGAAATGGGTGTGCAAACTGTGTTGGGAAGGGCAGAGTGATCAGGCTTGGCCTTGTCCTGCTTCAGTGAGGTAGACAGTGTCCTCGCTTTAGAGGGGGGATATGGGAAAGGACGAACCCACCCCAGATTTCACTTCCACATTCCGGGTCTTATTAACAATCAGAAATCCCTTTTCTGTGTGGCTCATCTAAGACTAATTTTTCCTTGCCTTGATGCCAAATCATCAACAGCTAGTAGAAAAGATGTAAAAGATGTAAATTTGTCTCGTGTATCATAAAGCCCATAGTTGGCCATTTCAGGCCTGGCCTAGCAGCTCACCAGTCTCCAAGAAACCAGAGTCCTTCCATCTTGTTTTTATAGGAGGCTCAACACGTTAGTTTACTCCAGAAACTTTTCCACTTATGGCTACAAAATGACTTCCAGACCTCCAGGCATCACATTTTACAAACAGCAAAATAAAAGAAAACGACAAATTGGGCAGGAAACGTTTAGGATAGATGTCATCAATATTACCCTAATGTCTCCTGGGCCCAGATTGGGTCACATGCCATTAAAAAAAAAAAAAAAAGTTTGAGAAAATAGAAATCTGTCATTGTAGACTCTGTTGTGGGGTGTGGACAGGTGACCTAACCCCTGCAGTTCCCTTGTGAGATAGAGTTCCTAGGATGTAAGATTTTAATCTTGAAATACTAAGAGTTAGTCAATGAGGAAGGAGACTGTTTTGCTGGTGGCACTCAAAAAACCTTCTAATCCTGGCTGCTGCCGAGAGAGGCTCCCATGGAGTTGTCAATCATCTTCTCAGAGCTGTCAATCAACCACCACCCTCCTTACTTCTGAGAGTATCTGCAGGTCTACTGAATCAGAGAAACTAATTTGGGAAGAGTAAAACAGTGCAGGGGTGAGGGTGTCCCCAGGAAGAGCTCCAGCCGGTTATCAGAAGGAAAGACATGTACAGACACCAGCCTGAGGCCTCAGCCCAGCCAGCACTGACTTTTGGGCCTACGCAGCACCAAACAAATTACAGATCAAACATGCAAAGCACCCAGTTCACTTGCCAATATTTGCTATTTCTTTGTTTTGTAATCCTGGGGATCAAACCCAGGGCTTCACACATGCTAAGCAAGTGCTCTACCTTTAAGCTACATCGTTAGTCCCAATAAATATTTAAAATTTGTGATAATTGATTTTTTAGCCTCTTTTGAAAAACTGGAATAATTGATCTACTGGGTTTCTGATGCTAAATGACAACATGAAATAGCACAATATCGACATCCCTGAGAGAGCCTCTGCTCCACGGTCCTTGTGTATACCACCCCACTGACCCTATATGCCATAAAATACCACCTTAAAATAATTTAACATTTTTCCTTTAACAGAAATCCCAGTCTTATTGCTTTAAACCACTGTTGGAAGTGAAATTTAAAGAAAAACAGAGAGTGCAAATAAAGCAAGAAAGAAGTGTTGCAGAATTTGTCCATGGCCCACCTAGAAGCCTTCCCTTCCTCCTGTGCCAACTTGGTGTGGAGGCCCAGGAGAAGAAGCTGGTGCTCTTGGGGCAGCTCCACCTTATCAGCTGCAGGTCAGAGTGCAGTTGTGGGGTCAAGTTCCCCCAGCTCACAGGGCTAAATGCCTAAGGATGGGAGGCTGGAGGGCTGGGAAGCCATTGTGTGATACAGGAGAGTCCAGGGCATCCTGACCACACCCACATCACAGGCCTCTCGAGGTACTCTCTTTCTTGGAGATGTGAAGATGTTTTCAGGGGCTCAAGATATCCAGCTAGGTGTCTTTCTCTCTGAGATAATGGAAAGGATGAAAAAATAATCTAAGAAAAATACTATTTCTCACCGTGTGATTCTGTTAACTTTAGTGCTGTTTGTAGAGCACCCCAAATCAGATCAAATGCCGCTGGGGATTCTCCCCACACTGACAATAACCCTGCTATAACATGTCAGGCCTGGGATCCATATTTATGCCACTGAACACAATTCAGAGGTACAGACTGAAGTAGAACTTTTTTTCCACTCATAAGATTGTTGCAGTTATCCAACATGACATTTAAAAAAAAATGGGGGTCTAATTCTGTAATCACTAATTAAGATACCTATCCAAGAAGAGACCTGTCTATCACTATGTCTATGTGTCTATCCATCAGATCCACTTACCTATCATTTATCTTAGTTCACAAGTTCATGGCTTCCTCTGTTATTTTAATTCTAAATCACAAGGCAAGAGATCAATATATCTTGAATTGTGTTTTGAATACATCAGCTTCTATTCAGAAACACTAATACTTAGTACATCAGAGGATGAGAAATACCATTGTAGCATTTTTAGTTTTCCATTGATTTTGCCCTAAAAATTAACCTAGATTTAACCTTCAGCTTTCTCTTCTAGATACTCAATTGTCCCAGAAACTCTCTCCAAGAAGGCCCTGTGTTCAGCAATTCTTAATTTTCAAGCTGTTAAAAATCCATCTTTATGATTAATTCCATGTTGACACAATATTTGTAATATTATATTTGAACTAACTTGTATTATTGCTAAGTGTATTCCAAGATGATTCAATATCATGATGGTAAATCTTTACAACTTACAATAAATGGAGGATAATTGTGAATTTAAGTCTAGTGAATGAAGCCATGATAGTGTGGTGCTGGTAACTGCATAAAGCTTTGAACCAGCTTCCTCTCTGATAAAGGCTGATTAGGATTATGTAAGAAAAAAAAAAGAAAGCATTTTAGCAACAAACAGACTTTTCTCCTTGATTCAATCAGTAAAAATTAAAAAATAATCGGAAAAAGAACAAATCTGTCACTATGATATTTAAATGTATCCAATTTTCTTTATTTAACAGACTGCGGCAATTTACCACTGAAAACCATCTCTCTTATATGCAGAATGGTTTCATTCCACCCAGAAGAGTGTCTTATTCACTTCTTACCCTACTGGGTGGCCACCCACCAGCTGCTCCCCATTTTGTCCTGACATCTGATGAGCAGCTTATTGTCCCTCCCCCATACTCAGGGGCAGGTCCTGATTGGTCAAAGCTGGTCACAGTTACAGCCATTCTGTATTTGTGCATCTATTCCACACAAGCCTGTGATTGGTTGAGGTCTTGGCCATGTGAACTGATCTTATCAATGAGTGCTAAGAATACATCATATAAAGATTTCAGCACAACACTTTGCTTCTTCATTCAATAATATTAAGGCCATATGGCCTTGCCCTGTTTTCTTCCTTCAACTCTCCTGGAAGAACGTAATACCTGTAACCATGATGTCCATCTTTCTGTTATAACAACATGGCATAAAAAGACAAATCTGTTCAAGATGCAGAGTTAGAAATATTGAATGAATCCAGGTCATTGATGACCACATGAAGCCAAATATCCCCTCAAATGCTGAAAACACATCACAAAATTTCCCATGATTTAAAAGAAAATAGCTAAAATTTCTGTCCTATAGCCAAGCACACCCATTATTAACAAAGTCACCATAAGGTCTTCAGCAGGTGTGTTTGTGTGTGTGTGGGGATGTCCTGGTTAGTCCACAGGTATAATTTACTTAATACTGTGTTTGTAACTCACCTGTTCTCCTTCCTCAGCCTCCATAAATCCCAAGCAAACATTTAGAATTAGCTCAGAAGGCAACTTAAAGAAGCATAAGCCGGGAAAGTGGGAAATTATTTCACACATATGGATATTCTTGGGACTGGTACTAATTAGGGGGGAAGAAAAGAAAAAGAAAAAAAATAGCATAGCCCCCAAATTAGAATCTGTATATACCATGCAGCAAAGGAGGGAAAATACATTTAAAGCAACCTTTGTTTCATTGGCTAATTCATAAAATATATAAGCCTCTTCTATGCTCTATTTATACCAGATACAGAGTAGTGCCTAAGAAAACAGAATTCTGATTGTTGTGATGATAATTGTCACTGTTGACTCTTCTACTGTCACTGCATTCTGAAAATCCTCCGGGCTGGCACTCTTGGCTAGCTTTCTGCTGCACCAAGAGCCTGTTTTGCAGAGTGCTGTCCGACCCCAGATGGAGTGTATATATGTATTGGGATGAGGAGGAGAAAAAGACCAAAGCCACCCTGATATTTTTGTTTCCTGTGGTTCACTGACTGAGCTTTTGTTCCCTTCCCACAAATTAGAGTTTGTTGACATTAGTTTCAAGAACGGTTTACTCATGTGGTAGGAGGGAACATCTTGGTAATTGAGCCTCCTGGAGTGTATGTGGTCTGGAGAGGGCAATCATCCAAATGCCATCAGTGAAGGACCAGATTTAAAAGGTGTGGTGTCTGTGCAGAGGGGTGTTACACAGCCAGAGAGAGGCAGGGTGGTATGAGAATATGAATTCCTGAGTTAACTTGGTTGAAATTGTCCACATTGCACTGAATTAATGACATCAGTCTCCAGCACCACTGATCACATCCATCCCTGTAGAGGAAATATCTAGAACAGGTAAATGCATCAGTATGAAAATGGGTCATTGATTGAGAAGGAATTGGTTGGAGAAGTGGGGAATAGCTTCTAAGGAATCCGATTGTGGTGATGAGACCCCAAAATGGTGATGGCACCTTATGCCACCAATTTTTCTGCTGGGCTCTACCCCTAGCTTGTGCCAGGGAGAGGTGATTTCCCAAACCTTCGTGGATGAAAGACACCGTACAGACTGTCTCAGAGAAGGACAACAAGAACGAGTTCTCGAACAGGTTTTACCCAATTGTTTTGACAGCTTTGCTGCTTCAGCTCCTGCCTCTGGAGTGGAGATCTTTATTTTGCTTGGATTAAATTGTCATAGCTGAGAGCTCTTGGGCTGGCAATCCTCTTGCTGTAAACAATGGTTACCATCTAATGAATCTGTGATGCTTAAGGTTTTCTCTTTTAGAAATTTATTTGTTTTAAGAAATCCATGACACAAAGAATTGGAGAGAAAGACAGAGAGAATAAATAAATTCTTGGTGAAAATCAGTGAGGCTGGGAGGCTCCTGGCATTTGGTGGATTATTTATAGAAATGTGATATTTGTTTTTCTGCTGTGGTGTGACAGGTAAAATAAGAAAATGCGCCGGGGGATACCTGCAGACGTGTTCTTATTTCTTCCATTTTCTTGGAGTGCGGGGGAGATTCTGCCACTCAAAGGCAGAGATGAGTAACTCCCTGATTGGAAACAAAATGTGAGGCTATGAACTGGAAATATTCTGGCCCTAGAACAATAACTCTCTAGAATGAGTTAAATGTACTTACCTCAACTGAAAGAAACCCCTCCGGTGTGGAACACAGGGTTCACAGCACCCAGCAAGGGCTCGTGGGGCAGCTGAATTGTACTGGGAAGAATCGTGATGCGGGTGATCTGAGGTTTAAAGATCTGAGACTGGATATCAACCAACTGAAATAGATTAATATCCCCGGCTCCCAGAAAGATGTCCAAAGTTCTGTGCTTAATTTAGAGCCAACGCTAGAAGTACTCTGCAGTCACTTAACTCTTTAGCATTGTAGCCAGCACTAAATCAATATGTGTCCCTGAAGGCCATTCTGGGGACATTTGTTGAGCTTTAGAATGCTCCAAATAGGCTTCCTTGTGACTCCCACAAGGTCAATTAGAGGAGGCCCCTGGGATGCACGATCTCATATCAGTCCATGTTCACTCAAATGCAATGGCATCCATTTGGCCACCAGTCATTAGCATGTGATGATGAATTGAATTGAAATCTGGGCTTTGCCTATGTGAGAGGCAAAGAAGAAAGCACATGCAAGTCTCAGAGGAGATGGCTTATTTTGTACCTTTGAGGTACACCGAAGGAAGGTAAGGTCTGTAAATTGAAGAAAAATGAGTCAAGGGAGACCTTAAGCCAGCTTATGCAGCAGACAGCCTGTGTCTTCCCCCTGGAGTGTGGAGCTCGATTTCCTTTATACCTTAGCCCCCTTCTCCTTCCCTCAGCTGCTATCCCCAGGAGAGACTGCCAGGAGGGATTGGGATTTGAATCTCTTGGTCAGGAAGTTTCGATATCATCTCAGGAGGTGCTGCTCTGAGAAGCCAGGTCTACTCAGGATATGTGAAAATGTGAAGTTAATTGTATTTCCTGAGAAGTACAATGCATGCTACTTGGATGGGAAGGAAAAAAAAAAGAAGGCAGAGGACATCTCTCCATCTTTCTCCTTTGGGCTCTGGAAAACTGAAAAAGTTTCTTACTCCTTCCATTTGCTCACTGGGCTTCTGAGGACTGAAGTCCTGCTGAATTGCAAGGCTGATGTGTAAGTCAGCCTTGCACCAGAGTGACCAAAGAACCGACCAGTCAAGGGCAATGTAGAGGAAGAAAAGTTTATTTTGGCTCACAGTTTCAAGGTTCAGTCCGTGCTCAGCCAAATGCAGTGCTGTGGGGTGAAGGTGCGGCAGAGCATCATGGTGGACGGGGATGTTGGAGGAAAGCAGCTCAGGACACGGCAGCCCGGAAGTACTGAAAACTTTTCTCACCAAGAACAAAATATAAACCCCAAAGGAAGACCACAGTGACCCACCTCCTCCAGCCACACCCTATCCCCATGTGGTCAAAACCCAGTTAATCCACATCATGGAATTAATCCACTGATTAGGTCACACCTCTTCTAATCTAATCATTTCACCTCTGAAAATTCTTACATTGTCCAACATCTGAGCTTTTGAGAGACACCTCGTATCTAAATCATAATAACTGGGGAGGCTGGCCTTTCATCAAGAAGAGGATACACTTGTCCTAATGTGTGAAGGCTGCCATAATTGGCTCCAACAGCAAGGATTTACTTTCTCGTGGAAATTTCAGGTCATGGTGTTGGCAGGGTGGCTTTTTGGGTCTCTCTGTGGCTTGTAAATAGTCATGTTCACCTGTCCTGTGCCTTCACCTGGCCTTTCTCCTCCACAAAAATGTTTGTGTGCACATTTTCTCCTCTGACACAGACCCTGGCCACACTGGATGAGAGTTCACCCCCAAAACCTCATTTTTACCTCATTACATCTTTAAAGATTCTAATTCCAATTAGAGTCACGTTTTGAGGTGCTGGAAGATATGACTTCAACATGTGAATTATTTGGGGGAGACATAATTCAGCATATAACAATGATAATAGCCATGTTTCCTATTCAACATCTGCGATTCCTTATTCTTGACTGAATTTCCAAATGGCAGAAAAATGCTCACTTGGCGTGAGATCTGAGCTAACATTGCTGTAAGCTCATCTTAGTTTGGGATGCTGTAACAGATACCAGATGCTGGGTGGCTGAAACAACATGCATTTTTATTTCTTATTGTGAAGGCTGAAAAGTTTGAGATCACAGTGCCAGAGATCTCATGTTTGGTTAGGGTTCCCTTCCTGGTTTACATATGGCTGTCTTGTGTGCTCACTGGATGGGGAGCAGACAGAGGACACAGAAGCTCTCCCTTGCATCTCCTTATAAAATAAACTCTGCCTCAGAGGAAATACATTAAGTCTGCAAATGTCTTGTTTCTCCTTAAACTTCCACCTACCAATTTTAGCACCCATATACTTATATTGGATGAAAAAAATCACTTTGTGTGTTTGCATGTGTGTGCACACATGTGTGGTGCTAGGGATTGAATCTGAGACCTTACACATACTACCAAGCACCCAACCATTGAGCCACATCCCCAGACATTCCACCACCATCATCATGATTTTTATAGTTATTATATTATCATCATAATCATTTTATTTTTGAGGCAGGGTCTCAAATTGCCCAGGCTGGCCTTGAACTTGTGATCCTCCAGCTTCTGCCTCCTGAGCAGCTGGAATCACAGGCTCAGGCACCAAGCCCAGGGGATGCAGAAATTTTAACGTGATTCCTCCCTCTAGTGGTGACTTCTATACCCCTAATTCTTTTAACATGTAATAATGGAAATTCATCTTTGAAAAAGAGCCAATTTTTCTGTTCTATTAAATGTTATTTTTAATGTATTTGCTTATTTACTTATCCCCATGAGGTCTCCAAAAGGCTATATTCTTTGGGAGATAACCCAGGGCCATCCCTGTTGGTTTTGCTCCTCCAGTGTTCCCATTTCTGGTGTCTGTGACAATTTCATGGTGACCTCTACAGCTTTCACACACCTCCCCATCTCGTGAACACTTTGTACTTTCTGAGACTGCGGGATGCTGCAGGCACATCTGTGCTTTCCCTGCCTGGGCCATGAGTCCTGCCACTTCTTCCAGGAGCCCTGTCTTATTTATAGAAGAACAGTGTTTATAAGCTAAGATGGCTGTCTCATGAACCCATTTCCACTGAGTGCCAGGCCTTGGTGGAGCAGAGCATGGGAATGCACGTTGTGTGCACTGATCCAATGTGGATGGACAGACAGTCTCTCCATCTACATATTTGCCTGCCCACTATCCATCTACTTATGTGCTTACCTGAGTCTAGATGAGTATCTACTTATATCTGCCAAGACATAATTGCAGCTATATTCAGGTACAGATATTCATAGACAGAGGTTAACAGAGGTTAAGCTCTAAATATCTATTTATTCATTGAAGTCTCATAGAGATTTAAAATAGCTTAGGAAATATTAACATGTACCTTCATGGAAAGCAAATGGACCCATAGCATAATCAGCACCGTCTATCCGTCTCTAACATTACAACCACGAATCAAAATGGTGCTATTCAAAATTACTTAAATCAATGTCTCTACCATTTGCTCCAGGAAGCTGATTAATTTGTAACATAGAGATGTTACTTTGTCACAGTCTGCATCCTGGCTTGCATTTACCTAACTTACTTAGCAGGTGAATCTCCTTCTTGCTTCTCCTGCAGGGTGCTTGCTGCAGGGCAGGTGCTCTGTAAGCCTTTGCTGAATGAAGGAGTAAAGGAATCGTCAAGCAAAACCACCTCAGAAGGACAAGGGCTTCCAAGGTATTCTGTTTCACACCAGCCCTACCCTAGCAAGAAGCATTAACAAATGAAGAATTGCAACATTGGAAAATTATAAGAATTGTATGCCAAAGTCCAGTTCTTAGTCTTTCTATAGACTTTGGATGCTCTGACCCCCTGGCTCTTGCTCTGTCTGGCTTCCATCCGTGGACTCTAAATGGAGGTGGCCAGCCTCAGCAGGACATCTGCTCTCAGTTTTCCACAATCCTCACGGCTCCTTACTGTGCCCCAAGGGTGAATATTGCATTTGTTGTATGGACTGCATTCATCACCCTGTTTCTGCTCTTTGTTGTTACCGTTGTTATTTTTAAGATAGGTTCCTACTGTGTTGCCCAGGCTGCCTTGAGTCCTGGACTCCAGCAATCCTCCTGCCTTAGCTTCCCCAGTAGCTGGGATGATGCATTGTGCCATTTAAAAAAAAAAATTCCCCTGGTTTAGAGTTACAAGGGAAGTGAAACATTTTTCCTCTCTGGCTCTATTGAAAACTGATAAACCAAAGCAACACCAAAAGCACCAGGTGTTTCCAGAAAAGTGAAAAATCTCACCTTTCCTTCAGAAATGGAAAAATATAACTATTTGTTTAATGATCTATAAAGAAAGTCTCCAAGGAAATTCCCCAGCATGCTTCACTCATTGGTACATCCTTCTGGCCCCTGCAGGCATGTCAGCTTAAGAAGGCCAAGTCCACTGGCCAACAGAACTGAACATGCTTCCTGGTTCAAAGAGACAGTGGGGATATTTCCAACCTTCCTCATGCACTGACATTGGGACACCAATGAGTGCCCTCAAGGTTACATCAAGGTTAATGCTGAACCTTTCTTTTTCTTTGTGAACTTTTATACTTGGATGAATTGAATAAGCTCCTTTTGCAATTCATTTTCCTTGTCTGAGTGTTTGGATGATCATCTGGCCATAGAACAAATTTAAAACAGCAGCCAAATGGCTCGTTGAGTTTGGTCAAGCCGGTGTGTCCTCTGTCTCAACTCTGCAGAGTTTCCAGTAAAATTGGATTGTTGGGGATGAAGTCTTTATTTCACAATATTTACTGATGAGTATTAAAGGGGAAAATAAAATTAAAGTTGTGTGAAAGATTAAAGCTCTTTTGTGTTGAGAGGCATCTGTTTATTGCTTTCATTATAAATGTGCTCCAGCTCCGGAGGCAAAACGCAATGCAATTTAAATTAAAGTAAAAAGACACAAAGCCAAACAAGGCTGCTGTGCCCTTGAGAGAACAATCAATTGCGGGCATCAGTAGCTGGAATGACTGTGTCTGGGGACAAGGGTACACCACGCTGTTCCCAGGAGAGCCAATTCACGACTGAGTTTCTACCTTGCAAGTGTAGCTCCTGACGCTGGCCATCTTTCTTTTACTTACTGATTCAACATTTATTAATCAGCACCCCTTATGCCAGGCTTGGGGCAAGGTCCAAGGGCATTTTGGTGAGCAGTCAGCACCTGGTCCCTCTCCGCTTCTGAACCAGGTTGTGCCATCCGGGCCTGGCCAGCTGGAGCCCACGGTCAAATGCAGCTCCAGAGAAGTTAGATCCTATTTTCTCTTGCTTTCCTTTCATTGTATTTCCCATCCTGCTTTATTTCTCCCCTTCACATTTCTTTATTAAGGCATTGAACTTGGTGCCTAGCATAAAACGTGGATTCAGTCTTGTGCACTGGAGCACTCCTGTCCCCTACAGCAGGCTCAGGAAGAGGGAGGCTAGCAGTCACACGCTGTCCTGAGGCTGTCTCTTGTTGCTGTTCACTTCTTTGCTTTTCATTACAACAGAACCTGGAATAAAGTAGCTTAAAAAGCAAAAGGGAAACTGAATTCACGAAAGGGCAAAATGTACTGAGGCAGAGAATGAGCAGAAACAAGAGGTGGTGTGTCCTTTAAACCCAGGGAAGTGAGCTGAGACATGGCTGCAGGTGCTGTCCCCTGGGAGCATTTGCAAGTGAGCACAGGTAAACTGCCTTTTTTGTGTTCAGCTGTCAAGAGGCAGGAGGACCCAAAGGGGAGGACATCCAGGCAGCCAGTGAGCTCTGAGCCTCCATAATCAACTCCTCGATGCAAGACAGTCCTGGCAAACTATGAAGGGGGCAGATCTCCATCAGATCTTGCAAACCTAGAATGTGAGGAGCAGAGTGCATGGAGGCTGTCTCGAGGCAGAGGAACTTAGAGGTGCTCACCACGGGAAATGACAAGTGTCTAAGTTGATGGTGTTGTTGAGCCACCAGAGTTGATCACTGCCCACCCAGTGTCCACAGAGATCAAAGCAGCACACTGTACCTCACACACAGGGGCAAATATTATGTGGAAGCCAAAAATAAATAACAAAATCCAAATAGGATCTCTGCCCACTCCCACACACAGAACTAGAGCAGATGCTCAGAAACCATCTGACTTAGAGACTTGTCTAGCTCCCGTTAGAACAGTTCTAGAAAGATTCAGTATCAGCTAACATAGGCTCTTTTAAAATGTCTCAGACTTTCCAGGTATGTCTTTTGGTTTCTGAAAAGTGCCAAGAGGTTGGTATGTGGAGAACAGCAGGTGCATAATTTAGTTAGAAATTTCACCAACGGGGCTGGTTCAGTTATGTCCACATTATGATGACCTTGCTCAAGGCCCGTAGTACAGAAAAACTCAATTTCACAGCCACTTTATTCCTGGGGGAATTGCATTTGAGTCACCTACATATTTATATCATGTAGCCTTTGAGAGTGAACGTCAGATATTTTTTTGTTGTTTATGAGCTTAACACACAATAAAGCAAATGATCCACAATGACAGAAGAAACTATTTTATCTAACATGAAAGGATTTAAATATTCACATATTTTGATACCCAATAGGCAGATAATGGAATCTGGTGTATTTTCTAATAGAGTTTTTACAAGGCTTTTGAAGAAATTTGGTTTAGATACATTGTTTTACTTGTTGTATTGTAAAGCTTTTTTCTTTCTTTCTTTTTAAGAGTTCCGGTTCAGAAACATTGATATCATCATGACTGTCAGGGAGTGTGCTTGCAGAAACTGATCACCATGAATTCTGTTGAAGTTTAAAAAACTGAATTTTGGGTTATGGCAATTATTCTTTTAAACATTTATGGAACTTGTCCATTTTTATTTTCAAAGATGGAAGTTTTAATTGCAGTGGGGGATGAATTGTCCATCTATGCAACCTCTTTTATCCTGGATTTCCCTGAATAGTTAAGGTGATGTCAACTACAGGGGCAGAAAAACCCTGGCAGCCCAGGGTTTTAACCGAATAGAAGATTCAGCCATTGCTCTTCTCCATGAGACATCTCCAGGACCCAAACTTTCCACCACAGGGCCTGACACCCTGCAGCCTGGCTGACCTCAGCCACCCTTTTGCACATGGGAAGAGTGCAGTTAGAACACAGTTCTATCATGTGGGAAGGTCCTTGGGTGCAAGCCAAAAGTGACCAGCCCCATGAATCTATAATAGAGGGGAGAAGAGACAGTCTAGCTGTGTCCCCAGGAGAAAAGGGAACCAGATTTTGTAACACATACAAAGTTTTGCTACACATTAACTACATAGGTTCCTAGTGCTCTGTGTTCAAATTCAATTTTCTGACATAGAAAACACACACAAAAAAGAAGATCTCTAGTCTTCTTCTACCAAGTTGTCATGCTGGGCGCCCTCAAGGCCACCCTTAGGTTTGGTAATTCCCAGGAAGACACAGCACACAGTAGCACTCCAAGTATGATGATGGATTATATCAAAAAGATACAAAGCCAAAGCCATAAAGGAAAGGTCTATGGGCTGACAGGCAGAAGCAGCAGACCCGAGCAGGGCAGGCTCAGGCAGTCTTGGTGGTGAGGTGATTTTGATTTTCCAGATGACAGGAAGAAGTGTGAGACTTTAATAAGGAAGCCAGATGCTCAAGGAAATTGACAGTTATCATCTGATCACTTTTTGCTGTGGGTGGTGGAGTGTGGAGGACTTGAGGGGGCAGAAAGGAGAAACCCCACCAAAGCGGCAGAGTCACTGGGGTTCTCCTGCCTGGTGTGCCTGGCAAGCCCTCACGGTCACCCAGAGCCTGGATTCCACACTCCTCCTCCCTCCTAACAACTCTATTTGAGCTTCACTAAAAACCCCTTCCTGCTTAAACTGATTGATTCAAACTGGCTTTCTGTGCTGAGATGTCAAATTGCACAGCCCCTTAGCTTTAGAGTGTGACAGAACAGAAGCTCAAGTCACAGACATTTCAGTCGATTGCTACTTGAAAGTCTTAGACTATGGTCACCTGTGGAACTGTCAACATCTGTTTTGCCACTTACATTCTAATGTTTTTAGATTTTCATTAAAAACATTTGAGATTCAGCTTCACTTGAAAATCAGAATATTTGGAAACTCTGTAAAAGGAAATAGAATTCAAGAATAAATACAAAGGAGTCTATGAAGAATACTCATTTTTTATTAGTTATGAATTAAATAGTATGACTAATTAGTTATGTAATTATTGAGCACCTACTGTCTCCCAGGCTGTGGACCAGGAGCCAAGTCTGCTGTGGTGATCAGAGTACAATGGGGAGAGGGACCAGGACTCTGTTTCCTGATCAGTTTGTTAATCCACTGGGGATATCATCAGATAAAAATTCAAGAAGGTCCTGAGGATCCTATTCTGGATCAGACCCAATTACTTCCTTATGTAGATGCCATTTCTACCTTAAAACACTCTAAGAAGTAGACACTATTATCATTAGATGAGGCACAGATAGGGAGGAGACCTGCCCAGCACCACACAGCTAACCAGACACCACGGGTTCTGCTGAGCTGGTGCCCAGCCTCCCCCGATGACCCTGCCCTCTGCATCTGGGACCCCAGGGGCTCCAACCCTGCTCTTCAACACATCTCAGTGTGGCAGGTGGGATTGAGCTTGGATGGCAGAATTGTAGCAAATAAATATTTGTTAATTTTAAAAAAGCAGAGGTTGGTTTTGAGGCTGATGCAGTTGCTCTGCTGTGCAGCTGGAGAGTTTTGCCAGTGCGCCCAAGAATCCTGAGGCAGTGGCAGCTTGCCATCCTCTCCCAAGCCCTTCACTCCTATATTTAAGTGCAAAGCAACCCCAGTTCTACACATGCACACTGACTCCATCGTGAACATCCTCCCCTGGGCATGAAGGGCATCCTGCTGGCAGACTCTCTGCAGCTGGCAGGAGAACCTTCCCTCTCCAGGGGAAACACCATCCTCTGAGCACTTGGTGCATCCTTGGACTATGACAACAGCAGACTTTTTCCCAGAGCAGGTGAGAGACAGAAACTGGAGGGCAGATTTCCTGTGGACGTTTTTGATGCCTGGTGCAGACTGGGGCTCCTCTCGGTCCTGCCAGGTGATATGCACAGGAAGTTCTAAAGAAAGGGATTCCTTGATGCCTAGGTGCATTTCCATGGCCAATGGAAGACCAGCTCATCCAAGCTTGTGCCTTCACAGACCATGTTCTGCTGAGGCTGGGTAAGTAGCATTCAATGTTTCTAGTGGATTTTCTTAACAGATTTTTTTTTTTTGCATATAACAATTGCACCTGCTCATGGGGCACAATATGATATCTGGATACACGTGCACACTGGATCCTACCTATATAAAAGCTGATCTCATAGGAGGTGAGAACAGAATACTGGTTACCAGAGGTCAGTGATGATGTGTATTCATAAAACTACCTGATAAGTCCTTCTGTGATAGGGACTAGCTCCTGTCCTTTGGTAATCTAAATGTCTTTATCCTGTGAGATGCCTGTTAGGCAGAGGTCTCAGGTCACCCTGTGGCTTCATTCTGCCCTTTAAAAATATCATGCTACGGGGAGGAAAACCTTTGACACAAACTGAACTGCCCCTTCCCAAGGGTCTTGGGCTCACAGAGGCACTCAATTCTTGGAGAACTTCTGCCTCTCAAGATGAACTTATTAGATTCAAAGGCATTTATGAGGTTTGTTGATTCACTAGAATTATTGAGCTTGATAGCACAGCCACACACCAGAGATGATGATTACATCATCTTGTATCACACACACACACACACACAACTTTTTATGTTTTCAAAATAACTTAATATGCATTATCTCATCTTCTGGGACATTAAGGACAGACTTTATACTTATAATAATGACTGTTAATTGCATGACAGTCCCATCATGGGTAATTTATTGTTCACCCAGTCCTCCTGATTTCAAGATGCCATGTAATCCAGGGGAGGAGAGCGGCTATGGTGCCATTCCCTCCATTGGAAATTGAGGGAGGTGATGCCAGGAGAAATCAAAGCTTGCTCAAGTCATCGAGCACTGTGAGGCTTTCTGTCCCATCCTGTGCCCCATCATGCATGCCCCTAACCCCCTCGCTATAAGGACAGGGAGGGCCTTTACCTCCTACTGCTCCCTGGCTCTGTCTACGTGTGCCCGTCACTATGGTGGATCTGCAAAAAGAGCAAAAGCTGCAGGGACCTAGCACATTCTTCTGAACAAGCCTCTGTGGGAGTTGGGATTCTAAGCTCCATTCCTCACTCCTCCGGGTGCTATGTTGGTTGGACAGAGGGCCTCTCTGAGCATCAGCTTACTCTGCTGTTCTGACTGATTGATGATCTTACCAGTATGTGGCACTTTTGATGAGGATCTCCATGTAACCAGGGTCAGATGAACCTGGCAACTTAAAATGTGCCTCACAATTTAAAAAAAAAAAAGGAAAAAAATCACAAAATGTGTTGGATAGGCAATCTGTAAGCAACAAACTCACAAAGAACAAAATGAAAAATTTTTAAAAGTTCACATTCAATTGTGTTTGATGGAATATAAATTAAATCAGTATGTAGCTCTCGACTTACACGGAACAGATCCCCAATAATTTCACAAAATGTAAATGTGCATTCCAAACTTTTTTTCTATTAGAAGTGCAAATTTCAGAATGAAGTTTCAAAACAATTGTGTTCCTATAAAAGAGCATATCTTTTTGACCAAGTGATTTCTTTAGAAGTCCATTAAGAAAATAGAGGTATAAATACATGTATGTAGAAAAGTTATTTGCAGTGATTTGTAGTAGCCACAACAATAAAAACCTTGAAACAGCATGAGTTTCTCAAAATAGAGCATTAGTTCATTCCTGATGTGAGGGAAGTGGTCCACCCCAGTGACACCTGCCACAACCTGCCCCGTGCCCCTGATCACTCTCTCTCTTTCTCCTGGAACTTGGCTGTCCCTCTACTTCTCATCCTACCTGCATCACCAGGCTCTGTCACCTGGCTTAAGAAGCCTTTCTAGGTGCACTGGTTAGACCTCAGCTGCTCCCCGAGCCCACCAGTCAGGGAGGCAAGAGAGTCCATCCAGGGTATTCCAGGAGATGACTCCCCTCTCCAGATAACTGCATTCTCCCTTTCAGGCCAGCACAGAGCAGGGTCACGAGCACTTGTCCACAGTAGTGCCCTTGCCCTGGACAGTCAGCATTTTCTTTCACTGTGAGGGTTACCTTTTTCTGCTAAGTTTTAGTTTCCTGAGAACTTGGGTTTAAATCCAACATTTGGGTAATCTGCATTACATTTTTTAAATGGTAAAAAACAAAACAAATAAATAAACAAATAACAACAACAATAACAAAAAAAGTTATTGTGGGTAAGAATATTTGACCAAATATCGTTTTTCCTCATTTTTATTGGTGTGTTAATGTTGTACATAGTGGTGGGACTTGTTGTTACCTATTCATACCCAGGCACAACATAACAATAGAATTTGGCCAAGTATTTTTTAATTCAGAGTTTTAGAAACTGGATTTTGAAATCAGATGCCTTGCCAGCGTGGCCCGTTGTTTCTGTGAGAAATTTAAACCATGTGTCCATCCTAAAGCACATCTGGATCACTTTGGATGTCCTTGCACCAAGTTTCTCTAGTGCCCACCAGCGTTTGTGTTGCCTTTGTGACTCCATAGCACCATCCGTCTCCCCACTGGTGCCACGGAACTCATCTCACCAACCACCTATGTGTGAGTATAAGAGTGACCGCTGAGGGCTGAGCATGTGCCCCCTGCACACCTGCCCTGTCCAGCATTCCTGGTTATCAGAGAGATGAGTCCTAAGAATGTCGCAGATCCACAAGCTGGTGAGGACAGCAGCCAGCCCCTGAACCTTGTCTGCACAGAGACCATCTGAGACACCCATGTCACTGGACTCCTCCCCGGGGACGACATGCCCAGGCCAGCTAGCTTTCAGCCCCTATGCTGCATTTAAATTCCGGATCCTTCTGTTGTCAGTGACAGTGATACACAGAATCTCACTTGAGAAGTATGGTTCAGCCCACAATGAGGGGGACACTTTGGATATCCAAATTTTCAAGTAGATTTGAATCAGTTGTCAACAATTTAAAAATTCAGAAATTTCACATGAGGGAAAGATGTCCCAAATCTCCTCATGGTTGGTAGAGTTTGGGTCCCCATGACCTTCATCCCTGATGCTTTGCCCATGTGTTACTTTCTGTAGCAAGAGTTATTTGCAAACCTGATTGAGGTTACTAACTAGTTGACCATGCAAAAAGGAGAGGACCGTGAGTTCTCCAGGTGTGATCATCCTGGCCATCCCTCTTGTCAGAATCTAACTCTGAAGTTCAATTTCCTGATGTCCTTCACACACCACTGTGCCATATGGTTCATAGCATGGGCACTGTGATTGGTGGACAGCATGTCATCCTGGACATTCTGTAGCTGATATAAAGACAAGTCCATGAGTATGATGAGAAACTCAAAACCTAAGTAAGGTGGAATTGGGCAGTCCTGACTGTCCTGGGATCAGTGAAACCCCAGAACTTTGTGGATGTCACTGGAGGGAGGGAAACCTGGTTTCAACAAGATATAAACCCTGAGAGAATTGGAACCAGGGCTGCAGACAGCTGTGTTGCCACCGTGGTGCTGTTGGGGCCGAGGGGAGATCAGAGACTCAGACACGGAGTCCTGCTCACAATTCTGCCTTCTGTGGGAGCATCCAATGGATGTTCCCAGGGATGAGCTAAAAAGGGTCTTTGTTTTTTTTTTTTTTTTGGTCTAAATCATATGCACTTGTTTTTATCCCTTGCAAAAGAAAGGGAACTAATGGATTCTCTTTTAAAATGCATGATCACGCACTATCTTCATCTTTCTAACATGAGGAACTATGGAAATAAAATGTCTGATGGAAGACAGGAAGGGAAGACAGAGGGAGGAAGGAGACCCAAGATGACCCAGCAGGAGCCACAGGCTTTAACTGAACATTTAACCTAAGAAACAGGAAGGGTCTGAACTCACATTCTCCACAAAAATGTGTTTTGCCTCAGGGGATGCCTCCTGTGATACCATTGTACTGTCCCTGAGTGGCTGGCACTGGCTCACAGGTGCTTTGTAACCAACCTCTTCTTTCAAAAATCTCATTATTTTTTCAGAAAATCATTTTTGTTGGATTGTGAAGTATTTGGCTCCATGGAACCTGATCAACAAGCTTGTTCTAAATTGACACTGCAGAAGAAACAGTTCTAAAGACAATTAAAAGTGAGCTGCTTTCCCTACATCATGGGACCCCGCCCTGGTGGTCTCATGTGGGACCCAAGGGGCAATATTTATGGCTTCAGCATCAACCCCCACTCCCCAGAGGCTGATCACCGAGCTTTGGTTCTTTATGATAATATAGAACAAAAATAATTGAAAACATCTGGATCTGTATTGCAGCAAAACTTCTCATGGAAAACTAAAAAGTTTTTATTTCCCTCTTGTTTTAACAGAGGCCTTGAGGAGAAATTCAGGCTTGGAAAAGAGGAGAATGAAAGCCAGTTTTAGAAACTGGAGAATTCATTGAGCACTTTTGTAAAATGAGGGAGGGGGGAGGGGACACAATCCTTTTTCAGATGGCTCTGTCACAAGCCCTGGAGGGAAATTCTATAGGTAGAGGTCCCCTGAGCCAGCAGAACAGGAGGGCAGCAGGGGTGATTAGCTCCGCCAGGGTTGGGGACAACCAGGACCCATGGCTAAAGGCTGCTTGGTCGCAGTGCCCAGCTCCATCTATTCCTTCCAGGGAACCTGGGCCCAGCTGTGCCACATTGTCTCCTCCATGTTTTTCTGTGGGTGTGTGACATGCAGCAGGAACTTCATTGTTAGAGCAGCCTCTTGTTACCTCAGTGGCCCTGTCCAACAGCCTTGGCCAAATCAGCTGAGCTCCCAGTGCAGGGTCTCCAGTTAAATACCAAGCATTTGCATTGTCTTAGAGAAAAAAAAAAAGATCACCAGGGACAAGGGACTGAGGATGTTGGTGAGTGTGTGACATCCTTACCTGTAGTGATCCCTTCTCTGTGTTTGCATAGGAAAACCTCCTGCTGATCACCTTAGTGAATTAAATACACACGTGCTAATTAAATACACCCAAGAATGTGCGGCAACTGCTCCTCTCAACTTGACAATTCAAATGCTTATGAATCTTTACTTCTCTGATTTATTTCATTTTATGGTCCTATTTATTGTCCAAACTAAAGAGAAATTGATGCCCTACAAGGGTAAAAAATATACTCCTTCAAGATGGTGGATTTGGGGCTGGGGATGTGGCTCAAGCGGTAGCGCTGGCCTGGCATGCGTGCGGCCCGGGTTCGATCCTCAGCACCACATACCAACAAAGATGTTGTGTCCACCGAGAACTAAAAAATAAATATTAAAAATTCTCTCTCTCTCTCTCTCTCTCTCTCTCTCTCTCTCTCTCTCTCTCTCTCTCCTCTCTCTCACTCTATCTTTAAAAAAAAAAAGATGGTGGATTTGGGTATGATTTACAAGTTTTACATTAAATTATTTGGGGTCCAGTTTCTTTGCAGTCAAAAGTGAAAGCAGGCAAAGAAAGGACCTAGGAACAAGGATCTGTGTTGAACAGCTACCCGACCCTTGTGTCTGATAAACCTGCACCGCCTGGAATTTCATCTGTAGCACCCGAAGGCTCCCAGGATTCCCTCCCCTTTCCCCTTTGCCTCTAGCCAGTGTGGGACATTTCTCCTGGAGTCACATTTCATCCTCTGCTGGAAATGCAAAGCTTTCACTGACTCCTGCTGTGATCCCTGTTCTCTTCCCAAGAGGAAGCATATTTAGGGAGGATGCTGGAAAATAGAGAGAAACTAATGTGCTCTCTCAGGAAGGAGACTAATTGCTGTTCATCTGAGGATTGGAAGATGTGGACTAAGCCCTCCTGCAGAAAGCACAGCAGCTGTGCCCGTGATGTCCAGCATCTGGTACTGATAAAATGTGGCCCAATAGCTGTCATGTTGGGCAGAAATCTCTACACTTCCCGTGGGTGTCCACAGTATCACAGGCTTTAGCTGCGCACATTTCTGGTTTGAGGTAGTAACTACAAATATTTCGTGAAATGAAATGCTGCTGTCCAACATATTGCAACCATGGGCCTCTGTCTACCCTGTGGCCATGCAGAGCTCCTAATTTCAGGCCTTCTTCTGGATAACAGCATTGGCATTAAGCTCACCCCAGGCTACAGGTTTGTCTCAAGTTACCATTAAGCTACAATCTGCACTTGGAGATTAAATTAGTGACTTTGACTCCCCCATGGAACCTGCCTGTCATGGTTTGATTGCTGTTTCCAATGGCTCTTCAGTTAGAAACCTAGTGCTGGGAGTGAACCTTCAGTTCCCAGAGACGGTTTTCATTTATAAATGTGCTCTGAAATAAGGTGCCATCTGAAACTTCATGGAGAGATTGGCAGTCTCTCCAGCCTCCATGTGGAAGGCTCGACTTTAGCCTCCCCAGCTGGAATTCCAGGCTGATGCCCCTCAGCACATGAGGCCAATAGTGGGGTCAGGTTCTCCAACCATCTGTTTCCTAAACCCCTCCATCCTTGATCAGGGAGAGGAAGTCCAGTTGGATTTTTTTCTTTCTTTTTAAAAATATTTCTTCTTTCTTTTTTTATTTTATTTTTTTTAATTAGAGCACTATGGCTAATCATAGTAGATGGGTTCATTTTGTCAAAATCATACATGTGTGAAATTTGGTTTTCTCCTTTTCAGTCCTTTCTTTTTCTGTGTACTAAAGTCACTGCCAAAGTTAGATGGCAAAAAGAAAGTGCATTTCCAGCCATACTAAAATTGAGTGATTCTGTGTACCAAATGTTACCTTTGATTACTAAAACTTCCAACAGCTCTGTCTTAATGGACTCTGCCAAGAAAGGGTGCTCCTCTTTCTGTGATCTTAGTGTGGACACCCTGGAGGCTACTGCATGGATTTGTCCCCTTGTCAAATGACCCCAATGGACAAGGTCTTTGAAATCTCCCCCCTTTGATTTATTTTGTTGCATTTTTACTGATAAATGGTAAATTTGCATATTTGTGGGGTGCCAGGTGATGCTAATTACATATACATCACCCCTGCTTATTCTGGGGATGTTGGGAGTGGTGGAGGGGTGGGTCAAGGGGAGATGTTGGTCAAGGGCACAGGCTGAGTTAGACAAGGGGAGTGTGGTTTGGAGACTGCACCACGTGGTGAGCACAGCTGATAAAATGCCAAGCGTACTTCTCCTCTGACCCCTGGCCTTCCAGACCTGCTCTCTGCAGTCACTTCTCCCTCCTCTTTTGAGCTTTGTTTTTCCAGACTTTTTTTTTTGTGTTTTTTGTGGATGACATCTGCCTGGGAGGCCACATGCCCTCTTGACTGTGTGCTTCCTGAAAGGAGAGAGCCTGGCCACCTTGTTCATCCAAACTTCAGTAAGTGCAGCACCAGGCTGCTTTCAATTTGCCCATGAGCATTGGTCGAATGAACAACCCACAGCATTCCAACTGTTGTGAAGAATCCATGGTTCCACAGCCTCAGTGTCCACCCACAGATGGATGGATGAAGAAAATGTGGTGGACATAAATGGAGTCTTATTCAGCCAGAAAGAACAATGAAATTATGTCATTTGCAGGATAATAGATGGAACTAGAGACCATCATGCAGTGAGAAATAAGTCAGACTCCTTTTAAGCTGAGGGGCACACGATTTTCTCTCATATGAGGAAGCTAGAGAGGAAAAAGGAAAAGAAAATTGGGGACAGATCTCATGAAAATCAGAGAGAGGTCACTAGAAGAAAGGGTCCAAGAGGTGGAAGGTGGGAAGGGAGGGGGAACACTAGGGAGGGATATCAGACATATCCTATTGTTACATTTTGTGCAAGTATGAATATGTAAAAATAAATCCCATCATTATGTACAACTATAATGCACCAATTAAAAAAATGTGGGTGGAAAAAACAATCAGTTGGTTCCAAAAACCCAAAGGGTTTTCCTTTGTTCAAGGTGCAGGAGTTTCAGCCATGAACCCAACGGGCCTGCACAGGACTTGAGATGCTCTAAAGCAGGGCTTGGACATACTACTTTCTCTCTCTTCCCACTTCTTTTGGGAAATATCCTTTCTTCCATCTATTCAATTACATGCAGGTCTTGGTGTTGATATTCTGGAGAGTCCCAAACACCTATTCCACATTCTGATATTTTGTTTCAGGGCCAGACTAGAAAAAAAAAAAAAAAAAAAAAAAAAAAAGACCCTTGCAGAAACCTAATCACAGAGGTGATTTTTATTTTTATTTTTATTTTTTGCCTTTCTGAGGGTTTTGTTTGTTTTTTTAAAAGAATTTGTCTTCAGTAACCATTCTCCTGTGTCAAACCTTCCTAAGGTGTCATTGCTGTATAATCGTACAGGGTCTGATTTGGAGTTAGTTACATCAATTTAAATCTCTCCCAGGAAGCAGAACCCCTTTGTTTGCTCTCTGATAACTTACTGAAAACATTGAAAATGATAAAAAGCACAAGAATTCAAGTTGACACTTCACAGCTAACCTTTTAGAATGTCCATTTGCAGCACAAATGTGTTGTGCTAAACACAAGGCCCTAGGGATCCTGGCAAAGCCACAGGCTTAAAGGATTGCATTAAATCCAGCCAGTGTTTCTTCAGCAGGTTTAGTTGAAAATCTGAGCCAGGGTTGGGGTGGGGGGGATGGGGCTGTTATCCATTCAATAGGTTGAGTCTCAGTATTGAATACAGACCTGGGAAATTTCCATTTTTCACCTTTCCATTTATTGGCACTTAACAGTGACTTTAAAGAAGTTGCTCTGTAGCTTCCTTTTGTCTTGAGATCAGCTGGCAATTTGTGTTGTGCTTCTTATAGATGCCTGGGAAATTTCCTCCCCTCAGCTCTGGTGGATCAATCCCCAAGGATTGTTGATTTTCTAAAATGCCCCACAAGGTCTTGGGTGACCTGCATTTTTTAGACTCTTCTCCATACTTGAAGTTTAGTCCTCTGTTTTCTAAGTGCACAGGGAGATTTAACATATCAAGCCTGACTCTTCTCCATACTTGAAGTTTAGTCCTCTGTTTTCTAAGTGCACAGGGAGATTTAACATATCAAGCCTGGCATTTAAAAAGCAAATAAGACACCTTCAGATTCCTTGCAGGAGTGTCCTGTTGATCTGATGGCTGAGAGTTCCCTTACGACTGATTATTGCTTGTGATGGGCAGAATGCCCAGCCCCAAGATGGTGAGATCCAAATCTCTGTGACCTACTATATGTTACCTTATATTGACAAAGGGATTCTGCAGTTGTGATTCAAGTTAGGGACCTTGACAATCCAGATTATCCTGGATTATCCTGGTAGGACCCATCTTATCCTACAAATCCTTGAATGTGTAAGAACCGAAGAAGGTGGGCATCAGAAGACTATGTAGCAGTGGAAGAAGGGCACAGGGGGTTGCAATGTTGTTCACCTGGATGGGGGGAGAAACAGGCAGCCAACCAGGAATGCAGGAGCCCCTGGAAGCTGGGAAAGGCAAGGAAAAATGTCTCCCTTGGTGCCTCCAGAAAGGTACACAGATTGGTGGGCCCCTTGCTTTTATCCTGGTGAGAGATGCATGGTGTTTCTCTCCTACAGAACTGCTTCTTTCCCTCCCTGCAGGCGATGCTGAGCTAAATGACAGCTCTCTGCACAGGTGAGCCAGCAGCCGCCTGACCAACACAGCAGGCTGGATGGAATTCTACCTCACTTCGGGAGAGGGGGTATTAGCACAGCTATCATCTGTGGTGGCTGGGCTCAGACACCTGTGGGCCACCAGGTCAGACCCCTGGGCAGCTCTCCTCTGGATCCTGATCCCTGTCCCTGTTGGTCCCTGCAACATCACCCACTCAGAAACCCATCCATTCGGTGGACTCCATTTTCATAAGGAGAGCAGTGCCTGTCTTAGAGAAGCTGAGCATTTCCAATGAGTCTGGACCACAGCAGCTTTCGAATGTGAACAGGGAGCCTGGGTGAGGAAACACACTTGGAAAATCTGCTGCTCACTGGTGGTTAGATATTTATGTTTCTTAAAAACAAGGGTATTATTTTCAAGGACTGAAGAGTAAATGGGAATTTATCCAATGTCTTCGGAACATGAAAAAGGATCAGAGAAGTGCAGTGCTGTCGGATTCAAAGTTTGCCAATTTGTTCTCTATCCTTTTGCGGCTTCTGGACACTGAATAACAATGTCTCTCAAGAACAAAGTTTCTCAAGTGGACAACACGCCTTCCTCTGGGAGGAATGTGGGTACCAGGGTTACCTTTTGAACGAGGAAGAACTTGTTATCCTCTCCAATCATTTGCTCTCCTTTGAGTCCACAGGACCCTCACATGTGTTTGAAGACATTTTCACGTACCTTCGAGAAGTGGGTTGCAGGCCTGGCCTCCTGCAGCACTGGCCACATGCCTGGGACTGCTATTTGCCTGTGCTCAGCAGATAACATTTTGGATTAGAGAGAAAGCACCAAAAGTCAATAGACCCCTGCCGCCTCCACCACTTATTCCAAAGCCAAGGCAGAAATTCAAGGCATTAGAAATTTCCAGAGCCTTCAATTTACCTAGTCAAACACCTGAAATAAATTTCAATGTTGGGCTAAAAAACATTATTGTTGGTCACGTGCCACCAACAGCCATAACTTTTAAACTCACATCTTTCTGCTGAAATAAGCAATGGGAATTTTTCTTGTGCTTTCCTGTTACTTCAGAATATTGCTTTCTTTAAGTACTGTCTTCACTTCCCCTAAATAATCTTAAAAAGAGTCACTGGCAAAACCCTGTCCTGGAGATACCTGCTTTTAGAAGGAGGTATGTGTGTGTGTGTGTGTGTGTGTGTGTGTGTACCATACTTTGCCATTTTACAAAATCAGATACCTGTCACATTTGAAGGAAATACTAATTATGAGTTATGGATCATTTGCAAGAAGCAATACAAAATTAGCTTCTGGGCCTGTTTCCAAACTTAGAGTAAATTTATGACAAACTGGATATTGATTAATGATTTATAGTCTGTTGAATTTATTAGCACTGCTATGAGGGAGGACTTGTTAGGTTAAATAAATTAAGTTGTAATGAAATAGATTGTTCCTTTATGAAAAATTAAAATGCATGAGATCTGGTAATTGTAAGTTGAAATTTGAAATCTCTCCTTTACAGATATTCTCATTGCAAAGTGTGAATTATGTCTTTAAGCTCTAGGGCCAAGAATAAGACCAAGAAAGTTTAAAGGGCTTACACACGTGATTTTGGAACTCAGGTCAATGAATATCTCAGAGTGGGAGAGACCCAAATGGTCCCCCAAATCTCCAATTGTGCTTGTAAAATTTTACTCCTGAAGCCACTTTGGCACATGTTCTCATCCTTCTAGAAGAATATCATAAAAGGGAAATATTTGCACAGCTCCCCAAGCAATGGAGATAAACCAATTTTCCAGTCCACAGCACTAGATCTTCATTGCAGAGATGGTGACTATAAACATTGAAGCCACGGGAAGCCCCAAGTCCCAGACCTGAACTAGAGAGGGGGGACTTCCCTGGAGAGAGGGAAGAATGTGGCCTCTCCTCCCAGAGCTGCAGGGGAGATTCTGTCTCCAGCCCCCTGGAAGTGAGAGGGGTTTGGCCTTAATTTGCATTCCTTTAAAATCAAACCCAGGGACAAGTTTTCACATAAAAGTAGTTTATGTAAAAAGGATTCCCTGGAAGCATTAGTGGAGGGGGGAGAGAAGCCAGGAAGGGAAAGCAGTGGAGAAAAACTGCTGAATTATTTTTCTTTCAAAATTGAGATAAACCCATACGCCATGGTTTTTGAAAGAACTTCACTGTTTTTTAGTGTATTTGTAGAGCATTTATCACCATCAGCACTCTTTAAATCTAGAACATTTTCATCTCCTCTAAAAGGAACACTGTGCCCATAGGCTGCCCACTTCTATCCCCTACCCTGGCAGGTGCTAGTCTGTTTTCTCTCTGTGACTTATCTAGTCTTATCTTATCTCTCTGTGACTTATCTTATATGACACAATTGGTATTATATAACCAGTGGAATTTTATGACCAGCATCTTTTGCTTAACCTGAAGTTTTACAGCTCCATTCTGGTTATAACAGGCATCAATATTTGAATGTTTATTTTATGGTTGAATTAGATTCTATTATGTAGATATATACACAACTTTTGCTGTTCTATTCACGATTGATGGACATTTGGTTCATTTCTATTTTTAGATAACACTAATAATACTGGATAAAAAATTTTGTATACCTTGCATGTGTGTGTTCATATGTGCTCAATTCACTTGGAAGCAGAAGAATGTCTGGGTCTTCTGGTAACAGACTTTTGGAGGAGCTGAGGTTTTCTTGCTGTGGTTTTGAAGATGTCACCCCATTTCCTAGTCCCACCAGCATGTCTTCCACCTCCCACACCGGCTACTGTTCCTGTATTTTATTATCAACATCTTGATGTGTGAGGAGTGGTATCTGGGGTTTTGACTTGAATTCCCTAATGATTAACAATGTTCAGCATCTTAGAGCATCTTGCCATGGGCTGATGGAACATTTGAATGTTTTTAGGGAAATGTCTAATCAAATCCTTTGCTTATTTAGTTCAGTCATGTGACTTTTATTTGTTAGTTGTCAGAATCCCTCAGGTGTGCTGCATACTAGATCCTTACCAGTACTGGCAAATATTTTCTCCAATTCTATGTGTTAATATTTTCATTGATAATGTCCTTTGATGTTCAGAACTTAAACTTTGATGAAATTCTCCATTTTTCTTTAATTTTTTGTCATGTTTAAGAAAATATTGACTAATCCAAAGCCATGAAGATCAATAACTTACCTTTTAGAAATATTTTTAATGAAATTTGATTACTTTATCCATTTTGAGTTAATCTCTTGTGGCTTGTCACACAGTTAAAGTTTATTCTTTTGCATTTGGATATCCTTGGGGGGGGGGACAGTAATTCTCTCCATTGGCTGTCCTTAATAGGAGTCAATTCTTCAGGAAAACACCTCAATCCTAAGTTGTGTTCCCTAACAATACAGCTTGAAAATATATAAAGCAACACCTCTGGGAGTAGGAAGGAAAAACAAATATATTCCTAAAAGAATGGAAATCTTCAGTAGCCTCACTGCACACTTGAGCTCTACCTCAGACAGGAAGTTAGCCAAGCATAGAGACATTTTTAAATCAGGCAAATCAACTGGGTCCACGTGAAACTGATACAGCACATCACCCGGCAGCAGAATGCATATCATTTAAGGTGCATATGGGACATTTGCTGAAGTCGACTCCATTCTATGAAGTAAAACAAACCTTAATTAGTCTAAAGTAATGGAGGTGACATTCTTATAAGCAAACCAAACATAATAAAAATTTTAGGAAGTCATCAGTTTTCTGGAACCAAACACACACACTTCAAAATCATCTGTGGATCATAGAAGAAGTCACAAGGAAGGTCAGAAAATATTTTTATTTAAAAAAGAAAATTTTAAAACAGTATGTTGAAATTTGTGGAAAAAAGATAAGCTGTTGCTGACAGGAAGGCATGCACCATCAAATGCATACATAAAAGAAGAAGAAAATGGTCAAATTAATAATGCAATTCTCCGCATAAGAAACTGAAGGAAAGAACAACTTGCATGTTTAGCTGGTAGAAAGAAAGCAGCCAAAAAAAAAATGAGAACATACAGTAAAAATTAAAACAGAAATGTGGGGGGAGCAGAGTGAGCCGAGCCGGTTCCCCACTGCAGAAGGCCCAATGGTTAGCTCCCAGTGGGTTTCCTATTTATGCATATTGGTCATTTGCAGGCATTATCCAAGGGGTTCTCATGGACATTCTCTTCATTTAGATATATTTAGCTTCAGCTTCTAAATTTATGTTCCTTAATGCATATAGAAGGACATATGTGCATACCCATGTGCATTTTGTCTATGTTTTATATATACTGCTATACACAGTAACATCGGCTTGATATCCTCTCTGTAGGGCCTCTGACAGCACTACATCAGCTCAGCCTCACTATGACAGGTAACGTAGTGCCCTGTGGAACCGGGAAGTCCAGGTAGGCCAGCTCAAACATGGCTGGATCCCCAGGCTCAGCGGGTCCCAGCAGCTCCAGGTAGCCTCATCTTCAGAGAATCATCTGATGACAAAAAATCTTGGGGAAAGGAGAGTAAATGATCTCCTTCAGCATCCAGATAATGATTGAAATGCTCTCAGTCACATGTGGAGTCTGAGGAAGTTGGGGTTGGAGAGTGGTTAGCCAAGGATGGGGAGAGTTGGGCAGCAGGAGGGCTGGGGAAGGCTGGTCAGTGGGGACCAAGTTACGGCTGGACAGAAGTAAGCTCTGGTGGGTTCTTGCACCAAGGGGGACCACAGAGGATGATAAAGTAGAATCCCCCTCAAAAGATCTAGAAGAAAAGGCTTTACATATTTTCACCAAAAAGAAATGATACCCACCTAAAGAGATCAAATGGGTCTGGTTTGAACACTATGCACCATGTCCATGTATCAAAACATCACATGGTACCCTATGAGCATGTGTGATTTTAATGTGTCAATTCTTAAAAAATATATAATTGATATGCACTGAGTTTTCCCTGAAAAGGGCAGGAGCCAACCCTGAACCATGGGGATGCCACAGAGTTCATGACCCTGAGGCACCTGCTCAACACACTACAGGAGTGAAGACCAGGGCTCTGTGTTCAAATCCTGCTTTTCATAGTTCAATTTTATTGAAGCCACGGCATCTGCCTGGATTGCCATCTCCATGCAGGCATGTTGTGTTGAATGAGGTGACACTGGAAAGGAACTCCGTTGGCTGTCCAAGGAGGGAGGACTCTGTGCCTTTTACTGATTCCAGGAGCCACACATTTTAGGCTGCTGCAGAATCTCAGGGCAGTGGAAGAAGTAGCACTCGGAGGAAAGGACAGAAGGCAGATGATGGCAATCATGCCCATTCTCCAGCTTCTAAGCTGGAACATCACAGAAGTTGAGAGATGTACATGCTTCATTCTTACAAAGGAGAGATGTGAGCTTCAGGGAGCCTGAGCTGCTGGTCCAAGGACAAAAGTTTAACCAACAGTTTGGCTTGCACCTGAGTCCAAGTCTGTATGTCAACCAAAGTCTGCACCTGCTCTACCACTAGGCATCCCCCAAAATGCCTCCACCCCAAGAAGCTCGAACCCACAATGGGCATATGGCCGATCCCTAACTCATAGGCTTGACGCAAACAGCAGAAATGATGCCCTGGTTCTACAGCTAGAGCACAGGTGAGCCAGGTGGGTCCTTCCCTTTCAGGGACACAGGTTACACAAATCTTCAAACAGCCACTCCCTTGGTGTCACCACAAACACAGTATCTCTGTGGCAGTTTCAACTTGAAACTCAACTTCACCGAAAATAGAGATAGATCAATAAAATCCTGAGTGGTAAGTTGTAATTTTCGAAAATATTACAGAGGACTGTAATCTTTTATAAAAACGTGGTGGAGGAAAGGGCACAAAAGAAGGTGCCAGGAAAGTTCATGTCTACCATAAAAGACTCCTTGAAGACTTAAAATCCTCACACTACAGAATTTTCACATGCCCTCCTCTGATTTCTGCATTTCCACATAGAACATTTTCTTACTGTGGAAATAGGTGCCATGCACAGTAAAACAATCAGTAATGGATCCTAATGGATTCTATTTATTTAAAATGCATTTAAAATGTATGCTGTATTATACTATTCAAAACCGACTTTCAGTAACCAAATGGTGAAGTTCCCTTAACATAAAATTTTAATTTAGCCCCTTTGCATTATAATTAAAGAAAATCACAATTCCCAGAATCTTGATCTATTGATTTAAGAATGGATTTCATGAAAAGTACTAAAAGTAGAAACTATTTAGAAATTGTAGATAAAGAGTATTATCAATGTGTTAATTATCTCTAATTTAGGTATATGTGGTCAAGATAAAAATGTTTTTAGTATTTTTTTAGGTTAAAAATAGTGCAGAAATAATAGTAGTAATTACTATTATTATTATTATTATTATTATTATCATTATTATTATTTTAGGGTCAAGTGTTGGAAGCCAAATGCTAATTCAGAAACTCTTTTAAAAAAAAAAGTATATACACATGTTTTTCTATGCATTGAGTCTTGTATTGATTAATTTAACTCTTTCCCTGGCCCAATAGCCAGGTATTCATTATTGGAATAAAATGTTTGCTGGGTTTGTTTTGTAAAAGACCAGTGCTGCAGTGCTACTACCTTCTTAAAAAACAATAAGAAACAACACTCAATTTCTAACCCAATCTTGTCAGAACCCTGACTAATGAAATTCTCAGCCTCTTCCCAGAGTGCTGACTACATCTGCCCCAGCTGCTGCTATGAAAAACCTCCCCACAGCCCCCAGGAGGTGTGGGTCCCCTCCAGCTCTCTGTTGGACATATGAAACCTACAGTCTAGGCACCTGTTAATGCTGTTCTAGAATCTTCCTCTTGCCCCTCTTATGGGAGTGATAATGCAGCCCAGAGCAGAAGTGGAGTCAGGCAAGTGCCCTGCTTCCAAGGTGGTGCAGAGCAGGGGACAGGGCCTGGCTGGGAGCCTACATGGCTTCTGGCTATGCAGTTGTAAAGAGGAAACCCCAGGCTGTTTTCCCTCCCCTGTCACCATAGAAAAAAGACGGGCTCTGCCCCAGCAGGACTGAAGCCCTGTGAACCTACATCCACATGTTGTTCCCATTCAGGAACATGAGGAGTGCTCTGAGATAGGGAAGGTGGAAGCCATCAGTCAAACGCCCTTGGGCAAGTAGAAACAAGGGGCGTTGGTCCCCAGGACTCTCTGGGGGTCACACATGGCCCTTGGCCAGAAGCTTGCAGCTTCTCTGTGATTCTCCAGTTCCAAGGCTGAGCAGTGTCCACCTGTGCAGGGAGCCCCTGAAGAGGAAGGAGAGAGAGAGGCGTGCATTCCCAGGGCTGGTGCTGAAATTCAAGCACTCCCGGGAGCATAGAGCCACCTTTCACACTGATGGGCTTCTCACCGCCTCCCACATGGAACCCATTGCCAGTTGGAATGAGAGGTTGCCTCTTGCAGCAAGTGTGCTGCATTGACTTTTGGAATTCCTATTTAGACCTGTCACCACCCTAGTTCGGACTTCCAGTTCTGATGTCATCACAAAACCAACATGTGACTCAGTCTCTTGGATCCCCTGCCTCTCTGCCTTTCAAACAGGGCGATGCTGCTTGTCTTCCCTGGGGTGTTAGGCCGGTGGTCATGTGCACTTTCCCAGGTCTCATGAACATTAGGGACTTGTTAGAGAGTGGCCAGGTGAGGGTACTCTCTGTTTCTTGCTTACCCATCCCTAGGGTATCATCTTTCCCTATGTCCTTCAAGATGGTGCATCCTCACCTCCAATTACAACCAGCGAGAAGAGACAGGTATAGGAAGACAACCTTCCTCAAAGATGCTTGTCAATGGTGCTTGCCTGTTCTCCTTATCTTATTGACCCAACTTGAATCACGTGACCATGTGTGGCTGCAAGGAAATTGGGAAATGCTGTGTTTAATCTGCACGGCTGGCTGAAACCAGAGATGTCTTGAGTAGAAAGGAGAATTTCAGATGTGTGCCTGGGTGGGGGGGTGGTGGAGTGGGGGAGCTGGTAACCAGCAGCAGATCATGAATATGCACCAGGACATGGGTAAGCACTCCAAAAATGTAACAAATAATAAGATGGTAATCTGCTATTTGGTAGATATTCTCTGATCTTACATAAATAGGGAACATTTTTCAAACCACTTATTAAGATTGCTGCTGATGTCTGGCTATCTGCAAAAAAAATGTTGCTTTAAAAAAAATCGTTTTACACATAGGGAAGAACTTAATTGCTAGAATATTGCTTTCAAACACAGCCAGTGGTGGCCAGAGTTTAAAGACTGTCTCCAGATCATAGTAAGTCAAACTCAGAAAACTTAAAGATGACTTAATGTGATGAAATTTCCAGAATAACTCCTAATTGCCTGTTATGCTCATACTCTAGGCACATGGCGACCATGTGCCTTTTAAGAAATGATCGAGTGTTGGGAGCCAGCCCAGTGTGACTGAATGTCGTGATTAGGATGTGTTTTCAACTGCAAAATTGCGAGAAAGCACAAAGCTAAATAGGGAAGATGATGTATGACAGCATGAGGGGACCAGATGTGAGCTCCCAAACTGATACTTGGATGCAAACTCTTGTGTCAATTCTCCCAAGAGCAAAACATAAAACCCTGTTTTGCCAAGAGTTCTACCTTCCTGGATGACAGTCTCTTTCTCCTCTGAGTATAAATGCAAAATGAAATCTGTAAGCCAAATTAAAGGTTATTTTCATGAACTTAAGAATGTCATTGAATTTTTAATGAGTTAATTTTGGAGATAATTTTAGCATAATTTAAATGTAGAAATAAATTACTAATAGAAATTACTTCTCTGGCAATCAAGGGAGTATATTTAAAATTTAAGAAGATGGTAGCTACTTTGCTTAATCTAATTTACTTTAGAGTTTAACATAATTTAATTTTTATAATTTAGATGAATATTTTCAATAGGTTGCATATTGCTTAAAAGAAAAGCAATCTGATTTGTGTAATTCTCATCATAACTTTGGATTAATAAGCTTTACTTTCAAAACTACAAGTTATCCAGGAACACAGCCTTGGAGTATGAAGAGCTATGCAATTACTTTGGTGATATTGACATAGAATGAGAATTTGGGAAATATCACCTATAGCATCAGTGCTATCAACTCTGTGAATGTCATCATAATATCATAAAATTGATATGAAATGCATAATATGAAGGGTCTCACTTGTCCTTCCAGTGGCCCTGAGAGGCAATACCAATCAATCACTCCTTAATGACAACATGTGCTCTCAGTTCCCTCGTGGGTTTGCCCCAGGATGCCAGGGCAAGTGGAACAGACCACAGGGGAGCCTTGCTTAGTAGGTGCTACTGATCCCAGATGATTTTGACCAGACTGGCTGTTCTGCTCCTCGACAGCTTAGTGTGAAAAGATGAAAAGATCTCTCACATGGCAATGAGATCTAAGCAGGTATAAAACAGTTCCTTTAATACAAAGTATTTTTAAATGCAATAATACTTATTTTTTAAATGCTAAAAATAAATCAATAATTTCATTTCATTTCACCACAAACCCACCGTTAGCATCTTGGGGTCCTGTCATTGGGTTGGAGATGGGTTGGTTAATGCTGGGGTTAGGACCCTGTTGTGGGACTGATCCTTCCCTGGGACAGGTCAGCAGTGACCAAGTCAATAGATGAACAGGATGGTGGGAGAGAGGAACACACATGCACACACACAGACATTTGGTAAATCCTTTACCTCCTACCGTGCTGGTGAACTGATTTTCTATGGCCTTCGGGTACTTTCAGAAGTAAGACAATCCATCCTCAATCTAGAGCAAATATCTTCCCACGTCAGGGATTTTAGGATGCAAGTTGTCAACATTTCAAGGGATGCCCTTTGGGCTGCTAAGATATAGGCTGGTGTTTTGTTAATTTATATCTGTGAGTGGCCGCCACATCAATGGGACACATTATGACAGCCACAGACGTGTTTGAAGGACAGTGGTGGGTAATTCTCACTCTGATCATTTTTGTGGTTGACAATAGTGATCAAGCAATAGACACAAAAGGATGAAAGCATTTCATAGTGTGTGTCTAGAGAAACACACCGTGAAGCTCGGTGTGTCCCCATGACAATCAGTGGCACCGTGACTCACATGGCCACTCTTTCCAGTCATCTTCGGCCTACTTTATCCTCCTGAGGAAAAGGGGGTGACCTCCTCATTCCATGTCAACTACATCTGGCACAGTATCTAGGCAGGACTGTGCTTGCACCAGTAAGGCTGTGCTTTGGGAACCAACAGCATCTTCATCTTGTGGCATAAACATAAATGACCACAAGGAAGAGTGTTTTACACTTTTGCCACAGGTCCAGTTGGGGGTTTGGGTTAAGAGTGGAGGTCTCTGCACTGTGAGTACCTAGTTGGGCAGAGGCTCCATCTCAACATGAGATCCCACCTGCACAGGTGGAGAAGCAGGGAGAGTCAGGCATTTCAAGAGAATTCAACAGATCCATTTTCCTGGCACACACAAGAGAGGGAGATGTGGGCTGTGGCTCAGTAACAGAGCACTTTCCTAGCACATGTGAAGCCCTGGTTTTGATCCTCAGCACTATATAAATAAATAAGTAAAGGTATTGTGTTCATCTACAACTAATTTTTTTTTTAAAAGAGAGAGACAGGTGCATAGTGGATTGGAGAAGTTGACTGGCGTTGGATATGGTGTAGTTATTGAAATGATCTCTGGTGGCCTTCAGGCAGGAGACTGAAGTAGAGCAGCTGACATTTTATACAGATCTCTGAAGGTCCTTGGTGGTATGTCAACACAAGAGCAGACCTGGGGTGACTTTGGAGGGGACAGCGAGAGTCCAAGTACAAGGAGCGGCCGGAGCAGAGTGGTAGAAGTTTGGACAGAGAGGAGGACATTTAGTGTTGGAAAGATCTAACATGGTGCTGGATTACATGTGAGAATAAGGACACTTCAAGACTCAAGAATGACCCCCAGACAGGCTCTGAACAGGTGGCAGAACAAAACTAGGAGGACCTGGACGAGCTGTGGGTATGTAGAGGAAGCAAGGAAGAGGAGTTGGATGCCACGGCATCCTCAGGTTTGCTGAACCTTGGGGATGTGACTCGAGATACTGTGGAGTCCATCATTGCAAGAATGACACTCTCACCTCACCCACAGCGGGTGCCAGTCAGGGTGCAGGACAGACCAGGAGTGGGGGTAGGAAGCCCCGTGTGGCCCACAAGGAAGACCTCTGCCCTCTTGGTGCTGTTTTTGGAGCTCTGAGTCAAAGGTTCCTAAAGTCTATGGACCTGGGGTAGCAGGGCTGGAGAAGTGGAAAAGTGCTGGCTCTCTGGTCAGAGTGGGGAATAGTGTCCCCAAAGTCCCCTGACTCCCCAGTAAGCAGGACTTGTTGAAGAACCCAAACACTCCTCCTTGGCCCAGAACTCAGAGACCTGGGGACAGAGCCACATGATGTCCAGGGGGCTGAGGAGCCCACACAGCTACCGTCAGAGCCAGATGCACACAGCTCCCCACAAAGCCTGCCAGGAAATGCCTGCATGACCCTTGTCCCCTGCTGATGCTGGACATAGGAGCTTCTAGCCTGAATGCAATGGAGACAGCAAATGGATACAACAGGCCAATGGGGATGTTGGATAGGTCAAGAAAGAGTTTGGGTTGTCAGGACTTGAAAGAAGGCATGGTGTCCCCAGGGGCAGAGGTCAGGGACACTCCATAATACACAGGATGGTCACCCACAGTGCAGTCTACGGTGCAAAGAATCCTTCACCAGGTAGAAAATTATCCAGCCCAAAATATCAACAGTGCCATGCTTGTCAAATGCCACTCTGTAAAGATGGCTTTATTAAGATGGTAGCTAGGTTTCTCCAGGTGGAAGGACTGAGAGATCATTTGCTCCAAGGTTTCAGAGCAACAGATACTGAGAACTTCAGGAAGTGGGGACCCACCTGAGGTTAGGTAGGCATCTTTGGTAGGGCAGGATGAAAATCAGAAGATGAGAGCAGGCACAGCTCTCAGGTGGTGGCTGTTTAACACCTGAAGAACAGCGTGACTCCCCACAGGTCTCAGGGACACACTGGGTGACTGGACACATGTTGGAGTCAGTGTTGCCTTGGCACATGCTGGTTTGGCCAGGCAGCTGGGGAACTCTGGGAAAGGAGTGTTGGGGGTGGTGGTGGGGTGGGCTCTTGTCAGCTTTTGCTCATGCCCTCACTTGGAAATACAAGCCACACAGGCATGTCCACCTGCCTGGGGCAGGAGGTGTCCCTTCCTCCAGGTTAAGCAGCACCTTTGTTCTTGGTCACCATGACTTCAGGAAACCCAATCCGGGCCCATGAGTGCCTGCATGAGGGGAAGAGGGTTCAGAGTGGTTGGGCAGCCGGCCAGCGCCTCGCCTTTGTGATTGTTTACTGTTACCAGGATCTGAGTTTCCTTTAACTTTTTGTCAGAGCGCCTATGTGCTCTCTTCCTGCACTGTTTAGAAATTTCAACATTTTATCTTGGTTTTCCAAGAAAAAAGAACTCTGATTATAATGATAGCTCTGGGCCCAGCAGGGAAGATTGCTGAGCTCCACAATGTGAGCTCCTAATTTGTCCTTGCTCATAATTTTCCACAAGTGATCTTAAATAGACATTATTTTCTTTAAATAAAGGAAATACATTAATTATTTTGCTCATTGGGTTTCTGATAGATGGCACTTACATTTCTGATTAAAACTTCCCAGGATAGAGGTAAAAGATCATGTACACGGGGAAAAAAAAAAGAAAAGCCAGGCAGCATAAATACTTGCATATTAGCAGTTTTGTTCAAAAGCTGCCAGTAAGGAAGGAAATGTGGATGTAGCAGCGTAAAACTTCACTGGTAAAAATTGCAGCCACCTGCTTGCCCAATTACAAAGGAAATAATTCTGTGAAGGATGAATCAATCTCTGAATGAGTGTTGTAAGTATAGGGTTGCTGTCTTTGCTGGTTGGGCTGTTACAGAGGTCCCCCACCTCCACCATGGCCCAGCTCATATCACCCTGTGGGCCACAAAAGGTCACCTGTAGAGAGCAGCTTTAAGAGAAAAGGGGCTCAACTGGGACCATTCCAAGTAGCAACACATCACCAGATACCTGAAGTCCAGAAGATTCATTGTGTTAATGGATTATTGATTTCAACCAGGGGATGTATTTATCAAGTGATGACGTTGCTTGTGACTAATTACAGAACAGCACCTGAGGCTGCGGTAGCTGGGGACTGGGGGCAGAGTCCCATCCATAAAGCTGCAGACACATGGATTTGGTTGAGCTCATGAAAAAGGCATCTCCCTGTAAAACCCAGTCAGCACATCAAGTCAGGAATGGGCTGATCAGCAGGGAAACAGACCTCACCTGATTGTTTCCTAATTCTTATATTATTTGGGGAATACATTCTGTACTTATCTTCTGTCTGGTAATCAAAAACACAATTGTACTGAAAATGCACACACACATTTATATTTTTTTTTACTTTTTAAAATTTTTATTCATTTTATTCATTTATTAATTTATTTATTTTAATTAGGTATATTTGACAGCAGAATGCATCTTGATTCCTTGTACACAATTGTAGCACAACTTTACCTTTCTATGGTTGTATATGATGTAGTGCCACACCATATGTACAGTCATACAGGTACCTAGGGTGATGATGTGCATCTCATTCCATTATCTTTCCTGCCCCACTGAGCCCTCCTTCCCCTCCCTCCCCTTTACTCGGTCAAAGTTCCTCTATTTTTTCTCATGCCTCCCTGCTTCCCATTATGGATTAGCATCCACTTATCAGAGAGAACATTCAGCCTTTTGATTTTTGGCATTGACTAACTTTGCTTAGCATGATATTCTCCAGCTCCATCTATTTACCAGCAAATGCCATTATTTTATTGTCTTTTAATGTTGAGTAATATTCCATTGTGTATATGTACCACAGTTTCTTTATCCATTCATCGATTGAAGGGTATCTAGGTTGCTTCCACAGTTTAACTATTGTGAATTGAGCTGCTATTGAACAATAATGTGGCTGTCTTACTATACTAGGCTGATTTTAAGTCCTTTATGCAGCAAAATGAATATAAACCCCTCTCTCTCAACATGCACAAAACTCAACTCAAAGAGGATCAAGGACCTAGATATTAGTGCAGAGACCTTGCACCTAATAGAGAAAAAAGTAGGCCCAAATCTTCACCCCGACTTCCTTAACAAGACTCCTAAAGTGCAAGAAATAAAATCAAGAATTAATAAATGGGATAGACTCAAAATCTTCTTGTCAGCAAGAAATAATCAATGAGATGAACAGACAGTCTACAATTTGGGAGCAAATTTTTGCCACACACATGTCAGATAGAGCACTAATCTCCAGGATATATAAGAAACTCAAAAAACTTAACATCAAAAAACAAACAACATGGATATGGGATAAAACCTACCAACATGTGTTCATCTTTATCCCTGGATTGTAGGACTTTAATGAATTTCAACATCTTTTCCTAAACTGTGTTTTCTACTTTGTTTTTTAATAAATGAGTATTCCTATGCTAAAATATTTTAAAACAAATTAAAATGTCTATTAAAATAATGGGGACTTCACTGGGCATTGTGGTACCCTCTTGAAATCTCATGGCTTCAGAGGTTGAGGCAGGAGGTGCCCAAGATCAAAGCCAGCCTTAGCAACTTAGTAAGACTCTAAGCAACTTAGCGAGACCCTGTCTCAAAATTTAAAAAAATAAATAAATAAATTAAAAAGGGCTTGGGATGAGGCTAAGTGGTTAGGCAGCCCTGGATTCAATTCCTGGTACTAACAATAAAAAAGAAAGAAAGAAAAGAAAACAAAGAAAAAACAGGGCCTCGAATTTGTGAAGAAGCTGCAGGTCTACCTCCAAGCCCTGCTGCAGCTGGGGTATCTAACCTGATGTGTGCTGGGGCCGTGGCTGATGGAAGGGGACACACCTCATGGGGACATCCATCCGCACTTGGGTGGTATCTCATGTGACATCACAGTCCTTCATTTCTTTAAAAGTTTCCACTGTGTGAGTCATTGCTGAGGCTTCACATCTGCAGGAGAAACATCTGAATGTGTCTGTTGATTATTTCCTGGGGTGTCTCATCAGAGGTTCAGCTATTAATGTTACCAAAATGAGCTCATTGCGCTTGATTCCACATCATGTCTGAGTCACCCGTGATAGACGGATGTAGTTTCTGCAGAATTAGTACCATGGCAATGCTCGAATTTTGCATATTGTTTTGAGGATGTATTTGCCTTAGTTTTCAAAGTTATAATGGAGGCTGTCCATGTAGGTCACGTTGAATGACCCCAATCTCTTGAAATAGTGACCACCATCTATGACTTTCTATTAAACAATGAGAACTAATCAACAGAACTGGTCATGAAACATAGTTTGCTTGTTTGTTTTCTTGTAAGAGAACAAAAAAAAAAAAAAACACTTTGGGGGCCCTTTTGGCCAGGTACTTGATTTTCTCAGGGAATCTTGATATTAATATATCTTCCCACATCTCCAAATTAAACTTCATTAAAACACAAAACAAAACCAAGAACACCTCCCACTACCTCATACCCCCAAATCCCCCTATTGCTGCCGATGGATTGATGTGACATTAATGACAATCATATTTGTTAGAGCTATGTGTTTATTTTTTCTTTTTAAGGTTTCATATGACCAGGAATATAATCCTCATGCACACTCAAGTGTTGAGACAGTAGCTAATTTTCACCTGTGTGGTTTTTCTGCTTGAGGGCAAAGGATAATTAAAGGTGGCTTTTATTATTAACTGGGGTCCCTGCAGGTCACCACTCCTTTCTTCATTATGTCCCTATCCAGCAGGAAACTAAACTGTGATTAAAAGTGTTCAAAGTCCTTGTGGTCCTGTGTCAGACACCCAGCCGCCACCCACCCTTCTCGCAGCTCACAAACCAGTGCTGTGGGACTAGCCATGTTCTCACCCTGGGAACCAAGCAGGACCAGTCTGATTTGACTCCTACCGCACAGTTCCCACCCAATGTTTGGCCCTGAGACCCACGTGTGACCCATTTCTGGACAATGGAACATAAATACAATCTACTGAGTTTTGAGGAAAATATTTCCTAATTAAAAAAAAAAAAACACAGATAATCCTGTTCACTTGTCTTACTTTCTGTCCCTGACTGGCAGGCTGTCTGTGACAATGTGATGTCTGAGCAGAGGCAGTTGTTTTGGGATTATGAGGCATCAAAATCTAAGGATAAATATAACAAGTTGAGTGTGTGAGAGAGAATAAGTGGAAGGAACCTGCTTTCCAGATAATGTTATTTAGTTTTGAGGAAATCAACCTTGAGATAGCTATTGCTGGACATTCATTTAACTCAGGAACAACTGTCTTCATATTTTAAATCACTCTGACTTTGGTTTTCCAATGCTTACAGCTAAATACAACATGGAAGGATAAAATTTCTTTATGGCATTACTCTTTTATCTGGACCCAAGGCAAAAGATCAGGTACTCCAGGCAGGACCTCCTGACACTAACCCCACAAGGCTCCCACCTTCTCCACACAACCACAGCAGCATCTGTAGAAATGGAAGGTTCTAGGAACACAGTTTGAAAACCACTGATCTGTGTGAAAATATGACAGGAACATTGTGGTTTACCACTGTTCATAATGACGATCATCCTGGGTTGCCTACGGGAAGCTCCACATCGGAAAAATATATATCCAATGACACTATTTTTATTTCAATGACATTACCATGCAGACATAAAAATATCAGCCAGAAGATCTAGCTGTGTTTGCTTCTAGCAATTTTATAAGGATCATCTTATGGGAAGGTGTAGCATTTTTTTAAAAAATCTTGTATCATCGATACTTAGTTAATTTAGTGCACAGAGAATTGAATTATATAAAAATAGAAGTCATTTAGGAAAAAATGAGACATCTCCCCATTATCTCATTTTATCTTTTTACAAACATTATATTAGAGGCTGTTAAGTTGCCACTTAATGTTAATTCACAGGATGATTTATTGTTGGTGATAATGTTTCCAACAGATTTGAACGTGAAAACCATGTCATGGTAATGCTTCCCTGGCTACCTGTTGGTGCTTTTGAAATTCAGCGTGTGCTTGTGTGAGCTAAGATTGATCTTGTGAGGGATAAATATTTAAAATACGGCAAATACTGTCTAGAAACACAACTGTAAGTCAAAATGATGAGACACAGTGGAGAAGTCGATGGGCAACACTCAAAAGGAGGCATTTCCAGGGTGGCTCCCAGCATCCTAGGAGACCTCCTGAGCTGTCTAGTTCACTAAGTCCTAAGGCAGTCACGGAAACAGGCTTTACCCTTCTCTTGCACAAGTATACATGTGTGCAAATGGCTGTATGTCTGCATGCATAGCTGTGTGTGTATAATTAGAAAATAACTATGCACATACATTGCACATGACACATCTGTCCTCCCTTCTGCCGACTCCATAATCCAGTTGTGAAATGTGCTCACACCAGGCAGAGAACCCCAGAAATTATCCCTCCTTCCTGTCATTATGCCTTCCACCAGCCCTGCCCTCCCCCCTCAGCCTCTGGTAACCACTGTCCATTTTTATGAGATTTAGTTTTTAAGATTCCACATCATGAGTGAGATCATGCAGGCTTTGTTTTTCTGAGTCTGGCTTATTTCACATAATGTAATGTCCTCTGGATTTATTCTGTTGTCACAAGGACAGGACCCTGTCCCTTTCTCTGGCTGTGCCCTGCTGTGTATGTGCAGCACATTCTCCTGACCCAAGGCTCAGCTGATGGACATCCAGGAGAATCCCATGCCCAGGTGCAGTGAGCTCAGCCTCTGCAGCCCACAGCCTGCAGAGGTGATTTCTTGCCCTCGGGTGCGTGTCCAGTGCTGGGAAGGCCAGGCCATATGGGGGCTCCCTCTTCAAATTTTTTGGATGCTCTGTACTGTTCCCCAGGTTACTAACTTGCATCCCCATAAGGGTCAAGGAGTACCCTGTCCTGGCACCCTCCTCAGCACTTGCCAGCTGCTGTCCTTCCCCTGGGCCCCGTGACTGTGGGATGGTGGGTATGTGCGTTTCCATGACGATCCGTGATGTGGAGGCTGTTGGCAACACACCTTCCCTCAGGCCATGGTTTCCATATGTTGCTTTTCATCTCCATTCAGCCAGAAACCCTTCCCAGCTTGGACTTCGAGGTCTTCCTCGGGATTGTATCATTTACCTTCCAAACTCTGGCAAGTGCTGCAGGTCTCTGAGTTATGGGTTTCTACCTGGGTTCCGTTGTGGTCAGGGAATATCATTCAGGTTATTCTTGGCTAATCCTTGGCTCCCTTCTCAGGACCTGGATGTGGCCCATGGTGGCAGCTGCTCCATGGGCCTGAGAACGTTCTGTAACCTGCTGGGTGGGCTGCTTGGCAGGACCATCCAAGTCCCTTGGACTCTATTGTTCAAGCTTTTGATTCTCTTGCATCTTTTCCTTCTGCTGGTGTCAATCATCCAGAGAGGGTCCTAAGTCTCCATCCTGACCCCAATGCGTAGGTAGGGCTAGGTTACACCAAAGGACCCCGAGTCTGAGTTTCCTCTTATGCAGCAGGAATGACCCCAGGAGGACTTCCCGTGATGGACCTCAGACAGCTTAGGTCAAACCTCCAAATTCCCTGTCCTAATTCTCCAGGGGTCTGTGTCTTCTGTCTTCATTTTCTTCCTAACTGACCGTAATATAGAACTAAAATAAAATATTACATTATTTAAACTGACCATAATATAGAACTAAAATAAAATATTACATTATTTATCATTATGTTATCAAAGAATTTTAGGTTAGGGTTCTTAATTATGAAAACTAATGAGGAGAAAATTTCATATTTCTCCAAGCATATACAATTATTTAATTTGATTTTTACTTATGAGATCTATAATTATTCCCTTCATGGATAATTATCCACATTGGGGGGGGGATGGTCCCCATCTTATCACTAAGTTGAAAAAAATCTCATCTATTAATAATCATTTATATTAATAATAATTGCCAAATTAAATATGCCATCTCTTAACAGATTACCCCAGACTTAGGGTTATTGCTTCCCTGAACCAGGAGCAGTGTAGGGACTCTTCAGATGAACCCAATGTAATCTAATTTTATTCTGATTCTTAAGAACCTTTCCTTACACTGACTAGACACTCAGAGTAGTTAATATTCAGATTGCAAAAGGCAAGCTTACTCCCTTACTTCTGCCCTTAAAGCATGGTGGCCTCAAGTTCCAACATGTCAGCACATCCTCAAGGGTGTGACACCCCAAGGGATATCAGCCATGGAGCCAGAATGTCCTTGCAGCCAGGTTCTGCAGACAGCACATGTCCTTCTCTGAGTCATCCATGAAGGGGCCTCCCCAAAACACCCAAGTGTCAACATCAACATGATCAATCCCGTTCCTTATTTGACTGTTTGTTTGGTACTAGGGATAGAACCCAGGGGTAATTTGCCTCTGAGCTACATTCTATTTATTTATTTATTTATTCATTCATTCATTTATTTATTTATTTATTTATTAATTAATTATTGAGACAGAGTCTTCCTGAGTTGCTGAAGCTGGCCTTGAACTTGCAATCCTCCTGCCTCAGCCTCCTCAGTTGCTGGGGCCACAGGCACAGCCTGTCTATTCCAGATGCCTGTTCTTCCTTGAAAAAGATCCACATGAAATCCTCAGATTAAAAATCAAATTCTCTTAATCAAATATCAGCATCTCTGTACATATATAGAGACAGAAAAAAAATGTCACACTTACAAAACTTTCAGGCATTTCCACTTTGTGTTCAAGAAGGGCAGCACGGGTCTGCAGGTGCCATATGAGAGAGTGAGACCTGTGGTCACCTGGCGAGTGTGAGTTCTTGATGAAGTTATTAAACGTGGATTGTGTTACAAAGCTCTCCATAGTCCAGATCTGTCCGGGTGATAGCCCTGCCCTGCCTCCTAAAGGGAAAGTCAGCATTAAGGCAAAGGATTTTTTTCTTTGACTTAATTTCTAAGAATATTGAGCCACCATGACCTGCACCTGGCACTTCTCTCAAAGGACTGGTTTACATTTGACATCAAGCTGTGGTCAGTGCAGGACGCCACACACAGTGGACTCTCTGATTCAGTAAAGTGAGATGTTTTACTTCCTGAGGAACATTTAACCTTGAGGAGTTGGCAGTAAGCTCTTTCTCTGTCCATTTACATCTGAAATTGCACCAGGGAGCATGTCAGTATCATGGATAGAGAGGGTGTTCAGTGAACTTATGCAGAGAGCAAGGTTTCTCCAGAGAGATGCTGGTATCCACGCAGCCCGAGTCACCCTGAGGAAGGCTCAGGGCACGTTCTGGCCTCTCTCTCCCTCTTCTGGCTTCAGGGCACATTCACGGCCTCCTGAGCCTTATAAGCCTCAGCACACCAGTTAACCATCCACTTTGGCTCCGAGGCAAGTTTTCCCACAGTTTCCATGTGCTGGAAACTCATTCAGACTAATCCAGGTTTAAATCCAAGCCCTGTCACACACCCCATGTGGCCGCTTGAGACCTGCCTCCAGTGAGCCACTTCCCTCAGCTGGAGAACCACGGCCCCACCTTCCCAGAGGAGCATGGAGGGACCGGATCAAGTGGGAATGGGCCTTCCTGGGGTTGACCTCAGCACTGCTGACCCTTACCGCCTTTCCAATTATCCTTCTCCAACTTATTCTCCAATGAAGCTCACCTGGCTTCTTTCCCACGGCTGGTCCATAATTCTCACTTTAATACCCTGAGAGATGAGGATGGCACTTGACAGATAAGCCACTGTTCTTCTGCAGTTAGTGTACATTTAAAGTTTTGTCACTCTCTGCAGGGGGAGAAAAGGATGGTTGAGCAGGCTTAGCCGCTGCGAGGTCAGCACAGGCTTGCAAAACCTGGACTCCCGTCTGCCTCCGGCTGCATGCCAGGAATGCTGCCGGGAAAGCTCTGCTCATTCATTCATCAGAATGGGCACCCGTCCTGTGACAGACCCCATGAGGTTCACAGCAGAAACCGTCTGTGCAGAACAGGCATGGGGCGTGCGGAGACTAGAAATATGTTCATTGTTGGTCTGAAATCCATATGCATCTGGCTGTTCTGGGTTTGTGTGCTGATCTGCCAGTCCCAGCCCTCAGTGAGGGTGAAGCCAAGGGGTGATACAGTCACATGGAGGGACAGACATGACACAGTGCAGTAATTCATGGATGAGAGGCTCGAGCTCCACAAGGAACTGCAGCAGCTCAGCTAATCCAGGGTTTGGAGTCCAAGATGTCAGCAGTTAAGCTACAACTGAGGTGGCAAGAAGCAGGCAAAGGAAGTACATATCTGTCCTTAGACAGAGGGGACAGACAGCATTTCAAATGTTGTCAGTGGTCCACCATTCCTATAGCTTCTAGAACATTCCATGTGAATGTTCCGCCCTGTGCTGAGCTTGCAACCTCTTATGTTTATTTCTGGGCCTGCAGGCCCTTCCTCCTCCCTACAACTGTGAAGTGAAAATGTCTACAGTCTGAGGTGAGGTGGGCAGGAAGTCTGAGGGCAAGGCTTCCCCTGCCCCAGGAACAGCCCTTCAGCCATGACTCTTAAAAGTGGAATGAGGACTGGCTGGTGGAGGAAGGGGCTGCACTGGGCAAGAGGAGACCCAGTCCTGATCCCAGAAAGCAGTCTCTGAAAGGAAGTGCAGGAGTGGCCCAGGTAGCAGGGGTCTGGGTGGTCCCTGAATGGGGTCCCACAATGGTGTAGCAGACTGAAACTCAGGCCTGGGAGGAGAGAAAATGTGCTCGGGAGAACAGACTGAGGGCAATCGAGAGCCGACTGTCAAGGAGGGCCTGGCCACAGGTGCACAGAGGATCAGGTGAGGCTGCATAAATCAAAGTGGACATTTGTTACAAGAACCATGTAAGAAATCACAGACCATCACAGAAATACTGTCCCAATGCAGATGCGTGTTGGTCATATAAAGCAGGTGACTGACACTATTTCAGATTCTGGAAAGATATCTGCTATGTGAATACACAGATGAGACAGAATCACGGTGAATCAGACTCTGCTATCTGTGGTGGTCAAGGGTAAAATCTTCTGGCTAAACACTCCATGTTTATCACCCAACTCCTCAGCAGAATTGGCAATAGGTGTCAGCCAAGGTTTCAATAACGCAGTTGGTACAAGAATTGGATTTTAATGTACCAGAAAGTTAGGTGAAAAACATTTATGAATAGTGGTTACCAGAGCAAAGTGCAGATATTATAAACCTGGAATATACTAGTCTGTGTTGGTATGTTCTTCTGTATAGAATTGTACAACTGTACAACTCCACACTCCTATACAGAAGACAACTTAAGCTCAACACCCAATCAGAGTTCTCTGTAAGTGACTTAAGAGTTTCACTATTTTAAGTTGAAGTTTCAGCTCTGTGTATGGGTGGGTGGTGCTGAGGATGGAACCCAGGGCCTCACACATACTAGGAAACACTCTACCACTGAGCTGCATCCCCAGCCCTTGCTAAGTTGCCGAGGCTGCCCTTGAATCTGCTTTGCCTCAGTCTGCCAGATTGCTGGGATTACAGGTGTGTGCCCTTTCCCTGAGTAAAATTTCAGCTTTTTAAATACCTCTATCAAGCCAGGTATGGTGGCACACACCTGTAATCCCAGTGATTTTGCATATTGAGGCAAGAGGATCTCAAGTTTAAGGCCAGCTCAATTTAGTGAGGCTCTGAACAACTTAGCAAGACTCTTGTCTCAAAAAAAAAAAAAAGGTCTGGGAATGTAGCTCGGTGGTTAAGTGAACATGGGTTCAATCCCTGGTACCAAAATAAATAAATAAACAAACAAACTTTCATTAGCTGAACTGCAACTCTGAGGGTGGCATGTCTGTGGGGCAGTGGAAGTTTCCTGACCTCCAGGGGTCACCCATAGGGATTGCTGAGGGTTGACCTTACTTGTGCTCAGCTCTCTCCCTATACCCACTCTCTAGCCTAGCAAGTGTGAGCAAATAGGGATGTTTTGAAAAGCAATAATGAGGTTGGGTGGGGTGTCAAAACCTGTAATCCCAGCAGCTCAGGAGGCTGAGGCGGGAGGGTCACGAGTTCAAAGCCAGTCTCAGCAACTTAGTGAGGCCCCAAGCAATTTAGTGAGACCCTGTTTCTAAATGAAATATTAAAAAGGGCTGGGGTTGTGGCTCAGTGGTAAAGTACCCCTGGGTTCAATCCCTGGTACCAAAAAAAAAAAACTAAACAAAAACACAAAAAGCATAGGTGGTATTGCATGTGAAGAAGCACATCAGCTACTGCCTCCTGTGAAGGTCAAAGAGTAACAGGGAGGTGACTATTGTAACCAAGAGCTGAAGGTGGCTGCGTGCATGGAAGTTGATCAGGAAACACAACACCATATCTCATTAACACATTGTGACTCTCCCTAAAATTTCCAAGAGAATCTCTCTGATTCTAGAAGTTCCTAGAAGTTCCCAATAAAATAGAAATCTGCTTCTGCTTTTTTTCTCAATCTGCCATAATCTCTGCATTTATTATTTTTCAAATCAGTTTCTCCATTACCTATAGTTAATCTTGAGAATGGGAGAGAGAGGTTGAGGGTACAATTCCCTTCATGGTTATGTTTTGAGGTGGGTGGGAAGGAATCGAGAGCAGTACAAAGTATTGTAACTAATTTTTTTGAAGATGTTGTTTTGACTCCTGGTAAAGTTCTGCTTTGGTTAATATTAACTCGAGGGTTCTCATCCAGAGCATAAATAAAGGGGAGCACCAGGGCATTGTGCTGTGATCTCTCCTGTCTGCAGGGGTGAGGACTACGTCTAACAGTCTATAGCACCTGCATTTGATGGGAGGAGAAAGTGCCACCCGAGTTTCTCCACAAGACTGGATATTGCACAGAACATAATAGAAAATAGGAATCCTGCCTTGCAGGCTCCTAGCGCAAATCAAACAGCAAAGATGATCTCTTGGTTTCCCATGTGTGGCTATGTCTTTCTATCTGAGAGTGAAGGGAGAATCTATTTCATTTGATGTTGAATTTGGTTTCTTCCATGAGCCCTGGGCAAAACTGGAAGCATGCAGGATGTCCTTCACAAAGTTACAGCTGGGCTGTGCTCTAGCAGCTGTTAATATAAATGTTTGCCATTAATTAGTTTCAGAGGTGCTCCAGAAACTGCATGCCAAGCTGGATAATGGGATAATTGTGCAATGCAAAGACATAATATTATGATTATTTGTTCTCATGCACCATTGATGGTTATAAGAAATAGAAGACTTGGGCTACATCTTAATCCATTTGGTGTTGCTGTAACAAAATTCCTGAGGCTGGGTATTTTGTATAGAAGAAAAGTTTGTTAGCTTGCCATTTTGAAGGTCAACGGGCATGGTGTTGACCTCCATGGGGCTCTGCTGAGGACTACAACACAATATGGTAGAAACAGGTACAAGAAGGAGAATACACACAGCGAGAGGGAAAACATGGTATTTAGAGAGCAGTTTCACCTCCTTCAAACAACTGTTCTCAGGGGAACTAACCAGGGCCCTCCAAGAGCTACAAAAGTCCCTTCCCAGGGTGGTGTCTCCAGTGACCTAATCACTCTCCACTGGGCCCCGCCTCTTGAAGACATCTCTCAGCATTGCCTGAAGGCTCAGCTTTCTTAGGGAAACCTTCTCAGGGACACAGAAAACCACATCCAAACCATCCCAGGCTCCAATTCCCAGGTCTAGGAATCGGTGGGTCCTGGCTTGAAGTTTAGAATAACAATGTATCATTGTGGCCTGAAGTCTCAGATGCTCCAGTTCCAGTTTAACAAGGTCATTCATGCATTTGTCAGGTTCATTTATTGTCAGGCCATTTAGAGACAATCCATCTCAAAAATTTTTTGAAGAGAAGAGTATCTGGTGTCCCCTGTTGTTCCAACTGGTTTATGTCTAGTTCAGTTGGGGGACCTCTCTGTGCTAGTTCCACTGTACAAACAAAGAGGACTAAGACAGTCCCCACAGCCCTGGCCATCACAGTCCAGTGGGGGCAGGGAAGGCTTGGGGTCACTGTCCACCTGCATGAGTGTACGAAGAGGGAGGGCACAGTGAACTGTGGTGCCACCGACCGAGCGCAGGCAATTGTTTTCAATGGACAGAAGCAGGAGCCGGAAATAATAGAGTGTGTGAAGGTGGCAGGGCACAGGAGTGCTGCGCGTCCATGTGACAGGACCCAGACCCAGCACAAAGACGAGCCCTCAGAAATGAATGCAGAAGGACAGAAGAAAGGGGACACTCTTTTTTTTTTTGGAGAAGTGTGGGAGGGAACCACATTCTCTACACTTTTTTGGGATGGTGGGATTTTCATCTTTGTCTCTATTTTATTCTGAAATCTCAGGTAAACACTTCCTAAGTAAAACAAGATGATACCTGCAGCTCCAAACTATTCACGTACCAGTTGAGAAAATGAAAAAAAAAAAAAAAAAAAAGAAAAGAAAAGAAAAATGAGCAACTTCCTCTGAATCCTGTAGCGGAGCCTGGGGGACATCTCTCTGACTGACACACTTGCCCTTTCAATGTGCCCCAGGAGGCGTGGTGCATGGATTGGTCAGGCCTGGTCAGGTGACTTCCTGCCTCCTCTATTAAAGTCAGTCCCAAATGAACCCAAGGAGCGAGGTTCAGGGGATGGAGAGAGGAGAAAATGAATCCTCAGGAGAAACCATGTGCCAGTATCAGAAGGGGGGTTGACCATGGGAAGAGAAAATAGAAATGCAAAACTAAAGAATAATAAATCAGGATATTTACCCCAAGCAGGGAGTCCTGGAGAGGTTCTGATGCTGTCTTGTGTTTATATGCAGTGGAGATTTACCACTTGGAAGGCACTGAGCCTGGTTGAAATTTTCAGATATGCAAAGCGCTGGGGGGAAGCAGCAGAGCAAACAGGGGCAGATGAATAGCTTTGTTTGTGGTGTGTGTGTGTGTGTGTGTGTGTGTGTGTGTGTGTGTGTGTGTGTGTTTCATTTTGCTTTGCTTTGTTTTCTCTGCAATGAAAATAAAATGCTGAAAATTTTACTTTAAAATGCTGGAAGAGTGATGCCCCTTGGAGGAGAGCACCAGCTGGGCTTGGAACACCGGGTTTTGTTGCTGCCTCAGTGTTCACAGCGCTGTGGGTACAGGAGAGGTCCAGAGAGGTGCTGAGGTGTTATTCAAATTACAGTTAAATGACTTAGAAAAAATACTTACAAGTCCTCCATACATTTGTAAATGCCAAGGTGCCCAGTGTGGGTGGCAAGCCAATTTCCTTGTCAAGGTTTTTCTCAAGATTTGAAATATCTCACCTAGTATTTATTTAATAAACCTGAGAAAAGCAAAATGCAAAATTATCTGAAATCTCTGTTTTTTTTTTTTTCTGTTCTTGTCTTTCTCCTTTCTTTAGTGTGTGGGGCTCAGCAAACCAGTGGCTAGGAAGCTGACCAGCTCCTCTTTGATCTTGGGGAACTTACAGCATAATTCCTGTTGCATGAGAAGCCCTGCTCACCAGCATCAGGCGGGATGGAGCTGGCTGTTACATTTGCAGCCACTGGACTCAGTACAGGAAACAGATCCTGGTTCCATTTGGTGCCAGCCACTTAGGAAATAAAAATGATTACAGTTCTCCCACACTTGTGGCTGCAAGGTCCAGCTCAGTAATATTCAGAGCTCCTTTTAGAGAAATTAATCTCTCTTTCTCTATCTCCCTCCCTCTCTCCAAATGCTGGAACAAGTCATTGTGTTTCAGCCTCTGTAATACCACCCTTGTTTTTCCTGCTTGGAGGGTTAGAAACAAGGCAATTTGAGCTGCTAGAGGATGAGTTTTGAACCTGCTGTTTGAATTCAGCCCTTCAGAGTTATATTCCCACACTTCCATTGATCTCTAATAGCAAATCCACAGTGGCCCTCCACTCAGAAGCTTCAGAATCAACTAAGAGCTAAGGCTCAGCCAGGGATCCCAAGACTCAGCCGGCAGAAACCCTCTTTGTTCTGTTCAGGAGGACTGGTCAGTCACTGTGGGGCGGGTGGGGGCTGTGGACACTGGCCTCCCAGGGCTGCCAGGCCATCACCACCTCGTCACCCAGGACCTGGAGAGACCAGTGGGCCTGACTGGGATTTCACGAGGGAAGACCAGCAACAGGCCCAGCAGCTGTCTGAATCCTGTTCCCTTCCACAGATTCCTTTCTGGGCAGCAAAGTAATCAAAGTGAAATGGAGGCAAGTGGATAAGTAAACTCAAGAAGCAGCCGTGGGAGACTCAGCAGTTCTATATTCGTGGGCAGGATTCTCAGCAGAGGGAAGGGAAGAAGGATGGATGAAATGCTTTTTATTTCCTTGGACGTTCAAGGTACCATCAGTACCCACAGGATTCTTCCATAGTCAAGAATACAGAACTGGACCCTCCCTCACAATTTCTTCAACTTCGAGTCAGGAAAACGCTTCAAGTCAGGTGGAGATGCTTAGGTGGGGGAAAGAGAATGGGACACAGTGACGGTAAAAGCCAGACGACTGGCAGCAGTATTATTTCCTGTGTCTAAGACAACACCTAATGACCACAGGATCCCCTCCTAGGTGTCTCCCCAAGAGGAATTTGTTCTCCAGAAGATTTGATTTCTTCAGAAAAGCCACATCTTGGAACCACCCAAACACCCACAAAGAGGAGGATGAATAGACACATTGCAGTGTGTTTGTACAATAGAATTAAAAAAAAAAACAAGTACAGCAATAGGATGAATTATTTGCTACAGAGAAATGGCACAGGAATCTCAGCATAATGAAGGAGGAGCAGGGGCAGCCAGACTCTAAGGAGTCCTCACTGCATGAGCTCTGGTGCATGAATCTTCAAAAACAGACAAAACTATGATCCTGGGTTAATTCTCCTCTCCCCTTCTTGAAAGGATGTGGTAGGGCTGGACATTGACTGGGAATGCCTGTGAGGAAATTATTAGATGCTGGAAATGTCCTCTGTTCGGATAACTATGTATTTTGGAAATGGGTAGATAGGGGTTTACCACTAAGCAAGTGCCCACCACGCTGTAGTCTGAATATTTGAGCTTATTACTGTGACTTTTGTGTTTTAGTGAACAGAAAGGAGTCGATGCAGTTGGAGGGTATTAGTCTACCTGCTTGTGTTAATTCTGCACACGGGTTTTCAGGAAATCTGATTTTTTAAAAAGTCTTCTAACAGCTTAATGGATCATAAGTTGGTTCATTAAAAAAATATTTTTAAAAAGGAAGAAAATGCATTTCCATTTCCAGAAAGTCTATTTTGTGAGGTGTCTTCTTTTTCTCGGAACCGAGGACACATGTGAGAACAGCTTTTCCCGGAGGCCGGCCTTGCAGGGACAAGCCATGGTCAATGGTGGTAGATACATTCTCTGACATCATGTGACATGGGCACCCTGCAGCAGCCCCAGCTCAGCAAGACTGGAGGCTTGTCACCCTGGAAGCTTGACAATGAAGCTCTCAAAGTGCGTCTGCTCTGTGATGGAGGGAACAGGGATTACGAGGAGGCGAACCCTGCAAGATTATTTTCAAATACTCAGGGGGAGGGTTTTGAATGTCTGTAACAAATATAAATTATAGATATGAAGATGTGGCTACCAGAGACTGACTTCAAATAAACATGAATTTGGCTCCACAATGTAGCTATTTCTTGGAGTTCTGTCAGGTAAATAATTAAACTGCCTTCATTGGTTCTCAGCCCAGAGGTGGTATTGCCACCAGGGGTTTGGAAGGCCATGGAGAGGCTTAAGGTGCTCACCCTGACCAAGCCCCACATATGGCACTTAGTGACCAAGGGCCAGGGCTTCTGAACATTCTGAAGTGAGAGAATGGTGCCAGACCATGAAGAACAGTGCTGCACAGATATTTATCACTCCCCTCCCCAAGAAATCCTGGAACAGAACAGGTGAGGGCCTCTGTCCTGCTTGGGAATTCCTAAACCATTTCTTTAAAATGGCCCCACTGCATCCATCTTTTACAGCACAGGTGACACCTTGTTACTATGTGAATGTTTCCAGTCACTCTCCTGCCCCCAGCTAAACATCCCCAGGTCTTGCCAGGTCTCCCACATCCTCCCACATCCTGGAGAGCTCCTGCCTGGACAGATGGCGTCTTTGTCCTTTGGTGGTAGACAACTAGAAGGAAAGAAGCTAAGAGTGGGCTGTGACAAGAGGCACGTAGGCTGGGGCAGAGGGGACTGTTCTAAGAGGTTGGGGTTAGGAGTAGAACTGAGGAGCCGTGGAAGGTGTGCAGAAGGAGAATCAAGCTCACCTCCTCTTTCAAAAAGCAAGCCCCTCACATCTTTGCTTAGATCTGTGGGTGTCTCCATTGGAAATGATGGGTCCAGATTCCAAGGTGGACTTGATCCATCCCACTCTTCACCTCCTCTGTTATGGTGGATTCCTCAATGTGCTCACGGAAGGGGACGTGTCTCATCCAGCGAGATGTGTGCAAAGTGGCTTGTTTAATCACAGCCATCTCGTAAAGCCTGTTTGAGATCAGAGGTGCCATCTTCCACTTGGGGCTCCCGTATATGGATGAGTGGAGCACTGAGTGATTCATGTGCCTTGTCAACAAGAGCAACAGAAGACACGGTCCTCTGGCATCTCACATGATCCTGGGCATATATTTTATGAATGGCATTGATGATGCTCCCTCTTGTGACTCTTGCCTTGATAGCACTGGTTACCATGGAGACAAGATATCATGGCTCTGAGCAATGCAGAGGAGATTTTGCAGGAAAGGACAGCATTTTATCAGGTGGCAACTTGTCCTGTCCATGAAGTTAGCTCTTTGAAGTTAGCCTCCAGTTTATGAAAGACACTCGAATAAGCCTCACAGGTGAAGCTGCTATATGCATGCTCAAGCATTCCTGTGGCTAGACAATTAAAAGTAAATGACCTGTGCTATTATTCCAATATTGATTCTTCTAAAGATTCAATACCAAAGGTGATGTATTTCTGGATCCTAATTCCTCCATGGCTAAATGTTTGAATTGTTTCATGCCTGAGCTTTCGATGACTATAAAAATGTTCAGCCTCAAGTGTTTGAAATGGGCCATAAATTCTTATTTGTGTTGCTATGGTGATTTATATTGTCACCCTTTTAATAACTACATCAAATTCAGGCATTAAGTAGTGATAGAGCACCTCTACATGATTTAACATCAGCCATTTGTAACAACTTCTGGCTTAGTTTGAATACTGTATGAGGAAATTAAAAGTATACAGAAATAAATCACCTCCGGCCTGAAACATATAAATATTTGAGTTGTGTGCTGGTCAGCTCTCCATCACTACAGCCAGTACCTGAGGTACTTAGCCTACAAAGAGAAAAGACTCTTTTGGGGTCACAGTTTTGGAGAGTCCCACCCATGCCTGATGGGCCCCGTTGTCTTTGGGCCTCTGGCAAGGCAGCACATAATGGCCAGATGTGAGAAAGGGAAGAACATGGGGCCAGAATACCTTCACTGTACCCTTGAAGGCCATGTTCCTGATGGCCTAAAGAACCCAACTTTTAAAGGTCACACTGCTTCCTAATAGCACCAAGCCTTAAACACAAGGGCCTTCCAGGGACATTTCAGTTCCACACTATAGTAAGCCGTGAGCATGAGCAGGAGCCCAACACTTATAAAGGAAAAGCTGGTTCTAATAATTGTGAAATTCTACACTTACTGTAAGGAATGACTCCTGACCCTCATTTCTCCTTTCAAGAAACCCATGCTGCAGGTCAGCAGGGCTGGCAGCTTCTTGCCAGGCTCCAGGGAAGAGCTTACACTCATAAGCTCCTGGATGGTGGATCTTTAGTCTTTGGCAAAACTGCAGAATGAACAGATCTCTGACATATTTCTTGTGGGTCAGACTTACATGGGGTCACTCCTTACTTCCTTCCCTAGACCTTTCCTCCTGTTTGAAGAAAGGACATGCTGCCCCTTCACATTTAACCCCAAATCAAAAATGAGTTTGCAACTGGTTGAATCTAGGCCCCGAAGGCAAGGAATGATTTCCTATTCCGGGGAGAACCAATCCCTTTCTAAATCCTGAGAGAATACATATCTGATTCAAAGAGTCCTTCTCTTTTCTTTCAGGAAAACTCACCTCATTGCTAGCTCCAAGACCACCTCATAAGCCAGGAAATGCTCAGCTTCCCACAGGTGACAGTTTGGGCCCAAGAGTAAACACAGGATCTGAATTGCACCAATCTGAAGAAAAGGTGCTGCAGTTTTGGTTGGGGAAACTAGATACTTTCCTCCTCCTCCTCCTCCTCCTCCTCCTCCTCCTCCTCCTCCTCCTCCTCCTCCTCCTTCTTCTTCTTCTCCTTCTCTCTCTCTCTCTCTCTCTCTCTCTCTCTCTCTCTCTCTCTCTCTCTCTCTCTCTCTCTCTCATCAATACACACGCATGCCAAGTGGCTGATCACAGACCTCTTGCACCCACAGGGGGAGCGAGGCTCCTGTGGACAGGTGGGGAAGAGACTTAGGTATAGGTTACAGTGGAGGAGCTGTGTCAGCTGCAATGGGGACCTTCTGGCAGGAGCTCTGCAGTGTGAGGTGCTAGTTTCCCCATGTCTTGGAAAGGGGTGAGGCTGCCTTGTTGGCACCTGGAGTTGGAATCAGCATCTTGTGTGCTAAAGAATTGAAGCAATGTATCATATGTCCTTGATTCAAGGACATCTCAGTGGAAGAAAACCCTGACCATTTTGTGACTGGGCCCTGTGCCTGAGGACCTGGGAGGTTGCTCAGGGGAGGTGCAGTTGTAGAGGCAGGACCTCATCACTCTGTTCCACTCCATGCAAGATTTGGGGCACCTCGGATGTGTTGTGCTGATTTGGAGGCCATTCAACCCCAGGGATGCAAACACCCCAGTATTTTTTACCTCATAGCCTCTAGGAGCAGAGAGACTATCTAGCCTAGGATGCCTGCTCCCTGGGCAGGTGGATTCCTCTGATGTTTATGAATGCATCCATTAACTTTAAAACCAAGGTCATTCTGTTTAGATCCTGTCCAAAAGACTGGAGATAAGGGAACTAGCCAGCTCCTCATCTCCCTTTCCTCCATTATCTCATCCTTTAGAGACCTTGTTATCTCACTGCAAGCTTTCCTAGGCACTGATCAGTTTTTAACCCTACAGAGGCCTCTCTGGAGGACCATGATTAATATTTCCTTCAGGTTTCAGTTGCTATGGCAGCCGGTGTGTCTTTATTTATTTCCAAGAATCAGTGGCAATCATTTGTGAAATCATTTACCAAGAAGCAGAAGCCAGTTGAAGGGAAATCACAAATGTGGTGTCTAAGGACTGGTACCAATAAAGACCAGTGATGATTAACCATGGTTGTTAACTCGACTGGATTGAGGGACACGTAGAAAACTGCCAACACATCATTCTGGGTGCGGTTATGAGGGTGTTTCCAGAGACAGGATGTCCATCAACCCCATTGGGGAAACCTGTCCTGAGAGAGAGAGGAGCCCTCCAATAGGCTCTGTCTGGACAGAAGTAGAAGTTGAGGGTGAAGCGTCTTCACATGCACACACTGGGCCTTCCTGAAAGGGTGAGCCTTTAACTGCTGCCATCATGGTGGAGGCCAGACTCCTGGGTCTCCATCTGAACATGGACTTGTATCAGCAGTTTTCCAGGGGACTCCCAGGTCTCTGGCCTTGGATTAGGACCTCACTGGCCTCTACTTTATTCTGAATTTTCTTGAACTGAGCAACTACTTTGACCCAGCTCTGAAGGCTGCAGAGGATCATTGAGGAAATAAATATTCAGTCTCTGGTCATGTGAGCCAGGCTTATATTTAGATACTCTATTAGTTGCTCCTCTGGAGAATCCTGACCATACAGCCCATCATTACCACCCCAGGCTCAAATAGTCAATGGGAACAAGTTGATCTCAGCACCTGGAACCCAAGAGGGTAGTGTCTTCTGACAATATCATCAAGCTACAGGAAGGGAACCAGCAACATACCTTCTCTGATTCGCATCCTTTATTCTTTTCCTATTCTTGCCCATGCTCTGCAATGTCACACCACCTGGGAGTGAGAAGGAGGGCAGGGAGATCCTTCCTGAGTCCACTCTGAGCACTGGGCACCGAGCAACTCCAGGCAGAGTGGGGACCATTAGAAGACATCTTTTCTGGTGCTGTCTTTTCTTAGGAACCACCTCGGTCTCATTCAGTTTACCTAGTGCCCCTGAACAGACTGTGATTCTGCCACCCAGACTTCTACTGTGACTAATTGAGAGGGCAACCTGGCAAGAAGGAGGGGAAGAGGCGAGCGTGGGCGAGCACCTGGTGGGAGGGGGCTGAGGGTCTTCTCCCGCAGAGATGGGGCTGTGCATTCCATGGCTTCATGTGTCTGTGTTATTAGTTAAGTGATAAGTGTCCTCTGTGTGCCCAGGGAATAATATACTACAGACGAGATAATAATGATGTGACCAAGCCCTCTCTGTTCCTGTGCCATGCGATGCATATGAGACAACGTGGAGAACAGAGAATGCAGAGGACCTCCTGCCACTCTCCTTGCTATAAACAGAATGCTACTATGAAGAAAAGCAGAGTAGACACACGTGCTTAGGAAATGGCCATCTGGAAGCTTCTTCTTGTAGGCATCAGAAGAGCCTCCCTGAGGACACACAGCTGGCTGGCAGGCAGGTGGAGAAGAGCAGGAACCGCTGCTCTCTGGGTTCAGACAATTCGTGCTGGGAATGGCATCCCCTTGAAGACTTTTATATCTTTGGGTGCATCAAAAAGATATCCAAAGGCTGAGAGGGTAGCTCAGTGGTAGAGTGCTTGCCTGGCACATGCAAGGCCCTGGATCTCATCCCAGCCCTGTGTATACATGCATGCACACTTTACCCAAAGTTTTGCTTTCTGTGGTTTCCGTGATCTGTGGTCAGCCACAGTCTAAAGCATTAATATTTGTCATTATTTTTTCAAGAGACACCATATTCACTTTTTCACGGTAGCATATGGTTACAACTGTACTGTTTTGTTACTATTATTAATCACTTATTCTGCGTATTCAATAATTTCTCCTTTATCACAGAAATATATGTATATTTCAGTACTATCCATGGTTTTTGTTATAGACTAAGTATCTTGGAACATATCCCCCAGATAAGGGGGAAAACATTATGCATCTTCAGATTTCAGAAATAAAATTTCGCATCTACAACATCCATCAACCTAAGATCTACACTTTCTCATGCAGAGGGTTGGCTGCTGGGGAGACCTAGATGCTACTTCAAGAGTCTGTGGAAGGAATCAAGGGCCTCATTGCTCTCCTGTGATTCCTTGGTGATGTGTCCAAGAGCCCCAGAGCACAATTTCTTTTTTTTTTTCCTTTGTGTTTCACTTGACAGAGAAAACCTTTAACGGTGACCTGTGAAGTGTCATTTTTCCTAATAATGGATGAAAGACTTGGAAAGGTGAAGTCAGCTTGAACCAAACCCTCAGCCTGTACCCAAGCCTGGCTTGTTTCTTCAGGATTCACAGGATATGTCCCAGAAAAATAAATTCCTGAATTAGGAGCAACCGAGATTTTGGTAGTGTTATGCTCTGCCATTATCATGGCTATCTAAGGATGACTGCAAGTTCAAAGCCAGCTTCAGCAACTTAGCAAGACCCTAAGTAAATTTGTGAGACTCTGTCTCTAAATAAAATATAAAAAAGGGCTGGGGATGTAGCTCAGTGATAAAGCACCTCTAGGTTCAAATCTCAGCACCAAAATAAATAAATTAATTAATTAAAACAAAGGCTGCCTAATAGAGTACATCACCCACACAGGACTGCTCGATGCTATGAACACTCCCAAGATAGAGGCAATATTTGTACATATTTACAACATTATTACAACATTCTGAGGATTACCAAAGGTCAGAGTGATTACAATAATTTCTATCAACCATATCAGTTATTTTGTTATTTTGTAGTTATTTTGTCATTATTATTAACATAATTTATTTTACCAACACTTACTGTGGAACTTCCAGGTGATTCCCAATACTGGAAAACTTGAGTCAGCCCTGCTAAAGAAGACCCACTCTGTGTGGCAGTGTCTGAGTATATGTGTGGTATGTGTGTTTTCAATCAACTCTTGTATTTGTTAGTTTGATATACCAAGTAAATTTTTCTCATCTCCAAGTATAGTAAAAGTTGTCATTTGCTCTAGGAGATCCTAATAATAGCAGACTATTATGAATCCCCTGTGGATTGACTGCTACCCAGAGAACCACCTCATTGTTTATTTTTAGCAAGAAACTGACCCACAAAAATGTCAGCTTGAGTGATCCCTAAGGTCTTCTTCCCTGATAAGTTGTAGGTGGTGATGGTCATCAGAAATGTTAAAATCAATGTGACAACAAGTGAATCCAACTGCTATTTTTCCTTGGAAATTTTTCCATTAGAATTTCCAGAATATCAGACTTGTTTGGAACTGTATAAGTTAGATTGCTGAAGGCTTGCTTGCCCCATAAGTCAATATTTGGGCATATGAATCAAAGAGCACTGCCAATTTTACATACTGTCAAAGGAAAAACTCAAGGCAAATTAAATTTAGCAGAGCTTGAGTAGAGAATGATTCACAATGGGGCAAAATTCAGAAGCAGACAAGGTTGAGAGGGCTCTGCCTAGCAAGCAGAGTGAGCAGCGAGTTCAATAGGCTGCACAGGAAAGCAAACTAGATAACTCTTCTGCTTGGCTACAGGTAGGTGGCTGTCTCACTTTTGCATGGTATGAGGAGACATTTGCCTTTTAGGGGCATGGTGTGACTAGTTGCTGCCTGGAATATGCTGGAACCCAGGAATATGCTGTTAAATTGGGTTTTGGTTTATGTGCCAAATTCAGCTGCACTTCATGATGTAGGAATGCAAAGCTCAGAGTTGCCTCAGCTATTTAACTTAACCTTGTTGGCAGGTGCAACCAGGTGCTAAGTGGGAAGTCTCTGGAGAACAGAAGTCCAAGTGACAGTGGCCTTTGGTTGAGGGGGAGAATTGCTGTCTTGTCCCCGCACCATGGTAGAGGACTTAATGAGGACCCTTCAGGGTCTGGGAAGAAAGCAGAGCATCCTGTCAGGGAGGCAGGGCCTGGGGCTGAGTCAGTTCCGCAGTCATCTCCCTCCCAGTGCTGGTGTTGGCTCTGAGCTTGGGCCACAGTCTGGGGTTTGGTCTGATATCCACTGGGTTCTTGGTGACACCCCCTGCAAAGACACAGGTCCTTCCCAAGAACCCTCAGGCTCTGGGGCTCAGTTCTGTGTGCAGAGCGGGCTCCAAGCCCTTCCCAGGAGACCTTTGTGACGGATGCAGGATGTCCTACATCTGGGCGATATTGTCCTGCGTTCACTTGGCACCCAGAAGCGCGAAGCTGCAGTAATCCTCTGCCAGGTCAGGAGTGCCTAACACCCGCAATGAACCTGTAGGGCCCTACTGGATACGCCATTTGTGTCCGGTCCAGTGTGGTCCACACCACGCCATCTGTAGGTCCACACCACAGCCCCTCTATACACCACCACCCCGTGTCACTCCTCTGCAAAGCCACTGGGGGCCCATGTGTAGTCCTTGTCTTTCCGTCATTCATCTGGTGGATTCCTGGCGAGCTGCAGTCCTGACTTGGTGCCTCAGGAACATGTGTGGTGGTCACGTTCAGATCACATGAGGAGCAGAGGAGGGCAGGGGACCCAGAGCAGATGACTGCTATCCAGGCAGTGAGAAAGGTGCATGGACAAAGCCCTTGGGATAGTGAAGTGTCTGATAGGACCTCGGAGAGGAGTGGGCGGGCACTGGCCCAATGCAGGTTTGAACCTGTGACTTGTCTGAGGTCATTGGCCCTTCAAGTAGCTGGGAGATCCTTAATAGAGAGAAGTGGATCATCTAAATACACACACACATATATTCTCCACTACACACACCCACACCCACAAATAGACAGATGTAACTCCTTTTATATAAACATATATATATATATATATATATATATATATATGATTCCATTATATAAATAACTGTATGTGTGTGTGTGTGTGTGTATTGTGTGTATGTGTGTTATGTGTATTTTTTTTTACCCATTCATCTATTGATAAGCTGATTCTGCAGCTGCTGTTGTGCATTGTGCTGCAATAAGCATGGGTACGTGTGTATCTCTAAAATTCGTTGGCTTTCGTTTTCGGGTGGGTAAATACTGAGGAGTGGTAAAGCTTGATCATATGGTAGATCTACTTTTAGCTTTTTGGGTAATCTTCGTACTGAATTCCATAAGGGCTCTACTAATTTACATCCCTCACCAACAGTGTATGAGAGTTCTTTTATCCTCCCAGGTCTTTGCCAGGATTTTTCATTATCTGTATTCCTTATGCTTGCCTCTAATGTCATTTTCTAATAAAATGAACCAGGGATCTTTGGAAAAGAATCTGACTTTACAAAAAAGGTAGGGAATACATAGCATGAACCTGAATCATATTGTGGAGGAGAAAATAAGGAAGGGCTTAAAAATCTTCTGCTGTTGGGGCGTATCAGATGGACACAAGAACAATGGAAAGGGGTTCCAGTGGCCAAACCTGGAATCATGTGAGCAAATAAATAAGTCAAATGGATTGCACTTCAGCTTAAAATATGCACCAACTATCCAAGCTAAAATAAATGACTGAATAAGTACTGAGCAAGGTATGAGAATAGACTTGTCCCCAACATGGAAGAATTCCAGAGCTTCCATAGATAGATACGCCTCCTCACAGATGTGGAGCATGATTCTTGGATCCTAAAATTTGGAACTGAGCATAGTGACTTCCTTCCAAAGGGTGAGGTGCTGAGGTGGGTAACTTTAGAGGGAGAAGCATAATAAGTACTATTCAGCCCCATGATCAAGTTAAACATCGACAGTGGTCATCCACAGTGATAACATGTCGCCTTGACAGGATATGGTTAGCACAGCCTGCTACCTCTGCGGTCTTTCTCTTCACTCATACCTCCAGTCTGATCACAGAGAAAATGTCAAGACACATCCCAACCGAGACCCAGGCCACAGAACACCTGACCAGCACGCCTTAAAAACATCAAGGTCATCAAAACCAAAAATTAGCCCAACTAAGAGGAGCCTAAGGGGATGTAATAACTAAATATAATGTGGTTTTCCAGATGGAATAGGGAAACTAAAGTGATATTAAGTAAAGCTGAAGGATTCTGAATAAAATAATAACTTTGATTAATGTATCTAATTTTTTTTTCAGAAATTGTGACAAACGTCACTAATCAAAGATGCAATTAGTCAACCTGGAGTATATGTAAAACTGTATCATCTTGCCATTTTATCTGAATCTAAAAATAAAATAAAAGTTTTTTTTTTTAAAAAAAGAAATGAACTTCAATTTTTCAAAAGGAGGAGGGGGGAGAAGGAAGGAAAAGAAAGAATGAAAGAAAGAAAGAGAGAAAGAGAGGGAGGGAGGGAGGGAGGGAGGGAGGAAGGAAGGAAAGAAGGAAAATAAGCACATTGAATAAATAGGTTTAGAAAACAGACTGGACAACTAACTCTCTACTCCAAATCATTCTTTTAAAATAACTTTTTTGAATTTTCTTACCCTGTTTGACTTAATTATCATAATATAACTTGGAGGTCAAATATTTCTGAGCTTCAGCCAGAAACTGCTACATGATCAAGAAATTATAAAATATTGTACTTTAGGAAAGGAAGAATCTTTTGAGATAGGATTTTACTGCTGTACAGCTGTTAGGATGAATTTTAATGATAAAGAAAATATTTGTTCATGTGCAACAAAGACAGGTAGTGTCCTACACGCATGTGTCCCCACTTTCCCAGGGTCCCCTGATATTAGGCTCTTTGGCACCCGTGGACTCTGGGGACTAGTATTTGCTGTCAATCCTGGCAGACGCAGGTAAGGGCCAGGGCAACCTATCAAATCTCCTTCCTCATTGCTGCAATATGGAAGAGAGTTTCCTGACGACTTTGGACTTAGAGGAGAAATAAAATTTTGCTGCCTTAAGCCAATAAAATCCCAAGATTTCTCTGTCATAGCAACTGGAATTTGCTCCTCTAATGAAGGACATTTCCCACCAATGACTTTCCCCCAGCCTGTTCTAGCCAATGCATACAGGCATGAAAAATATGTAAGGTGCAGATGCCAAAACCAGGGTTTCTAGGCCAAATTCTAAGATCCAAGTGAGAGGAATAGAGGGCTCAGGCTCTAACCATTTGCATAGTTTCAGGCTGGCATTACTCCCAGCGCCAAGCAGTCCCAGAGCTCCCTGGGTGATGAGTGATGAAGTATGACCTTGTGGGAAATGCAGATATAATAAACCATTATAAACCTTTACTGAACTGTAAATACAGCTGGAAACAGAGCCTGACATTTCACACCTCTTAAATTAAAAATAATGGCTCGTTCTTTGGCCTTTTGCCAATAAATACAGTAAAATGTCATGGAATTTAGAACTGTTATTTTCTAATTCTCACATTCAAGGAGTTTATTTAGCTACTACCATGCAAAACACTGTGCAAAACCCTGAAATTTCAGGTATAAACAAAATACAGTCCTCCTCCAAGGGTGTGTGTTTTATGGGACTGAGCAGCACATGGCTGGCTGCTTTAGATCCCTATGATTAGTGCACCAACAGGGGCCTGCTTGGGGCATAGAGGAGCACAGGTGGTGGGACTTAGCACAGCACTGGGCCGCAGCAGAAGCTTCCAGAAGGAGCTAATGACACCATTAAATTTGGCAGAAAGGATGGGGAAGGAATTGTAGGCTGCAGGAGGTAGTGAGCAAGAATGGGAATTGGAAAAATGTAGTATGGATGTGATTATCATTTACATCAGTCTTTGCGTGTGTCATGAGGATTTAACCTTTTTTCTGTATGTTATTATTTCATTGTTTTGTATCAGTAGTCTATAAATAGTGCAAGTAGCATCCATATAAAATTAAGTGAAGTGATATAGATTAGAAGGTAAGAAACTAATGAAAGGAAATATTCTAGGGTGCATCTTAACAAACCTGTGCGTTTGGTTAAAGGACTTTCAAGAGCGCAATCCTGTGGCTATGCATGTTGAGAATGAGCTACTATTGAAGTGAGACTTGGTATAAGATGATTTTGATGACCCTCTTCCTGTCAAACAGTGACAATAATTTTGGAACAGGATGACCTACAGCTCAAATCTTAAGAAGTATTGTGATCTATTTAATCACATGTTAAATCTGTATTAAATTATTCTTAAAAAATTATTTCTCAAATAGGGAGGCAAAATTGGAACCTCTGTCAATATCCCTGATACATAAATAATTCAAACAGAAATGAAAGAGAAAAATGAACAACATTCATGAATAGGCATCAGCCAAAGAAGGAGCACCAGTGAGCACTAACGAAATGAGAGATGCTCAGATGTCCCAAGAATCAAATAGGTATAACTTTAACACTAAAATTATCATAAGAGTATTATGCAATTAGCATGTATAAAAGTACTACCATACCCAGAGTTGGAAAATATAAACTAATAGGCATTCACATGGGCCACTGGTGGTTCTGTTATTAGAGATGTTATTGAGGGCACTTTTGCAATACACATTAAAAACTTTAGAAAACCTAACCTCTAGAATTCTCCGTCATTGACATCCACCCCAAGGAATTAATCCCATACTGCTTTCAAGGACTTGGGCTCAAATAAGTTCACATCCAAATTGTTCATAATAGTGCAAACGTGGGGATGACCTAAGACCCACAATCAATGAATGTTTAATCAGCCACTGAAAGTTCTACCTCTACTGTCTTCTTGTGAAATGTCACTGCTATCTTTGAGGACAGTATTCTTCAATCACCCTTCCTTTGCACAAAAGGCTCATGTGACTACCATTGAGACTCTAAAAATAGATGCACAGTACAGAGTGCTTGGGATAAAGTGAATCCATGGCATGAACTATTGGGGGTTTCTCCCCCACATTCAACAGAAACCACAGCTAATGAAGTACCAACAAATTCTTATTTAAAAAACAGTCGGACTATTTTCTCTATTATAAAAAGCTGAGTGATTAAAGTTCAAGGGCACTCTCTGGGCTTCGCAAAAGCAGTGTATAGACCTGCTACCTGCCCATAGCTCCATCCTCCTGCAGGTTGGTCCTGCAGCTGGCTTGCATGCCGGCAGCCCAATTGTCCCTTCTGGTGATGCACAAACCAGAGACTGACCTCCAGGTAAGCTCTGCAAACACCTACCCCATAAACCTACAAATTGGCTTTTCTCCCAGAAGAAAATAAGAAGTATTGGCTTTTTCTCTTTCTATATTTTGTCTGCTTCTATATTCTGATCCTTTGAGGTTGGAAAGGAAGCTGGTTTTAATCTCTGTTTCCAATTAAATAACTGAGATCATGCTGTAGCACTTAAGTCAAAAAAAAGTTTAAAATGAATAATAAAATTATTGTTATATGGGGAAACAGCTTATTTTTCCTATTATTCTGTTGCTATGTTAAAAGTCTTAAAGATGGATTTATTTTAATGAGAAATATAGATCCTGAAAAGTCTTAGGCCAGTAGTAAATGGCCCTCTGAGGTCTGAGTCTCCTGGTGAACACCTGGTGGCTAATTCATTACTCCAGGAAGCCCTTTCCCCTTGCTTTGCATGAAGCAGAATGCCCTCCGATAGCTCTGTTAGGAGGGTCCGGCTGCTGGGGCTTGTGCTAATTCTGTTTTCCTAAAAACAAGCCTGTGTTGGTGTGTGCATCAGCAGGCATTTGAAGAATAATGCCCACCTTTGGAAGTGAGCTTTCATTTTAGCCCCACTGTGAGCCTTCTGTGTCCTGGGTGCACAGAGGGCTTACCCAGAAAGCCGAGGAAGAGAAGCTGGTCTTATCTCTGAGGGCTGCTGTTTCCCCAGGGATGGAGCCATAGTGCTGTCTGGCCTCCTAGAGGGAGTAAACATCTACCAAGCTCCTCTAGTGGGTGCCTTGTAGACTGGGGAGGTCTTGTTTCATGATGCCCAGGAGACTCAGTTCTTCTTTGCTCCTAAGCAGTGCTGGGAAATAGCTCCTGTACATCTCACATTCTGGATGATTAGTGAGATTTTTATTGCTGAAGCAATAAAAGTCACCTCAAACTTTTTCTTGTGTGACAATTAGGAAGACAAGCATTTTTTTCACTGTTTTACGTGTGTGTGTGTGTGTGTGTGTGTGTCTGTGTTGTGCTACAATGGATCTCTGGGCCTTGTGTGCTAGGCAAGTGGTCTGACACTAAGCTACACCCAGGTTCTAGCATGAAATTATGTAGCTGGACTTTCCTTCAAGTTCTATCATGTTGACACATTGTGTTGTGGATACATGTTACATCCTGGATGCATTTCTGTCATCATGCTGCCTTGGGTCTTATTTCCTCAGGTCACCTAGAGTGAGTAAGAGTTGATACCACTTACACAGGAGGCTTCAGGTCACACACCTCTCTATCACTATCTCACTCAGTTCCCATGACAGTCCTGTAACCTTGGCACTCGGGTTATATCCAATGTGCCTGGGAGACACTGAGGTCCACATGTTGGAGGGAGCAGTCAGGGCATGGGCTGGAGAGCACGTCCCACCCACTGCGGGTCCATGTGCACCTGTGCTGGTGTGTGTGCCAGGTGGGGGATGTGTGGTGGAAGTTCCCTAGTGGTTCTGGAGTCCTGAGACTCCTCTGCCCACTGTGATGACTGACATGACCCCTCATCTGCTCCCTCTTGACCCATATCTGAGCAAACTTGGATGACAATCAGGCACCTGGTTTTCTGAGCACCTGCAGGTTCATGTCACAGAAACCCTGGCCTGAGCAAGGGAAGCCTCACCCCAGCCCCACCTCCTGCCAACAGCAAAAAGCAAAGGCACCCATTTCTCCATTGACATCTCTGTTCCACTCAGGGGACTGGCTTCCCCTTGCACCCAGAAATCCCCAGGTTGTAAATAATAAACCATTTCACATGTTTTTGATGCAATTTAGATCAAGAGTCGTTTCATCTGTCATAGCATCCTAAGCAATGAAGAAAACCGCGGAATAACTGCTAAGTTTCTGAGTGACCTTATGACAAGAATTTTTGCATCACTATTCATCAAGAATATTTGTGTGTGAAATTCTTTGATGTGTCTCTGCATGGTTTTAGTATCAGGATGATACTAGCTTTGTAGACTGAGTTTGGAGAGGGTCCTTCCTTTTCTATTTCATGGAATAATTTGAGGAGTATTGGTACTGATTCTTTCTTGTAGGTCTTATAGAACTCAGCTGTAAATCCATCTGGTCCTTGGCTTTTCTTGGTTTGTAGGTTTTTGATGGTGTCTTCTATTTCCTTACATGAAATTGATCTGCTTAAATTGTGTATGTCCTCTTGGTTCAGTTTGGGTTGATCTAATGCCTCTAGAAATGTGTTGGTGTCTTCAAGTTTTTTTTATTTTATTGGAGTATCAATTTTCAAAATAGTTTTTGACTGTCTTCTGTATTTCAGTAGCTTCTGTTGTGATATTTCCTTCTTCATCACAAATTTTAGTAATTTGAGTTTTCTTCCACCTTCTTTTTTGTTAGAGTGACTATGGGTTTGTCAATTTTATTTATTTATTTTTTCAAAGAACCATCTTTTTGTTTTGTCAATTTTTTTGAATTGTTTCTTTGGTTTCAATTTCATTGCTTTCCACCTGGATTTTAATTATCTCCTGTCATCTACTACTTTTGGTGTTGGTGTGTTCTTCCTTTTCTAGGGCTTTGAGCTGCAATGACAGGTCATTTATTTGTTGACTTTTTCTTTTTTTAATGAATGAACTCCATGCAATGGACTTTCCTCTTCACACTGCCTTCATAGTGTCCCAGAGATTTTGATAAGTCATATCGGAGTTCTCATTTACCTCTAAGGATTTTTTTTTATTTCCTCCCTGAAGTCTCCTGTTATCCATTTGTCATTCAATAGCATATCGTGTAGTCTCTAGGTGTTAACGTAGATTCTCTTTATAATTTTATCATTGATTTCTAATTTCATTCCATTATAATCAATTAGAATGCAGAGTAGTATCTCTCTCTCTCTCTCTTTCTCTCTCTCTCTCTCTCTCTTTTGTATTTGCCAAGACTTACTCTTTGGCATAACATATGGTCTATTTTGGAGAAGGAACCATGTTCTGCTGAGAAGAAAGAATATTCACTTGTTGATTGATGGAATATTCTATATATGTCTGTTAAGTCCAACTTATGATTATATTATTGAGTTCTGTAGTTTATTTGTTTAGTTTTATTTTGGAAGATCTATTGATCGAGTGATTAAAGTCACCCAGTGTTATTGTGTTGTGGTCTATTTGGTTCTTGTATTTGAGAAGGGTTTGTTTGACATACACAGATGCCCCCATTGTTTGGGGCTTAGATAGTTATGATTCTTATGTCTTGTTCATGCATGAATCCCTTAAGCAGTATAAAATGTCCTTTGTTATTCTTTTTCACTAGCTTTAGTTTGAAGTCCACTTTATCTGACAGGAGGATGGAAATCCCTGTTTATTCATGCAGTCCATGTGAGTGGTATGTTTTTCCCACCCTTTTACTTTCAGTCAGTAGATATCTTTTCCTATGAGATGAGTCTCTTGAAGGCAGCATATTGTTGGGTCTTTTCTTAAAAAATCCAATCTGTCAGTCTATGTCTTTTAATTGATAAGTTTAGGCCATTCATATTCAGGGTTATTATTGAAATACAATTTGTATTCCTGGACATTTTGGTTTGTTTTGGTTTTTTTACTTAACTTGGTTTCTCCTTTGATTAGTTTTTCCTTTAGTTCCTCCCTTTGCTGATTTTCTTTTTTTTTAAATTTATTTTTAATTTATTTTTAAATACTTTTTGTAGTTGTAGATGGACAGATGCCTTTATTTTATTTGTTTATTTTTATGTGGTGCTGAGGATTGAACCCAGTGCCCCAGGCATGCTAGGTAAGTGCTCTGCCATGGAGCTACAGCCCTAACCCCTCCTTTTCTGATTTACATTGTTGTCTTTCATTTCCTCCTCCTGGAATATTTTGCTCAGGATGCTCTGTAGTGTGGGCTTTCTCACTGCAAATTCTTTTAACTTTTGTTTATCATGAAAGGTTTTTATTTTGTCCTCAAACTGAAGCTTAATTTTGCTGGATATAGTATTCTTGGTTGGCATATATCTTCCTTCAGAGCTTGGTATATGTTGTTCCATGGTCTCCTGGCTTTGAGGGTCTGGGTTGAAAAATCTGCTGAGATACTAATTTTATTTGTGTAGGCCTCCCCTTACATATGATCTGATTCCTCTCTCTTGTAGCCTTGAAAATTCTATCCTTATTCTGTATGCTAGGCATTTTCATTATAATGTGCCTTGGTGTAGATCTGTTGTAATTGTGTACATTTGGTGTCTTGTAAGCCTCTTGTATTTGATTTTTCAATTAATTCTTCATGTTTGAGAAATGTTCTGATATTATCTCATTGAAGATATTGTGCATTCCTATGGTCTGAAACTCTGTGCCCTCCCCTGTCCCAATGACTTTTAGATTTGGTCTTTTGATGCAGTCCCATAATTTTTGGATGTTCTCTTCATAATTTCTTACCATCTTCACTGTGTGATCAATTTTATTTTCCAAGTTGTATACTTTTTCTTCATTATCTGACATTCTGTCTTCCAAATGATCTGGTCTGTTGATGATGCTTTCTATCAAGTTTTTTATTTGGTTTATTGTTTCCTTCCTTTCAAGGATTTCTGATTTTTTTTTTCAGAATCTCTCTTTCTTGAAGTAATCTTTTGCTACTTGTATTTGTCCCTTATCTCTTTGTTGGAGTGATCAATTTTTGCCTGAATTTGCTCATTTAGGTCATTATTTAATCACAGTTCATTTTAATTATGAACCTTCTCAACTCCTTCTCTGACATTTCATCACTTGTGCTGTCCTGGGTTTCTGTTCTTGCAGGATCCTGGTTTGTTTGAGGCGCTTTCCTCCCTTGTTTTTTCATGTTGTCTATGTGTCTCTGTTTCTTGCAGTGTGGATCTGAGGTGTTACAGTTTTTACCCTACAAACTTGTATTATCTGTGAGGATTATCTGTACCTCATCTTGGGCTTGGGCTTATAGACCCTATGGTGTCCTGAACAGACGCTACTGCAAGTGTAGTTGGTGGCAGCCATAACGGAGGTAACTAGAAGTATCAATCCCCGTGAGTGGTCTCAAAATGGATGCAACATCTTTTAGAGATGAATCTGAGAGGGTGGGCTTTGCACTGGCTTTGGAATTCCTGTTCCAAGATGTAGCTGCTTCTAGGCCCTGTCAGCTGTCCCAAAGTGGAGGCTACTGCATGCGGAGGACTATGGCAATGGCTCAGTGTCCCAAGAAGGAAGTGGGTCAGATCTGGGCTCCCAGGAGGGGGAGGTGCGGTGGACATGGGCCTCCCCTGGGCCTGGGCTCCAGCTCAGGTCGGCAGGTGTTCCTGGACTGGGGCCTGAGCTCCTTGTGGGTCTCTGTTTTGTTGTTTTGCTTTTCATTTTAATTCAGAATCTGAAAACTCCCCAGCTCCTCATGGCACTTGGCCTAGACAGCGAGTGAGAGGGTAAGAATGGCCCACAGAAGGGCAAACCCAAGCTCAGAGAAGCCTGCTGAGTCCATGTGTAGCCCACAGTGAGTGGAGGTGACACTTTGCTGGCACCTTTCTAGCCCCTGTGGAAGACACAGAACCCACACTCTGAGCTTTGCAACCATCAAGGGCACCAAAGAATTCGAAGCTGGGCCTGGACCTACCAGAGCCGTTTCCCTCCCAGGGCTTCCTGCAGGGGCTCTGGCTACTCTGGAAGATCTCACTAGGGTGTCACAACCTACCTCAGTCCCTCGAGGGCATGACCCCATGATCCAAGGACCTCCCACAAGGCCACACCTCCTAAAGGCCCCCTTGCCTCCAGCAAGGCCACTCTGGGGACCAGGTCCCAGAAGACTCGTGACACTTAGGGAAGCCCAGGCCCTCTGCAGGTCAGGCAGCTGCCCTTCTCAGCTTCTGGAAGCAGGACTTTTGCCTGAGTACTTTTGCTAGGTACAAACTGTCCCTGGGCTTAGTAACCCCGCCCTATATTTTCTCATAATTTTCTGTAGAAGGCAGTCACCTGGGGGAGGTCACATATGTCACAGCTGAGCCACCACAACAGGGCCTGGCCTACCACAGTAGAAAAGCAGGGGTGGTTTGATGGTGTGGCAGTCTGAGGCTCTGTCCTCACTGTGAGCCCTGGTTGCCTGCTCTGGGGCCTCTGACCCAGGGAAGAGGTGGCCCTCTGCTCACCTAGAGCCGACTGCTAGAGAGGAGGCCAGGCTGCCCGCCTCCGAGGGCCTCTGGCTCCACATCTCCTCTGCTGCCTGCTAAGGCCAGGTCTGCTTCCGACAAGGGAAGAGGAGGATCTAAAGGGGTTCATCAAACTCCTTTAGAGCTTTCCTTACCCCAATGTTCCTGCATGGTTGGGGGGACATTCTAACAGTGTAAGTGACCAACACTTGACAGTGCTGTCTTCTCTCCCTATCTACTTGGACAGCATCCCTGTGTCTAAACTGAGCAGAATCTGGGTCTGCTTACCTGCAGGAACTCAGTTGCTTGCTTTTTAGCAAATTGGCACCGATTGTACCATTGCACACTTTCCTTTTCCTCTATGTTCACAGTAGTGAGGAATATACACACGTACTAGTCCACACAAACATGCTACACATGTGATTTTGTCACTTGGTTATGCATCATTATATAAATTCATGTAACTACAAATACACACAAATATGAATCTACTTATGTAAACATACTGTTAGGGTGCACAGAAATGGAGACACTTATTGGGAAAGGGAGCTAAGGTGCCAAGGGACAGGATGTCAGGACAATTTTTATTTTGTATTCTTTTGTACATTTTGAAGTTTGTTTGTTTTTTTTTAAAGAGAGAGTAAGAGAGAGAGAGAGAGAGAGTTTTTTAATATTTTTTTTTTTAGTTTTCGGCTGACACAACATCTTTGTATGTGGTGCTGAGGATCGAACCCGGGCTACACGTATGCCAGGCAAGCGCGCTACCTCTTGAGTGACATTCCCAGCCCATCTGTGAATAAACTATAGACACACATCATACACATATGCGCTCACACATATTCATTCTCACAGTATCATTTAAGTTAATTTTAAGTACAAATAGAAACCTTTCCTGAGGGTCCTATGTAAATCCTTTCACCTGCAGAATACTATCTCATTTAATGCATACACTAGAGTTGAAGCTACTATTGATTCCATATCATCACAGGTGCCATTATTGTTTTTATTACTAAATATGTTTCATAGGCCTGGTACTAACTCATTGAATATATCTTTAAAAAATGTATATATTTGTATCATCCATATAAATGTGTAGTTTCTTATGCATGAATAATATAATTCCTGGCCAACGCTGTCATGCATTTCAAACATCAAATCTGTCTTATGGATTTGTCTGGGGATAAGCTGTACTAACAGTGACATAGAAACACCAGCTGAAGTATCATCATTACCTAATGTAATCCCAGGCCTATCTGAAAACTGAAAAGGCTTTTTCAATTAAAGAGTTATCAGATTTGCACTTGGGCTTTACTGGGATGAAAGTGCTCAGCTGTGAATTCCTCCTAAACTCCCACTGAGAGCCTGTGCACAGAAGGGGTTAAACCCACAGGGCACAGGGTGCACATGTCCGGTGACATAGAAGGCAATGGACACAGGCACACAACACCCAGGGGCCTCTGCCTGCTCCCTCTTGGGTTGCAGACAGGAGGAGTGACCTTAGAGTCCAGGGCCCGTCCCAGAGACCTGGTGCAGGGCTTGTGTTGTGTTTCCTGGGCTTCTGCTCTCTGGGGTGTGTCTGCTGTTTCTGGATTCCCTTCCTCACTTCTGATGGCAGTTTCATAATGTTCTGCTAAGAATGTCCCTATCCCTCATCCAGTGCCTGCCGATTTTATATTGTCATACCCTGCAGCTCCACGGTGAGCTCAGAGGCCTGTGGAATACCTGCATCCTGCCCCCATGAGTGTCCAGGACAGAGGTGTGCACACACCATACTCAGGGAGGCTCAGCGGGAGCCCCTGTTAGAACTGAGCAAGGCTAGAAGATATAAGGTTGGGTAGAAAGGGGTGGGGGACAACACACGAGTGGCCATGATTGAAAGTCCAGGGTTAAACGCCACCGCTACATATCCTGAACACAAACATACTAGGGATCAATTATGAGACCTGGGAGCAGATCCGTAAATAGCCTCTCTCCTGACCTGGGCCTAAAAAATGCTTCTGCTCAACAAACAGATATTTCTTGATTTATATTTTTAGGATCTGATTGCTTTGTTTCTCCTCATGGTCTCCATCAAACCCTTAGTGTTCCAAAATGTAGTGCAGTTCACATTCACTGAGTGGAATGATGGGGAAGCCCCAAGATGGGAAAGCTAGCTGAGACACTTCATCAAAAGCAAAGAAGAAGATAAACCCCTAACAAGTAACTATCAACATGTCAAGTAACCAGCACAGGAGAACAAGAAACACCCTCTGCCATCTTGTGCTGTAGATCAACATATATAAACACAGAGCAAAGCCCACACCCACATCACACCATATCTGTGTGTGCCCTTTGATTTTTCCTAACTAAACAGATCTGTGTCTCACTTTGACCCATCTTTACATTACCTTCTGTGAGGAAGCGAAAGACTCTCATGCCGTAATTTGAGGTCTTCCTTCTCTTGGGGACTCCCTCTGCACCCTACAGCCCTGTGACAGAACTGCACGGGAGACAGAGGAATAAGGATTTGAAGATGATTTCCTCCTGACCTGGAAGATGCAGAAAGCCTCCATGAGCCAAAAAGTGGGTGGCCCCTAGCACCCAGAAAAAGTGAGATGATTTTCCCCTGAAGTCAGTTTTAAGAATACTCATAAATACTTATGAGTACTTAGTTTTAAGAATACTCATCTTCAGAAGAGTAGGATGATCAACTGCTGTTGTTTTAGCCACAGTGCTTGTGCTAATTTGTTATGGCATCGATAGGAATAGATGCAGTTCCCTTACCTTCTTTTCTGGGCCACTAACTCCCCCTTTAGGACCCACTCCTCCCTGTGCACACCATCCTTCCTACAACAGAGCTTCGATCATGTCGAACCCTGGCCAAGGGCCACCCAATGCCTAGGGAAAAGATTGAACCTGCTGGGTTGGAATTCTTAATCAAGACTCTCCACTTACCTTCCCAGTCCTGTTCTCTCCTGCCTCCCTCACAGGCTGTCTCTACGAAAAACCAGAGCACATCCATGCTTTGAGCCCAAGGCTCAGGATGGCTTTCTCACTGATCTCTCCGTTGACTGTCTATCATATCTCACTGCATCTCCAAATGCAAATCAAGGGGATAAACCAACAATTATCTCTCATCTGCAATGTTCTAAACATAGTGGTTTCATATGTTTGATCTGAGTTAATGAGCAAGCAAAAGAGACCACGATTTTCTATCACAATTCAATTGTGATTAAGCAAGTCTGGAGTTCAGATTCAAAAATAATGATCTTTATTGCCCCGACCTGCAGGACACATCAACGTGGGCAGTGAACCTAGATGGGGAGGAATGAAGGGACAAGAGACACGAAGGGTGACAGCAAGACAAAAGTTCTGATCAAGCTGCAAATTTTTATTGTTCACACAGGGGTATTTATGGGCTGGGGATGGGGGGAGCTCTCTTATCGGCAGTTGCTAGAAGTCTTCACAAGGTGAGATAGCACAGGATGTTTCAGGAAGATAGATGGCCGCAGGATGTCTCAGGGAGATGGATGGCTGCAGGGTGTCTCCCAGGCGAGATGTCTCCTAGGGGGCTGTTTCTTGTAACTGTCAGGCTATTCTTTGAAGGAGAACTCCCTTTTGGTCCCTGGCACTTTATGGAGGGAAAAAAAGCCTGAATGTCATTCAGCCAACACATGGGTTGAACATGCATGCACGTGTGTGCATTTGAGCTGGGAAGTGAACATTAGCAAGAGTAGACATACTGTCGTCACTATTGGTGGGTACATTCCACATCCACTTTTATCTCAGGCAGTGCTCTGGTTTGGATCTGGAATTTCCCCCGAAGGCCCATGTGTTATGTCCATAGTCAGTGGATCAGTGTGCATGCTAAAAAATGAAGGTAATTATCTTAAAATCATTTCAATGAGACTATAAACTATCATGAAGCAAAAGGAGGCAAGAAATATTTTGAAGTAACATTGCTTTCTTTTCAGATGAAAAAAGATGGCATACATTTCCAATTCATTTCAAGTTAAAGTAGCATGGATATGGAGTTCTAATTATGTGATCTGTGCAGAATTATGAGGCATAAATTCAAAGAAGTATTTTGATTTTTTTTCTCATTTCCTTTTTATTTTCTTTTTTTCTCTTGCTCTCAGACTGAAAGCTGACTTGTCAAGGGAAAGACACAAAACTGCTTGAAGTCTAAATATCCCCAGGCATTGTTCTTCAGTGACTGTCATCACTAAAAGTGGAGGTCCCCCACGGCAACAATTTGGGGGGCTGATCTAAAACACACCAGTATGATTTCAAATACAAAGCTGCCCACTGCCAGGCCAGACACCAGACTTAGAGGAAGGGAGAGAGCCAAGTGACAGTGATAGCTTTTGTTGTCATTGTTTTTTTTTTTTTTTTGAAAATATGTTGGATTAATGAAAATATTTGAAAATAAATGTCATGCAAAATCTAACTCTACATCTTTGCCAGGATTCCCCTGTTGATAATATTTCGCTCAGTTTGATTCATTCTTCCTTTGCCTCCTCCCTCCCTCCTGGTCCTTCCCTCCTTCTTCACCAGTTTAGGGTGATGATAGCATCCTGTGAAGGCCAGTTTGTGTCCTTTGCTGCAGCCTGGTTCAGGGGTTGTTACTCTCATCTTATTTCTATTGATTTAGTTAAACTTTTGAATGTATATGTGTGTGTGTATTTAATTTTTTTAATATGTACAACATTCCTTATTCTTCATTATCCCCACTCCTTATTGGTAATCATCTTGCTTTCTGATTTGTCCTTATTTGTGAAGGTTGATTTTATGTGTCATATTGACTGGGCTAGGGGATGCCCATATATCTGGTAAAACACGATTCTGTATGTCTCTGTGAAGGTATTTTCAGAAGAGATTTGCATTTGATACAACAGACGGAGGGAAGGTATCTGCCCTCATCAGCACAAGTGAAAATCATCCAAACCACTGAAGGTCCAAATAGGATACAGATGGGAGAAGGGTGAGTTACTTTCTTTCCTTGAATTGGACCATCTGTTCAATAGCCTCCTGTTCTTCAGATGCAGACAGGGCTTAGACCAGCTGATGTACTGCCACCCAACCCTCTGTTCTCCTCAGGGCTCTGGCCTCACAGTAAATGACAGCACTGGTCTTCCTGGCTCTTCAGCCTGCAGATGTATCTCATGAGGCTTCTCACACCCCAAGATCCTAAGAGCCAATGACCCTAAAAGTCTCCTCTTAAATATCTATGCTATAAGTTTGTATAATAGCCCATTGATTCCATTGCTCTGGAGAACACTGCCTCACACATTCTCATGATTGCTTTGGTAAATAAACACAGATATGTGCATATTATACTATTTTCTTTTTTTTTCTTACACCAGAGACAGCACACTCTTTGTCCTCTTTTTATTCATTGATTTTTACTGTGCAGAATTTATGCTCAGCCTAACCTGTACCTTTCTAATCTTGTTAGGTGTAGGTGATTCAGTGGTCTCACCTACCTTCCCATTGTTATGCAACCCGCAGCAACACCACCTCCAGAACCCTCTGTGTTGCCCAAACTTGAGACAGTACTCATGAAGACACAGTTCACCACAAGCCCCTGCCCATGCCTGGAAGCTACCCTCTACTTCGTGTCTCCCTGAATTGACTATTGTGGGACCCTCCTATAAGAAGCATTATATAATACTAATACTAAAATTATTATTATTATTATTATTATTATTATTATTATTACTATTATTATTATTATACTTGCCCTTTTGAATCTGGCTCATTTCAATCAATTAGCACAATATCCTCCAGCCACATTCAGGATAAAAACACTGATCAGAATGTCATTCATTTTCAAAACTGAATAATTTATATTTCCTTTTGCCCTTTTCTTCCCCCTCCCCAATTTTGTCTGCCCCCTCTGGCCCTCAGAGTGCTGGTCCCTTGCAGCCCCCTTTGTTTTGATGCATGATGAACCCCCTCCCAGACTTATATTCTAGTATCTTCTGGCTATTCTTCTGCTTATTGACCTATACAAATTTTAAAATCAACTTGCGTGGCTCCAAGAAAACGTTCCTTAAGATTTTCACTGGGACCACATTAAAGCTATACATGAAGTCAGAGATAATTGAGCTGTTGATAATGTTGACATGTGTCACCTCAACTGAGGGGGGACCAACCCATTCAAGATTATTTTTATCAGGAGACATGTTTATGTTTTCCTGCATATTGGCTACAAACTCCTCTGCTCCTGCTTGCCCATAAGTGTTTATTTCTTGTTTCTATTAAAATTGAGATACATGGATTAACTTCATCTTCTACCTGGTTATTATTTGTGCATTATACACTATTGATTTTGTATGTTAATGTTATGTTTTCCTGTCCTGTGGAAATCTTTTGGGTTAATTTTATCATTGATTCTGTAGCTACCTAATCAGGTCTTCTCTGTATAGTTTGATTTCTTCTTTCTAACTTTGATGGCCATAATAATTTTCTTCATCTAATTGTCTGACGAGTACCTCAAGATCACTTACATTATGGTGGAAATGGTTGACCTTCTTGTCTTGCTCATAGTTTCACTGGGATCCTTCAAGGGCCCCCACATTATGGCAACTTTGGCTTTAACACTGAAATCCAAATATCCCACTCTTATTTTCTCAGTGTTTGTCATTATGACTGCATGTTGAATTGCCATTTTAGTGTCTATGGACATAAATGCTCCTTCTGTTTCCTCTTCTTTCTGCCCTGTCAGCCCAACAGATGATGGCTGGCTTGCCAGGGATGGATGGAAGGGAAGTGAACAGAGAGGGTCTGTGAGGCTCTTATGCAGGTGACTTCTCAAGCTGGAATCATGTTCTGGTCTTGTGGAGGTGGACTCCATTTCCTGTGGGGACTTCCTTACCCTTTCTGAGGCCTCCTGCTGGACTCCTTAGTGAGACATCCTCTGGTCCACTCACAGTGGGCTGCTGTTGCCTTCTCTCCCTTTTCTCCTCTCTCCTACTTCCATTTATCCTCCATCCACCCAGGACAGGGGACACTCATTTCCCACTGCTTTCCCAAAGAGGTCCCTGAAAGTCCTCGTAGGTGGTTAGGCTGCCTTTTCATCCTGCATGGGTAGGTTATCATGCGTTATTTTCCTCAAAACCACCCCAGGCAATTTCTGTTGTTGTGGCTTAATTGTTGATATTGCCCTCTTCACTCTCCCAAGTCCCTGTTGGGCTATGTGGCATGACTGTCCCAGGCCTGGAACACAGGTGCACATGTCCTTCTAACCAGAGCACCACGTCCTTCCTCATAGAGCAGCCCCCAGTCTCTCTGCCACCAGGCAGGTTATAAAGCCCCCTGCACATTTCTGGAGGAGAAATTGTACCATAGTCCATGACATCTCCAAGTTTCAAGTTTTCCATGTGGTCTATCAGTCAGTAAATAAAGAAAGCAGCAGCTCCCAATCTCCCCATCTTAGGAGTGGCATTTCTCATGAAAGATTTTTCTTTTCTCCCATAACTTCTACCCTGTTGTATAAACAAATCCAAGATGGCCTCTGGACAGTGGTCGCCAGGTTGTTTACTTCTTTATAACAGGCTGAGACCTGTTAGCTTGAAAGCCTGCCAGAGCCAAATTCAAACTTTTACACATCTCATTGTTATTAGCACAGCCTCGATAAGCATATTTTTAGCCATCAAAAGCCTGCCTGCCTGGCATGCTCTGCAAAGTGGTATCCAACATCTGCCAGCCACAGATAAGACAAATCCCGTAGCAATAAAGACTCCCGAATGGCTCCTATACCTCTGAGATCTCTAACCTGGAGACCCCCACCATGCAGTTGGGCCACAGAAGCTAGACACATGAGCATCATTTCCACCAGGAGTCCTCTGGCTCTCCTCCCTTCTGGGTGGTGGCCCCCACATCTTTGGACTGTCTCATGCTATAAGGGGCTTCCTCTGCCTGTCAATGTGTCAGTGTGTCATACCAACAAGGTGTGAGTGCTAGCATCCCTGGGTAGTCAGATCTTGGTCCCTGATCACCCACCCAATCCTGAGACTCTCCTAATCTTCCCACCTACTCCCTCCTCCTGCCTGCTTTGAAAGGCAAAGAGACTGTGAGTTGGTGAATAAGTTTTTAGAGGCTCCTTTGAAAATCTGCATGCTGGTCTCTTGCCTTGCTTGGGTGATGGTGAGAACATCCTGCTCCATGCGTGCAGAGCATCTTCTACAAATGCAGCATCACAGGGGCACTTATATTCTGGCATTAAGATCTAATCCGCCGGTGAGCTGTTATCCTGTGATCTCATTTAATCCTCACAACAAGGAAACCTATTAATATGAACTGAGATCAGGAAGGCTGAGGAGCAAAAGGGAAAGGGGTGAATCCTAACCACAGGCTGGGGCGGCTGGGAATTCTCCTCCGCCGCTCATCAACTGATGAGGATTTGATGGCAATTTGTAAAGGAGGAAGGTTGGAAGCACAAATGTCTGCTTACAGCTTTCCCCTGGGTTACTTCTTAGTGGCTCTCATCCTGGATGGGGCGTAGTTATTACAGGGCAAGTCCTACGTATGCAGCAAATCCCTGCATGCTGTGTCCTTGAGACTTATTTTCAGAGCTCTTAGGTGGCAGTTCTCCTGAGTGGTTTTCCCTGTGTTCTGAAATCAGAAACCCTGCATCAACATGCCAGTGTGGGAAACATAGCAAAATAAATGGAGAGAAGAAAACTCTGTGCCTGTACCCCAAGGGCACTTCTGCCCATGGCTGAGCTCAGCTGTCATAGAATTTCATTCTGACAGTGCTGACTCAGGTGATGTGGTGTGTTTGAAGCAAAAGAAGAAGCTCACAAGGCTGAAGGTAGACAGCAAAGGGAAGTTTGTGACACCAGGTAGGAGGAAAACAATCAGGTCCTGGCCAGAGGTTTGCTAAGGTGTGGCAAGGCCTTTGAGTTTTATTCTAATCCAAAGGGGAAGACTCTGAAAGGTGTTCAGCAAGGAGAGACAATACTTGATTTATGCCTTAAGATAACCACACTCTCCATGGATTGCAGGAGATGAATACAAGTCAGCAGACTGGGGCCTTGAAGACCTCAGAGACAGTGTAGACATGGGGCCTCTATCGGGTCACATTGTTTCTTTCTGAGCTCTGCTTCCCATTTCCCTTCCTAGGGCATCGACAGCAGGAAGCTACTGTGATGACTGAGGTTTAAGCACTCATGTCCCAAGAAGATTGATGGAGTAGTCAGCACCTTAGCATTGAAGAGCAGGACTCCAGGAAGAAAGAGTAGAAAGAAGCACAATTCAGTCCCCAGTCTATCCACATGTCACCAGGCAGACTACATGAGCGACTATAAAAGACATATTCTAAGGCTAATGCCTGGAGCTGTGAACATGTCCCCAGTCAGCTCACCTGCAATAGAGTCGCTAAGATTTATCTCTAAATCAGGGGCAATCTCTGAAATGGACAAAAAGACTCAGATTAAGATGTTGTTTAGCACTGGCTGCACACCTGCCACATCATTGTCACACCCACAAATGCAACACAGGCACACAGGGATGTAAAAAGAAATAGCAAAACTCAGCCCTGTAAGATCTCAGTACCAACCCCAACCCCCAGAGATACCTGTCTGTGCTCAAAGGCTCTGAAGGGAATGGCGTTTCCATTCTGAGCTGGGTTAGCCAGTGAATCCCACAGAGCCGGTGCTTCTGCCTACCTGCTGGATGCTTCTGTAGCAGAGTCTTTTAGAACTGACTCAGCCAGAGGCCAGCAGCCTGGGTTGATTTGCTAATCTCAGAACCTCTCCTGTACAGCATGTTTTCATTTCATTCATTTGTGCAACAGCATCAGGGAATTGTTCCACTTTGACCCTAAGCCCCTAGGATGTGAACACTGCATATTCCATTCATCATATGCTATTTCTATGTTCCTGGGACTGTGAGATACAGTCTTAATGTCTTCCTGCTGGTGTTTTTCTATGTGTGATGGTCACCTGTTAAATAGCTTGAGAGCTACCAACAGAGCTCTACCATTCCAAAGGATGCCTGAGTACCTTGTGCCTGGGCTCTAAGATTATCTGACCCTCAGACCCTCACACTGTGTGTGGACATGTTTGTCCCTGCCCAGGCAATGCTCAACTGGGACTTGCTGGCAAATCTGAAGTTGGAAATGGATATTTAGAACAAAGAGCTAACAGTCTCTTCAATTCAGCCTATGCACATATCCACTGGAGACCATTTGAGTTTCTAAATTGAGAAAATGTAGCAATCTGATTGCCTGGAAGCCTTGGATTAGAAGAATTCTGAGAGGATCCCAAAGGAAACATTGTTATTACAGTGATGCTCAGAAACTTAAACAGGAGATTTCCCCTTGAACAAAGCTCTCATTATTGGAGGCCTGGGGATATATCTGATAATAAAGTAAGAATTTGAAATTTGATTAGAAAAAAGTATATCTAGATACATTAACATAGGGTTTTGGCTTTGTGTTGTGACTGCATGAATAGGCAAGGTTTTCTTTCTAGATGCTTGCTAGCATCCCTTGGTAATAAAAAAAGTCTAATTTTATACAATTTCAATGGTTTCCATGTGCTCTTCTTATATTCTGTTATGATTCAGTAACATTTCATTCTTTTTTAGAGGACTTAAATAACTAAATTTCCAAACCAACTAAGAATTTCCCATTAAAAAAAAAAAAAAAACCCTTCCTTGATTATAAATTTTCAGAAGAGCCTTCAGCTATGGAAGAGTTTTTCTAGTTCCTTTTAAATTCTATCCTCCACCTGCCAATCCTCCCCCAACACACACACACACACACACACACACACACACACACACCCATGCACACACACCTTTTTCCACCCTAAATGCCTGAGCTGAGAAGGGCTTTCTAATGTTAAACTCCTTCTAATGTCCAGAATGGCACTCTTCACCCCTGCCCTCACTGTGTGAGAACAACCCAGGGACTGTTCGTATTGCAGCTTTATTTCGTCTCTGTGGATGCCTAGGATCACAGAAATCCCTGTTACTAAGCCTCATTTTATGGGTCAAATTGTGTTCCCCAAAGACCTAACCTCTGTACTTGTGAGCATCACTTCAGCAGATACTGGAGTGACTCAGGAGCCAAGGGTTCTTGGGGCTGCCAGAAGTGGAAAGAGGCCAGGAAGGACCTCCCTAGAGCTTTCAGAGGGAACATGGCTCTACCAACACTTTGAGTTTACACAGCTAGACTCGAACTTCTGTTGTTCTACTTTGACTCTAAGCTCTTGTGGTACTTTGTTAAAACAGCTCCAGGAAACTAATACAGACACAATACTGGAAAGATGTAGAGAAGTAACTAATGCCCATAATGCTCAGAGCCTGAAGCGGGCTTCTCATTGCTCCAATGACAGGGTCTGCCTCTGAGCTGAGCATGCTCCCACAAGAATCCCCAGGTGTGTTCAATCCATTCAATCCGAGGGACGGAAGTGGGGACTTTAAGATACGTTAAGGCAATCTGTCCTTCAGGGATTTGTACACAGGTTAGAAAAAGATTAATAAATACAGAAATATTTATCAAACAATAAAAGCTGTATCAATGCCCATATAGGACTTTTGCAAACAAATCAAAATAATTGTGATTTTCAGCGATTGAAGATTTTAGCATATGCAAAGGGAATTTAGTCAACATACAGTCTACCTACAACTTGTCCTGACACCAAGGGCAATCTCAAGAGCTCTGGCTCATTCCATCAATGCACATGAATTCCCATCCCGAAGGGGCTGTTGGGATGAGTCTGCTTGGGATGCACAGTCGGAAATGTGCTAATAACTAGAAACTTGGTTCTTTGCTTATTTATAACTTTATTTTTAATAAAACAAAATTATTGTAAAGAAACTAAATTGCATATTTCCCTGTGCTCTAGAATACAGGGTTTAACTTATTTTTTTCACGTTGTTTTACCGCAGTATAACAGCATCCCCTCCTGTGCCTATGACCTAACAGGTATTCTCTAAGCATTTACTCCATGAATTAATTCAGCTTGATCATCTTTTAAGGTAATTGAAATAATAAGATATAAAACTATTAAAATCAAAATGCTTGCCATTTGGAATTCTTTTTATTCCTTAGATCCGTATTTCCACCTAGTATCAGTATTTTCTTCTATCAAATGAATTTTTTTTATTTGAAGGGTGGTGAAGGGAGAGCAACTATATACCAGCTCCTTCTATTTTTTTCATTTAGAGACAGGGTCTTACTAAGTTGCACAGGCTGGCCTGGAACTTGAGATTCTTCTGCCTGAGCTCCCAGAGAGGCTGGAATCCCAGGCCTGCTCCACCACATGCATCTGTGTATGTGTGCATATTTTAAATGCAGAGAAAAAAAGAACATTTTCAGACTTAAAAATGTTCAGAGAATTTTTAGAAGACTTCACTTCAAACAATAAATGAAAAATCAGTTGGTCTCCATGGCACAGGCCTATGATCCAACTACCCAGGAGGATGAGGCAGGAAGATTGCAAGTTCCTGGTCAGCTTGGGCAACTAAATGGAATTTTACTCAGAAATAAAAGAGAACAAAATCATGGCATTTGCAGGTAAATGGATAGCCTTAGAGAAGATAATGCTAAGTGAAGTTAGCCAATCCTCAAAAAACAAATGCTGAATGTTTTCTCTGATATAAGGAGGCTGACTCATAGTGGGGTAGGGAGAGGGAGCATGGGAGGATTAGATAAATTCCAGATAGGGAAGAGGGGTGGGAGGGAAAGGGAGGTGGCATGGGGGTTAACAACGATGGTGGAATGAGATGGACATCATTATCCAAAGTACATGTATGAAGACACGAATTGGTGTCAACATACTTTATATACAAAGAGAGATATAAAAAATTGTGCTGTATATGTGTAATAAGAATTGTAATGCATTTCACTTTTTAAATAATCAATAAAAATAAATTAAAAAAAAACTAAAAAGTCCTGCGTATTTAGCTTAGTGATAAAGCAACCTTGGGTTCAATCGCCAGAATCTCTCCCCCCCCCCAAAAAAAAAGAGTAAAGAAATGAAAACATACACACATCCATTTCTGACTCTAGAATTCTGGTTTGACAGCTTTCTTTCTTTCCCTCCTTTGAAAATAGTGTCTTTGTTTCTTCCTACTTGCCTTGCTTTTGACAAGAAACATAAAATTCTCAAAGTTCTTCTTGGTGTAACATTTCTTTTTCCTCTGGTTATTTCCAAGATTTTGCTTTGCAACTAGTTTTGAACAATTGGTTGTGAGAATTCTCTGTATGATCTTTAAAAAGAAAGTTTCCTGCTCTTGACTTTTATTGAGTTTCTTGGATCCCTGAGCTTATCGTTTCATTACATTATTTATTCAAATGATTTTCCAACCTCCCTGTTTTGAAAATTTCAATTACACACTTATCAGGTCACCTCATGTGAGCGTAATGAATCTCTGCCACTTTTTGTTTCCATTTCACAGGGTCTTTTTAGCTCTGTGTGTTTGAGTTTGGATGGTCTTGATCTCTTTGGGTCAATTTCACTAATTTCTTCTTCGCCATAGTCTAACCTGCTGTCCACATTCCCAGCATGATTTTTCCTCTCGCACACATTGCAGATGTCATCTGGACCATTTCCACTTGTTTTTTTTTTTTTTTTCATCTTTCAGTGTCCAGGCAATGTATTCAGCCTTTCTCCTGCTCTTTGAGCCCACAGAGTTCCTGTCTTAATGTCCTATGACTCTTATCCCAGCCTATGTGCCAGTAGTAGGTCAGCTCAGCTAACTGAAATTTCTTTCCAGGGTTATCGTTTCCTTGCATGACTGGTAATTTTTAACTGAAAGCAAAATACTGTAAAATTTTCTCATGGAGAACCACACGCATTTTATTTCTCTATATTCATAAACTGTGTTTGTTGTGGAGCACTATTAAAGGACTCAGAAATCATTGGATCTGTTTTGTTAGGCTTTTAGAATTTCTTCAGAAGGACTGGGGCAGCATGTGCTTAGAGCCACAAGTTTAGAGCTAAGAGCTGATTATTTCCCATTTTGGATTGTAGGCCTTATAAAGTGTCCCACCTTATTTGCATTTAAATTTTAAGGTCTTTTTGTTTCCCTGATGTGGCAGAGACCACCCCAGGCTTTCTCATGGTACCATGGTCCTGCTCCCTGACTCTTCCATGTGGCCCTTCCATGTGGCCCTTCCATGTGGCCCTTAGATACTCAGTTCTAAGTTTTCCATGGGCAGGAACTGGGTTTCTCTTTTTAATCTCATCCTTCATGTGCAGGCCAGCACCCTCTGGACAGCTGAAAGGACCCCCCCCATAGGTCTCCAGAGACTTTTCTCTGCATCTTTCAGCTGCCTGGACCCTCTTGTCTGTCTCCTCACTTTGCAGTAGACAGCCTCACCCTGCATTCTCCCTCCCTTCCTGTGGACACCCTCTAAAAGCAGTTTGGGACAGTTCTGGAATTCACCTCATTATTTTTCATTTTCTCAAGACTCACTCCCCTTGGTGGCCCATATTCTGTGCATTTGAAATTGTTTCCTATACTTTTCTGATCATTTAACTCATTAATTTATATTTTACATAGAAGGGTAAACTATTTATTTTACTCCCTTTCCTGGAAGCTCCTGAACATATTTTATTGGAAAAAAATAAAAGAAAATAACACAGCACTGCAGAACACATATTATCACAAACAGACATGCAGAAAGCTTGCCTCTTTCAGATTCCCAGTTCCTGGCTCTGAATGTGTTCCTTTGGTTTACCATTTCAACATGTTATTAAGATTATTAATTGTGTTTGGTCCTTTACATAGCATGAGTTTAGAAAGATGAGAATTGCATCTTTTATCTTCCCTTTTACTATTCTTTAATTTTAAAGTCCTTTTTTAATATTTTTAACATTTTGGATTAAAAGGACTATAAAATCAAAATAGATAGCTTAAAATAAAACATTTAAATGCATTCATAAAATATCAGGTTAAAATGCAGGTGGAATAAATACGGTTAGTCTTTCAGGTAGAGCACTCATGTGTGTTTCTAGGTGGGCAAGGAGAACCCTGTAATCCCCTGCGATAGCTCCTTAACAGTTGAAGTAAGGTGATGCTCTTCCATTGATACTCAGTTCTAAGTTTTCCAGGGGCAGGAACTGGGTTTCTTTTTTTAATCTCATCCAGGTAGTGTGTAGACATTACTGTATACCAACAGTGTTTGATTAATGGGTATATGGATGAGTAAGCTAATGTAGAGTCTAATGAAACAGGATATTTCAGCATCCCAACAAGAAAGAGATAGCTACCATGAACATCACCGGTGGGAGCCAGCTTCTTCAACTCACCTGAAGGGAAAGCCTCTCCTTTTCCACACATGACCCCTTCATGGATTTAAAACTCGGCATCTCAGCAAACAGTCACTCCTAAATAAGCATTAATATGTGACACACAATGAATAAGTGAGGAAAGTCAATGGAGTGGGTTCATAAGACAAGAGGGCAGGTGACACTGGAAATAAATGAGAAGCCCCGGGTTCTTACAGGATTCACAGACTAAGAGGTGAATGCTCAGGGTTCATTCAGCAAGAGGCAACCTCCACAGGGTCATTATTGTTTCTTACACAACTTATCTGTATAATTCATCTTTAAAGGCACAGCAGGACGAGAATGGTTTCTGCCTGAACCAATTACTTATGAATCTTTTCCCTAAAAAATCAAAAGCATGTTCAGAAGTCTCATCTAATTCACTTTGTGCTCAGCAGAGTTAGAAGAGCCGTCATGGTGATTTTCCCTTTAGAATCGTGGAACCTGCTCTGACCTACAATGTAGCCAACTAGGGCAGAGACCACTGGGGATGGAGGCAGGAGCTGGGCTTTTCCAGCTCCACCCAGGGCGAATCTAATCTGTGTTTCATGGCTCTGCTAAAGTAGAAATGAAAATTCTCAAAATGGATTACTGTAAATTCTCATTTCCATTACCCAATAAAGTCTGTTTATTCTCTTATATTCCCACCTATTTTGTTGCCTATGGACAGCCAGGTGTGCAGATGGCAAAGAGCACAGGAAAGGAGAGCTCTCTGCAGTTCCCAGGGCTAGGGCACCCCCCTGCTCCAGAGCCACAGTGACAGCCTCGCTCACCCTCACCATAGCCTGTGGGCATCTTCCTTCTGGCCCCCAAAGGCCATCTGGAGTCCCCGTGCCCCGTCAGTCCCTCTGCATCAGGTTCCTATCACTCTGTCTTTTTGCTGCTTCTCAAGCAGCTTAGATTTCCTCTCAGGTTGGGCTGCTTGTTTTTGTCCCACTGTTCTGGATTGATCTTCTGTTCCACTTAATTTTGCTTGATCCCTGGTCTTTATTTGGGTGTTAGTACAAATACTCCCTCTCTCTGGAGGCATTGGCCATGACCATTCAACCTACTTTTCCCTCCCCTTCCATTTCACCTTCCCCAAACCGCTGGATGACTGCTCACACACCATTATCTTTACCTAAGTTATGATCAGCTGTGTCCATCTCTTCCAGGAAGACTCGAACTGTCCTTGTCCGAACCTAGAATTCTGCCTACCCAGTGCACATCCTCAAGTAGCATTTGTGAGAATCGTAAAGTAAGCATTAAAGCAGGATGGACAGCTAGATAGCAGTGTTGTGGTGTGCTCATTGTCTCACTCTACAGCAAGGACAACGAATTTTCCATAACTACTTGCAATACAGTTTTGCAAAGTAAGCCAGATACAGAAACGCATGCTGCAAATTTTTTGCCCATCACAGAACTACCCAGGGTCCATATAGAAAAACTACTATACATATAGTACTATACATATAGTACTATACATATAGTACAATTCCATTTATATATATATATATATATATATATATATATATATATATATATATATAACACATGTAGAATTAATTGAGGCTGTCAGATATCAGGATAGTGGATTCCTTTGAATAGATGGAACAGGAAGGAGCTTAGACAGGCCTCTGGGGGCTTTTCCTACCTTGTCTCTTGAGCTGAGTACTGACCATAGAAGTAATCAGATTCTAACATGAATCAAGCACTCAACACCTGCAGAGTTTTAATCAATTTGGCCTGAACCAATTGGTTAAAATTTAAGGATTTCTTTCCTACTTACCATGACTTTGATGTCCAGGTTTTACATTATAAATACATAAATTTATATGTGCTTATGTGTATATGATTAAACATAAAATATGTGCCATTTTATATATACACATATAAATACATTTTACATAAATTAAAGATAAATTGAATGTATTCATTCAATAAATGTTTAATTTTATTATATTCAGTCACTTATATTATATATATATATATATATGTATGTGTGTGTGGGGGGGTGGGTGTGCATATATATTTGTATATATAACTATAAAATAAATATATAACTAAGGATTCCTCTTCCTCAATTTTTTTTTGTAGGGGGAGCTCTCTGTCCTTTCAGGGACAGAGCTCAGATGGGCCAGAAGAGATCTGGCAGGCTTGTTTCTCTGCAGGTCTCTGGGGATGGGGTGTTTCCATGGTTGTCTCCTGTCCTGTGGAAGACTGGCTTTGATCCCATTGTGCACATGGGGGCCTTTGGTTCCATGTGGAGTCCCAGGAGGTTTTATTCTGCAACCAAAGGCCCAATGGCAGGGGAAGGCATTGCCTGGGGCACTGTTCCTGGACCTGGCCACTCCCCACAGGCCTTTTGCAAGAGCAAATGTGTGAGGACCCCAGCAGCCCCCTTTCTCAGAAGTACCCCAGAGTATGCCTGGATATTTGTTCAAAGAGGTCATGAGCAGAGGAATTATCAAAGAGATACAAGAACAGTGACAGAAATTATGGCCAATGGTCAATAGGAAGGAGACTGGGTGTTCATAAAACAGAATCCGTTCTCATGATGCATTCAGTAATGGCATTAAAATCCACAGAACACACATACATGTTTATACATGGTATAAGCACAGACCACTGCACAACAAGAAATGGCCATTCTTGACGGGCATAGGGTGGATGCTCAAGTCTGGCCTATTTTTCTTTTGAATTTCCAAGTTTTCTACCATGACAATGTGTTTTGCATTCCCAAATACTCTGTGAAAAGTTATTTTTGTGAACAAGTACTACGAGAGATTATGAAACTAAGGTCACAATTCACTGCATCAGGGTAGTAATTAGAAACATTGTCAACGTGAATTTTTTTCTGTCTTACACAGGAATCTTTTTCTGTATGACAAATTTGAAAGACATAATCTTGACTCCACACCATGCCTGAACTATCCCTGTTTTATAGTTACTATGTATAAATAACTTAAACATTTGACTAAAATGTACAGTGCTAGTGGTTAGATTGACTTAGTAGTGATAAATCATTTAAAAATAAAAAAAATTAAAATGCTCTGGCCCAGGTAAAAGGAAAGCCATTGGCTGTCAGAGCATGGATAAGAGCCTACTGAAGCACTTCATTAAGATGTATTGCAAAAGTCAGAGGCTGTCTGGATTTATCATTCCCTCCAGAAACCAATTTAGTCCCAATGAATCATGCAGAAAGATGTTATCTCAATTCTGGTTTTGCAACCAAACCCCAACATTGCAATTTATTCCCCCCTGAACCAAGATTATAAATCACGCTGTTCATAAGGTTGCACGTTCCCTAAGGGAAGGCATTTGAAACCGAAATGTATTTTTTTCTCATTTTTAGAATGAGGTTAATTAATACAGTGGTTGGGTCGCAGTTGATGATTTCACTCCCAGGAATCCTGGGAAATCTATTGTGACTGGTTATGATTTCATAAAATCCCAACTCAAGCTCCCAGTCTGAGCCCCACCACGTGACCGATGGATCATTGTTGGGGGCCTCCATGAATAGGAACTGAGCACCTACCCTTGGCCTTGAAAAATGAAGGTATGGAACTGGCCTCTGCTTGCAGTGTGAGAGAAAGGAAGTGTAGCTCTGGGAGTGGGCTTCCCCCAATGGGACTGGGCCACACTGCTGTTGGCTGTCACCCAATCCCTTGCTGTGTTTGGGTGGAATATTCTTGAAGGGCTTCCCCCAATAAATAGGAGGGTTTCAGGCGTACTCTCTCTCTCTCTTTTGCCTACCTCTCTGACCTCCCTTGTGGGAGCTGAGGTCAAGGAGCCTCACTGAACCCCCCAAAAGGTATTTTCTGCCTCTGTGTGGTTATTTAGTAGCCAGCCCAGTTCACCTGGAGTGATCCTGGCTGATTCGGTCACATGTTGCAGCAGGTAATCCAGTACCATCTATGGCTTTTAGCTTCTTGCTTTATCTGTGGCCCCAAAGGTCATTCCTTTTTTTTTTTTTTAACCTGGAAATCAGGTTGTCTGCCAAAGGCACTTGAGTTGAGGAGGCTCCTGAGTCAGCCACCTTGATAAAAGATGGAGGAAGGAGTAGAAATGGACATGACCCACTCCATCCCCGCCTTCTGCTGTCAGGTGGCAAATAGAGAGCTTCCCACATCACAACTGAGTTTTTCTGTTCCGAGATGCAGTGATGGGAAGTTAGTGGAGTTGACGTGCCACTTTGAGTTTTCTCTATAAAAGGTCATCTGTCCACCGCAAGGGAACTGGGAGGGAGGAGGCGATAATTGCCTTGCAGGTTACCTTCTGCTCCTGCAAGACAGCTCCCACCTCCCGTGTCTGGTTTCCTGACCTATTTTATAGTGTGAGTAGGAGCAATAGTTACTTATTCTTCTTAAATGTGAAAAGTTTATCCCAGACACCGAGTCAGCAAAAGGTTTTTTTTTTTTTTTTTTTTTTTCCTTTTCAACTAAGGATGCTTCCTCATTGAGTCAGGAAAATGTCTTCTTAGAGGGGATAAAGGGCAGGAATCATTCTACTTCCTCAGAGGTGGATTTCAGGTGGCTGGTTTTAAGCAAAACAGGTTAAACACAGACAAGCTTTCACATAAAGAAACATGTTCATCCTCTTGGCTCCTGACATCCCTAAAAATGACTTCTTAGGCACATTTCCTCTTTAAGTAAACAGGTAAGGATCTCGACATTCCCAGGCAGGAGGCACTGTTGAGATGGCATCCAAGGAAGTCTAGGACACAAGCTGCTTGGATAGACTTAATGTCCCTCTCGGCCTGGTCTCTGCCACCTGTATGAAGTGTATCCCAATAGGATCCCCCCACCTGGCAGGCATGAGACTAGAAGGAGAGAGTGCTACAGGGGCAGGCAGGGCCAGGGGTGGAGACAGGGAAGAGCACCTGAGCCCTTTCATTCTGTTTCTCTTGGTACAAACCACCCCTGCCCCACCACTGCAGCACCAGCTGATGTGACAGGTGAGCAGCACCCACTGAACTCGCAACCCTCACCAGGCGCCTCTGCACCTTGCTATTATGAGTGGCTTTCACAGTCCAAAGGCTATTTGGACAGCTTGTGGTCAGGGTCCTACTTGTACTGCGATCCTAAAGCAGGAGCAGCAAGGAGAACTCATGAAATCTCCCTATCGAGCCCTCCTAGGGAGAGGCCATGAAGGATCTGGGCTGTCTGGCACCCTGCATAGGGCTGGGTCAGACAGGGAAGTTGCTTCTTGTATTAATCACATATTCACTGGAGAAAGACTGCCTGTGAATTTAAGGATTTAGAAATGTTTGGGTGATAAGTCAAATAATAAGCTGAAAATAATATAGACTGTGTTGATCAGCTTTCCATCCCTGTAGCAAAGCACTTGAGATAATCCACTTTAAAAGAATTAAGGTTTCTTTTGACTCACAGTTTTAGAAGTTTCAAGGGATCAGTCAGTCCTTGTGCTTTGGAGCCAGTTGCAAGGCAGCACAGCATGCTGGGAGCACAGGGAGGAGGATGCTGCTCAGCTCAGGGAAACCAGGAAACGAGAAGAGAAAGGGGGAAGAACAGGGTCCCCATAGCCTGTCAACTTATTTTCAAATCTTTTGGCCTGCATATGTGTGTGTGTGTGTGTGTGTGTGTGTGTGTGTGTATGTGTGTGGTGTTGGGTAGGGAGTTCATGGCAGAGAATTTGAACGTAGCTTGTCAATGCACTTACTGAATCCTCCTCATACTGTGCAAGTCAAATGTTGCACAAACACTTGCTTCTAGGTCTCCCTAGGATGAGCAGCACTGTTCTGCCCTGACCTCCCACCACAGTGCTCTGCCTCACCAAACAAAGTGGAACGAAGGGATCATGAACTGAAGACCCTGAAACCAGGAGCCAAAACAAGTCCTTCCTTCTTATAAGGAATCACCTGACAAGTTGATTATTTTGAGCATTTTATTACAGTGACGGTAAGATGACCAACATAGGTCCCCAAAAATTGAGATTGGGGGCGACACTTCAGATCCAACCATAGCAAGCGGGCTGGTGAGTTCCTCAGCATACGTGCTGTTTTATGTTTGGTTACTATTTAGTCCAACAAGGTTTGGACCCACAGAGTGATGGGCAGACTGAGCCCTGGTATTGGCCTCAGCTCCAACCCTCAGTGACCTCAGCTCCTCTGAAGTGTGAGCAGCACACAGGTTTCTATGACTGATAAGATCCCCAGCCAGGGTTAGGCCCCCTGGCCTGGACAAACAAGGACTAAATGCTGCCATCCTGCCCTGCCACTCAGGGCTGCACAGCTGACCTGAGACTCCAGAAATGTGTCCTGCTGGTGTTCAAGCCAGCGCTCTGCTTCCCATGAACTATACTTCTGTGGAAGTAGATCCTAGAACAGTGGCTTCCTGCAGGTTTCTCACCAAGGGAAAAATGATGGGGATCCAAAGTGAGAATGGGTTGGCAGAGACACAGCATTGATTTCCAAATTAATTACTCAGAGCCATCTCAGCAATGGAAACCAAGATGAACTAAAGCTGCAGACAATTGAGGATGCTCAGGCAAAGCTCTTGCCTCCTCCTGCCATCCTCAGAGATTCCCGGTATGTCTTGATGGACACCCCAGAGGCTTACTGTATGCAAATGTGCTCTATTACCTAAAATACCACTGTGCCTTGAGTTCTGTTTGCCTAACTGATGCTGTTGTAAAAATAAATCAGGAAAATACTTTGAGTGGCATATTATGAATTCCACAGAAAAAGCCAGATGATTTTTTGTTTTTAAATGCCAGGCTTGAAAGGATTTAATTATATTGCTGTGACTGAGTCCACAAGCAATGCTCTGAAAACAGTACTTATTGTTTTGCAAGAGACTTCCTTAATAGATTACTTCTAAATCAGTTTTAGCTTTGCAGAGAGTATAAAAAGTTTCTGTGCATTCCTTCAACTTCTTCCAGCTCCCCCTTTTATCAGCATAATCTTGCATAGACCTGGTATATTCGCTCTAATTTTGAGCTAATATCATTGCATCATTATTAACTAAGGCCCCTAGTTTTCAACAGGCTACTCTGTTGGTATCATACATTGTGTGGACTTTGAAAAATGCCTTGTGTCCTGAATCCACCATTAAGGTACCTTACATCACAATTTCTCTGCCCTAAAAATCCCTGGGCTCCCTCTATTTATTGCTTCCCCCCATTCCTTCAAACCCCTGCCAATAGATCCTCTTTATTGTCACCGTAATTTTCTTTTTGAGATTGCCGTATATTTGAAATAATGTAGTATATAACCTTTAGAGATTGACTTATTTCACTTAGCAGCATGCACCCACATTTCCTCCATATCTTCTCCTGGATCCATGGTTCATTTTTATAGTTGAATAACAGTCACTGGGCGAATGTAACATAGTTTATTATGGTGGCATGGCATAGAGGTTTGCACTTCACATGGAAGAGTACAGATCATTGGACTTAGCTTTCTCTCCTAAAATAGAATGGAAAATGCTTTCCAGTTTCTTTAATACCCTTTTTTTCCACCCTTTCAGCTGTGAGCCCCTGTCTAAGGTTAGATAAGCTTAGATTAATGCCCAATAAATTAATTTGAGGTATCTAACTCAAAAAACTGAATACAAAGACCAAAAATATACTGAGATGAATTCAAAAAAGATGATTTTATATTTTATTTATATTGTTTATTTAACTTTGCAATTTTCAGGAAACTTATCACCCCCATGTACATACTTCTTCTGCTTCCAGTAGACCAGCCCTCCCCCTAGAATAGATGAACACACTACATCAATGAATGTGAACGTCTAGTGAGTTCGGGTCCCTGGGTAAGGGTCACGAAATCACGGGGACACAGGGGATGCAGATCCAAGGCAGCAATTGCAACTGCATGCTGAGGTTTATTTGCAAGTTCCTTTTATATTCTTCTTCTAACAAAGCAAGCAATTCTTCAATAACATTTCATCTACATTGCCCAAATATCATGTCTCAGTGGGTATACAGAGCTAAATTCAGATTGTTCCTGTTCATTTTATAAGTACCCTCCCAAAGTTCTTTGTAGACATTATCTAATCCCCGAATGTACTGTTCCCAGGTCCAGCATGCAGAAAGCTTCTTCCTCTTGGCCAGACCATGCAGGAATTGTGAATTTGCGATAAAGGGAAGAGAAATTTTTCTCCTCCTAGCTGATGGCTTACCTCAGCTGACCTAAATCACAGCTACAGCCCTTGCAAAAAGTCAGGCCTGAGGGAGCTAAACTCTGCACACTTAAACCCCAACAAGTGGACAAAGAAATTGTATTTTGTTAGCACATAGCAGAGCATCTATGTTCCATCCAGTCTTGAGGGACCTTGAGGGATGAGGTCCCTAGGAAAGAAAGGATGTGTCTTATGAGAATCTTACCCTTGGAGAGGGGTTCTGGATGGCTAGGGAGGTGAAGCTGAGGTGCCAAAGTGAAGGAAAGTGACATCGAATAGCAGAGAAGCCAGTGGAACTCTCAGCAGACACACAGTTTGGGGAACACTAAATATGGAGGTGGGGTGGCTGAGGTCAGCATTTGAGGGAGAACAAAAGTGCAGAGATGTGACCCTGCCAGTCTCCACACACTGACCCTGGAGAGAGCTACTCACTTGTGCTGAATAAGGACCCAAAGACAAAAGAGTCCAGCATGAGGTGGCAGCTAAGAGGCTGAAAATTATCGGGCACTTTGCAAAACCTGATGCAAATAGAAAGGAAAACAATGGGCTCAGGGCCCCATGGGTGCCCACAAACAAAACTTGCACCAAGTGGCCGCTCCCTTTAGGAAGGGAACACGAGACTCCACAGGCCCTATATACACTGAAAGCTAGCCTGAGGCTTCTCCATGGAGAAGCAGGGAATACATGGCCAGATACATGCCAAAAAGGGATTTTTAATAGCCAAGTACACTCCCTGCTTTATGCCTGCAAGGACTACTCAGGGCCCATGATTGCATGTGCCACTGTGTTTAGAGAGGGATGCTTCTCAATAGGGCACTGTGGCCTGCATCTTAAATAGCTTCAGAAAGGATCTAGGTTTAAATTTAAAACATTCTCAAGCTCATCTTGTTCACATCCAAATGTGAACATCCCAAAGGACAATTTTGCATTTAGGGTGTAGAAAGGAATATATCTGAGACCAGTTCGAAAAATGCTAAGAGTCCACGTGGGCATGTTTGAGTTTGCCTTGCCTGTAAAGCTTACACCTGCTGCTCGGAGAAGAATTAGTCTCACAGCCCCTGTCAGGGAAGAAGAGCCAGAGGCTAAGCCATCACCACCAGGTAAGCAGTGAGTTGGTACCAACAAATGAAACACACGGCTATGTTTGGCTATGGTGATCAGGCGGCACTCCAACTAATGTGGACCCCAAAGTACACACTTAGGTTAGATTAAACTCAACGCATAGTGTTTATTTCCCTCTGTGAACCAAGCTAGATCACAGACATTTTAAACATCGTGGTGCATACCTGTAATCCAGTTACTCAGGTGGCTGATGCAGGACGATGGCAAGCTCAAGGTAGCCTCGGCAACTTAGCAAGACGTGGTGTTAAAATTTTAAAAAGGGGGGAGGTGGGGGACGTGACCAGTGGCAGAGCACTCCGGGTTCAACCCCTCAAACAAACAAATCTATGAGGTGCCATTTGGAGAGCCTGGAGATTGGGTAGGAAGACACACAGGGTGTGGACAAGACTCGAGCACTAGGTCACGTAAGAGAGACTGGGTGTGACCTTGGGCTCTTTGTTGATGGACAGTCCATGGATCCTTAGAGGGGACATTTCAGGTGGAAGAGGAAACAGGAATGGAGGAGGAAAGGTCCCCTGGTGAGAAGGGAGGATATGGGAGGTGGCTCTCCCTGAGTTAACTGTTTGTGCAGACACTGAGAGAGCAGGATGGGAACACAGGGTAGCATGCGCGGGGTCAGAGACATGGGGCTGCTCAGTCCACATGCACGAAATGATTAGCCTAGACTGAAGGGGTGTCAGCACCGAGGCCCTCCTGCCTATGTTTGGCCTCACTGATGCTCCCAAGCTAAGGAAGTGCAATTACCTCACTTCCTGTGCAGTCAACCAGAGGTCCAAAGGAAACGTGGCTTATTCAGTCAACTGGGAAATCGACGACCAAGCTGGACCCTGAGCAGAGCCCAGGATGAGCTCAGCTCCACAGCCAGGGGACAGGTCTGAGCCCCAGCGCTGGCCCTCACCACTGGGGGGCGCCAGCAGTACCTGGCTCTCTGGGCCTGTTACCTTCTCTGTGAAAAGGGGTGGTATTAGTGTCCTAGAAATAAATGAAAACTTCTAATGGAGTGTGTTTTTGGTAACAGGGATTGGACTCATGGGTGCTTAATCACTGAGCTGCATCCCTAGTCTTTTTCTTTTTTTTTCTATTTTGAAACAAGGTGTCACTAAGTTGTCAAGGCTGGCCTCAATCTTGGGACCCTCCTACCTCAGCCTCTTGAGCTGTGGAATTAGACGTGTGCTACCATGCCCAGACCTGAATGGAGTGTGTTAAAGATGGTCTAGATGCTAGTGGGAATCCGCAGAGACGCTTAATAGTTACTGCAGATGATGCCTAGTAAGGCCAACATCCACACACTCATACACACACACACACACACACACACACACCTTTCCATCTCTGGCTTTTTAGATAACGTGATTCCCACTGTCTGTCCTTGGTTAATGACTCCTATTGACTTGGGTGGGACATCCTCAGGATGAGGTTTAATCTTGCTGTGGCTGCAGGTGTGCCTGATTAAACACAGCTCCTGTGAGACCCCCGACGAGGCCCACAAACCTGGGAGACACTGCAGCCATGAAAAAAACACACAAGAGAAATCCCAAGTGGTTTCATCATTGGGCACAGACGGTGCCAGCATGCACTTGGGATTAAGAGGCTCTTGTGTTCCCTGAAGTGGGCACACAGCCCCTGATTTCCATGTAATGAGCATATGCTGGGATTAATCAGTGTGATCAGTGCAGAGTTTATTTCGTGCATCAGCATCTGTGCTGGGTGGAGGCTTAGCCATAGTGAGGCAGTGCTGGTCTCAACCCGGCCCTTCACAGTGAGTCAAGGCCAGGATGGCTGAGCCTTTGGGGCCTGGAGCATCATGTGAGGTAAAGCTGGGTCAAAGCATGTCCATCCTAGTTTAGAAGACCAGGACTGTTCCCTGGTGACAGAGGCCCCAGGTGCCCTGGAGACAGCGGGGGCAGGGCAGGCTTCCCTGGAGGGTGTGGGGACACTGTCCTCTGAGGAGGAAGAGGCCAGGGGTGGGGGGCCCTGAGGTAGGCAGGCTTCAGGAACAGAGGCGCCCCAGTCACCCTGGTGAGTGCTGACTGGCTTGTCTTGTGCCAGCAGGGCCCCAGGAGGCGGCTTTGCAGCACTAATCTAAACCAGCTGAGCGGCAGGGCAGTCCTGGGAGGTGCGGGATTTGTTCATCTCTCACAGCAGATGGAGGCAGATGGGTCCTGCAGCTGCCCCCGCTGACATCAAGTAAGCAGGGAAGGCTCTGTGTCCAGTTGGGACTCAGCTGAGCCCCCCTGGGTGCAGAGCAGAGCTGGGCTCTTGGGAGGGGCTGCTCCCATTTCACATCAGAAGTGCTGTGGGCCAACACCAGGGCTGTCCATGTAATTGTGCATCGCATCGAGGCAATCCCATGATCATGTCAAGCTCCTGTTTGCCACTCTTACCCATTCTCATGGCAGCGAGAAGCTTCTCTGCTGCCATTTGGATCTTGAATGAAGGCCCATGTGTTGAACCCTTGGTCTCAGCCTATGGGGACCCTCTGCAGGTGGCTGCACCTTTAAGAGGCAGGGCCTGGTTGGAGGAAGTTAGGTCATTGGCTGCACCTTGCGAGGATATGGGAGTCCAGCCCTTCCTCTTCCCACCTTTGCTTGCTGCTCAGGTGAGGAGGGCATCTTGCTCTACCATGCAGCCCTGCCCTGTGCTGCCACAGACCCCAAAGAAGCAGGGTCCACTCACCATGGACCGAAGCCTCCAAAACCCTGAGCCCACATAAGCCTTTCCTCTCTTTAGGTTCATCATGTCAACTATTTTGTTATAGCAAAGAAAATCTGTTTTTTTTTCAAGTTTTATCATATTTTAATTCTATCTTTGGTTTTAACAAACCTTTATGTCTTTCAAAATATCTGTGGTATTTACAATTTAATATTGACTTGTGTCATAATAAAAGCTTACTTCATCTTTTATAGTCAATACTTCAAATTTCTGTGCCATTGGAGGAAAGACTCAGCTTTTAGACAAAGCCAAGTTTTGTTTTATCTGTTCGGCTGTTTAAATTAACCACTGCAAAACACCCAGGTATATCAGAATCTTAGCCATAGGTGTTGGGGTCCCAAATAATCTAATTATAAGGTTGTTAACATTAATGGAATTAATTAATTAAAAGTCTGATATGCTAATATTTGGAGGGAGAAAAGCATAATATGTACGTCATAAATCTAAGTTCAAAAAGGTTTAGATGTTTAGCAGAAATGTGATGATATGAATAAATACCTTTAAATGAGATGATGGTAATGTGGTTATTTTATTCTTTAGTTTTTGAAACTGTACTTTTTGTCCTTAACAGTGTACTTCAGCATAATGTATGTTTCCTTGGGAAAGCTTATGCTGACCTAAGGGGTAGAGTGGGATTCACTCGGTATTTCAGTACCACGGCCTGTGTGCTTCCCCTGAACATGGACTTCTCCTTCCCGATGATGGCTGACCTTTAGCACCTGGAGGCACAGTCTTGACTTGGGGAGGGGGTTCTAGCTCCCGTGCACAGCAGGACACTCATGATGGGTTATGGCTATGGTGAGAAGCCTCACTGAAGAGTCCCATGAGTGGAACAACCCTGTGGATGTAGTGACAGGGTGTATGTCATGAGAACACCAGGGGACACCATCCAAGTGGAGCAGCACTGGTTCCGGGCACCACCTGCCATGAAACGGGGAGGCCTGGCTAGACCGGGCTCGTCCCCAGCTGAACTCTGCTGCTGGCAGAGGCCACTCTAGTACCTGAGCCTTGTGAGCAAAGAAGAGCTTCTGGAACTAACTCCAGTAGTCTCTGTGGCAGTCTGTGAAACTGTCCCCTCGCTCCGAGACAGTGCCCCATTCCTTTCCAACAGGAGTTTGACTGTGGCCGCACCCACTGCACCTCTTGACCCACAGGAGATGTGGTTAACAGCTCATGTGCTGTCTGAGCTGTGAAACAGCTCCTCTCTCTCTTCCAAAGCCTTGGAACACATTTTTGAAGCTGAGTGGATTTGGAGTCTCCTGGATGGCAATCTTAGTAAGCGCTAAATAAATGTGATTTTTCTTTGCACTTAAACAGGGTGATTTTATCTCAGTTGACATGAAATTGTAAATAGCGCTGACAATGTAATTAGCTCTCATTTATGACACAGTAGCTCATTATGACTCAAATTTCCATCACTTTCATCAACAAGCTCATCTGTTTTTCTGACAGAAGCCCTCTCTGTGCTTTGGAGGGGGGCCTTTTCCTCGAGAGATGTCAGGGACATGGGTGGATAGGAAGTGGGCATTTGTGGTGCTGGTGGCAGCACCCAGTGGAGTGAGTCCCGAGTGGGCCTGCACCAGCAGAAGAAGCCAGCACCATGGGAAGTCTGGAAAATCCATTTGACTCCTGGGTGCTGCACTTGCCTGAATTTCAGGGCAATAATAACAAATAAATTATTGAACTGACCACCTCGGCTAATCTGCATCTTTGTTCAGAGGCAAAGGGGAAAGCCAGTCTGGGACCCCAAGAGCCTCACCAGAGAGCAGCCAGGGGGCAGCCATGTGAGGCTCCAGTGTGGAGAGAAACCCTCTGCCCTGGGTAGCGGGAGAAGGCAGGCTGGCAGAGTGCCCTGCAGTGTGTGCCAGGCCAAGTGGCTTACTCCTTGCCAGACCCCCTCCAAAGGCTCAGAACCCGATGGACCCATTAGGCATCCTGAGAGTCACCAGAGTGGGAATGAGCAAGGGATTTGGGAGATGCCAACAGTCTGAGAGTCTCTGCAGATGGGCACTCCATGTCCCCTGAGCCCAACACAGTGACATTTCTTCCTACTCTCAAGACCGTTCTAGATTGAGGCTAGGCACTGAGAAGGGCAGCTAAATACAGGTCAGAGCTGAAATCTCCACTTCCTGTTAGTTGGAAGCCACGCCCTGCAGCTCAGGTAATTGGAGCCCTGGAGAGTTGTGCAGGGCTCCCTCTAAGGAGGCACTGCAGGTGTCCTGGGTGCCCTGTGCAGTAGTTTGAGGGCCCAGGGTACACAGAACCAGTCTAGTTCATAACCCACTTCAATCTAATGTATGAAATATGATATGTCAAGAGCTTTGTAATGTTGTGAACAACCAATAAAAAAAAAAAAAAAGATTGCATTCTGTCCCTGGTTCGTAATAGAACTGAAAATAGCGGTGACTTTGAGGTTGCGCACTATTTCTTGACATACAGAAATCTGCTTGTTTGCACATGAGGAGCCCCAGAGCCTGTGGCCTCTTAGGTCTTGCCAGGTCCTGTTATACGCCCAGATAGGCAAGGTCGCCTGTCCTGCAGTGGTCACAGGTGGGGACATTTGCATCAGTCTGGAGATGTTGTGTTTCTTGATCCTGGTTAATCTGCTTCGATGTTCTCAGCCACTGTACCTCTCAAGGTTGTCCCCAAAGGTCTCTAGAGAGAGAAAATCCCTCTCACCAAGATCTAAACAGATTTTCTATAGCTAAGGAGCCGCCTCAGACTTACTAGGAATTATCAACAACTGGATTTTTGTAAGGTTAATAGTTCTGTGGTCTGAGCATCCCTTTAGCCATGTGCTGTTGTAGATGCCAGAGAGGGTGCCCTGGATACCCTGAAAACATGGCCATGCTCAGGGAATGGGGGCTGAATGGAGCAGCTCAGGTTCCAACAGAGGCTGTTCCAAGAACGAGGACAAAGAAATATGTGGTTGTGGGGGCTGGGCAGAGAGTGAGGGGAGAATAGTTCACAGCAAAAATAATAATAATGATAATAAAGATCTGTTTATTTCAGATGTGAGCGAGTCCTCACAGTTTTCAATCAAGTTCCCTATAGTAGTTTGGTTGGTGTTTTTTGTTTATTTATTTTTATTTTTATATTTTTTTAGCAGTTCTATGCCAAATTGCCACCATCTCATGATTTAAAACAACAAAAACTGACTGTGTTACAGGTCAGTGGTGAGAAGACATACCCGGGCCTCTGGGTTGACATTGGTGTCAAAACTCCAGGGAGCTCCTTGAAGGACAGGAGAGAATTGCTCTCCCCTTCAGTCTTGTAGGAGCTGTCTGAACCCCACAGCCCACCCTCCAACCTCAAAAGCCAGCACAGCCTCTAGCAGTGTCTTCCCAACGCCTCCCCAGCCCTGGCCCTTCCACTGCTCTCATCCACGACACTCTACATTAAGACTTTTTAGCCACTGAGATACGTTAGGCCCACCTAGAAAATTCTAAATAATCTTCCTCTTTTAATGTCAGTTGACCAGCGTCCTGAACTCCATCTGCTCTATAGTGCCCCTCCCAATCTAAAGTAATAAAATAGACTTATAATCAATTCCCAGTGTGTTCTGGATTAAGACCTGGGCACCTGTGTGGGGGGGTGCCCCCTCCATGCATTTCCATCCAATACCCAACTTCTCAGCTCCTCTCCTGAGCACCAGGTCTCAGCACAGATGCCAACCTTTCTTCCTGCACGGAGACCAACACCCTCTCTCACTCAGAAGACAACTATTCAGCCAAAGTGGGGCAGACATCATCAGAGTGGAACACACAGAAGGGTTTCCTGTGACCATGTGAAGATGAGTTTTTAATGTTAGAAAACTTCAACAGTCAAACAACAACCCCCCTGATCTTTATGGCCAAACATGACATTTTCACCATTGGAAATAAATGAGCTCAGAGGCATTTCACAGTGGGAAAACCACCAGCTTTAAGGGGCTCTAAGAAAATGTTGTTCTTTTGTACTTGCCTCATTAAGACTTTAGCACTTCTGTTTTTTTTTCCTTTTTATATTTAAATATAAAGGTTCTTTAGGCATTTTCCATAAAAATGCATGAGTTACAGGAGATTTGGTTGCAGCTGCACTTCTTGTGTTGAAAGCTGACTTCTCACTATGCCCCTATGTAGTGATGGAAGGTTAGGATGGATTCTTGTCTTTAAGGCCAGTGACCAGGAGGAATGTAAGGACAGCCTCACCGAACCCGCATTCTGGCCTCCTGTGTTGGGAGGCACACAGCACACATTCCTTGCATGATTAAAGCTATCAGCCTCTTTCTGGATGTGGATGTGTCCCACATCCTAGATTGCACTTGATAGAAAATGATCTCATGGTCAAGACTGAGATAACTCTGGAATGACCTACTGTTGTGTTTTATTTAATAAAGATAACATGATAAATTATATGTAAAAACTTCAGATAAAAGTAACATCTTCTAAAAATGACTGAATCAGTATTAAAATCTTTAGAGGACAAATATTTCAATAATGCATTTTATAAACTACTTAAAATTGCTCAAAATTTTGTGAAGTCTTTGATACACACCTTTTGCAGAAATTGAATATTTTAGGACCACTAATTTTGAAAAATCCTGATGACTCTTTATGATTTTATGTGACCATCTCTGGCTAAAGCACATTGTGTTTCTCCACAGCACAAAGGAGAAAATTCTGTTAATCATTGTATTACCTTTATTTAATAGAAATTAGCATCAAAATTATACCTCCTGACTCTAAGAAAGTGGAATATTCAAAGACTCATCCCAAATCCTTTGGTCTTATGTGTAGAGTTGGGATTCGACTGGAATTCTGCTGAGTTGGTAGGTTTGTTTTCATATGTATCTTGCTAATTTTTCATATTTTTAAATGTATCTCCCAAATAAGAAATAAAACCCACAGCTCTATTTCTTGTCTGATTAACCTTAGGAATACATGAAGCAAATGGTTCTTGATCCACAGTCTTATACATCTTCCCAATGGATAGTTCTCATTATAATTTATTCTGTTTTTTTAAAAAAACATTGTCTGTGCCAAAGAAATGAGATTTTTCTGTAAAAGCATAAATAGACACTTTGAAATTTAGAATATATTAAAGAAAATATGTATAGAAACTTTTTAAACAATTTTTTTAAAAAAAGGATTTTGCATTTGGTGAATAAAATTGCCTGGTTTAAGTTTAAGAAATTTTCAGAATTTTAATATTAAACTAGATGAAGTATAACAGAATAATCTGAAACCAGTGGGAAAAATAAAATTGAATATAGCAAATTCAATGGAGGTTTTAGAAAGCAAGGAAGGAGGGAAAAGTGATTATCTAATAAGCACTGCTTCTTGAGGTGTCCAGGTCTCTTTCTGGGATAGAATCTTTCAATCTGTAGATCACAGCATACGACTGGCTGTTACAGTTTAGATATGAGGTGTTCCCCAAAAGTTCATGTTTGAACAATGCAAGAATGTTCTGAAGTAAAATCACTAGGATAAGAGAGCATTCACCTAGTCAGTACATTATTCCACTTGAATGGATTAGCTGGATGGTGACTGTAGGCAAGTGGGGTGAGACTGGAGGAAATCACTAAGGGCATGACTTTGGGGTTATGTTTTGTCCTTGTGGAGCACAGACATCTCTCTCTGCTTCCTGACACCATGTCCCCAACTCCTTTCCCCTTCCACGACGATGTTCTGCTTATTCAGACACAGAGCAACAGAATCGATGGTCTGTGGACCGAGACCTCTGACACTGTGAGCCCCCAAATAAAATTTTCCTCCACCAGTTGTTCTTGTCAGGTCTTAAGTCACAGAGGTGAAAAGGCTGACTAAAATACCAGCATAAAATAAAGTAGGAGCCAACACTTATTTTGTAAATAAGATAGAGAGTATACAACATAAAATATTCAGAGGCATTGCAACTTGTAAGAGCCCATGAATATTGGAGCCATTGGCTTTAGTATCCTGTGTGTGAGCACATATGCCTACATGCATGCCTGTATTGTCAAGGTGCAAAGTGTGTTTCCTCATGTGAATTGTGGTCAAAACATTTGAAACCCACATTTAGAACTTAATGTTCACATTAAAAATGGAGAAAGTTATGGATGAGGTGATGGGAGGTAAAAATAGCAGAGGCCCCCTTACTATACATAAAAATTACTATGACAGCAATAATAATAATAATAATAATAATAGTAAAAATATAAAATTACCATGTGACAGATGCCCATGTACTTTGCATAGATTAACATTTACTTCTCACCACTCAACTTTTTGAAGTAGATCCTATTATCATCCTAATTTTAGAAATTAAATATATCTGTAGTAAAAGAAGCCAGGCAGTTTGGAAACCAGATTCAGAGATGGATGGAGAATGCAGGGTCTGTTACTTTCATAAACTTAACTATTCACCTGTTAGTGGGTTCACAGTCTCTTTCCTGATCTCTTGGAGACCAAAGGCTGCTCCACTTTGAAAGCAATGGCATGGAAGAGAGGTTACTTTAACAACAGCATCAGCATGATCTATTGATGTCCAAGTCCTTCATCCCACCAGGTAACACATGCCTGGCCTCCACCCAGGAAAACGTGTGTTCCTATTTAGGGGCAGCTCCAATGCCGTGCCCATATTTCTTGGAGCTGAATAAGAGACCCTTATTGTCCCCAGATGATGAGCAGACCAAATGGGAGAAACAATTTTCTGGAAGCAGTTGGAGACGTTGGCTCTGAGCACAGGATGTGACAGGAGAGACACCTGTGGCAGGTAGCTGCCTTCATCCATGGATTCTATCCTTCACTGAAGCCCATGAGCATCGAGGTCAGAGTCTGTGGTTGGCATGGCGGCACTGTGCTATAGCCATGACCCAAAGGGCACAAAGCCTCTGTCCCCATGGGGCATATATTCAATTAGGGAAAGATGGTCAATAAAACCAATACAAAAATACAAGATAACAGCTCTCCAGGCAACGAGTCTGCACCCATGGGTCATAAAGCAAAGGATAAACTAGACCATCTCTGGGGAGGCAGAGTTTTAGTTAGAATGTCATAAAAGTCCTTTCTGTGGAAGCAATATTGTGTCAGAGTCCTGAATGCAATGAGGCCGCAGGGAAGGATTCATTCCCGCAGAGGGAAGACAGACTGCACCTGCCTTTAGTGTATTGGTGGTGACCTCATACAAGTAAACGTGTCCCAGAACTGTTCACCATCTGCTCCTAGCTGCAGATACTCATTTGGGTCTGGGAGTCTGACACCCGAATGCCAGCAATAGCTACCTCGGGGGAGTGGAGTGCTGGGAAAAGGGGTTCTCTTTCCCTCTCTGTGCATGCTAATGCCTTTGAATCTTCTCCAACAGTCTCATCATCACGCTTTCAGATTGAAAGCATGGATGGACTTGCTTTATTTGTGGATCTCACTTACTCCTTCAGATTTATGGCATAAGTCTTGAAACTGGATGAGTACATATTTCCGACTCCTCTTCCTATAACCAATGAGGAAAAACTTCTGGACATTTCTTTAAGGGAAAGGAAGCTACTGATTCTTTGCAAACTCAAACCATTATATTCCTATGTCTCGAGGAGAAAGGTAAAATCACCCTCAATGCACGGCCCCTCAGCCCCTGGCCTCTGATTTTCCAATATGCTTGCATTGGAGACCCAGCACACCGGGTAGCAGGGTAGAAGCTGCGGGTGCAGGGATAAGAGAGATGAGCCTAATTGTGGATGGGCGAGCAGAGGATGCCAGGGTCTGTAGGCGTGGGCATGCGGCCATCACTGGGAGGAAGGGCAGGGGAAACCTCTCCTGAGCACCAGGAGTCCTGCCCAGCTGCAGGGTGGAGCCAGGGAATCTGACCAGGAGGAGCGCTCACCCTCTCCCCTTGGCTCCAGGTCCAAAGAGGACACAGGGAGCCAGGGGCCAGCTCTAGGAATATCATCTACTGACCACAGTCTTTATAAACAGGGATGTTGCAAGAAGGCACAGATCTTATGATGTGGACTTGTGTTTTGGAAATCTATGCAGAAACAGGGTTTGAAAACCTGAGAATTTTTGGTCGCCTTTACTCTGGTGGGTTTTCCACCCAAATGGTGAATCTGTGTTGAAATGTTTCTGTCTACTTCTGGAATCATTTCCCTATTTAGTATGCAGAATATATAAGGAACATAAGAAAATCCAATAACAACTACCAAAATAACTCCAAATAATCCAATTAAAAATTGGGCAAGGACATGAGTAAGACTTCTCAAAAGAACAAATTCAAATGATTTATGGGAAAATGCTCAAATGAATTAGGGAAATGCAAGTCAAAACCACAATAAGATATCATCTCAATTGAGCAAGAATGCTTTTATTAGTAAGTAAGAAAATAACAAATGCTGGCAAGGATACGGAGAAAAGAAAGGAACTCTCACACAGTGTTGGTAAGGACAGTTGGGGGGGTCACCCACGTCATCACCACATTATTCGTAACAAATTCCTGTCAACAGATGAACGGATAAAAATAACGTGGTATGTCTGCACAGTGGAATATTATTTTGCCTTAAAAAGTGTTATCCTATCATGTTAAGTGAAATAAATCAGAAAAACAAATACCAAATGTTATCTCTCTCCTATATGATTGTTAAGAAGCACAAGTCAGTTGGAGTGTATAATATGATTACTAGAGGCTAAGAAGGACAAGAATGTGGGGAGGTTGAGGGAGGCCCTGTACTTAGACATGATGGCTAGAACAAATAAATTCTCATTCTGCAGAATAGAGTATTTTAATAGTTCACAATTTCTGTTAGATAATTTATGAATGCTTAGAAGACAGGAGCTCAAAGCCTTTAAACACTCAGTAATAATACAGAGATGGAAATGTTAATTATCCTGATTTGATAAGTATATATTGTACACATGTGTTGAAATTTAACATGTTTCCCCATAAATATATATAATCATTACAAAAAATTTTTCTAAAAATGTTTAAGAGGAGGGAAGAGTCAATGACCCTGATTTGGTTATTACACACAGTATGCATGGATTGAATTAATACTGTATCCCATAAATGTGTTCAGTTAAAAGTGAAAAAATAATTAAAAATTAATATTGATTTTACTACCAGCAAAAATGAGAAGGAGGCTCATGTTCAGGAAGAGGTGAGAATGCCCCAAAGTCAAGGAGTGGAGCAATTATAAGCTCAGCTGCTGCCAAGCATTGAATCTGCAAAACCAACTAATGCTCAGGTGTTGTTTGAGTGGTAACTAAAATCTGAAGTAGAGGAAAATTCCAGTGTTGTTTAATAACAAAAGTTCTTTAAGAGCCACATCAATGTTCATAGCAGCACAATTCACAATATCTAAGCTGTGGAACCAACCTGGATGCCCTTCAGTAGATGAATAGATAAAGAAAATGAGGCATATATACACAATGGAATATTACTCAGCAGTGAAAGAGAATAAAATCATGGCATTTGCAGGTCAATGGATAGCATTGGAGAAGATAATGCTAAGTGAAGTTAGCCAATCCCCCAAAACAAATTCTGAATGTTTTCTCTGATATAAGGAGGCTGACTCATAGTGGGGTAGGGAGGAGGAGCATGGGAGGAGGAGCATGGGAGGAATAGATGAACTCTAGATAGGCCAGGGGGTTAGCAAGGATGGTGGAATGTGATGGACATCATTATCCAAAGTACATGTATGAAGACACAAATTGGTGTGAGCATATTTTATATACAACCAGAGATAGGAAAATTGTGCTCTATATGTATAATAAGAATTATAATGCATTCTGCTGTCATTTACTTAAAAAAATAATAAAAAAGGTCTTTAGGTACTCAGAACTCAAGTAGATCCCCCTTATATACTTCCCACTTCAATGCCAGTTTTTACTCCTTTAAGATATTTTATTTTCTCAACTTAAAAGAAATGACATATTGGTAGAATTACAGTAAAACAGTACCATTTCAAAGGCTGGTCAGAGTAGGGGACCCTGTGGGTGTATGCCGACTCTGCGCTGAGGTCTAGCTCTCGGGACCCCACTAGCGCTTTGAGGTAAGCATCCCGCCTGCACATTGATGTGCGCCCAGGGACAGTCTGCCAAGAGCCTGCGGATGGACACCATGCCTGAGCCTCTGGTTGACTCGTGCAGTCTGGATGCTGAAGACAGTGACCCCTTCTGCGTAGCCACAGGAACAATACGCAGGGAGGGGCTCTTCAGTGTGACCCGAGGCTCTGGGTTGTCTCTACACTGCTTTATAAAAATAAACCCATCCAAACAGAGAGGATATTTTCAGTTTCAGTTGAGAGAACAATGCGAATCTCAACCAATGTACAGCTTTCCTTCCCGCCCTCCCAGGTGCCTGGTTTGAGGACCACTGTAGAGGCCCGTGAGAGGCCCCTTGCAGAGGTCAATGGAAAACCTCCTCCTGGGAATGGAAAAGCTACTTGAGGGCTGCACTACTCCAGAACCAACTGTGAATTAGCTCTTTGAAGACTTATTGAAGGTGCTGACATAAACCCATAGCTCCAAATGGTATGATGGCCGTCAGATGGATAGAAACCCACTTTTCCTTCTGTAATTCTGTGCCTGACAACTGACTGTGGGGGGCTCATGTGTTGGGTCTAAATAAACATTTTAAACCAGGCAATGAAGAGTTAAATAAAAATAAAAGACTCAATGAACTGGAACCAGAACAAAAGAAGGCACAGGCGCCCCTGGGGGTGCTGAGGGGATTTGCAGAAATTGTCTCTGCTGCTGGGAAAAAAACCGAAAATCTGCACTTGAAAAGAGTTATTGGAGAGCATCTGGAAGTTACCACGGTAACCAAGACGTGGACAAGATCTTCCACAGGAGGAGAACTCACTGATAGGAGCTCCTCTCCTGGAAGGATCTTCACTGTGAACTCAAGAGAGTGTCCTGGCAGCCAGGCATAAGGCTAGGCCTCTGTCGCAGCCAGGCAGGGGTCCGGAAGCCTCCCCAGGGTGTTAGACACAGCTGGAGTTCAGACCCTAGAAACCACCTAAAATGATGACCCCACAGAGAGCCACAGAGAAACGACGTCATCCAGGGCTCAGCCCTGCTCACAGGTAGGGCTCACACCAACTCCAAAACCCACTGTGCTGATGTGCAAAGAAGGACCGCAGAACATTGCTCCTAAGGGCTCTTGAGGGGCTGAACCAACTTTGTGGGTATAACAGAGTAAAAATTAGAGATGGAGCCCACCAAGAAGTTGGCTTTAGATACAAAATCCGGGTTTATCACCATCTATCCTAGCTGGAGGCCTAATGCTGGGTTCACAAAATCTGTTCCAATAATTTAAGAAAACTGTGAAAAAAGCATGTAAACACACAGAAGTGCCTTTTCAAAATCCAGGGACGGCTCTCCAACCTTAGGGGTCTGTGGATAGAGGGGAGGCCACTCGAATTCTTTATTCTTATACAAGGGACACACAAGAGGAGGTTCCATGGAACATTCTATCCCCAAAGGGCAAAGGGGTAGGATTACAAAGGAACAGGTGAGTGAAACTCAACCCCAGCACGTGACACTTACTCCTGGAGCCGAACCTTGTTATCCGAGCTGGGGTAACCCCCAAGTTACTGTGACCTGGCACTGCCATGCCACACTGAATGCAATAATCATTTAGAACCCGGTGCATCAGGACTTGACAGCTCCCGACACAGGTTCTCTATGGGCAGCCCTGGATGACAGTGAGCCGGGGTCAAGGGCCAACCAGAAATAAACCCTTAGACAAAAAAATGACGTTTCAAACCAACTGATTGGATTAAGGTTGCCTGCCCTCAATCTAACCACAGGCCCAAAGCTAAAAACAACATGCCTTTAAAAGACTATGACAGTATTGAATTTCAATTTTTTAATAGAAATATCCAGCATTAAATCAAATCAAAAAGCTCCAGAGAATCCAGAGATATTAGACTCAGAGAAAAAAAGAAAAACAAGCAAGACAGACTCAAGAGTTGTGCCAATATTTTCGTTGTAAGGATGGATTTAAAGACTATAATTAATATATTTAAGAACATAGATGTTATGGAACTCGAAGGGTTTCACAGAAGTAGAAGAAGAATTTTGGAATAAAAAGTAAAACGGGAATTTTGGAAATAAGAAAATCAACTGAAACAGCACTCCATAATGTTTCTAGTTCTCTGTTACATTGACTCAGGATCCATCCCAAGGATTAAAACTGGTGACTTCAATCAGAAGGGAACATTCTAGGACTGTACCATTCAGGGGCTTTGGAATTCTCCAGACAGTGAGTCTCAGAAATAAAAGGATTTAGGTTTATATTGAGTGTTATATAGAAATTGCTTCTCTTCACATCCAGTGCTGGTCTCTGGGGGCAAACCAATGTGTTAATTCGTGTACACACATGTCAATAGCTCCATCATGCTGTGAGGAGATCAATGAAATGAACCAGGCCCTGTTCATGCCGGGACTGGGACGTGCTGCTTAACACCCTGGCATTGAGATCACAAAGGTCAGGAAGGGCAGGACCACACATGGCTGTCGGGATGTTCTGACCAATATCTGTGGACTTCATCCCTACAGAATCCAAGGAACTCAAGTCTTCCCAAAGCCTAAATAGGCCTCCAGCCTCATTTGCCCCAGGGTGGACAGTCCTCTGGCCTGCCCACACCTGGATATTAACACGGTGAGATCTGTTGGTCTCTAAACCATGCAACTGTATAGTAATATATTGGTGCTCTTTTAAGCATCGCATCGTGTGGTGATTTGTTACCACAGCAATTAAAAACTAAATTGAATGTCATCTATCTCATAGGTGGCTGGTAGGATTAAATCAATCAGTCATGTGTATTTCAAAAGATTGTGCATGACACGTAATAAGTCCCCCATTGAGGTCAGCCATGTGGTTAGCTGTTACGAGGAGAAGGGAGGCGTTACCCCTGTTCCAGGCCCAGAACATGGAAGATGATGGATAAAGTGTAATCTTTATTATAAGAAGGAGAACTATAGATTGTGTGGCGTTGTAAAGATGAATATCAGGCCCTTGGTGCTGCTTGTTTTTGTAGAGAATGTTGAGAGTTCTAACTGAGCTAAGAACCAATCATAAGTTTAAAGAAAATTGTTAAAAATTATGTCATATTTGAAATTTTTTTAAAAGTAGGTCAGGTTGTTTTATATGTGAACTTCCTTGACCTTGAGACATCTCTACTGAAAGATCCAGGAACTTGGTCATCTTGAAACATTTAAAAGTGTCCCCTTTAGAGCAGTGATAGGGGCATTAACCATGCTGGATGGGGCAGGCAGGGGCAGGCTGAGTGACTGAGTCCTGGCCTTTGCAAGTGGTGTCACACTATAAAAACATGGCCCAGCATTTCTGAATGTCAAGTCAAGTAATAGAGCTGACCTGAGGACATTTGCCTTACAACAGCTGAATAATTAAATACTCAATGCCTCCACATCCTGCTCCAAGTTGAATATAAGGATTTATGTCCCTCTTAGCCACCAGCACATTACTCAAGAGCTCTAGAACCCTCAAAATAACTAGGGTGTCCTGCCCAACCCTTGTGCACACAATCTTTGAAGCATATCAGCTCCTGAAAACAAATATATTTAGTCAAAATAATCTGTACATCAGCAAGCAAACATGAATCTTGGTTTAATGGAGCTTGAAATGACTTCCTCTGTAATGCTGCACACCTGGGCAGGCTCTGTCTGCTGTTGATGCCCCAACCCCACATGGAGGGGTTACCAGGGCTGCAGTGCACACCCTGGGCAGCCCCATCTGTAACAAAACATGTGCTCCGAGTTTCCTTTCCCCCACTGTAGCACCTATCATGGGTGCAATGGAAAGTTACCCTATGCAGTCCTGCAGGGGGTCTCAATCAGCAAAGGATGAGTAAACAAGGCAGGAAGACAATGGTATACACCCCAGAAGGTTTGTGCACACCCTCCGTGGTGACTTGTGTCACTTTTAGTGGTGACATGTACCCATTTAATGGATAAATAAAACCTCCAGAAAGGAAAACTCCTATTCACAGAATATTAGTGCCACTGTCTTTGTAAAATTAGCTGAACCCTGAAATAAGACTAATGGCATCTGATGAGCAATTATCTGTCTGAAATCATAACTGGCAATGGGCTGGAGTAGAAGCTGCAGTTTAAGCTGTGAGATACCCATGGCATCCCATGCCCATGACTCACGAGAAAGCCCAGGAGCCTTGCCATCCTGCTACCTAGTCATGGGCTAGCTGCGCTGTCTATGAAACTATGCGTAGCATTCACCAACATGCATTCATAATGCACATCAGTGTCTCGTCTTCAAATGTCCATATATTAAAATAGCTTGAATCATGTAGTGATAACTCATTGGACATCCATTGGAGGCACTAGTTGAAAGTCCTGACTACTTTTCCTGGAGTTTGAAAGTAGGAGGCAGTGGGGACAGATGATCATGAAACAGGTAAAGGAGTTGCTAGTGGACAGTTTAGACAATGTCCAGGAGTGCAAAGAATTGTGAGAGGGCATTTACTGTTTCATGAAGAGCCATAAAATGGGGAAAACGTGCAGAGGCTTCAACGGTAGAGACAGGGATGGGCATAGAGCAGCAAGGCACAGTGGGTGCAAAGTGCACTGGTGAGACCCCCACTGAGCATTCTGGGAGCCATGAAAAGTGACATTTTGAAAATACCTGAAATCTGTGATATTTAAGATGCAGTGAAATCACATAAAATAATACTTATTAAATGCTCTAGACAAGACAATGAACTCCTCTCAGAATTGTGCCCTCTGCCAAAACATAAGGGTTTAACTCTTGACAAAAGCAGAAAGGTCCCCTCACTCACTACCCCTCCCCATGTACACTTTTCTTGGATCATTGAGTTTAGAAAATGTTTCGGTCCTTGCTTGGTCTATGGAAATTGAGATGTTTTTAAATGCTCAGTAAGTCTCCTCCAGCTTTAACTGCAGCATGTCTCCCTGGAGGAGCCCGGGGTCCTCTCTTTGGAATGCAGTCATCTGGGAAGACAGGGCCTTCTCCCCCAAGTTCCCTGAGACAGTCAGGACCCCTCTCTCCAGCTGCAGAACTACCTCCTGCCATGAAGGTAACACTCTGCTTTTCCATTGCACAACCCAAGCAGGTAGAACAGTTGGCCATCCCAAGTGCAGGTGAGCTTAATGGGCATTCTGTGACTAGAGGACGAGTTGTCACTTCTCTTGAGAACACATTCGTCATGGATGGTGCCTGCCTGGCTGTGTGAGAGGGTGAGGCTTCCTTCTGCTGTGGCCACCCCTGAGCGGGTGTCCTTGCGTGCCTTGCTTGCTGGCTCAATGCCCATTCAGTGACAACACTGTCTTCCTTCTCTTTTAGCTCTGGGAACAGATTCTCTGGATTGGGAAGGGGTTCTGCTTAGTTTTTAGTCTTATTTCTCCAACACAACCCAGGGTGCAGCTAATTTTAAAAAGACAGTATGAAGAAACAGGAAACACACTCAATGACCCTAGGGTAAATTCTGATTTCATAAATACCAGGGGGCAAGATGCACAGGGTCTCTTCTGGGAGCTGTCAGCCGCTGAGGCAACCCATGACCTGACAAGAGGCGTCCATGTCCCACTGTCTTGATTTCATCACTCTGTCTTTGACTCTTGTGACCAGAGCAGACTGTCATTACTGCCCCTGTGCACTTCTGAAGACTTGTGAATCACTTGTAATTTAGACATTAAGAGCTAAGCAGAGGGGAGAGAACATGCCATTGCTCCCCGTCCTTGCACATCTTCTGAGATAACTAGAAGGTAAAACGCAAGTGTAAATAAAAAAATCACCTTTTAAAAAAATGTTTAATTCCAACCTCTTGCAAAAAAAAATGGCTGATAGAAGCTAAGGGTTTGGAATGCTACTCATTTTCTCCTCCTCCTCCTCCTCCTCCTCCTCCTTTTTCTTCCAAAGCCTTGGAAGGATGCTACCTGGTTTTGTATCCAGCCAAAGCTGATGTAAACTTGTCCCTAAGAGCGAGGAACCTTGAGCATCTAGGTGAAAGATCCTTCCTTCTTCCTCACTGAGGACCATTTGAATTCCACCCAGCCCCTGGCAATGCCAACACAGAACTGGAGTAGTGAAGGAGCTACTCCAGATAGAGCACAGAGCAGGGGAAGGAGGATCTAATAGGGCGGTGCAGGAGAGGACGGAGCTTCTAGCTGTCGCCCTTTAAGAAAGAAACAAAACTCAGCAGTCATGCTTCCTGTGTTTGGAAGCAGAACAAGGACAAGCTGTGGCTTTAGTTACTCACCTGTGTCATGCCCCAGTAAGGACAATGACTGAGAAGTACCAGTTCTGTTACGGACTGACAGGTCCACATTGCAAAAGGGGGGACTGCAGGAAACAGAGAACATTGGGAACTCGGAGAGAAGAGACACTTAGGACGGAGGAGTGGCTGGTCACTTCATCACTGATGTTATTTCTCAGATGAACGTGAATTTTTATTTCACAACAATCACTCTCATAGTTAGGATATTTTACATGTATTTGTACTAACCTGAAGATGAACCTAGAAGTGATTAGAATATACTTCTGGGTTTATTCAGTTTCATTCGGCAGCATAATTACAAGAAAATAGATAAAATGACCAATACGCTTAGGGATAATTGTCAAATTATAAGAGCTCAAGAAATACTAAGTAAGAGAGAAATGAATGAACTTTAATAATCTTTGTAATTCCGGGAAGGCTGACGCTCCTACTGAAGCTGACTGGAAATAATGTGGGCAGAAAAAACACAAACACAAAAATTTAAGAAAAAAATTCTTTCATGAGCCTGCAGGGATCTAAGAACTCTAGGCCAGAGCCCAGGACTGCAGAGTGCCCTGGGGACAAGCACAGCATGGCAGGCCTCTGTTCTCACCCTGCAAGACTTATCACTGCTAACCATGGAGCACGCTTTCCAAATGTCATTAGCTAAGCTCCTCCAGCTCCTTCAGCAATATTTTCAATTAATCCACTCACAGACCTGCTCCTCTCTCTACCAGTGCGCACTGTTAATGGGCAATTAGTGGGCAGTGGCCGATATTCTCTCCAGACAGCATGTGGCCTGGCAAGGACCTTGATTTACACACAGCCCTGGTGGATTATGCAAACTGCTTCCCCAAGTTGTCAGAGCACTAAAAGACACCCAGAGATTTCCCAGCCATCTTTACATCTCAACCATGCCCTGGTTTAGGAGGAAAAATAAATAAATTTATATACATATTTCTTCTTTTCTAAAGCTAACTGCAGTCCTGGAGTGCAGCGTGGGGAGGAGCTCAGTGAAGGCTGAGCAGCAAAACAGGAACAGCCCCAATTTATCACATGGGATTTTCTCACATCAACCTGAGGTGCGTGTTTTATAGAAGTCTCTGCTCACAACTGCTCCACCCTCCCAAAGCAGCCCTTTGGTAGAGGTTAGAAGCTCGACTAAATTGCAGTTTCACCTGGGTGGCCAGACACAGGTAGAGCAAGACACTGAGAAATAGGGACAGGCTGAGGTGACCAGGACCCCAGCGGGAGAGGACGCTAGGCTGGCGAAGCCCAGTAGGAGGTGAAGGTGAGGGAGACCTACCTGCAGGGCTGAGAAGCAGAGCCAGCTCTGGAAGGGAGAGTCCCAAGTTGAGTTCCTGCCTCCTTCCTCTGTGAGGGAGTCACCAACCTACCTGCCCTTCAGCTTCTCCAACCACAGGACAGGAGGGGAGGACAGAGCGCCTGCCTCATGCAGCCGTTGGCACAGTAGTGGGCGATGCTCCTGCCAGGTGTGTCTGATCAGCACAGGTGCCACCTCCATGCCACACAGGCACTCTGCCCTGGCTCCGCCTTCTCAGGGGCTCCTCCTCCAGCCTGCCCAGGTGTCTCCACTCTCCCTTCAGAGAGCACTGGCCCCAGGAAGTTTGTTGACCACAACGCTTGCCCAGGTTTACTGTGCAATCACACCTGCCCGTTTCTGTAACAATGTCACTTGTTCACTTCCAGCCACAGCTCTGTCACTCCCAGAATGGAGCACCCTGGGGACAGGGGCTGCCTGCATATCTTGCAGCTCTGGACACCCTGGGGCCTGGACTGTGCTGTCACAGAGCAGCTCCCCTGTCCCTGAGCTGCGGAAGCCTTAGGTGGGCTGAGGAGTGGACTGGAGGATGCAGGAGTCATGGGAGCCAGGGGCGAATTCCTGACACCAAGGAGGTCATGTTGGGGGTTCCCCCTTCCCTGTCCACTGTCAGGAGTCTTTGGAAGGCATGCCTTGCCCGAGCTCCTTCCTCCCTGTCCAGCCTGATCCTGGCTGGCTGCCTGCCTTTGGCACCTGCTAAGCAGATCCCCAGGATGAAGAGCTGAGGCGTGGGGTGGGACATCAGAGTGGCACCTTTCAGGCATGGTTGTCTCAGACCACCTGTGCTCCTGGTCAAGATGAGTACAGAGGGAAGCCTGGCCAGTGGACAGCAGAGACTTTGAGATGCACTGTCTTCCTGCTAACATGACCTCATTTCTTCCCACGTGGCCCCCAAAGTGGCTGCTGATGTCATCCCCAGTTTACCAGGGAAAGAAAAGGGCTCCCTAGAGTTCTGGAACTTGCTCAAGATCAGGAAACTGGTAGGAATCCAGGTCAGGATTCAAATGCAGGCAGCGTGACTCCAGAGCTCTGTCATTAACCATGGGCAGAGACAGGTGCAGGCCCCTCATGTGGGAGAAACACGGGGCACTCTGCAGGTAATAGGACCAGCCCAGGAAGGGAGAATATGAAGACACTCCTGGGGGTTTGCTTGGTCTAGTTTATTGCATGGGGAAGTGAATGCCTGCCAGAGCTAGGGACTCGGAGACCCTGCGAATAGGAGCAGCTCAAGCCCCAGCTGGAGGTAATAGATACCAGGGCCCGGTTTCCAGGGAGAAATGAAATGCCGCTGTGGGTAGATACTGTTGTTGCTTCTCAAGAAAAGACAGAAACTGAGGATTTGAAATGGAATTCTACTGTGCCCTCCATTTTAAATTGGTGACTGATTTTGTCCTGGTAAGTCACCTAGCAGATCGACACGGGAGCAGGGGAGATACTGGAAGCACACCTGGTCTATAACAATCGGGGGAAGGGTGGCTTGGCTTTGAGCTGACTCAGTTCTTTCAGGTGAGCTGTTTTTGGGGTACATGGAAGTTTGGAAGCCCATTTGGAAATCCGCCACACTCAAGGTCCTGAGATGTGCTCTTGATCCATAGGATGTCACTCTCCATGGAAGAGGACACTTGCATAATTAAGGGGCAGTGCATGAAGTCCTCAGACACACTGGGGACACCAGCAGCATGGCAGGAGAGACACCAGTTTCCTCCGTTCAGGTCTCAGCTCTGTGGGGAAGTGGACCTTTACTTGGAGGTAGGAATTCTAGAGTGACTCTAATGTCAGGGAAGGGAAATTGTAACCCTCCCCTTCCTCCTGCTGGTGAAAGTCCTTCCATTAAGCAGGGAGTCACAGGTGCATGTGTAGCCCCCGTCAGGGCTGGATGACCACAGTCTGGCTGCTTGTTTACCCTGCGGGTGTAGTCCCTGTCCCTGAAGAGACTCAGGAAATGTGCTGAGCAATGTGACAAATTAAACTCTCAGCTCACTGAAAGACACATGGATTTTTCTACAGGAAGGGAGGAAGCAAATTTGTTTTCTCTTACTTCAAGCCATTACGATCCTCATGCAGTTTGATTAAATAATGACACTCCAAATACAGAAAAGATGCAGTTTCGTCAGGGAGGGACTGAGTGTCATTGAGAGGCAGTGTCCATTTAGCGAATGAGAAATGTGAATCAGTGTGGGCAAGAACTGTCCTTGGCAGCAAATGAATTTTGCCATATTTGAAGAGAATTCCATGTTTTGTTTGTCTCAAAAATAGGTTTTTCTGGATGCCGTGGTGCACACCTGTAATCCCAGCATCTTGGGAGGCTGAGGCAGGAGGATGGCAAGGCAAGGCCAGCTTCGGCAACTTAATGAGGCCCTGAGCAACTTAGCAAGACCCTATCTCAAAATAAAAAGAATTGGGGAGGTGGCTCAGTGGTTAAGCACCCCTGGGTTCAATCCCTGATGCAAAAAAAAAAAAAAATGGAATGGTAGAAGCTGCTAAGTAAAACTGCTCATGCTTTATTAATCGCATACATCTTGCATGAGATTGTTTTCCTTGCTGCAGTTGCCACTGCTAAATTTTTTGATGTAAGTGTGGGTATATTTGGTTGGTGACAATTTATTGTTATTTTCTTAAAAGCCCAGGTTTTCAGGGGCTTTTATGGTCCTCCTCACTCTTCTGCTGACAGCTCTAAGCCCAGTGCCCACCGGCTGGAGATCCGGGAGCAGGTCGAAAGCACTTCCAGTGCCGGTCCAGCAATTCCACCCAGCACAGTTCACCCGTCCTCCGGGTTTACATTTTCTCAGCTAGACCTCAGAATGAAAAGGCTTCTCTTACTTGGATACTGAAGGCAAGAGAGTTCCCATGACGTCTTGATCTATTCTCTGATCAGGGTCGGTGTGCAGGGAATGGGCTAGCAGCTTATTTTAGGGACTCATAATCATTACATCTTCTTTCTCTGATATTCTCAATTGATTGTGTTTTGATGTTATGAGTGCTAACTCTTGGTCATAACATGGCTGCTGCTGCTCCAGCCTCACAATGTACGGTAGGCAGAAATGGATGAGAGCCGAGGAGATAAGTGGGACACAGGAAACTTTTTTCCCAAAAGAAATGTCTGAATCCATGAAGAAAGTCTTAGGTGCCCCTCCAGCAGGCATCTCCTTCTATTTGTATTAACTGTGCCATGTGAACACCCTACCTTTAAGGGAGGCTGAGAAAGCCAATATTTAAGCAATCAGGATTCTCCTCATGTGGCTGGGAGGATCCCCCTCCCCTGAGATCAAAGGGGCTGCAGTTGCTACCTGAAGTCAGAATAGTGCTCTTTAACCATGGAAGCTGTGAGGTCTGGACCCTTGGGTTGACCGTCCTAGACTGTCACTGGGAGCAGCTCCCCTGCTGTCCTGGGGATGTGGTCTCTCACCTGTAGAAAGAGGCCTCAGTTTCTTCTCAAGACCAACGGTCTCCAGTTTTTTTTTTTTTTTAAAGAGAGAGAGAGAGAGAGAGAGAGAGAGAGAGAGAGAGAGAGAGAGAGAGAGAGAGAATTTTTAATATTTATTTTTTAGTTCTCGGTGGACACAACATCTTTGTTGGTATGTGGTGCTGAGGATCGAACCCGGGCCGCACGCATGGCAGGCGAGCGCGCTACCGCTTGAGCCACATCCCCAGCCCACGGTCTCCAGTTTTGAGACTAGATCCCTGCTACAACCAGACAGGTGCAGAGGATCCGGTCCCAAGCCCATGTCCTAGTGGAGGGGCTGTCACTCAGCTGACTGTGGGGCTCTGAACAGGGAGGACTGAGACATCACTCTTCCCTTCCGAGAGGCAGGTTCCCACGCAGAGATCAATGACCATATGGGTGCAGCAATGGGATAGGATTCTAGTCTGTGGTTGGATTTTCTGTGTCCCTTCTGCAGGAGTCAGAGCACAGCTGGGTCATTAGTAATCAAACAGGGAGGCCTTGCAGGTAGGGTAGAAGCATGTGTTAAGGCCCTGGGGCACAACATGGAGGTGAGCACAGCTCAAGGCATATGTCAGGTCCCAGGCTCTGGAGCAAAGTCATCAAGAGAGTGAGCAAGGAGCAGGGAGTGGGGGGCAGCAGAGGGGAAGGCAGCCCAGCTCTGAGGGTGATTGTGCCCTGGGATATGCAGGACTCACTCAGGCACTGTGAGGAGACTTACAGTGCAGTGGGAAGGAACACAGTAAGATGAGAATTTGGGTTTGCACAGCAGGAGATGCTAGAACAGCAGGTGGGAGGCACTGGTAAGACTAAGAGTGAAGGATGCATCCAGAGTAGGACATATGTTTTCAAGTTCTTTCATAGATGGGAGCCATGTGGCTTCAGAAGCCACCTCTGCCCGAGATGTGTGTCCACTGGCAACGTGTGCACTAAGATCATCTCCAAGCAGTGTTTGGGAACTCTGTTTTAGCTGATGGGAAAGCAATGCCTTTGTGCTGTCTACCCTTGAATTGTACTGTTGAGCCCAGGGATGCCCCGAGACATCTCTGTTTCCAAGTTGCCGGGACCCGTGACTCATCCGATCACAGTCACTGTGTACAAACCCAAGATCAAAGTGCCCCCGCTCTCTGATTGCTTGACTCACATTTTCTCAGGGTTGGGCTGCTTAAATGTGTTCTGCATGGACATTGCAACCTCTCTGTGGGCAGCACTTATCATTGAACATTCAGAAGCACATTTCCCATCAGCCTCACTGTGGTAAAAGTACGCGGCAGAAACAACGCGCTAATCCCTCTTTGTAGGAGTCCAGCACTTGGCCTTGCTCTTTCCCACCCTGTACTCAGCCTTAGTTTTACCCCAAAGCTCACTGGACTTCTATCAACCAGGATAATTAAAGAAGCTCAGAAGGAAGGGCTTGCTTTTGTTTGTAACAGCTTTATTTAGATGTGACCCACTCGCCCCAACGCACTCCACTTAAAAGTACAGGAGTCAGTGCTTCTTAAAGACATTCAGAGACTTGTGGACGGTCTCGTGTATCTAATTCCAGAACATTTCATCACCCCAAAATGAGACCCCTGTCCCTGGACACTCACTCCCCCCTCCCTCCAGCTCCTGGCCACCACTCATCTGTTTCCTCTTTGTGTGGGTTTGCCTCTTACCACAATTTAGATAAATGGAATCATCGCAGGCTTGGCCTTTGTGTGTGGCTTCATTCACTCGGCCTCCTGTTCAAGGCTCTTGCAGTGAGCTTAAGCCAGACTATTGCATAGTCCTAAGCCAGCTGCATTCTCTTTGGTGTTAGTGCATTAGAGTTCAGCACATTATATTCTGCATCATAGTGCATTACATCATGCACAATCCTGGGGCTCATTTTGACAGAATCATATAAGCGTGGGATATAATCTGCTCCCCTTCAGTCCCCAGCACTCCCCCTTTCCCTCCCTCCTACCACCCAGGCTCCCTTTCCCGTACTCTCCTTGGCCTTCCTTATATTTATATAAAGTTCATTTTTTTTTTTTTTTGCTTTATAGATACACAGAAAAGTGAAATTCCCTATGGTATATTCATATATGGACACAGAACTCTTGGGTCAATTTTATCCTCTGCTATTCCCTTTCCCATCCCTCCTGCCTCCCCCTATCCTCTCTTTCTGCTCCACTGATCTCCCTTGTATTTCTGTGGGATGCCCACTCCCTTCTTGTTCTCCTTGTTTTGGTCTCATTTCTGCATATGAGAGCACACATTCCACTCTGATTTTCTTTGGTTCACTCAGCAGAACGCTCTCCAGCTCCACCCACTCACCAACAAATGCCATTCCTTCCCCCTTAGTGACTGAGTAGTACTCTGCTGTGTGTCTCTACCTCACTTTCTTTATGCACTTGTCTACTGATGGCATCTGGGCTGATGAATAACTTAGCTATTGTGATTCGTGCTATTACACACATTGATGTGACTATCAAATTAGCCTATGCTGATTTTAGCTCTCTTGGACACCCATGAGTGAGACAGCTGGGTCACATGATGGTTCCATTCCATTTTTTTCAGCAAACTCCCAAACTCCTTGCCAAAGTGGTTGTCCTAATTTGCAGTTCCACCAGCAGTGTATCCCTTCACCATCCCCCGCACATCCTTGCCAGTTTTCGTTAACATTTGTAATCTTGTTAATCGCCATTCTGACTGGCATGACATAAAATCTCAATGAAGTCTGTATTTGCTTTTCCTTAATTGCTAGAGATGTCATTTTTTTCATCTATTTGTTGGAATTTTTTTTTTCTTTTGAGAAGTGTCTGTTTAGTTCTCTGGCTATTAGCTGGGTTGTGTCTGGGGTTATGCTTTTTGAGTTCTTGTATATTCTGTATATTAATCTCCCATCTGAGGAGCAGGTGGCCAAGACCTTCTCCCTCCTGCAGGCTCTCTCTCTCCACACTCTTTTTTCCTTTGCTGCACAGAAGCTTTTTAATTTGATGCCGTCACACTTTTTGATTTCTAGTTTTATTTCTTGAGCTTTAGGTTTCTTATTAAGGAATTCAGTGCCTGCACCAATATGCTGGAACATGGAGCCTTCATTTTATTCTAGCAGTGACGAAATTTCTTGCCTAATTCCTAGGTCTTTGATCCCTTTGGGAAGAATGACAGACAGGGATGGAGTTTCATTCTTTGACGTGTGGACATCTGGTTTTCCCAGTCATTTGTTACAAAGGCTATCTTTTCTCTAATGTGTGTTTGGGGCACCATTGTCGAGTCTCAGTTATCTGTGTGGATTGGCCTCTTTTGTTCTGTTCCACTGATCTTCCTGTGTGTTTGGTGCCAGCACTATGCTGTTTTTCTTACTATAGCTCTATAGTTGTTCTTAATAATCCCATTCAAAAATATTCATTTATAAGGCACTTAGCCACAGGACTTACATAGTGCTTTTAAAATCATTTTTATATCTTTAATTTGGAAGCATTAATTTTTTTCCAGGAAAAAAAAATGTTTGCCCTTTGCCCTGCTTTCTCATCTCCCATCTGCACCTGGAGAGAATCCCCACACCTCTTTTTCAACAGCTTTCTCTTCCAGTAGGACATCTGTGTTCTAGCACCTCCAGCACCCTTTACCTTCCACTTCAAGAGAGGAGAACCAGGTCTTTACATCATGGCTGGGACCCTGGTCACACATTGCTTCTTGCTGTAGGGGTCATTTGATCTGGAGTTTCCAGATAATAAAGAAGAAAACACAGACTTTGATCCTGGCATCTCCTATTTGAGGCTGTTCCCTTCTTCCAAGGGAAGACCCCACAGAGGTACGCAGCTCAGAGCAATGAACTGTGCTTTGAACTTGGTGTTGAGATGACTGAGTTCTATGCTACGTGACTCTGCAATCTTGAGCAAACAGGTCTCAATTGGTGACCACCAGGGATCTCCACCAGTGGTGACCACCACTGACCCTGCTTAGATTGATGGGTAATGTCTCTAGGAAGAGCTGGGTTGAAAATGAAAGCCAATGGGAAAGATGTTCCGGACTGATTAACAAGGTCTGCTGAGGTCACAGGAGATGCAAATGGTGCCAAGCATCTATGGCAACTACCCTCTCTGGAGGAGACAGCCTCTGTGTGATCTGCTGTATTCCAGTTCCAGTGACGTCATTCTACATGATTTTAGGGCAGTGCTTCTTGTTGATAAATTCACTTATATTTTAATAATGTTGACAGATCGATTCACTGCATTAAATCCTATATATTAGGTATATCACATATTGTGTTGTAGATGTTATGTAATCAATATATTCACAGTGTGTATTATAAGAGTGCATATAGTCAATGCTGAATTATGGTATATAGTACTTACTATATGACAAACAATTTAATTTCTACAGATCCTGGCTCATGTCCTCAGCATTAGACTTCTGTCAGAAGGATATTCACTTCATGTTGAGATGAGGGCCCTGAGCCTGTATTACAGAGCATGCATGAGGCCCCCTACCTAATAAGGCCTGGCATCCATACTAACCATCAGGAATCTGTGAGCCCTGTGTGAGTTGGCCCATCCTGCTAGGAGGGCAGGATGCATGTACCCTTCAAGTGCTGTTGTACCATGCAGTTCAGGTATCATTATGTAGCACCAATTGACATCAGCAGGCAAATTATTCTTAGGGTCCCCACTAAATTTCCTTATGACCTTGAGTTTACAGTCATGAATAGAGCTGCTTTCTGTCTCTGAAGCACATCTTATGAATAATATATTGCAACACATCTTGAATTTTATTTTCAGTTAGATCTTGAGTTTTATTGATTCTCATCTAGGACTTTTACATAAAGCATTATTACAGGTTTTATTCTAGCAAGTGCAGGAATGAGTTTTATCTTCCATGTCTGTTTTTCTCAAACTTTCCCCTTTCTTTTTTTAAATTTCCTCTTTGCCAATCTTGTTACATTTTAATCTATTTTTCTACTATAGGAAAAAGATGTGCTGGCTGGTAGCTTGAATAATTTAAAAAATCATGCATATCTAGGACCACTAAGGCATTAACTCTGCCCACCTATTTATGGGCAAATGTATACTTGTTTATGTTAAATATATATTTCAGAACAGAATTCCATTTATACAGAGCCACCTGCACATGGAACATTATGTCAGATTATGAAGGTCTCTGAGAACCAGCCCAGTATCCTTATTCAAGACAACATCTCTTTCTCTCGCTGTTTAAAACTATTCCTCTACAAGCAAGTGACAAACCTTGCATACTTTTGGGTTCTTATACCTTCCTTTCTGACTAGTTCAGAAGTCAATTTTAAACATTTGGTGGTGCATAAAGCAATTCAAACCCAGGCCACATGGGCACATCCTGGGTCGTCACAGTCTGTCCATCTGCCTAGGGGCCTCTGTGCAGTGAGGATGATACCGTCTGCACCTGTTAAGGATGTTGGGAAAAAAATATCCAAACATGGAAGTCTCTCTGAACAGAGCACACCAGGCCGGAAATGACGGTACCCTTCCCACTTCCCGTAAGGCAGGAATCACTGTGCCTCCTTGGGGACCTGCTAGGGGGCTCACCAGAGATAAACGCCTGGTGTAAGTCACCAAACAGTCTGGCCCCTTCATATTCACACTGATAATGAGCTCAGGGACCCCCTGTCTGGATGCAGAGCTGCATGGAGAGAAATGGGATGGATTCCCTGGACCTGGTGTGATCGCATCCCAGCAGTAAAGATGCTGGAGTAATTAAGAGCCCTTGAGGTGGCCCACTGAGCAGGAACGTGCTCCTTTCTCCCAGGAAATGCTGCAGACATGAAGCTACTTTCAGCCCACAGTTGCAGCTACTCCAAAGGCAAAGGAGATGGCACCTTTCAGCTGGAGGCCCAGTTGACATTAGCCACTGCACCTTCCTCCCTCATCAGGAAACTTCTGGGCATATTTAGGGAAATCTCCACTGCCAGGCTTGGAGGGTAGCACCAAATGAAGACAACAAAGCCTAGTCTGGGTCAGAGTCCAGGGGGGGTTCATGTATCCAAGATGCTGTTGCTTGAACCCATGAGTGGGGCAGGCTCATCTGAGAGCAGTGGCAGGCAGTGGTCAACGCATCAGATGACATGAACTATTTCAGGACACAGCCGATGCCATTGCAGACATTCTTTGGCTCAGCCCCCTTAACTCGCCGTGCTGGGGACCCACAGGGGATTATTTACTAATATCACTGTGTGGACCTGGAAGGCCAAGCCCCAGGCCAGCAGAGGAAAAGAGAGTCATCAAACCATGACCCTGGTGGCAGCAGAAAGAAGGTAGTGACAGCTGTGGTGACAGGATGGTCAGGGGGGCTTCCTGTGCCAGATCTGCAGCACCTGGGGTCACACTGACCTGCACTGACCCACAGGTACATACTACACACATTGCAGATCACCACAGAGCCACCAGGACATGCCAAGAGGCAAACCCAGATGAGCAAATGAGGCTTAGGAAGCCAAGAAGCCCTCCCTGTGTCCTCTCGCAAGTGGTCCCAGCCCCAGGTAGGGAGGCTGCAGGCCTGCGACTCATTTCTCCACCAGGGGGAGCTGTTGCCCCTGGTGCCTTTGTGGCAGGAGCTCCAGGCAACTGGGTTTCAGAAGGAAGCCAGAGCGCCCCTCCTCAGGCCAGCCTGGCAGTCCCTTGCCACCTCTCTCAACCCACACCTGTTGGGGTTCCCCGTGGCTCAGCCCCCAGTCATGCCCCATGCCCACCTGGCCTTGTGAGTCTCTCTTTTTTTAAAAAATTTTTTTTAAATATTTATTTATTTATTTTTAGTTTTTGGAAGACACAACATCTTTGTTTGTATGTGGTGCTGAGGATCAAACCCGGGCCGCACGCATGCCAGGCGAGCGCGCTACTGCTTGAGCCACATCCTTAGCCCTCTTGTGTGTCTCTTGGCTTCACACCTAAGATTCTGTTTCCATGTTTTGTCTTGTTTTTCCATTCAGTAGTTTGTCACCTCTGTGACTTCAGAGGAGGAGTCCACTGTCCTTAGAGCTAGTATTCCTCCATACCTGATGTGTCACTTGTCCCTGCTCTAGTACTTTGTCATGGTTGCTTTCTGTCTTTGGAACTGGAATCACGGTGTGTCTTGCCACGGAGTCTTGGGGTTGATCTTACTTGAAATCCTTCCATATTCTTTAACCCTAAGTTTTTGTTCTGATGCCATGCTGGGCAAGTGCCCACGGCTACTTCTTGACACACAACTTCAGCCCCACACTCCTTCCTCCCCTTCCCAGATGCTCTGCTCACTAGCTTTCAATCCATTTGCTCTCTCATTGGGACTGAATAAATTCTCTTTTCTGACTTCAATATGAGCGATTTTTCTCTCTCTCCCAGTGTTGCAATTCGGAGCAGGACGTCTTCCCAGGGCCCATGTGTTGAGGGCCTGGTTTGGCTAGTGGTTTGTTGGAAGGTGGTGGAAACTTTCTGGGTGGAGCCTAGTGGAAGGCTTGGGGCCATTATGGTCGTACCACCAAAGGAGCTGTGGGACCCTGGGCTCTTCCTCATTTCTTTTGATCCTGGCCTTGACATGAATAGTTGTGCTGCACCCTGTGCTCCCTTCATTATGTGCTGCCTCACCACAGGCACAAAGCAATGGGGCCAGTTTGTCATGTACTGAAACTTCCAAAAGCTGTGAGCCAGGGAAAACCTTTCTTTTTTATAAGCTTATTTATCTCAGATATTTCTTACAGTGATGGAAAACTAGCTAACACATTTCCACTCTACTCTTGAATCCATTCAGCTCATTTCTTTTCTTTCATTGTGTTTTCATATTTCTCTAATTTTCTTTTGAGTGTTTTTTGTAACTTCTGAAATTTTCTATGTTTTTTATTTGTCTCAAGAGAATTTCTCATGTCTTGTTAAAACATTATTTTATGATCCCTGCTTTAAAATTCTGCTGAAATAATTCCTAAATCTGATTCATCTCAGTATTCATATCTATTGATTATATTTTTTTCAACTGGCTCGTGTTATATAGATTTACTCTTTTTTTTAAACTTTATTTAATCTGTTCATTTTATTATGTGGTACTGAGGATTGAACCCAGTACCTCAAAAATGCTAGGCAAGTACTCTGCCACTGAGCCCCAGCCCCAGCCTCTGTAAACTTATTCTTCTTCATATCTGGGAAGTGGTGGTTTTATATTAAACAATGCTGGGTCCTATTTAATTTTTTTCTTCCATCAGACAGTAACTGCCTCAGGTTTAGGTGTAGCAGGCAAGTTGTGGCCTGTATTTTGCTATGTAGTTTTAATGATACCTAAAGTCAGAGCACTGGCCATGTCTCTCTGTTTTGCTGTGTCCTTCAGATGCTGCTGCATACCCACCCAAGTTCCACTGGTCCTACCTGTGTCTACAAAAGTACTTTCCAGAGACACCTGCTGTGCAGACACTGTTGCTTCTTGATGTACTGATGCCACTGCACGTAGCCCCAGTGGTGAGTGATCCCAGGGGGCCTCACTTCTACTGCTGACAGCCCACTTGGGCTCCAGGTGGCAGCATGAGTGACTTGGTCCACAGGTGCCCTGACATGCTGTAGGCAGAGCACCCAGTGCATGCCCAGGGGCAGAATGGCAGTGGGGGTGCCCACCAGGCATCTCCGGGCAGCCCCTCTCCCAAGCCTCTGGTCAGGGAAAGCAGACTTTCCTTCAGGGTGTTGGCTGCAACTGCTGGTGGCTCTGGATTAGACAGCTCTCCAGTGCCCACCTGAAAGACAGGTGGGATAAAAATAAAATGTAAAGCACAGCCCATCCCAGGCCTGGGGGCCCATCAGGTCTGCCTTCCTCCTGGAACATCTCAGAGTCCTTCTGTGCTTCTTTGTGAAAACCTCACCAGGATTTGGTGTATTTGTGGGTGAAGGGAAGAGGACAGTGAATATATATCTCCTTGCTGTGAGATCTATATATTCTGCATACTCTTAAGGATCCCAGGGTCTCATCTCTTTGTTGTACCTGTGAACCTCATTTTCAATATTCACATAACGTGGCACAGCCAGTGAGAAGTGGGGTCCTCAGAGCTGAGCCACCCACCATCCATGGTGCATCAATCTATGTCACATTGCCTTGGAACAAAACTGAGCAGACCTCAGTCCTTCTGTCATTAAAAACAAATGCATTCTTTCAGGGGGAAAGGAGGGTGATTATACAAGAAACTGACAAGCATTACAATAAAATATCTATAAAGAAAGAGATTTCTACCTATGAGATTCTCTTTAGAAAATTCATACGCAGCTGTTGGAATTAACTTCGGGTAAAGGGGAACAGTACAGTGGCTAGTCAGATTGATACATGCAAATAATTTCCCATTGCAAATGCACATTATTTTCATTTTCCATAAACTAGAACAATCAAAATAAAAATAAACTGGTAGGGGGGAAATGGCAATTGGGAAGCTGTGTGTATTGTAGGATTCATCAAATTATGTACCTTTTTATCTTTGAAGTTAATGGTGTTAGACGTATAGCTTTCATATCCTAACTCATTTTCCCTGTTTGCAAACAATTTCCTTGTGCTGAACCTATTTCATAAATACTGACACATAATCTGTTTTTTGTTTGATATCCAAACATGTTTAGCACAAGTAGTTTCCAGTCTGAAAAGTCTGAATGTTTCTCAATCTTTGGCTTCTGCAGAGCCTATTCCATTGACTTGATTCTTACCTTCCATCCCGAGGTGACCACTCCCTGCAACATGGGCTGTTCTGGTCACTTCTTGTAGCATGTGTGGACTACAGTATAATTAGTACTATCAGGTAAAACAAGGGATACTCTGTTAAATATAAGACACGTACTGAATAATGTTATAGTACAGCATGTCTCAAACAGTATATACACTCATGCTAAAGGGGCAATATTTTCATTCCAAATTTAACTCAAGACCTGCATTTTTTTATTTGCTAAATCTGACCACCTCAAATAGTGTAGTGGTATGTGACTCTACATCCTGAAACATACACACCAGAGAATAAGCAATTGTATTCCAGGTGTTGCGGAAGACTCGTTTAAAGATGCTACAATACAACCTGAGTGTCACTGTCCATAGGTCTTTAAGAAGCCCTGATGTGGCTACCAGCGCAACACAACAAGGAAAATCTAATAATCATCATCACATTCACATCCAATACTATTTATGTGAATCAAAAAAAAATATTACTAAGATTTTGCCAGAACATATGCCCTGGACAAAACCAGGACAGGTCACAGACATACTGGCTGGGGGGCCTATTCAGAGGGACTACAGAAGGGACTTAGATTCCAGGGGATGAGTGAAGACAATATCCACGAAGGCCCACACAGCCAGTGAGCCATGAGGTGAGGGGCTATGCTGAGCTAAGCCTGCGCTCCTGTCCCAGCAACAAGGAAGAAAGCTGGGGTGACAGTGTGTTTACGGGGAGGACAGGGAGCCCATCTTACACAGGGCAGTGAGAGGTTAGAGCTTAACTATGGCTTAACATATGGAAGCAACTGACTCGTTCACTTGTACTAAGAAAAACATTTTGCCTGGAGACAAAACAGGATCTGTTCTCATAATATGCCAGGAAACATGTGCAGACATAGCAGGTAGGACCATTGGGCCTTATTCTTCTCCTTCCACAGGGTCACAGTGCCCCACAAGAGTCAGCCTGGCATGAACAGGTCCTGCTATCCTGTCCTGTGCTGCATCCCAGCTGCTGGGCTTCCCTTCATTAGCAGGAACTCCATGTGGGACTCTTTAGGATGCACTTTCTGTGACCTTCTCAGACTCCTACAGAGGGACACCTAGCCTGGCCTCTCCACTCAGTGGACAGAAAACCTGAGACAAGCTTCTGAGCTCAGCTGTCATACCTGCAAAGGGGGGAGTGAGCTACTCACCTCCAGAGTCAGGGTTCTCTAGAGGAACAACCAACAGAATGTGTGTGCGTGTGTGTGTGTGTGCGTGTGTGTGTGTGTGTGTGTGTGTGTGTGTGTGTGATTATACAAAAGAGGTTTCATTGGATTGACCTGCACAACCCAAAGCTGGATGGTCCCACAATGGCTGGCTGCAGGCTGGGGAACTGGGGGGACCAGTAGCTGCTCAATCCAAGAAGATGAGGCCCCAGAACAAGAGTGATCAGTGATGCAGCCCCAGTTAGGGACGGAAGGCCTGGAAACTCCTGGAGAGCCACTGGGCAGGGTCTACTTTGAAGAGTGGAGGAGCCAGTGTCTGGTGCCCTCAGGGGATCTCAGCAGCAGCTAAGAACCTGCTCCAGAAGAGTCATGGCTACATCTGGGGCTGCTTCTTTGTTCTTCCAACTTTTGTTCCATCTAAGCCTTCAACATATTGGATGGTGCTGTCCACACTGAGGGAGGGTCTCCACTGTGGTTGGCTCTCCCACATGCCAATCATCCCTAGACACACCCTCACTGACACACCTAGAAGCCTCTTTGGCATCTCTTAATCCAATCAAATTGACAATTCAGATTAACCATCACAGAATGACAGAAGGCCACAGGGCAATTTTGATTTTTGATTTATCCTCCAAAACAGGATCCAAATTTTAGAGTAAGCCAGGCACATTTTAACTGTGTTTTCTGGCTCTCTCCACTCCTCAGCTCTCACTAAACATGTAGGCATGCTTCAGGTAATGAAGCAGAGGACCTCTGTCATTTTCACAGGCTCTCTCCACTTAACGATTTGAAGAGCACCTTGGCCAAACCAGCCACTTGGCCCAAATCTCCATCCCTTGCCTTCCCAAGCTCCAAAAGGTCTTTTTATTCTGTGTCCTCTTACAGCTGAGTAGAATGCTGTTTTGATAATAACAGCGAAGAAAAGTGAAATGTGCATCAACAACTAAAGGATAAATGTGCTTGTCACCTGAGGAAGAAGATTGGCAACTTTGCTTAGAATTTATCTGCTCTGTAGAATAACTGACCCCAAGTCCTTCATTTCCAAATCAGTTGTTCTCTACACTAATTAAAGCTGTAATTGTCTATTTTATGAGGGCTGCAGGAAATCCTTAGGATATTAATGATATTAGATTTAAATTTTCAAATAATTTCTTATGAGTCACATAGCAACTTGTGTTTTTTATAACACTCCACTGATAATTAATTACAATGCCTGCCTTTTTAATTGCAGATTAAGTACCCACATATGTTGGAGAACTTTTCATTAAACATTCCCAGAAAGTGTGGCAAGATAGTCACTTATTTATTGAGTCTCATTGGAGTATGCATCAATCAGAACAGTTGCTCAACTCAGTGGCTCTTTACAAAAAAGAACAAAATATCCTGTGGAAGAAGGTGCAGAATCCAGGTGGGAATGCCTGATACACACTAGGCTAATTTTCTCACTCGTCCTTGGGAATGCCTTCTGGTCTTACACAAAGGCCTTGTTCTTGTTCCAGATGGGCCTAGGCAAAGTGGACCCCAGGGCTGTCTCTAGTTCTGCTTTAGTTAATTCTAAGACACCATGGCCAGCATGCATGGAGTTCCCAAGCAGAACTCCTCTATTTCTTAATAATGATCTTCCCCCAGGCTAATAGAATCACACCTGTTTAACTTAACAACAATTCAATTACATGCCATTGACAGAGAGCAAGGGAGAGCACGCACTGGCATAAGAGTGTGAGCAAGCACGCGAGCACATCATCAGGGTCCAGGTAGGGTCTGAGATTCTGTCTAGATTTTCGTGCTGAGTTTGTCCTATCGGAGGTGATGACATGAGACGGAGTGAGCAAGTCAGTGACTGTCTCCATTGCTGCAGTCCCTCAGGCCCCTTGCTGTGGGAACATCTCTCAACAGTGACCAAAATTCTTATGTTAATTATGTGCACTTTTAATCTTAGAAATGACGTACTTTCTGGATACACATCGACTACATTGATTGCAATGAGTTCAACCAAGAGTCGCCTGACCCTCTCCCACCTTGCCTAGCTGGTTTCCCAAGACATTTTGAGTACAATATTTTTGAGATCTTTACATCCAAACCCAGAAAAAAGTCAGGAGACTTCATGATCCTTCTACCGTGTCCAGGAGTCTCTTGGTTCACTTCTAAGAAATACACATTCTGAAACATATTCCACAGAAACAATCAAGCACTTTTATTTTTGGTCCTTTCTCTATGAGAACTGGGTTTGGTTATGAATGAAAAGACTGGAAAGGGAGCCTTTGGGTCTAAAGGTGTAGTTAATGGTGGTATTTCAGGTATCCTAGGAAGGGTCTATTGGCCATGTCAGGCCCAGGATCTAAACAGACAGCTGAGCCCATGGGGCTGGGTGGGGTGGGGGAGAAGGCAGGTCAGAGAACCCAGATGGTACAAGTGGCAGGTGATGAATCCACTCAGGATGGCTCCTTTCATTCCTCTCTTCCCTGTTTCTCTCCGCTGCAGCCTCCTCAAAGCAACAAACTTCCTCGTGGGAATGCCTGATACACACTAGGCTATTTTTCTCACTTGTCGTTGGGAATGCTTTCTGGTCTTACACAAAGGCCTTGTTCTGCTCTCAGAGAGAATGTGCAGGCAAGATTGAAATGGCCAGGGGAGGCTTGTCCCAGCAGCAAGTGTTCCCCAAAGAGTCCTCTGTGGCCCCAGAGTGACTGTCCAAAGACTCAGCAGGCTGCAGACTTCATGGTGACCTACACTGTCCACCTGCCCAGGTAAATAGGATTTTGACTGGGAGTATGTGGGTCAAATACAAAAGTTAAGATGTTGGGACCAGAATTTTAAAGTCCTTATTTTAAATTTTAAGTCCCTTATGGTTTAATTTAAAAGTATGTTTAGGGTTAGAAAAGAGGGAGAACTATGGCTCAGGTGGAGATGCACACTGCCAGCTGTCCGCCTGTCCATTAACTGCCCCTTTCTCTCTGAGTCTCATATCATCTTGGTCTGGGCACCCATGTCCCCAGCCTTAGGAATGGGTGGCTCATGGATAATCACAGCTCATCATCATTCCTACCTTGGCTCCTAATCATGCCAGGCTTCCTCATAGCCCCCCACCTTCCAGTACCAAGTAAAATGCAGGGCATTTCTAGGGAAGAATTGCTCTTTTGATCCAATGATCATTTTTGGCTAAATATTTTACCAAGAGTACAGCAATCAGAGTGTGATTCTTAGGTCTTCTGTAGCCATCTCGTGAGGATGAAGTTGTAATCATGAGGATGAAACCCAGAACACAGCGGATGACAGGACAAGAAGGTATAGAGAGAGATGGCACAAATGGGATTCTTTTCCGTTTTTTAGACTATGTAAGTAATGCATCCTTGGTGCTAAAAAAAAAAAAACCCTGGGCACCCAAAATAGGAGAAAATAGAAGCCATTTCACACAATCACAGAATGCCATTGCATTCTTGTCCTATTGTTAATCATGTAAAATTTACCTCTCAGAATTCCCTTCTCCAGTATAGACAGAAACAGACTGGGAAGCTTGTTCTATAAGGGTCAGACCAGGGTCCAGCACCCCCCAGCACTGGCCACACATTGGTTAACTCTGAAATCCTGCCACTTTTAGCAATACCCAGAAAGATTTGTAAGTTTTACTGTTTTCCCCCATAAACTCCTGAGGAAAAGAAAGGAGACATCATCTGTGTTATGGAGAAGAGAACAGAAGCAGTAGCTTGCAAAGCCAAGGCCACTAAGAGAGCAGCTCTCCTACAGGGCATGACCCGGGGCAGCCTCCTTCCAGGGGGCATCTCCATCTTCAACCCGCAGCCTCCAGCTCTGGTGATGCAGGGCCTCCAGCTGGAGAAACTCTGCAGAGGGTTCAGAGTGGGTGATGGAAGGATGGCACTGCAGGGGACGGGAAGACAGGGCTCCTGCAGCTGCTCGCCTGCCATTGGCTGGGAGTCTGTCACATGGCCTCACTAACTGCATTGAAGCTGGGAATGAAAAATAACTCAACAGGGTAACTCTGGTCTGGCTAGTGAGGATCCAGTCACCCAATGTTTCTAGTCTAATTTCAGGAACAATTTTTAAACTTGAAGCAGAAAAATGAATAACATTATCAACAAGCAGCCCTATGCCTACTTGTGCAATATGGTTTGGAATCAGCTGCAAAATCTTCACTCGCATACACTTTAAATAATGAAAAGTCTTGTAATGAGAGAGAAATGCCACAGTTAGATGCCACTATGTAAATACATAGCCACCCTCATCTCCAGATGAGAGAGTAGATGTGTGCATATATATATAGAGAGAGAGAGAAAGAGAGAGAGAGAGAGAGAGAGAGAGAGAGGGGGGGGGGAGAGAAATGCATATGTAAAATACTTCTCTGTGATAAATTATTGCTGCTGTTTTTCGTTAATCCATAGTTATGGAAACGAGTAGTCTTTAAGTCAAAGACAAATTCAATATCACATCATGCAGTTTTTTGACCAGAGAAATAAAAATGCATCAGTAGAACTATTACTGTTTTTACAATTAGCACTACATTTGGGTTGAATTACTAAGAGTACGCTTTCATTTGCAGGACTAGGTGATAATAGGCCATGGCAACAAATACTTAGTACTTGATAGGTACTGTGACAAGAAATTCACATGAAAAAATGAAATAATTCTATAATATGAATGTTCTTATTATCCCATTCACATATGCTCATATTTTAGTGTAATAAGTACATATTTATCCCACAAAATAATGGGATTCGTTGTGACAATATACATGCATATAAATAATTTGATCATGTCTACCCTGGTTCTCTCCTACCCCTTCCCTCTGAGCCCCTGACTCCTTTTGTTGTTTCATTTAATAGATTTTATGTGAAAACAAAACAAAAAACATTTAATACTTGTATTTATGAGTCTGGATTTTTTCACTTAACATGATGATCTCTAGTTCTATCCCTTTTCCTGCAAATAACATGAGTTCATTCTTCTTTATGACTGAATGATACTCCGTTGTGTACATATACAGTATTTCCTGGATTCTTTCATCCACTGATGGGTATCTAGGCTGACTCCACAACTTGGTTATTGTGAATAGTGCCACAATAAACATGGAGATGCATGTTTATCCATCCATCCATCCATCTGTTAGACACACTGAGCATTGCCAAATACTGAGCATTCAAGATGTTGAGGATATGCTGTTGGTCAATTATACATGGTTCTTCTTCTCGTGGAGTATCCAGTGTCATAGATATGCATAACAGAAAGTTAATGACATATCCATTGAAATGAATTCATTATCTGAGCCATCTGGGAAAGAAGAGTTAAAACGGTGAGAAAGCCTAAGCAGAACTCTGAATCTGACAAGGAAAGATATAAAACTTGATGAAAAACCATATGTAGGATACACATGTGATAAGTAAGAGACGTGGCAAAAGGGAACAGCATTCTAGGAAGAGGGAAGAGCATAGGTATGGCCCTGAGGTGGGAGCAACATTGGAAGGGAATCAGACCCAGTAGGAATTATCATTGTTATTTTAGAAATGGGAAAACTGAGGTCTGTATGCCTAAGACCATGTGGCTTGAGATTGGTAGAGCCAGGCTTTGAATTCAGACTCAAATTGCTTATTTTTCTACGCTATTTCATTTGGCAGGAGTCACCACATTTTGCCTTTTGGTAGCTTAACAATGTAAATGTGTTTGACTGCCAAGAAGAGAAAATCGAAAACAATAGTTTGTGCTAATATTTCACTTGTCTTACTTGTGTCCCAAATATTGCAAGACAGAGCTCCTTTAGCATTTGGCTTCATTGGCTCTTTTTTTTTTTTTTTTTTTTAAAAAAAAGCTCATCGTTTAATAGCTAAAAATAATTGATCTATCTACAGACATTAAGTCCCTGTGCCTGGAAGGAAAAACGGCTCATTGAAAATGAACGGGTTCCCCCTTATTCTCAGAGAAACGGGATGGTTCTGCAAGCCCATTTAATAGATTTCCAGGCAGCATGGCTGTGGGCCGGGCCTACGCTCAGCCCAAGGGAGATGAAGAAATTACATTGTGTTGCTGCTACAAAAGCACCAGGGTTTTGCAGTAGGAAACAATGCGGAGTGACTCCTGGAGGTGGTGAGGGCGTCCTCCCAGAAGGAACCAGTGGCCGTTGAATCCACTGAGACCACTCTTCACGCCCTACGGGAATCAGTGCTAAGGGTCTGCAGGCTCAGGCCAGGACTCACTCCTCTTTGTATGGAAAGGAAGCAGCACAGGCTCCTCCAGGCTCTGAAATCTCCCAGCCATCTAGGAGTGCCAGCTTGCTGGGAGGAAGGTGCACTTCTGAACATCTAAGACCCTGTGAACTCAGGGGCCTCATTGTCTGGGTTCTGACCTTTTCTCTGTCCCCTAATAGTGTGATGACTTTAGGCAACTTGGGAATTGCTGTGTATTTTAGTTTTAAGTGAAATAGTGCAAATGAATCTCATGAGTCGGAGCTGGTCCTCTCTATGGAGCCTTAGGTAGGCGTAGACAGAGACAGAAGGGTATAGAAGATTGCAACATGGCATGCCATTGTTCTTTTTAATTAATAGTAATTATAAGCTATTGTTAGTTAGAAATCTGGCTGATCCGTCTTTAAGAACGAAGGAGTGAAGGCAGATTTTCGAGGACAGCTGCTCTGGGGAGAGGTGTGAATCTGGCATCACTCTTGCTGACTTCAACTTCATTTTTTTTTTAATTTTCAGTGGTTTAAATATGATTCTCTCCCTGAAAATTAAATGAGTCATTGGTGTTGTGGTCTGGATGTGAGGGGTCCCCCAAAAGCTCATGTGTGAGAAGATGTAAGAACATTCAGAGGTGGAATGACTGGGTTATGAGAAGTGCAGCCTACTCAGTGGATTAATCCACCAATGGGGATTAACTGCGTGGTAACTGTGGGTAGTTTGGGTGTAGCTGGAGGAGGCCGGTCGGTCACTAGCACAAAGAGTGCCTTTGGGATTTATATTTTGTCCCTGGTGAGTGGAGCTCTCTCTGCTTCCTGGCTGCTATGTCCTGAGCTGCTTTCCTCCACCAAGCCCTTGCACCATGATGTTCTGCCTCACCTCAGGCCTAGAGCAAGAGAGTCAGGTAACTATGGGCTGTGTCTGCTTAAACCTTGAGCAACAAATGAATGTTTCCTCCTCTCAAATTGTTCTTGTCAGATCATTATGTCATGACAATGAAAAGGCTGCCTAAAATCAAAGGTTAAAATAATTATTCTAATAAATGGTTAAATTAAGTGTTTTGTCTAACTGGAGTACAATTTCCCCAAACTCAACTACAAAAGAAGAGTATGGAACCATAGAACACAACCTGCGGGCTCAGGAGTAAGTTTCAGCCTAATATACATATAATTGGAAACTCAGAAGAAAGGATGAAGTGGTAAAAATATATGTACTTGATGAAGTAATAGCTTAAAATTTTTCAAAAAGAATCAAACTGTTGATCCAGAGAACACCAAGAAGTTTTCTTAAAAAGTTGGACAGATCATAGTTTAATTCTGAAGAGCAACAATAAAGACAAGAACTTGAAGAACTTAGAAGATGCCATGACTTTCAGAGGGGACTCTTTATCAAGGATCATGAAGAATGAGCTGATTGACTAACCCCTTCAATCCTGCCCAGCAAGGACTGAGATGGACAACACCCCCATGTGCTGAGAACCTGTTTTCCTGGGTTCTTGCCATCCTGACTGCCGTGTGGGGGTTGGTTGGTTCAGCTGACCAAGGGGCCCCCTGCCTCTGGATGACATCAGGGCACTATGGTGTGGTGTCCTGTACACTTGTGGAGACATCTGTCCTCGTTTACCTGCTCAATCATTGCAGATGGTCCTCAGCACTGATATTAAATTGACATTGTTCAGGGAAGCTCATTAAAATACTTTCTTCTGGCCACTCTAAAAGCTCCGGTTTGGAGTCACACATGCAGTGTGCAAATTACTTGCATAGGGCTCTTCAGGGTTTCCAGATCTGGGGTTGCTCTTGTCCTCAGGACAAAGTCAAACACCCAATCCTGGTTTCCCTGTTCTAGACCCAGACCAACACTCTTATCCATCTGTCATTTTTGTCTTAAAATAGATACCATTTCCCAATTAAGAAGCTACTACTTATAAGGTGCTTATTATGTGTCAAAATTATTCTTTATTCTGCTTTTCTGGGGGTGGGTAATATTATGAGGCCTTCTTAGCACTTCATTTATCTGGGTCCTGCGATGATTCCCACTCCACAGAAAAGGAATATCAGCTTGGCCTGCTGGTGTCCAAAGCCAAAAGCCACAGAAGTTGAATTAACTCCAGATTTGCTGAGTCTCTGAACCAGGAATGCAAGCTCTGCTTAACTCTGCCCCACCTCGCTGACCTCACTGTTCTGTGCATGAGCAGTCTTGAGGAAAGCTGGGCCTTCAGCTTTAAAATCTGGGGAACTGCAACAGCATTTTTTCCTAGGTCTGGATTTTCAAGATGCTGAGTGTAGTTCAGTGTTTCTCAAACTGTGATTCAATACAAATTACTTGGGGGTGTGTTTAAAGGTACCTGCAGGGGCAGCAGATCTGGGCTAGGTTCTGAAGTTAGCCAGCTCCCAGTTGCTGCTGATGGTAGATCCATGGACACAATGGTCCATCAAGGAAGTAGCCCTGGCTCTCTACTGAAAACCTTTCAGTTGGATTAGACTCAATAAAATAATTCACAAATGCAAATATTTATATGCCGAGTCCTCTGGCAATTCCCAAGACACAAAAATGGAAAAACTTGCCCTTAAGAAGTTCAGTCAATGACTTCTGAACCGACAGAATGAATGGGAGCAGGTTATAAATTGACGTCTCAGATGAGGGGTTGATTCTGGTCTTGCAAAACCCTGACTAGAGAATGACAGAAAAGGGAAGAGAGAATGAAAGACAGAGAACCCCAAAGACCAACAAGATTAAGATTTGGGCAAACAGGGAAGGAGCTGCTGAATGATGGAGATTCAATAGACATTTACTGATGATAGTGCTCATAAATAGAGCTGCACAGGACCAGACAGAAGAGAAGCCTGGGGTGTGGTGTGGAGCAAGCTCCCAGAGCCAAAAAAACTGATGCTGCTGGGAACTCCCCCTGCCAGGACAGTAGCAGTGTCCCCAGACCGTGGGAATGTGACAACCCTCAAGGTACAAAGTGCATGAATTAAGAAAGCAGCCACATGGCTTAGTGCACCACCAGAGACTTCCTCTTCCTGTCCGCAGCAGGGAAGCTGCACAGGCCAGAGCTCTGAGTGCAGGGCTGCCTCCTCCTGCTGCCGCCCAAGGGCCTCACCTGAGCATTTCCTCTGAATGCACCACTGACTATCCACCAGCCTGGAGTGGCCTGCCCTTTTCTTGGCTCTGCACTTGGCCTCTGCACTTGGCCTCTGCTTACAGAGAAGGTTCTCAATGGAGGCAGGGACTCTATACGACAGTGAATTTCATGTATTTTCTTAATAGATGTCATTTATCCGATAAGCAACTTGGGGGGCCAGAGGTAACTAACCGAATCCTGGCCATCCACGTCCAGAGCTACCCTGGCATACAGGAAGAAGTGAGCAATGGGCAGGAGAAGGGTGGGGGAGTGTCCAGGAAGCCTTGGGGTTTCCAAGGTCAAGGGCAGTTAAGGCAAAGGAGCTCCTACAGCTTCATTTGTCCTCCAACCCCAAGGACTTGACAGAATTGGATTTTACTGAGGATCAGAAAGCCAGAGAACCCAGAAGACCATCAACATTAAGATTTGGGCAAACAGAGAAGGAGGTAACTCCTGAACCTTGTGGGTTCAGCTATGGTATGTACACACCTACAATAGAAACAGCATTCTGACTGGTAAATTCCTTAGAAACTATTTATTATATGTTTTCAGACAGTAAAAATTGCCAAATTAAGAACAATCCCTCCATTTTCTGTGACCTCCACCCCTCCCAGTTTATCCACACAAATCCTGATGTGAGATTGGCCTCTGCTTATGGGACAGGGCATGTCAGCCTCACTACATTATGCAGGTCTCTGTCTTTTGTCTTGGTACCAACTGGAGCACTTCCTGGAAGAGGGTGAAGTTCTATTTTTCACACTGCATTTGATTTTACCCTGAGCAGTGGGCCATTGCTGTGGCTTCATCTGCCACCAGTACTCCACATACTGCATTCCCCTTTACTAAGAGGCTGTCAGCTGTACAATAATCCATATGCTAAAACCAAGCAATCCCACCTCTGAATTATTAACTTTCATGAACACCAGCTCCAACAAGGTCCTTCAAGATAATCTGCCTTTGGAACAAAATCCCTGAGCTCCCAGGTGAGTGAGGGCCTTGTGCTGGGTCCGAAGCTCACTTAGCAATGACTCTTGGGCTGGCTCCAGGTACCTTCTTTTTCTGGCATCTCTCTGTCATGATTTCTTGCTAATCAACAGGCAAAAGATGAGGAGATTCTCTTTGAGCAAAATAAAAGCCCGCGTATTCTTAAGCAAATGTACTGGTCTTTGTGTTTCCAATGTGCAGTTTGTTGGTGTCTTGTCAATATCACATCTGGCCTCACACCTGGAAGACTGGTACCTTCAGCTTGCACCACCCAGCTCTCCTTTTCCCTGTCCATCATGCAGGACATGGAGGCCTTCCCAGGGCCCCAGGGGGAGTGCTGGCTGCCCACCTCCAGGCCCTCCAGGGTCTCCTCCTGGCATTTCTGGTGTCCTTCATTCAAGGAAACAGCTTTGTTCTAGAAACCATCCATCTCTCTTCTCCCTTCAGGACCAGGGGACCACAAGGGCCTCCTACTCTCACTAGCCCCAGGTACCTCACAGTCACCTCTTGGTTCCAGTCACCCTGGCAACATCATTGTGAATTGTCCAGTCATCAAATGTCCTTCCAGTGAGCTGCTTCCTGTGGCTACCCTAACTGACACAGGCGACTGTGTTTATTGTTTTTAAAATATTAATCACAAATTTTTGTTTCATTTTAACCTGAGCCTGGTGGCCAGTTTTGCTGAATCTGGGTCCACATTCCAGCATGTTCCTTGAACAGCTCTGGCTGCAATGAAATGTAGCCATTGCAGGACACAAGTTCACTGTCATTAGGAGCAAGTGCTGTCCTAGAGCTGCCATTTAGCTCAAGGAGAGCGAGGGGACCTGGACTCTACAAAGCCATCACCTGCCTTCTGACTGGAAACACCAATTCATATAAAAGAATAAAGCTCCTTTCTTTTACTTTAGTTGCTTTATTTTGGGGAATAATTCAACATGATCTCTGAGGTTGGAAAACACAGAGCACATAATTGCAAATGCGAGGTGATAATTAGGACTATCAGAGTTGAATAGGCATTGCCTGGAGACCTACACTTCTTCAGGTTGGCATGTCCCCCTGGGGGATCACTTCCTGAGAACCAGCAGAGGGAGCTCCCAGCTCTGTTAAGTCAGCAGCCCTGAAAACTGCTGAGGGTCCTGCGGGCATCTCTGGGTCTGCTGGTTAGGAGGAAGCAAAAAGAAGAAGTCCCCCTCCTCTGTGCCACACGTCTACGTGTGTGACTGCAAAGTTTACATCAGATCTTGAATGAGGAGCAAAGGTATTTCCAGGGAAGTTGTGGGAACAACCAAGAGGGTGGCCAGCTCCCAGGTGCCAGGCGGCCAGAGTCAGCTTCTCCCTGGATGTTCTCACGCGCACAGAAATGACCACAATCGTTTTGTGAGTTTGGGTGAACCTTTCCATTATCGGACGGGACACAAATGCACACGTCGTCTTCTGATTCTGAGCTTTGGTGTCTTAAGCAGAAATAATGATGAAGACATGCACCAAAGCTGATTTATTTTCATGTTAACCCATGAAGTATTAAGGTTTTGGGTCTGTGAATAGTTCAATGAAATTATCAAAAGTTCATTAAAATAAAACATATTGGAAATTATACTCTAGAGCTTACATATATTACTACATTGTTGTTATACTATTATTATGTTCTAATATTTATACAATTACATTGCTATATATAACATGATATAGTATATAATTATACACTGTGTATTATTTTTAAGGTGTTTTACATCTGGGACAATGGGATAAATGGGTTTTAACTGAATAAGAGAATTCTTTTCACTAAGGAGGGTTCTGAACCCTCCTTGGTTAACAGCTGGAAGATTCTTGGCTGCATCTTCCAGGAAATCAAAGATACATCCTGGATATTTGTCCAGAGATGACCACATATTGCCTGATAATAGTTTCATGGAAGGGAACAAAGAGGCCAGGTGTCCATTTCTTCTGAGGACTGACCTCCACGTCACAGATCAACATCTTCTCATAGAAGGTCTTCTGACACAGGCGAGATCCCACTTGTCCCAAACACATGTCCCTTCCTGAGCAGCAATCCCTGAAATCCTCCTTTACCATCTTTAAGGACTAAGGTATTTCTTGATCCAAATGTTTTTAGGATAGTGTTTCTCATTTTTAAAAGCCTACTTCCCATCTTTGGTTGGTAAACGACCCAGTTTTCCTCATGCCCTGAGATTACAGTCTGCCTCTGGTTCATGGACAAGTCCAGAGGTGTCCCCTGTTTTACACCCTCTTCACTGAGAAGTGCTGTGTCTTCTAGTTGCCACCTTAGTGGCAGTTTGGGGAAAGGGAAAATACCTACTGGATGAGTTAAGTCTGTCACATTTAATAAGAATTGACTTCTTCATTCTCACTGATCATCTTGTAAGATAGTTTTAGCATACTCTTTATAAACAACAACAAAAAAAAGCTAGGAGAAGATAAGCATCAGGCCCAGAGACCCACAGACCAATAGGGATCAGACTTCCTTGACTTCCTCACAATGCACCCAGCCTGAGTCCCCTAAGGGAGGAAGCTCAGGGCAATGGAGATCTCAGTGTGGACAAAGGACCAAAGTTGAGGAAGCTGTGTAAACTAAAATGCAGGTAAGAGAAATGTAAGCAGATAAAGTCAAAAGGATGCTTGAGAAACAGACTTAACCAAGAGGAGAGAAACTGCTGTAGGAAAAAGCAGCTAACAATGACTTAAAAAAAACCCTGTTATTAATATTGTACAAATTTATGGGGTACATTAATGTGAGAATTCCATATAGGTATATAGTGTGTACTGATAAACCAGGGTGATTGGCATTTCCATGTCCTCAACAGGACTTCATGTTTGAAGGTTTCCAACTCCTATTTTCTAGTTATTCGTAAAGACTCTAAAGGTCACCATGAGCTATTCTGTAGAATACTGGAACCCACAGCATCCCTGCACCTGTGCCTGGGAACACACTCTGCCCACTCCCAGCCTCTCCCTCCACCCTTCCAGGCTATAGAATCAGTACTACACATCCAGGTCGACCTTGATGAACAACATGTGAGAGAGACAAAATGTAGAGTTTGTCTTTGTGTGTCCAATTGGCTTTGCTAACGTAAGGAGGACTGAGCTTCAGATAGACTATGATGGATCAAGAAGGAGTCACCTACTCATCAACACTAGAAAGGAAACGGACATGTTCATATCACCTAACAATGTATCTCACTGGACTCCAGGTTTGACTTAACAGCCTGAAACATTGTCCATGCTAATCTGCAGCAGAGTCTTGCTAGAAAGTATTGGGGCTTTAATAACCATCTTTAGGTAATGCTGCTGTCCCTCAGCCTTGCCATAGAATGGGCCCAAGTGTCTCAATGTCAGTGTGTATTAACCTATTCTATGGGGACAAGAGCTTTTGACTCAATAATTCATATGAAAGCATTTTGTAACTTCCAAAATTTTTTTAGCCTCTTATACTGTAGGTTTTGCAGCTGCAAAGAAGTCTATAATACTGTAAGATGTGGAATTCTTTGACACAGAGCACTGAAAAGAATTGAACGGCACATTTCCCATGTTTATAAAACTGATTTGTTGTCACAGATGGGAGGATTGGGAGTCCTGAGGACAGTGTAAAAACATTGCTTTGGTCTTCCTCAAAACTACATCAAGAGCAAAGGTAAATGCCACATGATTTCCATCTGAACTTTGTACAGTGTCTTTTATTAAAGACATGTGTGCTCAACAACTCCAGGTAGAATATTGCCTTTCTGGAAAACTGAAACAGATTCAAAAGATCCACCTTCCTTAGTTGATTTTCAAAATCTCAGTTTTGGTTCACATCATAACAATTAATTGGATTATTAAAAAAGGGTGAGAAAATTCAGCAATGAATTGTGTAAATCAAGGGTTTCAGAGGAAACATAAGGCACACACCAATTAAAGAAATTGGAAGGCAGATGAGTAAAGGGACCTTTTGCAAGGTTGGTGACAGGGTTGAAGCATGCCCTATGAGGCACTTTTGCTCCTCAAAACCAACAGTGGGGCTCCTTTCGCAACTGGGCTCCAAGGAGGAGCTGCAGGTAGGTGTGCTCATGGCTCGCCATGTTCTCAGGTAACAGCCAGCCTGCAAACCCCGCACACCCCCGGCAGCTACAGAGATAAAGGCTAAATGAGGGAATCTCCCTCTCACTTCCCTTGGGGCTTCCTCAGAGGCTGCCTTTCCAAGGTCCCAGCCTGAAGCAAAATGAAAGGACATACTCTCCAGTGTGCAGTGTTGTAGGTAAGGAGGGATGGAGAGGAGTTACATGTCTCTGTAAGGTCAGATAAAAGAGAAAGTAAGAGTGCATGTATACATGAATTCATTTGTAAATGTATATTTGAGCATGTTAATATAAATATATAAAGCAATACATATATAACATTATAAATGTATGTATTAGATATAATTATTAAGGTAGAATATATATGCATTTATCCTTAAAAGACACTAAATATCTGAGAGATCTGATTGGATCTTGAAAGTTAGCAGCGTATTTCTGTTTTGGCCATGTTTTGAGGATACGTAGAGGGATGTTAATCCTCACGTGGAAATTCTGCTATTAATTGTGCGGCAGGTAAGAGAGTAGCAAGGTATCATGTGTACATTTAGAAACCAGCTTTTTCTATTAGTACATTTAATTTAATGGATTGAGAAGCATGCAAATGGGGAAAGATAAAGTTCCTTTTACCCTTTATTCTAAGCAGTGGTCAAGAAATTTTAGAAACTCCTTTTCATTTCTCCAGTGAAGCTGAGGAGAGCCACATGAATTTAGCTGGCACTACTTTGGGGGTCACATTTGTAGATTATTTGAAGAAGGACAGATAAATTTTTTATGCACTTCAAGTTAATTTTTGAATACAGTGTATGAGCCTACCTTTAATTCTTCACAGGTGGCTCTTCAGTTTTTCCGTGCAGTAACTCCTTGTTAGGGGCTCTCTCTTTAGACTGGTAATGCCATTTGAACTTAGAGTGTGTGTTGTCTCTGGATTTCTTTTCTTTTCTTTTTTCTTTTTTTTTTGAAGATGGTTTTGGTTATTTGGATGGAGTCTATTGCAGTTCCATATAAATTTAAAAATTATTTCCATTTCTATGAAGAATATCTCTGGAATTTTGATGGGAACTGTGTTGTATTTGTAGATTGAATTGGCAGTATGGATATTTTAATAATATTAGTTATTCCAATCCATGACCAGGGCTTATCTTTCCATTTATTTTTGTCTCCTTCAATTTTTTTTCATCAATCTCTTATAGTTTTAAATGTACAAATATTCCATTTCCCTGGTTGAATTTATTTCTAAGAATTTCATTATTATTGATGTTTTCGTAAATGGATTCTTTTCTTAATTATGTTTGGTAGTTACTCTTAGTATATATGAGCACATACAAGCACGACTGATTTTTGTTATGTTAATTTTGTATGTTGCTACTTTACTGAATTCATTTATGACTTCTACCCCCTCATTGTGTGTATGTGGAGTCTTTAAATTTCTCTCTATATAAGATTATGTCATCTGCAAACAGAAACACTTTAATTTCTTCCTTTCCAATCTGAATGCCTTTTTTTTTTTCTTGGCTTACCTAATTGTTCTGGCTGGGATTCCCAGGACATCCTAAAGTCCCTAACTGGGGTTGATTTTGCCCTGCACAGTGTCTGCCATGCCTGGAGACATAACAGTGATTGTCTGATTGAGAGCATGCTAAGACCATCCATTGCTCAGAGATCTGGGTGCTGCTACCCATCTCATCCTGCAGCTCACAGGAGAGTCCCTTACCACACAGAGCTGCTGGCCCCAAATGCCAGTGTAGCTGAGGTGGGGAAAACCTGCCATCACTGAGCTCTCCTGCCTCCGAATGTGAACAGAAAGCAGAGGCTGATCATGCAGGTCCTCACCTGGGCCCTGCCTGGGCTCTGGTGACCAGAGACCACGTGAGCATTTGAGCAGACCCGGCGATCCTTATTCTTCTTGTTAAATCACCGATTAACTATGCCCTTTGGGATTTTGAGTTGCAATACAGTAAAATGAAAGTATAAGCAAATACTTTGCACTGTAGGCTGCTGTGTACTAAAACCCTCATTAAGAGGCATAGTATTTTAAAAAAGAAAAATATCAGATAAACAAAAATTATAAAAAACTGAAATAAGCCAGGCGTGGTGGCACACACCTGTAATTCCAGTGGTCAGGAAGCTGAAGCAGGAGGATCACAAGTTCAAAGCCAGCCACAGCAACAGTGAGGAGCTAAGCAACTCAGTGAGACCCTGTCTCTAAATAAAATACAAATCAGGGCTGGGGATAGGGCTCAGTGGTTGAGTGTCCCTGAGTTCAATCCCTGGTACAAAACAAACAAACAAACAAAAACAACTAAAATAGTTACTTGCAGTATTAATTAATATAGTAACTAAGCCAATTTTGACTATGCATACAAAGATAACCCTGTAAAAAGAAGAGAAACAACTAATAGGATTTATTTATCCTTAGGAATAAATAACACAAATGATTGTATCCTACAGGGGATAAAAATGTTTTCACACTACAATTAAACCATCTTCCTTCCTGCTGGCTGTAATCATTTATGTTTCCCTCCCCTGACTGACATTTCCTTCCTTAGACGCTTCTGTCTTTTAATAATGTTAATTCTCAGCAAAGATGGATCTTTTTACAGTAATGAATCAGTGTTTTTAAATGGCACCAAGATGGTTTACTTAAGCATTTTCCCCCATTGATACTTCTATTTGCATTGTGTTAACAGAAGGGAAAATTAATATCTCTATCAGTTCCAGTTGCCAGAGGGTGAAATTTCTCCTGTCTCTGGCCAATACTGTTTTAATATTTTTTGATAATCAAGTGTCTTATAATAATTTATCCTGGCACACTGAAGAAAAATCAATGTAGAAGTCATTAAAAAATTAAAAGTAACTACATTATGACCATAATCCTGAGCTTTTTATAAAACTGTTCTATTAGAGAAGACTTTCCATGCAGTCTTGGATGCTGCCCCTCAGGAGCAAAGCCAGAAAAACCTTAACCCCAGCCCCAGAGACACTCTCCCCCACCAGGTGACCCACCCAGCTGAGATGCTCTGGGAGCCAGGTGACCATCCCACTGAAAAAAAATATGGAAAAATCTTTAAAGCATCAAGCAGCTCACAGACCCTTACCCAAGAGTGTGGACCTACTGGAACCAAGACTCAGGGCCCAGCAAAGATAGCAGTTGCAGAATCTTATAGAAAGCACACTGTGTAAAGAAAGAAGATGGAAAAATATTCACCCTCAGGCCTTTAGAGCAACTACTAAATAATCACCCAGTCTTTCCACATGTTCTTCAAAGCACATCTGAGATATTTCCTGGAAAGAACCTTCTATGATATTCAGTTTCTATTTTTGCTGCTGTTGCTTCATTAATTATCTCAATGGCCACTTGATTGCTCTCCTTTTCACATAGCCAAGTGATCCTTCAAACATCCTCAGTTTCCAATCTGTCATGAAGTATTTTGTAAGATTATTGCTACTTTCCTCTCGTAGAGTGTCATCACTGGACTTTCTCCAGACACTTTCTCCAGTTCCAGGGCTTGGGACCCCAAAATAACAGAGCTGGCCTGGTGTGGTAGTACACACTTGGGAGGCTGAGGAGAGAGGATCACAAGTTCAAGGCCAGCCTTAGCAACTTGATGAGGCCCTAAAAAACTTAGTGAGACCTTGTCTCTAAGTAAAATATATAAAAGATAAGGATATGACTCAGTCATTAAGCACCCCTGGGGTCATTTCTGATTCAAAACAAACAAACAAACAAAAAGCAAGGAGCTGAGAGAAGGCCTCAGGTCCTCTGGGGAGAATGAACATCAGCTAGTTCCCCTGAGGCAGGCAACTTGATGTTACCTGAGGCTCACCTGGGGGCTGGGCTCTTGCAGAGACAGCTCCTTCATGGCTCCTGCATCTGTCACCTTGGAAGCCATCCTGTGCTTACTCTTTCTCCTGAGGGTCCTGGCTGTTGTTGGGACACACTCAAAGGAAGCCTCCTTTAGATTTCTGCCCTGGAGCAGCTCCTCAGAGATGCCTCCTCCTCCTGGCTGTGTTCAAGGGCAGGCTTCTATGGCATATACCCTCGCCCTGTTAGTAATCAATGGATATATGTAAAGCAGTACCTGGAATTATTTAACCCGAGGTACACATGCCAGAGAGTATGGCAAAGGACCACCAGAATCTTAAGCCTTTCATAATCAGTCCTGTTAGATAAGACCCTCCATATGGATCCTGCATGTTCCTATCAAGAACAAACCCTTAACACCAGCCCCAGGGCACTGTTCCCTTCACCAGGTGATACACAAGTACAAGAATTTGGTTGTGATTATGGAGGCACATGGAGCTACTGAACTTTGTGAAAAACTGGAGGAGCCTAAACTTTTAGGAAAACTTCTCTTAGGTGCCAGGCTTCGAGTTCTGCAATGGCTGGGGTTGTGGGAACCTCTGAAGAGGGCAGAGAGGCCTAAAAAAGCCCCGAGCAGCTTCCTGGGCAGCACCCAGCTGGCTCCTGGGACTCCACCCCATGTACAAGTTTTCTTTTGACTGAAGCGGCACAAGATTGGAGAAACCGTAAATCCACCTTGGAAATCAGGATACTTCTGAGTGTGTGTGTGTGTGTGTGTGTGTGTGTGTGTGTGTGTGTGTGTGTGATGAAATCGAGAGGCTTGAGAATGTCAGACCTGTGTTGTTGCTGTTGTTTAGACTGCCCACTGGGTAAAAGTCGAGTTGGCATGGAGGACATGTGGTGACCCACTAGCTCACTGGACACACCTGGCTCCACAGCAGGTGGCCCTCAACAGGCACTGACTTGGGTTAAATTGGAGCTCCAGCCCAGCAGCTGAGTCTTCTCCCTGCTCTCCCAGGGACTGTGTTTGCCTCCTGCCCACTGAGTCATCCTGCTCAACAAGAAACCACACTTAATATCAAGACAAAGGCAGTAGCAATCAGACAAGTGCACACGTTTGACCAACTTGGTTAGTGACCCCTCACGAACACTCCCTGAGCTGTCTCCACTTCAACAACAGAAATGGTAAGCGGAAAGTTGACTACAAGGTGTCAATCTAGCAAAACCATAGTCATCTGATCCTGAGGGTCAAAGTGTGGGACTCCCTGGGTATCCATGGGGCTCTGGGGAGTTGGACACAAGCAGAAGTGGCTCTGAGTGTGCCCAAGGGAGGTGGCCCCCTGGCACTGGGCAAGGCAAGGTAGCAACCTGTGTAATGGATGTTAACTTTCAACCAAGTCTTATTCCATGATGATTTGGGGCAGAAAGTCAAGATGACGACAGCATTTCCAAAGACTGTCGGTTTAGAGATCCTTTCAAGTTGTGTTTCCCGCCACATCAGTAACTCTTGAGTTATTTTCTGTACTCTGAACAAAGACAACCTCTGCCCAGTGTTAGTTATCTTCTGGAATGCAAGGGAGTCTTCTTTCCTCTTCACTCAATTAATTTAGCTTAGAACATTTATATTTTAATTGAAGTGGTGGTTTTCATAAATATTCATCCATCACAAATAAGTCTCCAGGTTCAACAGGCCATGGGCCAGGAAAAAGGAACATGAATGTGTTCTCCTCCCTGAAGCAACTTCACACTTGTGAATGCAAAAGGAGGCATCCACACTTATTTAAATTCACAAAGAATTTACCTACTGCCAGAGGTGTGAGATGTGTGGATAGGACCCAAGGGTACAGAAGAGAACAGAGCTTGTCTAGGTTCATCTTTTTTATGTGTCTGCCCATCTGTATGTGGGCTACCCATAAATATATCCATGCCTCACTTTTCTATTATCCCCAAGGTGATCAACTTTCATTTAAAGAGCTTTAGATACGCAGTAGTCATAGAAATACATAGTCATAACTGCAGTGCCAGATAAAGTCAATGCAGAGTGTTGAGGGAGGGAGAAGAGAAGGCTTCCTAAGTCAGTATGATTTGATGTAACTTCTCTTGTGGGTGGCACAATCATGGCTCTCTTCTCGGAATATATTCATTGTGTCATCAGAATAAGCAAGGTTCTGCTGCAGCAACTAATATGTTTCAAGTATCAGTGCTTAGTTATTACTCATCTGTATGTCCACTGGGAGAGGGTTGCGACTTCACTTACATCTTTGTGTCTCGGGGCCACACTGACTCTGGAACCTTCTTCATGGAAGTGACGCATGTTAGTCACACTCCTTTACCCTGACCAAATCAGGCCATGGGCTCACTTACTGCTGGCTTCAGAAAGTCTAGGGTTCATGAGTCCCTTGCAGACAGCAGTCAGGCAAGGAGGAGAGCATGTGCTCATGAACACCATGGGGCCTTTGACATGGGCATTGTCTGTTTTTAAAGAAGAACACATATTTTCATGTGTTTCATAGAAAACCCAGTGAAATATAGTCACAGAAAGAGATGACACTACCAGCCCCTTAGCTGGTGAGCAGGAGGTGAAGATGCACTCCTCTGACTCCAGTGCCAAGCAGAGCATCAAATACAGAAATTAAGCTATGTTCAAAGACAGAAGAAAAAGATGTTGATGGACACATGATGGACACATGAATGACCAACTATGATGCATCCTGCTGCAAAACATTCTGCACATCTAATTTTAAAGGAGACCTCGATTCATTCTGGAATGCGCCATCCAAGTTGATAGTTTCATTTTTAAAAATCCATTATAGAGTAGGAAGGGGCTTTCTCCGGGGATCAGCTGCCTGACTAGCTGACTCCAGGGCCTCTGTAGACCACCAGAGAGGAGAGGAATCAGAGTAAAAGCAGGTTGCCCCTATGGCCTTCCTATACTGGTCCTGGGCAAGGGCAGGGAGAAGCTTTGAGGGCCTCTTTCTTGCCCTCTTCAGCCATGTGGTCCCCACTGAAGCCATCCTAGCTTCTTCTCCATCCCAGAAGACAATCCACAGTCACTGAAACAGGAAAAATGAGCCAAACAAATTTCATTAACCTATTAGAGGGGCTGGCGTGGGGGAGAGTGAATTGTAACACTGTTCATGATCAGGAGAGGCCAAGTCTCTTCCTCAGTCTGATCAGAAACTTAAAACAACAACAAAAAACACAGGACCTGAGCAGTAGCTCAGAGAGAAACCTGAATTTAATTGATGTCACTAGCTTGAAAGGAGCAGTGACGTGTCAAACAGCACAGGGATTTCTGCACTGTCTGGGTTCAGATCTTCTCAGCCTAGATATAAATATAAAATCAGCATCATTTACTGATGAATTCTAGTTACTTAATTTGTTCCAATAGGTGATGCACATCCCTACTCTGAGCTCCCAGGAAGAATAAAAGAGTCCCTGAAATGTAGGGGAACTTCAGTGATGGAGAAATTAATTAAAGCAAGGCAGTCAAGTCAAGGATATTGAACACTTTGTAGAAAAATTTTGCAAATTTCAGGTATGTGCACTGAGGTGCTGAATGATGCCTGCCCCATGCGGCTTTAGGAATCAACAGATAAGGCCTTTTGCAGCCTGGGTGCTGCACTGGGGAATGGCCACAGATCTTTCTCCTCTGCCCACTAAGCAATACTAATAAGACCATCTTGCTTCTTTGTCAACTAAATGAAGGCTCAGTTTTGCTAAAATGGCATAGAAGACAGCCATGTTGTTAATAAATTCTGAATTCATCATATTATACTTCTATCTACTGTTAGTAATCCTAGCATTTCAATCAGTAGCCAAGTATGAAAGTCCAAATGTCCTTTCCTATTGGCTGATGAGTATATAATAATTTATTTAAAGAGACAGAAATAGGCAAGAGGGAGATGGGCAGGATGGATGAGAAAGTACCAGCAAGGGGTTGAGAAACCGTGCTACCTAAAAAAGTCACTCCCACTATCCCCCTGTCAAACAGGCCATGGAAACCCTTGACATGCACTATATCAGCTAGCTATTGTCCTGACAATGCTGTATGACAAACACCCCCCAGTGTATTCACTTTAATCAACTGCCATTTATTATATGTTATTCTTCAGTTTATTATTATTCATAGTCTCAGGACTAAAAATCATCAGGGACTAGTTCAGTGGGCTTTTTGTTTGTTTTAGGTCACTTTTTTTTTTAGTTTTGTCTGGGATTCCTCTAGGGATGTGTCATGGGCCCCCAAATTCCTAGAGAGATGTGTTTCCCCTCTTAAGGTGTGCCCCTTCTTTAGGGCATGGGGTGCCCTTCCTAAAGGGGCACCACCTACTCCAGTGGTGCCCCTTTACATTGGGTTGGGGTTCCCAATCAATAAGGATGGTGTTACCCTTGAAGACATGTGGTTTCTCTAGGGGATGGGGGCACTGCTCCTTCATGAAGGATGGGGTCCAAGGAGGTTCCCTTCTTCTAGGGGATGGTTTGCCTCTCATTTAGAAATGGTGACCCTTTCTGGAGGGGGGCTCCTCTAGTAGGGAATGGGGGCTCCCATCCTCTGATAACACTTGGTTCCTTCTCTCATAAAGTGCTATATTCTAAAATATTGGGTGTTCCTCTCTAGGGAGTGGGTACCCTTAAAGAGTCCTCATGTAGAGGGGTGCCCATTTCTAGGAAAAGTGGTGCCCCTCCACTAGAAAGTAGATTCCCCTGTCAAGGGCTGCACCTTCTGTAGGAAAAGGGGCTCCTCTTCTTGGGGGTTGCCCCTCCTCTAGGGAAATGGGGCCAGGTGCCCCTGATCTTGTGAAGGATGGGGCTCCCCCTCTCAGGGGTTGCCTCTCCTCTATGGGGGTGGGACCAGACACCCCTCTTCCCATGAGAAATGGGGCTTCCCACTTGGGATTTGTCCCTCCTCTAGGTTCCCCGTCTCTGGGCTTGCCCTTCTTTTTCTGGATGGTGTTGCTCTTTTGTTGTCAGTGTCTCCCTGTTTTTGAAAACCTTTTCTCTAGAGATGGGTTTTCTATTTCCAGGGGTTCCCCATCTCTAGGGGATTCAAGCACCCCTCTTTCCCTAGAGATGTGGTGCATCTCTTGGGGAGTTCTGCTCTGTGGAATTTTGACAGCCCTTCTCTAGTAGGTGGTCCCCCTGTCAGGATGGACCCTCGAGGAATGGGATCAAATTCTCAGGGGGTGCCCCTCTTTTATATATGGATGTGTATGAAATTTAGGAAGGATAGGGGCCCTCTCACTGGGTGCCCCTCCTCTAGGGATGGGTCATGTGCCTTCATCCTCTTAGAGGTATGTTTCCCCCTTAAGGTGTGCCCCTTCTTTAGGGCATGGCACAGCCTTCCTCTAGGGATTGGTCACCTACTCGAGTGGTGCCCCTTTACTTCAGGTTTGGGTTCCTAATCAATAAAGATGATGTCACTTTCCCAGGCATGTGGCTTCTCTAGCAGATAGGGGCACTGCTCTTCCATGAAGGATGTGGTCCAAGGGGTGCCCCTCATCTAGGGAATGGTGTGCCCCTCATTTAGAAGTGGTGACCCTCTCTGGAGGGGTGCTCCTCTAGTAGGGAATTGGGGCTCCCATCTCCTGTTAACAATTGGATCCTTCTCTCATGAAGTCCCAATCCTCTAAAGGATCAGTGGTGTTCCTCCTCTAGGGAGTGGGTCCCCCTAAAGAGGGGTACCCTTTATGGACTGAGTCCTCATATAGAGGGGTGCCCTTTTCTAAGAAAAGTGATGCCCCTCCACTAGAAATTAGGTTCCCGACTTAAATGGTGCCCCTCCAGTAAAAAAAGAAGGTGGCCCCTGCTCTAGAGGGATGGTCCCACCTGGCCCACCCCCTCACTTTAGGGGGGATGGGGCTCCCTTCCTGGGTTGGCCCCTCCTCTAGGGGGATGAGCCTTGGCACCCCTCACCTGCTGAGAGCCATAGCTGAGTCGGAATTAACCCTGGCATTTTGCCAATAGTATTGGTTGAGAGGCAACCATTAAGAAGATGCTGTATTGATTTGGTTGTATATTAGACCTTTACTGTCCACCTCGGCTTGCTAATTTGGAGTTCTCATGCTACTTTGGAGTTCTTGTGGGGATTCCCAGAGAGTTCCCATTGGTTGGGGAAGTGTGGGAGGAGGGATTTCCAGAAGAGGGATTTCCGGTTGTTGGTTCCTGGAGGAGCTGTGTGGTGTTTGGGAGAGTTCCTGGGGAGCGTGTGTGGAGTGTGCTGATGGAGTTCAGAAATAAAGTTTGTTCCTGCTTCAGTGGCTTATGATTTGTGCCCAGCCAGACTGTGGCACTCACCCCACGAGGATGGGGCTTTCCCTCTCTGGGCTTGCCCCTCTTTTACTGGATGGTGCCACTCTTCTATTGTCAGTGTCCCCCATTTTTGGAAGATTTTTCTCTAGGGATGGCTTTCCTACTACCCGGGGTGCCCCTTCTTTAGAATATTCAAGCACCCCTCTTTCTCTAGAGATGTGGTGCATCTCTTGGGGTGTTGTGCTTTGTGGAATTTGGGCACCCCTTCTCTAGCAATGTGGTCTCCCTCTTGGGGTGACCCACCTCGAGGGGATGGGGGCCTGTGCCCTGCCTCCTCAAGGGATGGACCAAGGTCTCGGGGGTGCCCTTCTTCTAGATATGGTTGTTCCCGGAATTCTGGAAGGATGGGGGCCCTCTCACAGGTTGCCCCTCCTCTAGAGGCATGGGACCTCCCTCCTTCCATGAGGGATGGGAGTCCCCCTCTCAGGGGTTGCCCCTCCTCTAGGCTCCCATCTGCAGCGTGTATTTGCTGGTGAGACTGGCTCTTTCCTTCCTGAACAAGCTAGCCCCCAGAGCCTTTTTATCCTGCTAGAGTCAGGAGTTTAACAATCAAATGAGAAGCCTGCAAAGCCTTTGGAGCTAGACTCAGAGGCAGTTCTTTGGCAGGTCTACCTCGCTGTCCAGTGCCGGGCAGAGACGACCTAGAGTTCAAGTGCTGAGGGTGGTGTTCATCATTCCTGGGCTTCCAGGGCTGGGGATAGGAGGTGGGTGGAGGCTGCCCTGCAGGCTTCAACCATCATGGAAAGGACAGAGATCTTCATGTACCAGGTGCAGGCACTGCTCGGTGGAGGGGGCAGGAACAAAGGTGTGTGGCCATGGTACTGGGTCCTCTGCTCCACCTGCACTCCACCTGCCCCAGGTCTCTCTCTACATCCTTTGCTGCACCTGCTCCTCATTATTGACCCAAGCCACAGCAGGGAAGTAGCTCTCTAAGACCCCTTCCTACCTACCCCCGGCACTGTGCTCCACTCCCCCTGCCATAGGGTCCCAGCCCTGATTCTGCCTCCTTAGATACGGTGCCTCCCCCTGCCATTGAGCTGCCAGTTCTTGGATTTATCCTCCAATCGGGCATAAGCTGAATGGAAGATGGGCTCCTGCTGGGGGTTACTCACTGAGTCCCATGGAGCCTGACACACAGTGGACATTCAGTAGAGAATTGGCGCATTCTATGCAGAATTTCACTAGGTCTTTGAAATAAATTTAAACCTGATTTTGTAATAAGGCTGAGTTCAATTTCCCACTAGAGCCTGAATCAAATCTTCCACTTTTTTTCCCCAGAGTGACACAATATTTGACTTACATGAATTTTGCTAAGAGCATCCTGTTTGTCAGGTACAAAAATCCCCTCTCCAGACGTACAAAAGGAAAGTGTAGAGCAGACAAAAAAACAAGCCATAATAAGGTAGAGTTTTTCAGCTGCATAATTGGTTTTCCAAACATACACATATTTTATTTCTCCTTAAATTAAATCATTCATGGGAAATATGTTGCTATTAAATAAAATAGTAGATGGCGACAATCAGTAGACACATAATGATTTTCTCTTCCACAATTGATTAGGTCTAAAGTTGGCTAATAACTTGGTGCCAAGATAAGCAAGCACTACGGTTAGGAAGAGGAACTCACTCGTGCAGGCTTGGTGAACGCTACGCTGGGGAAGGACAAGACTGAGAACTCACAGCGGAGCTGCTTCTGCAGGTCAGCCTCAGCCACTGAGCCCTAGCAAGTTCTTGCAGAGCTGGGAGCTACTGCTCTGCCTCAACAGAGTCTTCAGTCCTGCTAGGGAGACATGAGCTCTGGAGCTGATCATATGTGCACAAGAGCATATGTACACACACCCTTCTGCCCTGAGTATTGCTCAGGGACGAGTTCACCATGTCCTAAGGTCAGGAAGCTAATGAGTTCTTAAGCTCAGCTAAATGTTACTACATGGGAAGGTAAAGTGAATGCAGATGTTCTCAATTAGAGAAGATGTCAGAAGTCTAGATATGGGATCTGTTCCCATTTAAATTAGCATGGTATGTCACTGTAGGTCCTTGTTCCCATGTTCTTCTTGAAGTTGACCTGCCACTCAAATAACAGTTTAGTCTGCACTGGCCTAGACTATTGTCTGGGTGAGTTTGGGATGCTCTGACTTTTAGAGAACAGAAATTCATTCCACATAGTTCTGGAGTCTGGAAATCTGAGATCAGGTACCAGCCTGGTCAGCTGCCCATGAGGAGCTCCTCTGGGTTCTGGTGCTGGCGTCTTGAATCCTTGCATCTTGGAAAGAGAGAAAGCTTGCCATCTGCTTCCTCTTGTGAATCATCTTAATCTCCTTCATGAAGCCTCCACCCTCCTGACCAAGGATTTCTCTGAAGCGCCCTTCTAAATAGCATCATATGGGCATTCGGCTTTCAATATTTAAATCTTGGGGAGCCACACACATTCAGCCCATTATAACTAAGGTTCTCCGTCCTTCAAGCACTAAGCCATGTGTTATTGTGGAAGGTTCTGTGGATATGATCAACATCTTAGGGAAATTGTCCTTAATGGTCTTAGGGCAAAGCCCAATGGTTGAAAGACTTTAAGAGCAAGACTTGGGATCCCCCCAAAAAGATGAAATTCTGTCTGTGGACTAGAGCTTCACTTATACCCTAGGGTTTCCAGACTGCCCTTCCCGACAGCCTGCTTTACAGATTTTGGACTTACCTTGCTGGTATCCATAATTGTGTAAATCAGCTTCTTGCAATTTATAATCTGTCTAAGTATCAATCGATCATCCCACCAGTTGGTTCTTCTTTCTGATGGGTGGCATCCTCCTGGACCCAGCTCTGTGTCATGACAGAGGCAAGGCTCAGCCTTAGGAAGTGGCTCAAAGTCAGCACTGAGTGTGCTCACTGCTGGGTGTTCAGAGGGTGTCTGCTTGCTGTTTTACCATGGGTCCCCCCAGCACATCATGTCCCATCTCTACCCTGAGGACCCCTCCTTCTAATGAACCTATTGCTGTCTTATCACTAAAGATGTGGTCTAGTTGGATACAGAAAGACCTTGTTCCACCTCCCTGTGGCTTGTCAGGCAGAGCTGCAGGGATCAGGCAAGAATTGCCCCTCAAAAAAGGTGGAGGGCACGTCACAGACCACTGGGAAATGCCAGTGTGGTTTCCTAGCCCTCTCAAGTTGGAGTGGGGGCCACCCTATGGGAAGCGTGAAATATCCACACATGCTGTGTTTAGACCCATTAAACCCATCTTGTTACAAATGCAAACTATTTGTTAATGCATTGTAATATTTAAAAGAGCTGAAGGGAGGTTTTTAAGAGAGAAAGTCAGGAAAATGAGATGCCACCCAGCAATGATGGGCTGTGCTGTGACTTTGACTCACCTGACTCCTGGGGCCACTCATGGCACCAGTTACAATTTCACTCCTAACACCACTCAGTGTATCTCACTTTGGAATCACCTGGAAAGTGGGGAGAGAGATGCACCAGTCTCTCTCTCTCTCTCTCTCTCTCTCTCTCTCTCTCTCTCTCTCTCATACACACACACACACACACACACACACACACACACACACACACACCCCTACATTACCAAGATGCTCAAAAAGCACCTAGCAGTTGGACTGCCAGTAGGGTACATGAGCACACAGAGGGTATGAGGCATTCCAGAGCCCAGGACTCTGACTTGAAGGCCTACAGGTTGATATGTGAGCAGGCTTTCCTCACTCTAGCAGACGGCAGAACCCCAGAGAGTCCAATGTCCAGAATCAGAACTCACAACTCAAACTCCTTTAGCTTCACCTTAGCTGGGTACAGAGGTTGTCAGTGCTAGCATGGAAACTGGTTATGAAAGGGATTATCTACTCCCGGATCCCAGCATGCCTATATTTGAAGATCTTAAACACAGAGCCACATTTATTTTTCACTACCCTAGGAAATTATATACCAGGGTAGATTATAGGGCACGTGATTTTACTACTGACAAAATGCACTGTGAACAGCTGCCTAGCAGGCTATGCATTGCCTCCACAAACCAGCAAGATCTCAGAATGAAAGTGGACACCTCATGGCTTAAAGGAAGCTTCAATGTGGACCGTGCAGGGCACTGGCTGCCCTTCCTGACCAGTCCTTGCAGCTAAGACAGCTACAGAGAGTAATATCCTGAGTGCCAAATGCCTTTCCTTTGCATGTTCTCGGGTACAAGTATCCTGTGGTTAAGAGAATGTGTGGTGGGCTAGGGATATGGCTCAAGCGATAGCGCGCTCGCCTGTCATGCATAGGGCCCGGGTTCAATCCTCAGCACCACATACAGAGATGTTGTGTCTGCTGAAAACTAAAAAAAAAAAAAAAATAGATATTAAAATTCTCTCTCTCAGAGAATGTGTCATAAGGAAAGTAATGCCACTAGGGAAATGATGCTTCCTTCCCCTAAAGGAGAATGCCAGGAGCACAATTCAGAATAAAATCGGCATGAATAGACCTGCTCCTTTTAAGAATAAACTTATAGGGCTGGGGTTGTGGCTCAGTGGTAGAGCGCTTGCCTGTCACATGTGAGGCACTGGGTTCCATCCTCAGCACCACATAAAATAAATAAATAAATAAATAAATAAATAAATAAATAAATAAAAGTTATTGTGGGACACACACACATACACACACACACACACACACACATATTTTTAAAGAATGAGCTTATAAATAAGCATGGGTCTCTTTCATGATGTCACCTTCCACACTACTCCTGATTCAGCCCTGGTGGGTTTCCTGTGAAGCAGCCCTGGGAGGAGCACTTTACCTACATCACTTCTTCCTCATAACCACCCGCCTAAGAGGAAGGAAATGTTTAAATGCCCAGTTGCTGAGAGCCATGGCCAAGTCTGTTTGGCCCCTGGCATTTTGCCAACAGTATTTTTGACAGGGGAGGCATTACTATCCGCCTAGGTCGCTACTTTGGAGTTCTCGTGGGGATTCCCGGGGATTCCCCGAGAGTTCCCATTGGTTGGGGAATTTCAGGAGGAGGGATTTCCGGGAGAGATATTTCCGGCTGGGGGTTCCTGGATGAGCTGCGTGGCTTTCGGGAGAATTCACCGGGAGCGTGGGTGAAGTATTTTCTTGCAGTTCAAAAATAAAGCTTGTTCCTGCTTTAGTAGCTCGTGATTTGTGCCCAGCCAGACTGTGGCACCCAGTCTTACAGATGGAGAGCTCAGCTCTTCCCCTGCAGCACAGCCTAATTAGCCCTGCAGCATCTGTGCCCAGGGTCTGGCTCTCAGTCTCTGCACTGTTCCCTCTGTCTCAGAACGATTAGGAGCTCAACCACCACAGATCACTTATGTCTTATTTGCTCTGCATTCTCTCTTGTGTAAAAGGTTGCATCGAAGAAAATAAGGATGTTGGTTTAAGACAATCTGGGAGCAAAATGTCAATTGGAACTTATGCACTTTGGAATCACCTCCAGTTTTATTCCACCTAACTTGAGTCACCAAAGAAGGATTCTAATTTGTTTCCCAAGCCATTGAAATTCTTTTTAAAACACCAGGTTGTTATTCAGCAACAATGGCTCTGTAGAGTTCTGACAATGCTTCATTCCCAAGCTTTCTATTGAATTCCTGCTGGCAATTTTCAAAGTTGCATAATGGCAAATTTCACTAAGAAAGCACATATTGGAGATGGGGCATACTCCCTGATTATGTGGCTTAATGAAGCAAGACTGTATTGATCTAACATTAAATAAACATCTGATGGACTCCTAATGCATTCCAGATGCTGAAACATTCTGTTTTCTTTAGAAAACAAGGGATCATTCTGAGTGGTTTTGACTCAATAGAATCTGAGCTAATGTGTAATTCTTATTAATCGACCATTTGGCTGATTGTGGATAATTGTAAAAGACTTTTGTAAGAGGGTACCTGGAAAAAAAGTTTTAAGTAAAGTGTAGGAATATATTTTCACTCTCTTATAGATGATTAATCATGAAGTGGAGAGTTAAAAGTTTCCTACATAAGAATAAAATTAATTTTGAATTATATTTGTAAATATAATCAATACAACTCATCTACTTTTATAATTAAAAATGAATACACTATTTACACATGGAATGACTTAGCATTTTCTTTCAGTTCTTATTAGGGTAAACAAAGAAAGAAACAGAGGACAGAGGTAAAAATTGGGAGAGCAAGAGAGTGAAACTCTATTCACAGAGTTTGCAAGGGGCACAGAAGCTGGGCCGGCTCTGACTGACCCCAAGGAAGCCTGGTGGAGTGCCCTTGCTACTGGGCATGAGCAGGGAGGTGACACCCTCCATGTTCATTCTCTGTGTCTACAAAGCCACAAGGAGGAATAAAGACTGAGGACAAGCTTATTGGAGACAGCCAGGCAAGTCAGCCATGTAGAAGCAGCTGCATGCACACTGCAGAGGTTGTCACTTGTCAAGGTGCCCAGGCCAGGGCTGCTCAAGAGAAAGCCCACTCACGCTATGGCTGAAGAAGAGGGAAGCCAGTCCCCACGCGCTCCATGATGTTCTTGGCACACTCCCGCGGGCCAGGTAACATTGAGCAGAGTGAACTGAGAGATGAAGAGGTAACGTCCCTGTCCCATGGAGCTGCCACCTTAGGGAGAATGACAATGGATGAATGATGTCAGTGGTCTATTCTGCCTTGTGGGACCCAGCAGGGATGCTGGAGCGAGACCCAGGAGGGTGCTGCGTGGAGTTACAACACTTCTGAGTCTTTCCTGGGTGCTGGACTCTGGACGCTGTTGCTTCTCCAGGACTTTAAAACTGTCATGTGTTATGATTTGTTCCTGAAATCTGCACGACACCTGACTATTAGGAGATGGGTGCCAATTCCACTGAATGCTGGATATGAGAGTCTCTGCTCCCTCAGGGTAACCCTGCAGGGCATGGGCCCTCCCTTCAGGAGTCCAGCTGAGCTGGGTTATGTCCTCGCTGTGGCCACCTCCTGGGAGCTGTGGCTTCAAGCTTGTCCATCAACCATGCCATGGGCTTATGGCATCCTGAGGTTGTTCTCAGCATCTGTGATCCAGCTCCAGCTTGGTGCCACCTCTCCACCACTCTGATGCTGGTCCCCTGAGGCTTCATATGCTTGTAGTGACCGTGCTGGGGGTGGGGTGGGGTGCTGAACACTCTCTGCTCTCTGGTCCAGCTGTGGGACTCAGGAGCCAGGGGGGCTTGGACATGGCTGTTGGACTCAGCACCCAGCCTCTTGTCCTGCATGCACGTGTCTACCTGTGCAGGTTTTCACTATCCCTGGACCCTGGAAGAAGACTGGCAATGACCCCAGAGTGGGGTCCTTGTCCCAGGACTGCAGTGCACCCCCACCCCATGGGTATGATGTGATTTCCATCTTTTATTTGCCCTCAAGTAACAAGAGATACCAGCCTGTGCCCTGTGAATGGCCAGAATGCTGCCTCCGGGGTACGAGCCTTTTGCTTCAGCGAGGACAAGGCTACCTGGGAGCACAGGGGTGAGCACAAGACCCCATGCCTTTCCTGGACCACGGCTGTCACACCCTACTGAAGACCCAGGGGTCTTTCTTCGCCTCCCCTCCTGCCATCTGTCTCTCATGAGTGTGAAGTCGAGGGTCTACAGCAAATATTTTTCAAGTTCATGCAAACTCCAACTAGGCTTGAGACAGAGGTTCTCAGGCCTCAGAGTGGTCCATCCAGCCTTGGAAATTTGCTAAAATGCTCGCCCTTCACCTGGTTCTGAGGGGGTCACCTTCTTCTCCTTTCCTCTTGTGCTCCACCAGAATTGAGGGCTTCCTAGGGTCCATCTCTACCGAGCTGAAGGTCTGATGAGTGATTCTAAGATATTTAACTGTCCTGAAACCACAGCTTTCTGATAAGCCAAAGAACATTCATGACTTTTAGTGGATGTGACTTTTCTCATTGCTAGGGTCCCAGTGTGGGGGAAGAAAAATCAAACACCCCCCTTTCTGCTTCCTTCGTGGGCCTGCAAGCCACAGAGATGAAAACAGGTGGAGAGGAGGAAAGGTCCTACTCCTCACTGAAGGTCACAGGGTGCACAGGGCTTCACCAGAAAGAAACGAGGCCTAGAAAATGCAGGTAGCCCCTGATGCCTATGGACCACTTTCACCTAGGGCAATAAGTGTGGGAAGGGGCCACAGGAGGGACAAGGAGGTGGGCTCCCAGGGACAGGAAACAGTGGGTGGGGACAAAGACATGTGTGGTAGGTCAGCTGTTTATAAGGTTTGTGATGCAGGGAAAAGCCATTCTCTTCCTGACACAGGGGGAGGGACACTTCCACAGAGGGGTGTTTGTGTGCCCTTAGGAAGAAACGCTGAGCCCTGCTGAGCCTCAGGCAAAACCGTGTGGGCAGGCAGCTCTCCCTGCATTTGCTGCTTCTTAGTCGCCTTCAGCTCAAAATAGCCTGTGTGCCTCCTGCACGTTTTTAGATAGTGCATTGAGATCCCTCTCAGGAGCAAGCTGTTCCAGCTTCCTGTATGCTAGCAAAGACAGGCACCTTCATAGTTTGAAAGGAATTTAAAATGCGAGCAAAATATTAGCCTATCAAGGGTGAACATAAATTGTTGAGAACTGACTGTAACAAAGAAAACAATAACTCCAACCAGATGGAATGCAAAGAAAGGAGATGTAATTAAATAAGTCATTGCTATGTGACAGGCCTACAGTTTCTCCTTCCAAATTAATGAAGTCTCTCTCTTTACAAAGCAAAATATTTTTAAATTAAAAACATTTAACTCTGTAAGACATTTTTTTTCCTAAAGCCCGAAAACTAAAAGAACACAGATTAGAAACCAGAAACAGATTAAAATGAAAAAAATTTTCTCAAGGAAAAATTCTATTAATAATTGGTGAATTTTTCCATGCTGTAGAAAACCTACAAATAAATTGCTAACTAGGGTTTTTTCCCCATTAATGTTGTCTTCAATTTATTAATATGTGTTAACTTATGTAGTGTTTCTGCAATGATGCTATAAAGACAAAAAAGGTCTAATTTTTGGTAAAATGTGATATGGTGAACTTTTTTAAAAAATGTCAACTGACATTTATTACTAGTAAGTAGTTTGTGTCATGGATATTGCTAAAATTCATATATAAAAATAAAATTCAAGCCAAGTGTGGTGGCACACACCTGTAATCCCAGGGGATCAGGATGCTAAGGCAGGAGGATCTTGAGTTCAAAGCCAGCCTCAGCCACAGCAAGAGGCTATTCAACTCAGTGGGACCCTGACTCTAAACAAAATACAAAACAGGGCTAGGGATGTGGCTCAGTGGCCGAGTGCCCCTGAGTTCAATCCCCAGTAGCCCACCTCCAAAAAAAAATAAAATTCATATATACAAATCCTTTTCCAAGGCAGAGATACTAACAGGCTTCTACAGGTGATTCGGTGGAGGAGGTACAGTCCTCATGGGTGGGAGAGTGGCCTTATAACCCAGAGAGCTGCCTGGTCTCTTCCCATGGGAGGAACCAGGAAGAGGCCCCTCACCAGACTCAAGTCATCATCTGGCACCTTGATCTTAGGCTTTCCCAGCACCAGGGGTGTGAGAGATACATTTCCGTTATTTATAAGCCACCCAGGCGGTGGTGTTTTGTTAGAGCAGCTCAAACGGACCGAGATAGACAGACAGCCTTTAATAACAGGAGTCTACGGTGTGTCCTGCGAGGCCCTCTTCACCTGAGTGAAAAGTTATCCAGGTTGAAAACTTGTTAATCCCTGCAGAATGGACCCATGCTCACCTCTGGAGGCCATTCTGCAGTTTCCACGGGCCAACCCAACATCTTTTGAATGTCTTCCCATTGGGAAGCCATGATCTATTGACTGTGGCTTCCAGACCCTCGAATCGGGAATGTGTGGTCTTTTGCATCTGTCTTCTGTCCTTCTATCTTCTCCAGCAGGCACAGAGGTCCAGCTGTGAGTCCTCCCCAGACAGGGGCAGGCGGGACAGACCTGGGAGACCTAAATAAAGGTTGAAGCGATGAGTCTGCTAAGCAACTTTTCTTCCTCCTCGGGAAACTACTTCCTTGTATACACATAGCCCTTTCCCCTAGAAGTGAGATGAGCAGGTGGCTGCAATTTATATCAATTAAATGGTGACCTCATTCTGTAATTTACATTTTTCTTCCTTAATGATAGCTTTTTAACCAAACTGCTGATGGATAGTAATTTTATGGCTTGGCTTTTCTATGTCCATCTTCTGTTTTGCACTCATTTGGAAATTTTTAGAAAAAAAATAAGCATTATCCAGAGGAACCATAATGAACAAAGAAGGAACACATTTCTTTTTACTTGAAAAATGTCAGATGCAAGCAGAGCACTGGGGAAGCTGATGAGCAAGGACATTGGATTCTACATTTGTGTCTCGTATGACTTTTTTCCGTCAGGTCCTGAGTTATTACAGTCAAATTCTTCTTTCTGAGGAAACAAAAAAAGATGAAATTTCAAAGCTCTGCATAAAGCAAAGGAAGCCAGGTGGTACCTAATGCAAAAAAAGGATGTGTTGATAAGGCTGAGTACTTACAAATAATGGGGAGAGTTGATTTTTAAATAGACTTCATTTCTTTAGAGCAGTTTTAGGATCACAGCAAGATTCCCACAGCGCTCCATGCCCACACATGTTTGGCCTATCCCAAGATAATGTCCCACTCCAGGGAGCTGAATCTGGTAGAGAGGGGAGGCACCTGCCCTGGCACATCAGTACCACTCACCACCCACCGTTCACCTTGTGCATACAGTGAGTTTGGACAAATCTGTGATGACATGTGCTCACCATGACAGTGTCACCCAGAGGAATTTCACTGTCTTAATATTCCCAGGGCTCCACCTATCCATCCTTCCCCTCCCTAGCTCCGCCTCCTTAATGATCTACTCCCATTCCTGTGGACCACTTAATCTACAGGACCTTGTCCATCAGGAGTGCAGTTTAATCAATCACAGATTTTTTTTTCACCTCTTTGTATCGGACACAGAGGACACAGTAGTGAATACACAGAAGTGGGTCTCGTTCCCATGGTCCTCTTATCCTGTGGCAGAGTCTTTTCTAACATAGACGCCACCCCTAGAGTCTCCTTCCTGACTTCAAGACAACCCCATATTTAACAGACCCGCCCGCGAGGGCAGTCAGCTCTGCCACGTTTTGACATGCAGAAAACTGCTGACCTAAACAACATTGAAACACGTTTGCTTGTTGACAATGATGAATACACTGAAGATGCCCATTTGCTTCTTGTTGAAGAAGTTTGTGAGTAATGAAAAACATTGTTCCACACCCTGATTCCACATTGCAAAATGCCATCAGATGCTCAAACCGAGAGCCACGGCAGAATGGTGATAACGGGCTCGAGTTCACTCGGGTAGCTTGGTACCAATTCTCCTATTTGGTGTTTGACTATTTTGTCCTGTATACTCTACCGTGAAGGATATGGGGACAAAGTTGTTAAGATTTCTTTTGAATTCATCAAGCTAAAAAATAGTACCCCACTCTTTGATCTGTTCACTCAGGAAGGATTTTTGGGCATAGTCAGACCTTGATGCTGGGCAGAGACATCTGTCCCTCTCCTCAGAACAGAAGAAGATTTTTCCTATGGCCTCTTGCAGTTGGGTGTGGCCATGAGAACATTTGATCCAATAGAAGTGGAACGATCATTTGTAGGACTGCGGTCTTCATTTCTCTTCTGCTCTGCTGACTGAGCCTTCATCATCCTGGGTCTTCTAGTAAACACAGTGATGTGTCCTCATCACATCGATACAGGCTATCAATCAACATAATTCTTTTGCTGTTGCACACTGAGTTTCTGATGTTTGTAGCATAGTCTGGTCTATTTGACTTGTGCTCCATCCTCCATCAATATTGTATTAAATTTGGGAAACAAACACACAATGAATCCAATATTCTTCTTCACCTTCAGATGCTGGAAGCCCAGTAAAAATGCCTGGCAGAAGCAGCCAGGGGGTAGTGTGCCCTGGACTGGCATATGGAGCTGCCATCTGTTTTCACACACATTAAAGAAACCCTGTGCAAACATGTCCCCACGGAGCACACATTGCTTATCTTCCCTGTTAACAATGTGGGTTCCTGTTGGATACCTTCATCCTTGACCTGCTGCAGCTTCTTAATCCTCTCCACATCTGTCCTGTCAACGGCCACCATGATCCGGTGGAGCATGTTGGTGCAGAAGCACTGGAACTGCTGTGTGGCTCATGTCTATACAGTAATGGTCCTATGGCCAGGGTCATCAAGTGGGGACACAGATAGAAAGGAAAAGCCATACATTGGGCAAAGGGAGCTCAGCAGAGAAGCTCATCACCAGAGTCATAATTAAACAAAATTTTTAAAAGAGCGTTTTTGAATTTGGAAGATATTTGTACTCTTCCGGGTCTCTGCATTGTTTTATATAATGATATTTCTTTTGATGATATTTGAAGTTCAAGATCACCAAAAGTTTGAAATTTGAGTGGTGTCGAATCATGCGACCATGCCCTTGATTAAAATGTTTGCATGCACATCAGATAGAAGGTTTATCCAAATCTTGGTGGTATGAATAAACTGTTATTTTCTTCTTTGACCTTCAAGCAACCCTCAAATTATCTTTAGCTAATATGTATTATTTTTTTATGTTCAAGAAAGAAGTGATATGAAATGTGTTAACAGTGCTTTTTACTGGCATGGCTCCTCATTATCTGGAAGGTGCTGGGTCTCTCCCACGGAGAAGCACCTCCACTGAGAAACGGAACCCCAGTTGTGGAGTTGGTTTGGCCAGACAGGTTGTTGTCATGTGAAATCCAAGCTTCCAGTGGTGCTTCTGGGGGCAAATGGATTCGGAAACTCAGAGGACACGTGTGAGTGACAGGGGCCGTGGCCTGAATCTGTTAGAGACACAGCAGGAAAAAGTACTCATAAAGCCTATGGTGTTGTAGCTGTGTTCCAAAATATCATGGAAACAACCTTGTTAAGCATCATTGCCCAGGTAGAAAACTAATTGTGAAATATTTTCAAAGCAAATTTACTCTTTATAGATGTATTGTAAGTTCAGAAGATAGTAAAACTGTCTTTTAACAATTATATTCTTGGTACTGTGTTAAAAGAAGTTCTTTTTAAAAAGTCCTGGTTTTATTAGGGTACAATTGATAATTAAAAGTTGTGCATATTTGAAGTGTCCATGCACTTTGATGATGTGATATATATTTACATTATGAAACGATTACCACAGTCAAGTTAATTAGCATACTTTACATCTTGCATAGCTAAAATCTATTTCTTTTCTTTTTTTAGAGAGAACAATTATCTACACTTGAGCAAATTTCAAGCATGAGATGTCACATTGTGAAGTACAATCACATTGTTCTGCATCAAATCTCCAGAAACTTTTGATCTTGCTGAAGTGAATTTGCACCTCTTGAGGGACATTTCCCCCTGACCCCTGCCACTCTGTCCCTGGCATCTACTCTTCTACTTGGCCCCTAGAGTCTGACTATTTTAGATTCTGCAAGTAGCAGATGGGGTGCAGCACTTGTGTATCTGTTTCTGACTTGTTTCCCTTAACGCAATGTCCTCCAGTTCCATGCAGGAACACTTTCTTTTTCAAAGCTGTGCAGTATTCCACTGTGCATATGCATCGTGTTTTCTTAATTCACTCATAGTCCACAGTCACTTGGGCTGTTTTTGCATCTTTGCTATTGTGAGGAGTGCTGCATTTCATGTGGGCAAGCAGATTATCTCTTCAGGGTCCAGATTTTGTTTCTTGGGGTGCACACCTAAAGTGGGTCTTCTGGATCATAAAGTTGTTTTAACATAGCATATATCACCAGATATTAACATTGTAACTTTTGAATGAAATATATTTTAAAGAAATGGGTCATATTTTATTTAATATCAGTTGGTAACTCAAAGGACAACATTACATGTATAAAAGATCACTCATTCATATCTGAAAACTGTGTTTCTGGGTAACACAGTGGAAAATGAATCTTGCTGATGTGGTCTAATCTGAACATTTCACAAATACTTCTGCTTTTGCTTTTCCAACACAAAAACCTAACAAAACACTTATTGGAAGCTACCATGTGATTTCAGCTAAGTGAGGTAGCTGCTGGTTTTCTTTTTCTTAAAAATAGAGTCACACGTGTTTGGCAGGTGGGCAATTCTGATTCCTAGCTACGAGTACTTTGTTTTAAAAGTTGCTTTGTTTCCCTGATTTAAAAGGTACCAAAAGGTACTAGAGTCATCAAAATAACCAGTAGTAACTTATAACACAATTAGATTTTGCATTAGCCACACAATTTTAAAGATGATGCATGATGAGTGTCATTGTATTTGCAGAACACAGATTTATTCACAATGTAACTTCATTTGATTCTTTGGAAGCAGAAGAGCTGACATGGGAATCTGACTTCAAGTAACCATTGTGAAGGCAGCTTCTTCTGCTTTTGCTGCTGGCCTCCAGTGTGTCGGTTCCAGAAGTGTCCAGCTGCGGGCTGAGGAGTGTTGGGTGGTTCTCAATAATCAGGTTCCTTCACTTTTAAATCATGGACCAGGCCCTGGTGTTAGCCATGTTGACAGAACATGAAAGCTCTTCCTGAATAATTATAATGTGTGGGCTCATTTCCAGATGTCTTGAGTCCTGTGAGCCTCACCCTGGAAGAAGGTCATTCAGCTCTGCCTTCTCCCCAGCAGCTCAGGAAGGGGCACCTCTGAAATCACAGCATCTCCACTTGAGACCACAGGTTTCCTATAATTGTGAAATAAATCCTATGTGATGTGATTCTCTTTAGTAAAATAGATTCAGCCTCAGAAATCTTTGGTAGATAACAATGCAAGTCTTTCTTTTATCATTTAAGGTGTAAAACTTACTATCTTCCAGTGTGAGATGTTAATCATAGTTTTAATAGTGGTCATTGAGAGTGTGTGTGTGTGTGTGTGTGTGTGTGTGTGTGTGTGTGTGAACTATGTTCTTCTCACTGGCATGTAGGTGTCATAGAGATAAAAGTAGTCTCAGATTCCATTATCTTTTCCCACTTGGAAATTGGAAAGTGCCCAATTTTTTCCTGCTTCCCTTCCATTAAAGAAAGACATTTATGTATGGGGCCACCATCACAGCTAGATTCGTGATGATGTGACTATGTCACAGTCAATGAGATGTAAAGAAGATGAGCATGGGACCTGGCTTGAAGACCCCCCCCCCGCCATGTCCACTGCTCCACCTGCCAGGTGCCCTGGAGTGTGGTGTGTATCCAGGTAGGTCTGATAATTCCAAGGGACACTGGCATAACAAATCAGAAACAGCCTGGATCCCTGGTGATTGTGCAGAGGACAGCCATCATGGAGATTCAACTGAGGTAACTCCTGTTGCCATTGCAGAAAGTGAAACAAAGAGGCTCCTGCCCTGGAGTTTAAGGCCCAATGGTAACAGCTTCTGTCGGTTGAGCAGTGTGACTCTCACACCTTGCCTCACTTAGCTTCCCACCTCCCCTGCATGGAGGGGCCACTCTTCTTCACTGACACATGCAGTGAGTGCAGCCCACAGTCAAGCCCGGGCTGCTCTCCCTTCAGCCTCCCGTTCTGTAAGGCTGGTGGCTTGGCTCAGCAACATTGTTCAGTTCTGATGGACTGTTACAGACTCCCAGAGCCTCACGTGGCAGAGGCCACCTAACACACACGAGTGCTCCGCCAAGCAGGGAAGGAAGAGTGGCAGGTTGGTCAGGTTGGGAGGATGACCAGGTATGGTTGATCAGGTTGGAAAGTCACCTCTCCCTAGAAGTGGACTTAGGAAAGCTTCCCAGGTGAGGGCCTGAAGCCTGCCATGCTTTCACCTGTTTGGTGAGTGGTTAATGTTTCCTGCCTTGGTTAATGCCTAATAATTCTGGAGACTCCACTAAATATGGTTGTCAGTGTCACCACATGACAGACATTACATGTGCTAGTGTTCCTACCCTACAGCTATGATCCCAGAAGTCATAAGCATGGACATTCCCAGTGTGTTGGTGTGGACATCTAATGAGGACTTAAATTTCCAACCAGGGTTCTAGACATAGTGGGGCCAAGGTAACAGAATGGAGCTTTGGAAGCCAGAGGAGCCAGTGATCCTGGGAAAACCAGGATTCAAATATGCTCTGTCTGCATTTTGTTGAATCCATGGATGTGGAACCTGTGAATTCAGTAGGGCAAATTGTGAGTGTGAGTGAGTGTGTGTGTGTGTGTGTGTGTGTGTGTGTGTGTGTGTACAGACAGAGGTACACTCTAATCTGAGTAGTCATAACTCTACTGATTTCAATAATAAAAAATATCCAGTCCACATATGTAATGGTATTAATTGCAGAGTGGTAAATTTGACACAGCTTGATAACTATATATCTTGAGGATTCAACAATCAACATGTTTTATCCAACTCATGCTCGTTTTTAAGAGCAATGATTCATGTTCTGAAAGCACAAGTGTGGTCTGTGAAGACACCCCCCTTTAATGCTCAAGAGCACTGTGCTTTGAGTGTGGAGGTCATGGGCAGCGGCCCAGCCCGTGCTATGAGAGACCCATGGGCAGTGTGCATGTGACCCCCATAATCAGGTCAGAGTGCACTGGTCTCAGAGTGAATTCAAGTATTAATCTCAGGCCATCATTGCAGTCCTGTCATGGGTATTGAGGAGGAGCTTGGGTATCAGTGTGGAACATAATCTCCCTTTGGGAATTGAAAGTTGGGGGCATGTTTGTTCTAGCAGCGGGGCTTCTGTTCATGAGGAGCGCATGCCCCTGACCATCCCAGGTCCCACAGCTGCTTCATGTGACATGCACGCCCATTTTACACACGCAGGGCCGCAGGCTCCATCCACACCAACTGTATTTTTTTAAATTGTTTTCTCCCCACAAAATGAGCCACATGCATGGTTCCAAGTGATTGATTTCTCTCCTTTCAGATGTATGCAGTAAATTTCCAAAGCATTAAAATGGGGTTTCGGGGAAGGAGCAATAGAAGAATGATTTTCTCTAAAACACAGGTATTTCACATCTTTGGAATTTGTTTTTCTAAAATTTCTTATTTATCTGTCTATCAGAAACAGTGGCAGATACTTATATTTTGATGAAGGTTTTTAGAAAATATGCCAGTTTGGGACTAGGAAAAATGACTACTAGGGAAAATAAGTTTTATATTTATCTAAATGTAATTTTATATTTATTTTTGTTTTTCTCCAAAGCAGAATATTGCAATATACTAACTTCTTCCAAATGTAATTCTTCATTCAGGGGAAAAACTTTTACTTGTATCTGCTGCCCCAACCCAGAAGATAGAGTGGCCCTTGGAAACATGGCTGCCATCTGAAATGCTCTCTTTATTTTTCTTCAAAGGGAGCATGTCACTTTTGGTCGTTTCCTCCCAGATTTAATCTGCTGTAACCTCTGGCACTAGGAGGATGAAGATTAGATTCTGAGCATCTGTGGTGATGAGGATGGAAGAGGGGACCTCTAGAGGAGGAGAAGGAGCAAGCCAAGAGCCCCCAATGTGAAAGGTCATCCGTGTGGCAAGTGAAGCCCCCAAAAACAGGGATAAGGAGAGAGCCAGCCAGGAGCTCAGCCCTCATGGAAGGAGGAAGTTGACAGGAAGGTGATGTGGACTGTGCAAATTTCCTACCGCAAAGACATGCAGCCCTGGCTAGATGTCCTCCACAGCACCACGGTTCACAGTGACACCCAGGAAGAGAAGGCAGGACAAACAGGACACTGTTTCATGCCTGGGCTCCAGAGAAAGAAGGAATGGTGACAGTCTGTGCTGAGAGAGAGGGCAGATGAGGTCACCTTGCATGAAGTAAGAGGGAACTTTCAGAGCAGAGAGTTTTCAAGTGGAGAATTTTCTAGAAATGTAGAAATTTTCTAGAAATATTTCCAAAATTCTTAAAGAAATGGAAAAAAAAACCCAAAATCTGAGAAGTTAAAATAAAGACAAAGAATTATTCCAAAGTAAGTACTGAGGATTAAATCTTATAGTAACATGTAAAACTTATTTTCTTGCCAACAAATAAGGTGTATCTCAGGGGTGCAAAACCCAACATCAGTAAAAACCCATCAGTGAGAGAGCAAAGCAGATCAGATGGCCTCATGATGCACAGAACTTAATATCCAGCACATTCATCATCAAAAATCCTCATGAATAAAAAGTCAGGAGCAGAACCGCAAATACCCTGATGGTATAGGAAGTTCCTTCAGGTCACTTCGATGGCCCACCCGAAGCCATCCTGCATCATGCCTGGGGTGGACCACAAGCAGAAATGTCCTCTCTGGCCAGAAGGCTGGACTGTGCCTGAGTGCCCCCCAGTTCAGAGTGAAGTGACAAACAGCAGGGACGCACGAGGGCTAGGGCATGAAAGACAGCCACCATCTGCAGGTGACACAAGTGACTCATGGGACACCCCAACCATCAGGAGACCACTGCCTTCTCTGGCTATGACGCTCTCTAAAGCACTTCTTATAGGAATGGTTCTCTGCTCTCTGCAACTTACATCAGTCCAGGCCATCTGGCCGCCTCAGTTCTGAATTCAGACCATTGGTATTCAGCATGTAAAACCGCAGGAGGGACAGGGGCTGGGGACCTCTTCACCAGATGGTTTGGGAGGGCTGTGCCATGAACACCCAGCTGGGTAATATGCTTTGGCTGCTACGCAGAGACACTTCATCTTCCTCTGAGGACAGTGGTGCCCTGGGCATTAGCATGGATGGTTTAAGTGTGGCAGTCACCGTGAACTACTCACCCACCTCAAGGTGAGCCATTTACTCACATTCTGGTTCCCCAGCCCCCACTGCCTGTTGCAACTTCTTTGTCCTCGGCCTGCAGAGCCTGCTTTCTTTCTTCTCAGGGGTACTTTGTTGCTCTGGATGTTGAACCTGGCCACAGGACTTGCTTTGATCCATGCAAAATTAGTCAAGGTGACATAAGCGTCAGATTTTAAAAACACGTGCCTGTGATTGCTCACCCAAGCCTTGGTGCTTAGCCCACACCCACCCAAGATGGATGGGTAAATGACATGCTTCCTCCTCAGACATCTGTTGAAAATCAACATCCCCTATTTCTAAGCAAGATCCGAGTCATTATCTATGATCCTCCTCTTACTCCGAGTGTGTCATCTGTATTTAAATTTGCCGTCCAGCCACATACCTTTTCCCATTTCCACAGATACCTCACTCCTCCTGGGCCCTTGGTGAGGAGTACATGTAGAAATGGTCCATCTGGGCAGGGAACAAAGTACCAATCTCTCTGGGGAGTAGATGTTTTTCTATGAACAGATGGGGAGAGGAAGTCTGCGGATCCCAGTGGTAGCACCCTGAGACCTCTCTCCTGCACCTGCAGCAAAGCATTTCTTTCCCAAATGGAGACTGGGTGGCCTGAACCTCTGCCAGGCATTTCTAGAAGTGGGTGAAGAATCCATGCCTGGTGCCCATGAATCCCAGAGAGCACAAGTCGCTGCACTGGCATTTCCCTGAATTCTGGAGCAGCTGCGCTCCCTCTCCATCCACATTCCCTTGGATATTCTCCCTTGCCAGGTTTGCCAGAGAAACGTTCAAGTTATTACATTTTATTGAGGGCTCTTTCTGGACACAAGGACCTATTCTGCCTTTTCCAGAAAATGAACACCTCCTCTCTCCTGACAGCTGTCTTTGGAGAGCACTGGTAAGGATTGGTGGGTAAGGACCTGAGTCCCACTGGCCACCCTCTAGGGCCCTGAGCTCCAGGTCCTGACTTTTCCAAGACTTGCCCATCTCAGCTGGCTGCCCCGTGGAGACCAGGTTGGCAGTGCTCCTTTTACATGCTCTTCCCTCCCTGTCTCCCTCCCCCACCCCAACTTCTGCTTTCTAATGACACCCACCAAAGAAAGGAATGGAATCCTTACTTCTGTCTGCTTCTAGCAGACAGTGACCAGAGAAGAGCTACATAGAAGAGCATCCTACACTTGGATAATTTTTAGAAAAGAGCACCAACACTCCCCCAGAGTAGGAGGACACTGGAACCAAAGTGCACAAGTAGCTTTCTAAAGACGTGCTCCCCTTAATGCCCACCCAAGCACTTGGACTTGCCGCCTTGTGAACTTTGTGTACCATTAACAGTCTTTACAAGTGGTTTCCTATGACCTCGTTTTGGAAAATGGATGTCCTTCTTACCTGCTGTTCACTGAAGCCGAAAACCAATCCCTTATCCAGCCTCGTTTGGGGGATAAGAATTTAAGAGAAATACTGGGAACCCAACATTGACTTCATTTTCAAACACTCACATGCGCGTGCACGCAGCTCAAGTCCATGGTCATTCCCAGTGTGGTCCCCTGCTATTGGGCAATGGCCATGTTTCTCAGAAATTCTTCATTTTTAGTGTTGGCGCTCCTGGGCATGCAAGCTGAAACTGCCATCTGCAACCTGAATTGGAAGTAGCCACAACTGAGAGACTGCAAATATAGACTTCTAATTACCAGATTTAGTGGATATTAATATTTCATAAGGAGACTTAATCTATTTCATTACATTTTATAATAGTTGTTCTAGTAAATATTTTCTTACCAGAAGTAGTGATGAATTTAATAGACTTTATAAATAATTGGTCAATATCAAACGTGTCATAAATTCACCCCAACTTTGGAAAGAGTCCCAGTAGCTACCATACGACTATGGGTGGTGTATTCTTGTAAATGATTCATAACTCACAACTAATCCTGGTTTAAAATGGGACAGATATTTGTGTCGAAAAACAAGTCTTGTTTGAGTGCAAAAAAGTTTTTAATTCCCTCTAACTATAGATATCGGGAATGCTAAACCAGGGCTAGCACATTGCTACAGACAATTTTAATGAAAGACTCAATAGTGGGAAAGTTCAGGAGAAGTGAAATAAGTGAATTGCAAATTAGAATAACAGAAAGCTTCAAGAACTCTTATTGCTTAACTTGAAAATAGGGACATAAGATTTCTGTTTGAATTTTGTAATTGTTGGTGGTGTATGCCATAAAATAATAATGAGTTGATTAAAACCATAAATTTATATTCTGCATCCATGTAGGTAAAGCAGAAACTGGTGATGTGTTTTAAAATATTAAATTTCTGGGTGCGACTTTGAGGTAAATGGGCTGTCTTGTCTTTCAGTCCTTTAGCTAGCCAAGGGCCCAGTCATTTGCTGGGGGGTGTAATGGCATTCTGAATGTTTTTCAGCTCAGAGGTAGGTTGATGTAACTTTCATTATGGGGTCTGGACTTCCTTAAAGGCATATCTTAAAAGTACTTGGCCTTCTTATTAGCTCAAAGGAAAGCATTTATTTAAGCTTCAGAGAATGTAAAATTGTGTTCTTTGGGACTCATTTGACAGCAAAGTCAATATTCCTCTTTAACTCCCAGAAGGCTGACTGCTGGGGTTCTGTTATCGGGCACACTGCTATTTAGTAATTGAGAGACACAGGGAAATGGGCAGAAAATGCTTTCATGGGCCACTGGATCCAATAACACTGAACTTTTATAATACTTTCATGATTGGAAATATTGGATATTCTCCTCAATTAATGCTTAGACCCCAGAAATTACATCCTTTCTCAGAACATGAAAGCAATGCCAAACTCAGCAGCGGGTCTTTCCACAGCTCCCCATTACCCACCTCAATGCTTACACTTGAAGATGCTCTGACAGTGTTTCATTTATTTTGAAGAGTTGTCATCATGCTTAGAGACATTGGGCTGCCTTATCAGGGTGCTCACAGGTGTATGATGTTTAGTAACAGATAAGACAGATCCACCTGAGTGACGTAGGCATCTGTCCATATGTCGGGCTGCTGTGACCGGTGCTAATGTAGGTGTCTGGCAGGTGAGTCTAAACCTGGGGGCCATGAGGGCCGTGGAGATGATGCAGCCCAGCGGGCAGCATGGCATCTTGGGACAGGAGCGCAGTGTTGGAGACTGAGCCCTTAGCACTCTGCTTGCTGGTTCCCAGACCAGTGCCCTGTGCTCTTGACTCAAATGTGTGGTAGATGGAGATGTGCACTGCTTTCACAATGTCCCTTTGTCACCTAGGTCAGCCTTGACTTGGGAGGAGGAAGGAAGATTCTCTTCAAGATTGAGACTGGTGAGGGCTGAGGTTCTGTGATCTCCTAGATCTGGGGACCTGTGCTTGATCACGACTATGGGTTATACTAGGGAGAGCAATCACGCTGTATTTCCAGATTCATCCCACTAAGTCTTTTTACTGACATTGGCCATGTTTTAATTTTTTTTGTTTTTTAGGTTCTGGGGATTGAATTCAGGGGCACCCAACCACTGAGCCACATCCCCAGCCCTAGTTTTGGATATTTTTTAGAGACAGGGTCTCACTGAGTTGCTTAGCACCTGCCATTTCTGAGGCTGGCTTTGATTTCACAATCCTCCTGTCTCAGCCTCCTGAGCCGCTTGGATTACAGATGTGCACCCCCATGCATTTTACTATCAAAACTTACCGAGCAGGTCTAGGGATGTACAGAGGTTTATTAATGGGGAACAGTGAACACAGGATGATAGAAGTTGTGGTTTATAAGTTAATACTTTTGAATATATGTAAATAACACCTTGTATGTGTCACATTTAATTATATTGACACAATAGAATATTATTAAGCCTTGAAAAGATGGAAGGCTTGATATATACATAGCAACATGGGTGAATCTTAAGAGCCCTGTGCTGAGTGCAAGCCAAAACCAAGAAGAAAACATAATGTACAGTTCTGTTTGGGTGAAATGTCCAGGTGGACAGATGCACAGACACAGACTGCAGAATGGAGTATGCAGGGATTGGAAAGTGAAGGAATTGAGGATAAACTGTTCCAAAGTTAAAGGGTCTACTTTGGAATGTGAAAGCACTTAACACCAGGCAGAGTGGTTGGCTCTCAACACGTTGGTATAGTGATGGCCACCACATAGTTCACTCTCTCTGTGTTTAATTTGGTCAGCAATCAGAATGGATTGAGGGATGCCTGCCAAATTGGTAGGTTGGTAGAAACAGGGTGCTTCCTGAGAAGACTTGTGTGAGAGTCAGCATTAGAATGGGGAAGTCCCCCTGAATGCAAGTGGCACCGTCTAATCGGCTGAGGGCCTGGATAGAATGGGGGGGAGGGGGTGCGCTCTTGCTGGCACACACTCAACCCTTCCTGGGCAGGTGACTTTCCTGCTCTTGTCCCATGTGCATATCAGACTGCAGGTTGGTGAACTTTGAATGTGTTGGCTTGCACCCATGGACCTTCAGGGGACTGTGGAGGCTTCAGCTTCTAACTGAGGCTCCACATAGGCCCCCCTCTTGTTTTGAGGCTACCAACTTCCTGGACTGAGAAGCTACTGGTATTCCTAGCCCTCCAGGCATCAGCCACTACAGAACCTTTCAGCCTCTGATCTTATAAGACAACCTAATAAATCCCTTCCTAAAATTATGCATTTTCTGTTCCTTCTGTGTCTCCAGAGATTCTTAACATGACTTTAAAATGGTTGGCTGTATGTATGTTCTTTGAATTTCTATTCAATACATTATTATAAATGACATTTTTGGATTTTTTTCCTTCAGAGGTTGCACAAATATTATGGCATTTTGTCAACTTGCATTTCCTGCACTTTCCAGACTTCATAAAAGATCATACAGAGTCAGCATTCAGGGGTCACAGAGAGCCATCAGAAACCTGATGCACCACAGCCTCTCTGGCTGCAGCTCCATGACCCGCAGAGAAATCAATGGACAGGGGAGGAGTGGAACAGGCTGAGCACCATTGGAGAAAAGTGAGTGTGGAGTGTGGAGAGTTCAAGTGCAGAGAGACGCTCAGGGGCCTCCAGAGAAGACCAGGATGTGATGTTGAAGTCCTCAGAAAAGATGGGAAGGCTTATGGGTGCAATTGGGGAGGGACCCATGTGGAGAAGTTAGAAAAGAAAGTGAAAAACACAGGAGATTTGGAGAAAAGGAAATGACACACATTCAGGGAACTCATCATGCACCATGCATGCACCAAGCTGCTCTGAACCTGCTCTGACCTGCGTTGAAAGGGCAAGACCTTAAGCCTGTTGGCACTACGATGATAAAAGTAGATTAAAAGGCGAACAAGTAACAATACGCTACACACTTACTTCAGGCACCTTAGTTCATTGGAGGCTTTGTACATGAGCACCATCCTATTCCTTTCCTGTAGGGCTCTGGCAATCACAGGGCCTGGGTTAGGATGACACGCCCAAGAGCGGCTGCCTGTGCACACGTGCAGTCTGGAGGGGCAGGCAGACACCATCTGGGAGGTGGATCCCCAGATGAGTGAGGTGAGTGGCCTTGGAGACATGCTTCCAGTCCTTCTGATTGGAAAATTACAAAATGTGTTCTACAGAGTTTCAGAAAACCCCACTCACCCACAGTATGACCAAACATAAAGACATGCCCGGTGGTGCCCGCCCCCCCCCCCCCCGCAGCCTACTCTACTCTATCTTCCCGTAGCTTCACTTTCACCTCTTGAATGACCAGCTGCCAGCAGGTCTGTCTCAGTTCACAGTCGGGTGCCAGCACCTTTTCCTGGGCTTGTTGCTGGTGTGAACTGCAACAATGGTGCTGCCTTTTTCTTGCACCAGGTATGTCTGTAGCTTACCATCTCTACAGCAGTCAGGACAGAGTTGCGGGAGAATCAGTCAGAGCAAGAATTTCTCTTCTCTCATTCAGATCTATCTCTAGCAGTGAGCTTCCATTACTACGAATCTTACAGCCTTTTCTTTCAATAGCTGATATCTACCAAGGCTTTCCTAAGCATCCACATCTTCCTTCTTTCCCCACTCATGTTTCACGTACCAAACTGTATTTAACGCCATTACCCAATCACATTAGCAAGTGTGCAACCAAAAAATGCTGTCTGTTAAAAAGTGTGCACAATGTGAGAGCAAATGTAGGGTCTGTTGGTAGCAAGTCTCATTTCTAGAGGGTTAGTAAAGAGGTCCATGTAGTTGTTGAGGGTCTGGTTAATGACGACTGAATTATGGGAAAAGAGATGAATGTAATGAACATGAGAACTAAGAGCTAGATTCAAGAAGTACCACTGTGTTTATTTTACATACTATAATTGATGTGGATTTAATATGTAGTGTGTATGTATATTCATAGGTCTATATACATATGCATATGCAGAGAAATCTCTGACCATCTGAAATGATTTTATGTGATCATAAATGATTTTTTTGTGCTATTCACATATTAAACCTCAAAATCTCACTGTGTACATCAGAGCCCTGGATAGACCTGCCCAACCAGTCCTAGGTTCTACGGAGTCTGGGAAATGCAAATCGGATTAAACCTGCAGTTCATTTTATATACCCATGCAAACACGTAAGGCGACTCTGGCATGAAGATGAGCAGACACGGTGTTAGCAGAGGCTCCAGATCACTGGTAACTTTAATTAGACAGGAGGAAACTGTGCACAATTCTTTTTCAAAGTGAGCTATCAAGAATTATTTAACTGTCTGAACAGAAATGCCAATGCAGAGTGAAACACTGCTTAATAATGAGAAACAAAACAAAAAAATAGAAATTTGTTAGCCTTTGTCTTTTATTATAAAATCAAACCTACTGAGCAATATCACACACATTTTTCTAGCTAAGACTTTCAGCTAAAGGTGTACAGAGAGAGAGAGAGAGGGAAGTGTTTGTCTGGTAATATGTATTCCTACCCCTCTCTTTCTCTAGGGTCTTATTTATAGTAGAATATTCATATTAGAAATGAGAATGCTGAAAGAATAAAGCATAAAAATTCTAACTTAGATTCTTGGACATTTATTAAGTTCAATTATATCACTGGTTTAAAAAAAAAAGAAATTTTTGCAACAGAAACCTTCAGCTCCTTCTAGCAATTGACTTCAATCAGTTTAGCTTCAGTTTAGGTCATTATGAAAAAACAATTGATTGTAAATCATTAGTATTGACAAAATAATTCTTGCCATGCTTCTAGTGCTATTGGGATGTGGAAATCTGATGATGCAATTGTGAGCAGGCCAAAGTTGCTAACGAGCTGGCAGACAGACCGAGACGAATCAGATTGTGATAGTACAATGGGCAAGAAGACGGTGCTTTGACTGAAGAAGGGGATCAGGTGATGCCCAGGATGCGGGTATTGCGGATCCTCTTCCCTGGGTCTTGTAGTGCCCTTGTCCCTTTCCTAAGAGCACCCTGGTTCATTTTACTATCTGTGTAAATTTAACACAGCCCCTACTTTACAGCGCCAGAGAAGTGGGCAAAAACGTCTAACCCTACTGAGGAGGTATTTTCTGAGCAAAGAGGCAAACACCTCAAATGGCTGAATTTCCATCCTCTCCAAGACGATGCTCTGTCCTCCAGATGGTGCTTGACAAGAGACCACTGCCATTGTGGTCTCTGATTCCTACTTCCCTTCTGGGTCAATATATCCAGCTACCAGCTAATCTCATAGTCCATCCAATACATTATCCAATAACTTATCTTTTAAATTAAATTGTTTTACTTTACTTTCATGTCAACTAAGAATTCCATGTGATGAAACACACAGTTCAAAATTTAAAGCTTTTAAAAATGGATACATCTATTGAGTATGAGAATGAATGTCCGCAGTATTCTTAAGTGTATGTGGAATATGCAGTTTCAAAACCCAAGAACTTTCTTTCCAAATACCCTATATAGAAATTGTCCTCCTGCAGGCTGTCTAAATCATGCAACTGCTGGAAAGTGCTCCACAGGTTCAGGGACTGGGGGAATCCATGTGTCTGGGAAGGGTTCAGTGTTGAAACTGACAAGAGAGAAATTCCATACTAAATATGAACAATACTGGCTAAGTATATACCTTTAAACACTTAAAATTACGTTCCTTACATACAATACATTACACAAGTCATGACACCAACTAGATAGTGCATTAAAGAGATAATAAAATCTTAGCCAAGACATGTGAGTTAATCCATCTATGCACTGTGACAGAGACTGACCTGTCCCCTGAAAAATGGGTGCTGTCATCACTTCACATTGTGCTGTCCCTAAAACCTGGCATGCAAAAACTCTTTATGATGGTGTGGATTCTGTAATGGGTCCTCAGACCAGAATGTGAGCAGAAGTGACTTGTGTCATAATGAAGCAGGAAGCTCAAAATGCAGAGGCACCTCCGTCTTCTCATCCTCTCTTACTGCTGGCTTGTGCATGTTGAGTAAGGCATGTTGGAAAATAGAAAAATACAAAGTGCTGAGTTCTAACTACCATTTTCAGAAGTATCACACACAATCAGTACAACTGCTTTCATATTAGGAATAATGGAAAAAAAAACTTCTACCAATTTGAGCTCTATTTTGGGGGGTGTTTTTTACAGCTGCCAGCAGCAGCTTAAACCTTACACACATGCATACTCATAGCTAGAGCCCTGTAGATGTCTCTACCTGTTTATGGCTTCCTAGTTCTTGAGACACAGTTATCTTTTATTCGCTCAGTAGGTGATGCTGGAAACCTAGTATGAGCTAGGTGTTCTACCAAGGGCTATGGACAGAGTTTACTGTTTGATTTCCTAATGTGCTGGTTCTGAATCATTTTTGTCTCCAGATCTCTCATAATTTTAAAATGACCAATGACCCCAAAGAGTTTGTATATGTGACTTAGTATGTTCACCTTCACAACATTAGAAATTAAAACTAGGGGTATTTTTTTTTTGTAAAAAAAAATCATTTAAAATAGTGATATAAATCCATTACAGGTTAACATATTTCATGAAAGAATTATATTTTCCAAACCATAACTGATTGAAAGAAAAAGAAATATTTAAGGTTTTGCCAACATCAACAATGTCTAGCTTTATAGAAGTTGGCTGAATTTTCAGCTCTGCCTTTGCATTCACTATGCAAGAGTGTCATTTGGTTGAAATTTATGAAAAATACATAGGCTTTCTCAGATATTCGAGAGTTGGAAAAATGGAAGCATTTGAAAAATCTTTTCAGATAAGAGTCAAAATCCATTTTTTGATACTGCACTCCAAATCCACAAGTGGTGGTTTCTTAAATATCAGGTGTATTCATGAATTTGAAGCCATATCAATGCCCATTCCATACTTTGCTATATTAAAAATGGTTAGTTTCTTGCATGTAGAATAGTTATTTTAGCTCTTCATGATTTTTAATGCCACACAGTCCTCACTTGGAAGCTGCCTGGAAGGCAGAACATACGCTTTTCATTATACACCCCCAATCCTCTCCTTCAGAGCTCCACTGACCTCATCAGCATCATTTTTGAGCCCCGAGAAGCTGTTCAGCTGGTAGGATTCATGGAAAATTTCTGAAGCTCTCAGTTTTACTTGAAAACTTAAATTTTATCCTGGGAAGCAAGTACTGTCAATTATTTTCTTTGAAGTGACAAACTCGATCCATTTTTTGAGAAAATATATACCAAACATCAAAATTGGAATAACTCCATTTATCATCTGATCTTTCATGGAAACAAAAGGAGTTTCATGACAGAAGGAGGAGGAGGGGGGAGGGGGAGGGGGAGGAGGAGGGGGAGGAGGAGAAGGAGGAGGAGGAGGAGAGCAGCTATCTTAGTTCAACTTACCAGAACTCAAATACTAACAACACTTATTTCTTCAAGACCATCCTGCTCAGTATGAAGCAGTGCTGTTTTAAGCAACCTTCTCATGTCCTGCACAAAATATTTAAAGAGATCTGTCATGAAGTATTGAGGTTTGGTAACATTAAGGACATTCACTGCATCATCAGGGATAATTGTGCCCACTGGTTCACACACACTCCATGCCAAGGATCCCAATGTTTTACTCTCCACCTTTAGTGCAAGGCCAACAGACTTGGTCAAGGATAAACCATGGGACAGGTTTTCAAATGTCCATTTCAATGCTACTCTTGCTTTCTGTCAAACAATCACATAAAGAAGAACTTGGATGGTTACTGGGAACTTGCCCAGATAAAAAATAAGCAAGACAGCAAGCCCGCCACATTAGCAGAGCCACACAATTTTAATGCAAGCATGTGATTCTGAGTATGGGGTCTTGACTGATTTTCATGTAGGCAGCTAAATCTTTAAGGCAAGATAAGCATCATGAGAAAGCGGCAGCTCTGTAATTCCAGTTCTGTAATTCCTTGCACTCGGTTCTCACCCAGCAAGCGTCCAGCAACGTCAACTGTGCAGAGCTTTAATGTTCTCTGGCCAGTGTGCATCCTCAGGGCAAATGCAACTCAGTAATTTATCTATCCAAAAGGGTCAGTGCCTTTCTTCCCATTTAATTTAAAAACAAAAACAAAAACCTTTGACTTTCAGCTAGCATATAAAATCTCCATTAAAATATTCAATTTCCTCTCTAAACTCTGAAGGATTAGTTACAAAATGATGCTCAAGTATGGGACTGTATTATTATTTTATATGTTCTGTGAATAAGAAGCAAGAAATTAAGACTTACTAAAATAAAGGAAAGCAGTATTTTGTTACATTTTTTCCCCTCAAAGTTCCAAGTAGATTTTTCAAAGCCAATTTCTCCCTTTGATGAGATAGAGAACTATTTCATGAGCCATTGTATTGTTTCCCAGCATTTTATGTAGATAATGTTGTGTTAGTTCCTGAAAATTGGTCTTCAAATATCCCTTTTGAAATTCAACTTTCCAGCTTCAAATATAAGAAAAAAATAATGTGAATACAATTCATATTCTACAGTAAAAATTTATCATATCATAAAATCATAACATTGTGTCTTCAGAGATTCAAGGAAACCTCTGTGCTTTTCAAATAGCATTTTATGCCCATAACAAGGCTGTGGAGTTGAGCAGGCAGAGCTGCAGATGGCAGGATATTAGCCAGCTTTCTGTCACTATGACCAAAACACCAGACAAGAACAACTCAGGGAAGGAAAAGTCTATTTTGGGGTCATGCTTTCAGAGTTCCAGTCCATGGTTGACTGACTCCATTGATCTGGGCCAGAGGTGAGCAAGGACATCATGGTGGAAAGGGGGGGCGGCGGAGAGCAGCTGGCTATGGCATCTCAGAAGAGGGGGGGGAGGGAGAGAGGGAGAGAGAGACGGGGGGGGGGGAGGGAAGGAGAGGGAGGGAGAGAGAGAGGGAGGGAGGGAGGGAGGAAGAGCTAGAGACTGGAAGGGAGAGGGAGAGACTGGGGGGAGAAGGAGAGAGAGAGGGAGGGAAGAATGGAGGGAGAGGGAAAGACTGAGGGGAGAGGGAGAGAGAGGGAGGGAGGGGGAGAGACTGGTGGGGAGAGGGAGAGAGAGAGAAGGAGGGAGAGGGGGAGACAGAGAAGGAGAAGGGGGGAGAGACTTAGAGGGGAGAGGGAGAGAGAGAAGGAGGGAGTGAGAGAAAGACGGAAAGATAATGTGGGGGAGAGGAAAAGACTGGTGGGGGAGAGGGAGGGAGGGAGAGGGAGAGACTAGCAGGGAGAAGGAGAGAGAGGGAGAGAAGGACAGAGGGAGAGGGAGAGACAGGGAGAGAGAGGAAGGGAGAGAGGGGGGAGAGAGAGGGAGGGAGGGAGAGAGACTGAGAGGGGGAGAGAGAGAGAGGGAGGGAGAGAGAGAAAGAAGGGGGAGATACTGTGGGGGAGAGGGAGGGAGAGAGGGAGGGAGGGAGAGAAGTGGGGAGAGAGAGGGAGGGAAAGAGAGAATAAAGAGCCAGGAACAAAATATAAACCCCAGAGGGACACCCCCACATCCTGCCTGCCTATAGCTACACCCAGTTAATCCATAATGGAGGTTTCATCCTCTGAGGAGGTGACACCTCTTTCAATCTAATTAATCATTGCCCTCTGAAGTTGCAGCACTGGACATCAGGTTTGCACTTCACACAAAATCACAACAATGGTAAAGTCCGACTCAGTACTGAAAGCCAGCTGAAGATGCAGCCTTTCTACACTGTTTGCTTTGAGCTGATGCAGAAACAGAGGGTACACAAGGCCAATCCCATGTTCTTCACAGAAGTGACATCATCAGTGGCCACATGGCCTCCGAAAACTGCCCTGGGCCCTCCCAAGAGATTGTGTGGAACTGTCCCAGTACCTGATTCTATCTTGCACAGTGCTTCTGTCTCCCTGAACCTGGTTTCCCAACACTATCCAGAGGGTCATGAGAATATCGGAAAAATACCGAAAATTTCTGTGTGTACTCTGAGCTCCTTCAGATAATATGTTAACATGCTCCCTTCCATTTATAGAATATCTGTTTTGTCACATCCAATAACTTAATCCTCACAATAATCCTGAATTCCTGAGAACAGGTGGGCAAGGATGGTGAGCACTTCCTAGTTGTAAATACTGAGGCCCCATGGCTTGCCAAGACCATGCTTCTGCCTAAGTCAGGATGAAACACCCAAAGTCCCAGACTCCAAATCCCACTGTCTCCCCTCACACCACTTTTCCTCCCAACATTCCCCAGGGTCCGACAAGTGTGTTTAGACACAGGGGCTCAAATCAGCACAGAGGTGTAGCAGCAAGTCAATTAGCACAAAATACACACCCAAGGAGAAGCACAATTCACACATGGGCAGTGGACTTTGGCATCCCGTGTGCTTGCCCTGACAGGACCCAGCCCATCTCACCCTTGTCCAGCCTGAGCTGGGTGGTGGTCCCCAGACTGTGGGACATTTCCCACTCGTCATTCCTCATCCTGTAGCCATCACCTGGAAACTTAGATACCCATCTCATTCCATCTGAGAAGATGGGTCTCAGAGAATAAGATTCAGAGGACAGACATTTACAGAACCTCTTGCTACGTCTGTCTTCTGTCACTACATTCTCAAAGAACCAAGAAAACAAACAAGTACACACACATAATCCATCACTCAACTCAAATTCATTTCCCTTAATAAGGAAGCTTAGAATTGGTAATTTATAAGGAGAAATGATATTTTAAAATGAAAACCCTCCAAACAATTGGACAGCTAGCGTCTTGTGAAGTCGGAGGAGGGAAGGCGAACCCTGAGACACCATATGACCAGCAGCAACTGTGAGCAAAGCTGGTTGACAATCAAAATGCACTGGGTGTTTACTGAGGGTTTTAAAGAGAGGAGTGACTATTAGAGCATCAGATTCAATCATCTTTTGTGTAATGAACAATACTTTAAGAAGGATGTTCTACTGCAATTAAAAAATTAAATTTAACCAAATAACTCATATTGAATTGGACACGAACACTGGAGAGGCACCTTTCCGTTCAACAGAAGGGATGGCCATCATGCTCCATCCCTGCCCTCGGGGTCAATTCCTGCTGTTCTCCAGGGCTGGAGCAACTAGGAGGCAGGGAAGTGTGTGCCCAAGGAAGGCTTGGGGGCAACACGAGGGCAGACCTTGGATTAACTGCAAAACCTGCCTCAATCAGCTGGGACGGTAAATCATCAGGACAGAACAGGACTCTGGATGTGAGATTTAAATGGGTGAAAACAGCTGCAAATAAACCAGGTGCGCGCTCAAGAATTTAAAGAAGGGCAAGGCAATTAAAGTCAAGGGGAGCAGAACGCTGTGCAGGAGGAAGTGAGTGTATTTCTTCAAGATTTGTACTCCTAAGTGCCGACACAGTGAAATTCAAATGAATTCCCTGCATAGATGTTTCCCAAAGGTTAACCCATAAAGACTCCCTGGACCCACACAGACGAGGCAGAGAGGAATTACCCAGAAGTTGGCAGGGAGATGAGGGAGGAGAGAATAAGATAGGAGGATTAAAACCAGAAAATATACCTTCAACATATGAAAAACAATGAGTTTTTTTTTTTAAACCCTCAGAAGCCAGTGATGGTAACTCACAGAATAGCCTTTTCTTATGATCATAGTTCTCAACAAGGCATCTCACACACACACATACACATACACACATACACACACAAACACACATGATCATATGTTCACCATATTCTAAGCTTAAAGAGGAATAAATTAAGTACAGTTTATAAGAAACCCATACAAATGGTTGAAATAAAATTTTGTTAAAAAAAAAGAAATAATTGATCTTTAAATATAGTTCATGTATATGTATATCTAATAGTGAGCTCCTCAGCCTTCACCCGTCTCTGCTTGCTTTATCCCCTGCCCAGATTTTTACCCAGTGGGCTCTCATTGTGTAGGCTCTGGTCAGTGACTCAGGCACAAGGACACTGGGCAGCTCTGGACAGTTCCACAGAGGCTGGTCACATGGGAACTAAGATCTAGAGTGGGGATTTGAAGGAGAACTGATCCATGACATCAGCTTCACTTTTAGGGAAGACGTTAGGAGACACAATTACAAGAATAAAAGCCACCATGTCAAAAAGTGGTTACCCAATGATCCTTCCATGACACATCAACCAGGGCCATCTTGACATTCCCCAGGCTCAGCTGGGAGCAGAGGAAATGCATGTGGCCAGGTGGTGGGCAGGGTTGCTGTCTCTGTGGAACATGCTGCTAACTGGAACACTAACCTGACAGGTGACCTCTGGACTCTTGAAAGAAACAAATTTCCAGTGGAGGAGGCATCAGAAACAGGGTCTGTGGCAGGAAGATGCCATCCTGGATCCTGAGTCAATAGGCAGTTCTCGAAGCAGAACTGTTGCTTTACCCTGTGGGTGCTTTAGAGGAGACCGTTCTGCTGGTTGAATAAAATACCAGATTGATATTCAGCAACGCGCTGTGGAGTTGAAAGCAGAATGAGTTCCCCTTCACCAAACTGCAAAGTGTCCAACAGCAACCAATTTTCTGTGTCATTTCTTGCTCCTAAAATCTGCAGAAAGTGAGCAGGGCTGACCACTCAGGAGGCTCTCTGAGACTCCATGGGGGGAGCATGTTGGCCCGCCCTGTGTGAGGACACTTCTGCAAAGGTACAGGCCCATCCCTGGAGGCCGCCTGTCTCCTCCCCCTCCTCAGGGTTTTCAGCCCCTCCTCCAAGTGGGTTAGAGAGCAGTCCCTGGGGTGGGCTTTGGCTGCCTTTTCACTGGGGGGCATCATCAGGATCATCGTGGAACTAAGGTCTGCCTTACCAGTAAGTCATCAGGGCGACACCTGGTCAAGGAGAGGAAAGCTTAGGGAAAGCCAATGAAGCCAGGAGTGAAAGAGGGGCCCTTGGGAGCCCTACAGCTGGGTGCGAATTCCAACAGCAGCTGCTCTAGGACCCAGGACTCCACCAGCTGCAGCTCAGTCTGGTTTCCCCCTCAGCTATTTCTTCTTCTCCCTCTTTGTTCATTGAAAAATATAAAAATATGTGCAAAGAAAGGAAAAGGGAGGAGGGAGAATGAGAGGAAGGAAAGCCGGAAGGAAGGAAGGGGAAAGGAAAGCGGGGAGGAACAGGGGAAGGAAGGAGGAGGGAGGAATAGTTGCCCTACATTGCTTTCAACATTCTCAGTAAAATTATGCAATTTTAATCATTTACTGTGAATGCTGCAGATCCTGACAATGGTTGGTTGGGGTTAAGGGGGGGTGTCACTTTTTATGAAGGGTCAGCTTATCAAATAAAAAGAGCAGAACAGAGAAAAAGTGTGAAGAGATCAAGACGCACGATGGTTACTGTCACCAGAACACAGTGATCCTGTCCCTTATCTTAGCTAAATGAGGAAAGGTTTTCCCATTCCGGCTGAGTTGGTGTCACACAGAAAATGGGGGCATGACTTGGTTTCATAGTCACGAATATTGGTGACACTAACATGTTAAGACCCAGGGATGAGCTCTAGTTATCACTGCTTGGCATAAAATCTCTTTGAGAAATGCGTGCTCAGGAGAGAACCTGCGCAGGGTGGATGCATTCTGGCCTCCTGCCTGCTCCTCTTTCCACCAGGGAGTAAAGTTATGTAGGTTCTTAAATTAAAATAGGTTTGGGGGATTCAGGCACTCACGATAAAAAGAATCAAAACTTACCAAGTCTAAGCAGGAAAATTATACGTTAATAGATCTTTGCATTCATGTTTTCTCTTTTTTCTTCCCATTTCCATAAAAGCTTGACTCACAAACAAACTATATTGACTAACACAATTAAAAAGAAAGAAAAAGAGTTTATTTTTTGTCATCTTTTGAACTCCCAATGCTGAATTTCTCTGTATTTTATTGGCAATTAGATGGCACTAAAAACTGAGAATGGGTCGTAATGGAATAATCAAGAAATTGATAATCATCATATGGAGCAGAAATTAAATTAAGAGCTTGAATTTTGAAGCCCATTATGTTGTCTACACAACATTAAGTTATTCAGATGGAATTTTTTTAAATTCAGGGAATTCAGCATTTAGTGAGATGACAAATTAATCAGGTTTCCTCCCCTGACTCTTTCCCAAACACCACTAAAATACAAATATTGATAATATTTTGAGCCATAAACTCAAGAGACAAAGGGAAGGGAAGAAAATACAACAGAAAAAGAAACAACAAACAACGTGGAGAAGATGCTGAGCAGCAGGTCGGGAGCAGGAGGCCCACAGCCTTCAGCCCCCTGCAAGAACCACAGGGAGGGTTGCAGGCCCCCTCCCCATGCAGCCCCATGCAGGGCATGCAACTGGGGAGGGGCCCCGGGGAACCCCCTCATGGTGCTGGATTCTGCTCTACACAGTACAGCAGGGGCCCCAGGCATGGCTGAGGTGGAGCCTTGGTGCTGCACCCCTCAAGCTAAGAGCTGAGACCCTCAACCCACTCCTCAGCTGCATTCCTAAAGGGTGGCAGCCTGAGCCACACCCTCCTAATGCCCAGCCTTCAAGATGGTCACATAACTCGAGCCCAGACAATCAGTGCACAGAGTGCCTTTGAGCAAGTGACAGACTTTTGTACACAGAAATGTGTGCATAAATTTATATTATGACAACAAGACCTCTGAAGACAGGGCTTGGCTTGGAGGCAATAGCAGCCTGGCATGGGATCCTGGGGTGCTGTCAACCTCACACAGTGTTCGCTTACTCCAGGGACCTGAGGGGGATGCTTGGCAAGAGCAGAGTTTTGGCCACCCTATGTCCGCGCCTAAGAGACAGTTATATTCCTCCTGTTAGGACAAGGTCCCATCAGCTCCCAGGAAGCCCAAGCTGATTGGCCAAGACTCTGATTTCCCCAGCCACACCACCCTGAAATACTTGAAACCCTGACTGACTGCCTGACATGTCTAAATATAGCCACTTGACCAGGCCTCATCTCCAGTCTGGGGCCCATTTTCTTCCTGCACTTCAGTATCATGGTTCCTGTGGACAGTGCACAGCAACACCATCAAAATCCGGCTGGTGTGAAACCATATGTGGACACATCTGAGGGCACATGGACACATGCTCTCTGCTGAGGTTCTCAGAGAGCGGAGATTGTGTTGGATCTGTCACATTAACCAGGTTTGCAATTACAGCGCCTTCCAGTGTGTCAGGATCCCCAGGTCCACTAGGCAGGATTTGGCACACAGAAATGTGTGCATGAATTTATATATGACAACAAGACCTCTGAAGACAGGGCTTGGCTTGTATTTTTATGGAAAAAAATACACAGCAGAGGTACATGAGGAGAAGTTCAGAAGAAATCAGGAATGAGCTTCCAGAGCACTCCCAGAGGGCCACACACCAGCTCTCAATTCCTCCTGCCTCACAACAGCACATCCGAAGTGCATCTACCATTACAGACGCAGTACTAGGGACTTGACTGTGAGCTGGTCACCAAGTCAGCCTCTGTCAGAACTTACCAAAATCCCAGACTCTCAAAAGAAAAGCAAGAGGTCACCATAAACCACAGGGTGTGCATGAATAATTTTGACACTGTGAACCATTCTCAGGGAATGGAGGGAAATTCCTGAGATCCAAGTTCCAAGATGCCTTCCAAAGGAGAGCATATTAGGACACAATCACCACCACCGTCATCACTATCATCACTATCACCATCATCATCATCCTTTGGGTACAGGGGGTTAAACCCATGGCTTCACATTTGCTAAACACATGCTACATCATGCTATTTCACATGCTATACCACTGTGCTACACCAAATAATTTCCAGACCACATATCACCCATGGTAGGACAATGTGGCTCATAGAAAACAGAAGAAGACTTTGGGGAAAGATTTTACGGAAGAAATAGCCTAGGGAAGGGAGGGAGGGTAGGGCGGGGGCTTGGTAAGAGCAAGATGAGAGTGACAGTGAGAACCAGGGTTAACTGACCACCCTGAGAAATTGGGAGAGTTTACACAAGGAGCCTGGAAACTTCCACGGAGATCTTATTTTTCTGCCCCAAAGGATACCACCTGCAGAATAAAGACATCAAGTATGCAGATATCAGAAGGGAGAGCACTGTCCCTGGTCTTCAAATGTCATCAGCAAGTGAAGGACTGTTAACGGGGCTGTCATGACATAAAGAAGTCAAGTTTGCTGAAGAAACTGTTCTCATCAAGACCCTTGGGAAATCACTTCTAAAAAACTACAAATAATGATATGGATTCCACACTTCAGAGGACCCTTGGTAGAGGTCTGGTACTGGACATTGATAATCTTCACACGATGACTCACTTTTCAGACACTGGCCTTGATGCACAAGAGGAGAAAGAAAGAAGTGCCACAGCTCTGTGCTCTGAGAAGTCGCTTTCAGAACAGCTCAAGGGCCGAGCTGCTTGCTTTGGAATGTGTCAGTGATCAGAAAAGCAGGTGTGGAAAGAGATGGACACAGCCTGCATGGTATTTCCCAAACTGGACCAATTCGTGGCCCCCCACTAAGACATGTAAAATACAGTGATGTCCTTGGAACATAAATCACTGGTGTGGAAAAGCCCAAGTAACTGGTTGTCACATGAAAGTCAGATGTCACGATGTCAAAAAGAGAGATGATGTCACAACTGAGGGTGCCTTTGAGGTCTCAGGGTTGTCATAGTAGAGAATAGGAGAAGGCTGAGTCCCCAGGTGACCCTGCAGAGCAGAGCAGGTGGTGTCTGAGGACCCTGACTGATACCATGAATCGATGCTATTGCTGGTCAACTTGCCTTAATGACCAGGTGCCGTGATGACACTCACAATACACAATCATAAGCCCAGAGTAGTGGGGAGTGTCCTGACGTCATCAAGAGTGTGATCTCAAGGGAAATCACTAAGGTTTCAGAAGCCCCTCATTCTCTGCCATGGTGTCCTTAACATTTAAGATCACACTAGTGACAAACTGAGAGGGTTCATCAGGAACAGGTTACAAGACCTATTGGAGCAAGAGCTTAACTGCTTCTGTAATCCTCGTGCCTGTAAAAGCTTGTGAAACTTCCATCAAGAAAAGGAAGTAAAGTCCCCTTTTTCCCTAGGCTTTAATAAGCATCATGCTGTTTGCATATTTACAACTTTTATGATTGAAAAAAAATATTTCTTTTCTTTATGGGTCATTTACTTTCCTGTGTTAAACTAAGAAGATGCAAAATAAATGCCTAAGATGCCATTCACTCTAATATGTACTTAATGCAAATAAATGTGCTTGAGTGGTCAGTGGTCTGTCTAATGGTGCAGGAGGGGGGAGCTCCAAAATGCCCCATTCTTCAGGTCAGAAAATGTTCTGGGAGGCTTTCATGATTGACCTTTCCCTGAGATTGGCATTTCTAGTTCACTTGTCCAATTGTTCTCTGGGTACTAATCACTCATTCCTTCTCATGCATAAGGAAATGTCACAGGAGGTTGCAAAACTGTTAAATGTCACCAATGCAACTGAGAACATTTACCCGAGTGGGGATTTCCACAATGCAAGTGAGACAACGGGGGTCTGCTTAGTCCTAAGTCTCTGGCCCTTGTCCACTTACAGTCAGGGTGAGACCAGGCGCCTGCTGGAAGTCTTTTCATCAGCTTCACAGCTAGCACGTCCCCATGGTGAAGCTCCACAGCCTGGATTTGGATGGTGTAGGTGTGGCTTGCAGCTCCAGATGTTGCTAGTGCATATGTGTGACAAACCACACACTGGCCCACGTTCAAGGATATGCACTTTGGATCTTATCTCTCTGCAGGAGAGAAGAAGAGTGTGTTGCCATCTTTAACCTAACACAAGGCCTGAAGGCCACAGGCTGTCCCTCACTTATTCCTTCTCCTGGGTCCCCTATGCAATGAACAACTGCAAAATGTTTCTAGTTCTGTAAACTTTTAATGCACAAAGAAGCCTCTGTCAGCTCACAAGCCTTGAACACTTTATGGTGCCCCTACAGTTTAACTTCCTCATTGTGAGACCCTCTATGATAAACCCCAGAACTACTTCTGGATCACTGTTCCTCCTTCAAAGTGCAGACTCCCACCTGGCCCCAGCTTTTCATGAAAACATCTCTGTGTCTTCTTTGTGTCTGATTTTTTTCATCTCCCATCATCCCTACTCGAGAATCCTTTGTTGATGCTGTACGGGTCATGATAAGAGCTAAAGATTTATTATTATTATTATTATTCCAAGTGTGGCAAGGTTTAGAAACACTGGTCATTATATAAAGAGTTTCACATAAAGAATATTCCCCTGGTCCCCAGGAAATGTCATCTAATGAACCTTGCAAAAGTCCAAGTTTCTGGCCACTCAATTCCATCTTTTTTCATGTGTTAATTCCAGTGGTGACTTTAAATCAGGCAGGAGAGACACCTGGGAAAATTTTACCTAGATAAAATGATTCAATGGAGCTGGGCCCATGTGCACACCTATAACCCCAACTGCTCAGGAGGCTTGGGAGGCCGAGACAGGAAGATCGCAAGTTTGAGGTCAGCCTCAGCCACTCAGTATAACCCTAATTCAACATTTTAAAAATTTAGAAAGGTCTGGTGGTATAGTTTAATGTTGGAGCAGCTCTGAATTCAATCTTCAATATTTCAAAACAAACAAACACAGATTGCTCAAAGGACACTGCTTCATGACTGTTTGAGCAGTTCAGAAACATAAACTCAACAGTCACAGTCAGATACAGAGTGCCTGTGAGCACCTCACCTGGACAGACTGCAGCAGGTCTGGTCTTTGTTCCCTCAGTCCCAATTACTAGGGGGTTCATATTCTTGCTATCCATGCTTACATAAAGTGGCAGTGGATATGCTTCCAGTAGGTAGGGATAAACCTTCCACTTCTGGAGCAGGACCACTGCAAGATCAGGATTGATTCTGGATGCATTCCTTTGGATGTCAATTACACAGCAGCTGGATCAGGTGCAGGGACACAGTTCCTCTAGTTAAATCTGATGTGCCATCTCCTGCTCAATACCTTTGAATATAAATGTCCCATTTATGTAGCATGTTGTCTCTGGGCTGTGGGAAGCATGGTCCCTGCTGCCTTAGGAGACAGCTAATGCTCTCCAGGCTCTTGATGGCCTAAGTACACAAAAGCACCCATCACATGCATGTCCTGGGAGAGGAGAGCCCTATGGCAGGCAGGCCAGGAGCTGGGAGGTTTGCTTCAAGGTTGGAACTGAACCGGTATAACTTCATTGTGACCTGGTCTCCATGATAAAGTAAGCAGATAGCCCAAGCCAATCAGTGCTTAGCATTGCCCTGGACATAGAGACTAGTTTGAGGCTGCAGGTAACCCAACCGGGTCAGCTGGTGAAGTCCAAACTTTCCCTGTCCTGGGGCATGGATGTTCAGGACAGTGTGGTTCCAGGAGGCCTGTACTGCAGCAGACCTGAGCCTCAAAGGGAGGTGGGGAGGACAGGCTAAGAGAACTTCATGACACCCAACCTGCCTTGGGCTAGACTCCAGAGTCTTCTTTGTCCTTTAGTTTAAAAATATAACATTCACAATATCCTAAAAAAAAAAAAATACTTGGGAATCAACCTAACAAAAGAGGTGAAAGACTTATACAATGACAACTACAGAACCCTAAAGAGAGAAATAGAAGAAGATCTTAGAAGATGGAAAAATATACCCTGTTCATGGATAGGCAGAACTAACATCATCAAAATGGCGATATTACCAAAAGTTCTCTATAGGTTTAATGCAATGTCAATCAAAATCCCCATGGCATTTCTTGTAGAAATAGAGAAAGCAATCATGAAATTTATATGGAAAAATAAAAGACCCAGAATAGCAAAAACAATGCTAAGCAGGAAGTGTGAATCAGGCGGTATATCAATACCAGACTTCAAACTATACTACAGAGCAATAGCAACAAAAACAGCATGGTACTGGTACCAAAACAGGCGGGTGGACCAATGGTACAGAATAGAGGACACAGAAACCAATTCACAAAACTACAACTATCTTATATTTGATAAAGGGGCTAAAAGCATGCAATGGAGGAAGGATAGCATCTTCAACAAATGGTGCTGGGAAAACTGGAAATCTATATGCAACAAAATAAAACTGAATCCCTTTCTCTCGCCATGCACAAAAGTTAACTCAAAATGGATCAAGGAGCTTGATATCAAATCAGAGACTCTGCGTCTGATAGAAGAAAAAGTTGGCTACAATCTACATATTGTGGGGTCAGGCTCCAAATTCCTCAATAGGACACCCATAGCACAAGAGTTAATAACTAGAATCAACAAATGGGACTTACTCAAACTAAAAAGTTTTTTTCTCAGCAAAAGAAACAATAAGAGAGGTAAATAGGGAGTCTACATTCTGGGAACAAATCTTTACTCTTCACACTTCAGATAGAGCCCTAATATCCAGAGTATACAAAGAACTCAAAAAATTAGACAATAAGATAAGAAATAACCCAATCAACAAGTGGGCCAAGGACCTGAACAGACACTTCTCAGAGGAGGACATACAATCAATCAACAAGTACATGAAAAAATGCTCACCATCTCTAGCAGTCAGAGAAATGCAAATCAAAACCACCCTAAGATACCATCTCACTGCAGTAAGATTGGCAGCCATTATGAAGTCAAACAACAACAAGTGCTGGTGAGGATGTGGGGGAAAGGGTACACTTCTTCATTGTTGGTGGGACTGCAAATTGGTGCAGCCAATTTGGAAAGCAGTATGGAGATTTCTTGGAAAGCTGGGAATGGAACCACCATTTGACCCAGCTATTCCCATTCTCGGTCTATTCCCTAAAGACCTAAAAAGAGCATGCTACAGGGACACTGCTACATTGTTGTTCATAGCAGCACAATTCACAATAGCTAGACTTTGGAACCAACCTAGATGCCCTTCAATAGACGAATGGATAAAAAAAATGTGGCATTTATACACAATGGAGTATTACTCTGCATTAAAAAATGACAAAATCATAGAATTTGGAGGGAAATGGATGGCATTAGAGCAGATTATGCTAAGTGAAGCTAGCCAATCCCTAAAAAAAACAAATGCCAAATGTCTTCTTTGATATAAGGAGAGTAACTAAGAACAGAGTAGGGACGAAGAGCATGAGGAGAAGATTAACATTAAACAGGGATGAGAGGTGGGAGGGAAAGAGAGAGAGAAGGGAAAATCAATGGAAATGGAAGGAGACCCTCAGGGTTATACAAAATTACATAGAAGAGGAAGTGAGGGGAAAGGGAAAAATAATACAAGGGGGAGAAATGAATTACAGTAGAGGGGGTAGAGAGAGAAAAGGGGAGGGGAGGGGAGGGGTAGGAAAGGCAGCAGAATACAACAGACACTAGTATGGCAATATGTAAATCAATGGAAGTGTAACTGATGTGATTCTGCAATCTGTATACGGGGTAAAAATGGGAGTTCATAACCCACTTGAATCAAAGTGTGAAATATGATATATCAAGAACTATGTAATGTTTTGAACGACCAACAACAATAAATAAATAAATTAATAAATAAATAAATAAATAAAAATATAATAGTTGTGTCAGTTAAAACAAATGAAGCAGACAACCCCAGACCTCCTGGCTTAACATAAAGAAGACCATGTGGTCACTCAAGGGCTTCTTCTGGGTTTAGGCCCTTCTGTGTGCTGTGGGCTACTCAGTGCTCTGTTGAAGCTCCTGCAGCCAGCAGGAAGCCAGGCAAGCAGGAATGTGAAGGACCAAGTGCAAGGCCTGGTAAATCAACAATGATGGCCACAGTCTCACTCCACGCACGTTCCCTTTGGCCAGAAATCAATCTTAGCAATGAGAAACATCCAGGTGTGGTCCAGGAGGAAAAGGAAGAGAGCCCCCTGACTGTGAAGTCAGCCGTGCTAAGACAGTGTGACCCACTCACTGGTGTGGGGGTGTTAAGAGGATGCTAGGAGATAACGCAGTCACACAGGTGTTCCCTGGCCACCGGGCTGCTGCCACGTAGGGCCAGTCACTCTGCACAGTGGCATTTTCAACAGTCACTCTGGATCTCATCACTTGGTGCCAGCAGCATGTCTTCAGTCGTGCCACCCACACAGGCTCTAACTATGGCCAAACATCTCCTTGGGGGCAAAGTTAACCTCGCTGAGAACCACAGACACAGGCTAAGTGCTTACTCCTGTAACTTGGAGTACCCGAGGGCTGGGCTTAGTATGTACACTGTCGCCATTAGCTGTGAGAACTAGATTTGAAAGTGTTCCTAGGACTACTTGGGACTTGAAATGACATATATCAATGTTTCCTGTGCTGGGAAACATTGTTGCTGAGGCCAACACCATGTTCTCACACAGATTCATCTTTTTATAGATGAGCATTTGATGTAGGAGCAGGAGCCATAAGTGGCAATAATGTAGCTATTTACTCATTTATTACATTTTTTCAAAGTAGTTCATATTCCTCTCTGTAGAGACTGTTTAACATGGATGATGATGCCTCTCTGTGCAGTGTAGACATTGCACTTATATCCGCTCCCTGATCATGTAACTGCCTAGAGAACCAATATTTGATTTCCCCCAAGTCCCTAAATTATTGTTCTAGGATTAATGTGCAGGTAGGAAAAGATCATAGCCAGGTAGCAGATGGAGAGACAAGGAGATATATTAAGTTTTTATTAGAGCATCATAATCGTACATAGAAACTGGCTTCATTTTGATAAAATCATACATGCAAGGAAAACACAAATAGCCCCATAAATAAATGGTGAAAGACTTAAACAGACACTTTAATTTTTAAGGATAATAGACAGACTTGATACATTGGGTCAGAAAAGAGTGCACATATCATGACTCTTGTTTCAACATGGCACCTCTCCTCAGCTCCAAGTGGTAGGAAGATGTGAGCCGACTAATTGTTCATGCAAGACTCTCACCCTCAAGTTCAGGACTGAGATCCTAACAGTGGAGGTGGGAAAATCCATCCAGCCTTGAAGGCCCCCAGTTATATACCAAAAGACAGCGAGCCCATCAAGACCACCAAAGGTACCCAGAAGCCCCCACTCCAGGGAAAATCCTCCAGGAGCACTCACCACCCAAGACTGTTCTGCAACATGATATCCCTCCTGCTCTGACCTCCTGCTCTGAAAGTCTCCTTTCACTTCCAGCCAGAGACTCTGCTGGAAAACAGGGATGTGCTGCTCTGACTGGAAGGACCTGTCCACAGCTTTGAGAGACTGTGCAGGGGTCCTCGCCTTTAGATGCATCTTACAGAATAAACCATCTCAGAAGTCCAGCAGGGAGAACAGGAAATTCCCTTCAGATCTCAAAGGAGGAAACAGAATATATATATATATATATATATATATATATATATATATATATATATATATATATATATATATATATTCAGTGCACAGGATTGTTCCCAGAGGAGAGTTTTTGATAGTTTTAACTCATCAGCTTTGGTCTCAAAGCTCCAATGCAGAAAAGAGTATTTTTCAGATGAAGATGCCTCAGGTGTCTCTCCTGATGACAACAGCAGCTCTCAACCTGTCTCTTCTAGGTCAGTGGCTCTCAGATTACACACCTCTCAGTAACATCTGCTGCACTTTCTCTAAATACCTTCGCAGCCTGGGCCCCAAAAAAGCCACTTGCAGCATCTTTTGCTGCTGGACTAGAAAGCTACTGATGTCGGCTCCGCAGAGCTGGTCCTGTGAGGCCCTACAGTGTGGGCAGGTAGTGCACTTAGAACATGAGTCCTGAGTTTCCTTTAACCAAATGTCAGGACTTATAGTGCTGACTGGCTGCCCATGTGCTTGTGTGGGGACAGTCAATTGCTGATTTTTATGACGCCTGCCAAGGGCAGTCAGCTCTGCGTGGAAAGCCAAGGGTGAGGACCAGGAGGAAAGGTTTTCCTGCACAGGACTCAAGGTGCTGTAGGAACCAGGGGAGGAGCCTGTTCTCCTAAAAGCCAGACCTGCCACTAGTCTTCAGACTTCCCTGTTGGTGGGACTCAGGACTTCTGGGAAGAGTGGGCCCCATGCTAATGTCCCCCAACTGTCTCTCCAGGGTGGACACTCAGACTGTGTGCAGCCTTGTCTCCCTCCAGGACCTGAACCTGGGCTGAGAGTCCTAGTAAGAGCCCACCCAGGTGGAAGCAACCCAGCCACCCACTTCACCTTCACGTGCCCCCCGAGCCCCAAGAAAGGCTCCATCTCTTCTTTTCCCTGCTTCTCCCTTCCATGTGTGTCTGTCCTCTCTCTCTCATCCAGGGCCCTTGGGCTACTTGTATCTCCCTGTCTCTTTTTCTCTAGCTTTGCAACCAAGGATTCATTTAAAAATGCTTATTTTTAATTTGTTATTCAAATTTTAACTTTATTTTTAAATTTTGTTTTTGTGGTTCTGAGTATCAAATCCAGGACCTCAGATGCTCCAGGCAACCACTGAGCCCCAGCCTCAGCACTAACTTTACTTTTTGACAGATACATTATTTTTATATATATTTAGGAAGTATAATGTGATATTTAATTGGGTAATGATGGATTTAGAATAATTAATATATTTTCACCTGAATTTTAATCATTTCTTTATGGTGACTACATTCAAAGTCTTCTATTTTGAGATTCACATCATGTCACCCTCCCATGCCATAGGCGTAGGGTTGCTTACTCCTCTTTCACTCTTGACTAATCCCTCCTCTTCCACCCTCTTCTCCTGCCAGTCTCTGAAAATTACTATTCTACTCGAAAATTATATGATCCCACTTTTTTAGATTCCATTCATGAGTGAGATGGGGTGGTGCTCGTCTTTTTGGACCTGCCTTATTTCATTTAATGTAACGTCCTCCAGGTCCATCCATGCTGTCACTTGTGCCACGATTTCATGGTTTTTATGGCTGAGTAGTACTCTATTCTGTATATGCACCACGTATTCTGTATCCATTTGTCCACTGATGAGTAGTTAAGAGTCAGGCAATCCCTGTCAATGCAATTATGTCATTCTTCCCAGAGCTCGGAAAGCAGTCCTGGTATGCTTATGGAACCCTACAGAAAACTCCAAATAGCCAAAGCAACATTGAGCAAAACGAAAAATGTTGGAGGTATAAAACTACCTGGTTTCAAAATGTACTACAAAGCCATACTAATCAAAACAGCATGGCACTGCCATAAAAGCAGACCCACAGACCCCCAAACAGAGAAGGAATCCCAGAAATAATTCTACACACTTATAGTCAACTGATATTTTTATAAAGGGGCCAAGAATACAGATATGGTTTAGGTATAAGGTGTCCCCCAAAATCTCATGTGTGAGGCAATGAAAGAAATTTTAGAGATGAAATAATTGAGTTGAGAGAGCCTTAACCAAATCAGTACCTTAATCCACTTAATGGATTAACCGGGTGGTAAGTGGGCAGAGTATGGGTGGAAGGAGCATGTCACTTGGGGTTCGCCTTTGGGTAGGTATTGTCCCTGGTGAGAAAAGCCTCTCTGCTTCTGAATCACCATGCCCTGAGCTGCTTTCCTCTGCATCTTTCTGCCATGACATCCTTATTCACCTCTGTCCCAGAGCAATGGAGGCAACCATTTAGGGACTGAGATCTCTGCAACTGTGAGTGTGAAATAATCTTTCCTCCTCTAAAATCGTTCTTGTCAAGTCTTTTGATCACAGTGACGAAAAAGCTGACTATGCACAATGGAGGAAAGTCAGTCCTTAAATAATGGCTCTGTGGAAACTGGATATGCATAAGAAACAAATGAGACCCTCAGCTCCCCCCAGTTACAAAGATCAACTCAAAATGGGCTCAAAGCTTAAGTGCAAAACATGTGAAACTGCCAGAAGAAAACATGGAGAAATACTTTAGGACACTGGTCTGGGAACAGGTTTTTTGAATATGACCTTGAAATCCTAGGCAACCATTTGTATATTCATAAGACACTCATTAAAAAAAAACTATATGGGAATAGCAGAAGATCAGTGGAATAGAGAGAATGGAACAGGAGAAGAGAGAAGGGGAGGAAAGGGGAAGGACTGGGGATTGAGTTAGAGCAAATTATAATCCATGCTTTGACAATTATGACAAAATGAATCCTAATGTTATATATAACAAAAAAAACAATTTAAAAAAGAAAGAAGAAAGAAAAAGGCAACAAAAATAAGAATTGGCAAATGGGATTACATCAAACTCAAAAATTTTGACACTGCAAAGAAAACAATCAACAGGATGAGAAGACAAGGTACAGAATGGGAAAATATTTAGAAAGTTAATTTAGAAACTATACATTTGAGAAGTGGGTAATATTCCAAATATGTAAATGATTCAAACTCAATAACAAACCAAATAAGCCAATTTAAAAATGGACTAAAGGGCTTAATAGACATTTCTCAAAAAAGACAAATGGCTAACAGAACTGTGAAATACTGCTCATTTCATCAGGGAAATGCAAATAAAAACCATGATGAAATGCCACCTCACTCCAACTGCACAGAGGACAGCATGCTACTGAGGACGTGGAGAAAAGGGGACTCTCACCCACTGTTGGTGGGAATGTGTGCTGGTCAGCTCTTCCTTGCTGTGGCCACCACCCCTGCTAAGAACAACCCAGAGGAGGAAAAGTTTATTTTGGGCTCATAGTTTCAAATGTTCAGTCCAGGTCAGCTGACTCCACAGCTGTGGGTGGAGGTGAGGAAGAACATCATGGTGGAAGGGTGTGGAGAGAGAGAGAGAGAGCTGCTGAGCTCAGGGCAGCAGAAAGCAGAGAGGGGGCAAGGAGCCAGGGACAGTTGTAGTCCCAGTCATGCCTCCAGAGACTTGCTTCTCCCAGGCCCTCCTCGCCTGCCTACAGTTGCCACCCGGCAGTTCCTTCAGATTATTAATCCATCACATGGATCAAGGCCCTGGTGAGATCAGAGCTCATCCTCCGAGCCTTCCACCATGGAACACTCCTGCAGGATGCATGAGCTTTTCAGGAATGTGAACCAGGTTCTGTTTTTCGGACATCCTGGTTACAGATGTGTCTGTGAACAGGCTCTGCACAGACTGTTATTCTGCTTCAAAACTTCCTCCAAATCCATTCAGCTATCAGATGCTCCTGGGCAAATAAACACAGGCGTACTATTGGTCCACGCTCTAAAAACAAAACAGTATAATCCACATACCTCAAAAAGTAAACAAATATAAACAAAAAGTAGTAAAACCTCTCAAACCCTGTAATCTGTAATTTATAACATCCAGAATTTTGTAAAATCCAAAATGATAACCTCAATATATCACCATGAAAAAGAACTCACTTAAATTAATGATTGAGATGATTATGGTGTAAAATTAGTTTCTTCTTTCTTAGCCCCAAAAGAGTCCTTTATTAGAAAATGTTGCTTTTTGCATGGGAGAATAACTTGCTATTCAAACATGAAAACTTGTTTATGCATATCCTCATTGTCCTTCCCCAGTCATTTATGCATAACGAGATGAAATTTATGTTACTTAGCTGGATTTGTTAGTGGCAGTTAATTACGGTGCAATTGTGTTAGGAACCAATAGTGGCTATAATTGGAGGTCAAGTTTAACTGTGGCTTGAAACTGAAATGACATGTCCCAGGAGGCAGTATACCCTGGGACAAGGGGTATCTGAATGTCGCCTGCTACCTGCTCCTGGTAGCTATTTTTCTGCAAGATTTGGATGATGTCTTGTACACCTAGTTCCATGGAAAACAAAACAGCTGCACAGAGAGAGGTCGGCCTGAGCACTGGAGCAGACTGTTTAAAGAAGACTTCATCTGCTGCCAAGAAGATCAAAGCATGCAGATGAGGGGGAGCTGAGGAAGGCAACCCCAGGACCTTTTGCAGTTCCGTGTCTAAGCCCAGTGGCTGCTCTTTCGTGCTCCATGGCATCCTGCTTCCACCACAGTCCTCCTGGGTCTTTGCTGAATGAGGTCATCTCTTTCACACGCAACTATGTAGTACAAGCTTTACAGGGTCCAGCACATGCTGGGCTTGTGAACTGACCAATCTGGTCAATTGAAATGAAGCCCAAGCAATCTAGAACTTGACACGTGTCAGTATAGAGTGTTATTCTCTGAAAACAGGAGAGCTCGTTCAGATTCCTCTCCTAGGAGCTTGCTCCATAACACTTTTTACTTAAGAATCTTAGACATAGAAAGATATTCCTAAGGTTGTCTGGTTCTACATATCACTCAATTCAGTAGTTCTTTCTATAATATCTCTAGGGACATTCCACACACTTTGGGGACTGGCTTGGGCCAGGTCACGCTCTTCTGCTAGGCAGACAGCTCCTGTGAATCCCGAGGAGTGTTAGGGTCTGTGAACAAGTCAGGATGGCGCCTAGCAAATGTTAGAGTCTCTAAACAAGTCTGGATGGTGCCTGGCATTTTATCAGAAGGAGTGGTTTGTGAAGTAACGCCAGCGAGCCATTAAGTGTGGAGATTTCTTATTGGTTGATGGCTGTATCAAGTTTATGTTAATTAAGATAAGCTGTGTGGAATGTATAATACTACTCCTGTCCTACAATAAATGGCTCCCACTCCTGCTGTATCAATGTAGACAAGTTGCTCGTCACCCCCCCCCCCCATTATTTTGCTGCAGCTGGACTGCGGCAGAGGAGGGGGAGGTTCTACATCCCTTAGAAGCTGGGAGGTGAGATCAGAAACTCCCTGCCTGTCTCCTGCCAGCTCAGACTCAGGAAGAGGTGCTGGCCTTGGAATCTGGGAGCAGGGCCTTGAAGACAGCAGAGGGCTCCCGTGCAGACCCATCAGCTTCCATTGGGCCCGCGGGTCCCCAGCCACCCTTTTACTCTTCTCCTGGCTTCTGGTGACTACCATTCACTTTTGGTAAAAGCAATGTCTGCTAAGGCTGCACAGCCCTGTTGCTTGCTGAGGCAGTCAGAGTCTGCCAACCTCTACCACAGCGGGAGCTCCTTGTGTCCCTGTGTCCAACAGAGACTGGGAGCTCAGCGCTTAGGGAAGCCCAGCTCAGCCTGCGGGGTTCTGTTTAGGAAACCCTTTCTCGAGGGCTTCCACCTGCTCTTTAGAGTTTTGCCTTTTGCAAATTTAAAGTAAATGTGTGCCTCACTCACCTGCCAACTTCAAGTACATAGGGATGCCAGAAATCAGATAGTCAGGTATGTAGGATAAGAGTGAGAGAGAAAAGAAACAGAGAAATGAGGGAGGGGGAGAAGTAAAGAGAAAGATGATAATCCAAATGGTTCAGGGCTGCCTTTGGTCCTCACTGTGAGCAAAGGCACTAGATCAACACAGAGAGGATGCATAATCCTGGTGCCCCTCTGTTGTGGCCCCCTGGAGTCACTGAGAATCATGTCATTCTGAATACCACCCTCATGTTGTCACTTACCAGGGCCCTGAAGTGTCCATCCCTGGCACTGAGAAACTGATGTGATTCCATTTGTTGAGAAACCAGCTTCTACCTTAAGGTCTGTCCAAAGGGAGGAGGCATGACCTTTGTCCTTGGAAAAACCCACAAAGCACTCCTAGGCACATACCCACCCTGCTGAGTTCTTTGTCTGCAAATAACAGGAGAGATCTGTGGAGCCATGTGTCCCTGACACAGTTATGCTAGGTGAGGACCCATAGCAACCCCCTAGCAACCACCAATCAGCATGAGACAGGAAAAATATCTGAAATGCCTGGTGACCCTCCCAGTTGTTTATGGTGTTTGATAACATGCTGGGAAACCATGTAGTTTAGCACGTACACCCCTAATGGCTTAAACCAATCAGTTCAAATGTATCTGCCACTTGAACTAACCAAGCACCCTTAGCCAACTTGTTCCCGCCAGTGAATGTGCTAATCAATGTTAAGAGTTGTTGTTTGGTTTTCCCGCAGTATGAAATAATTTGCTTTGTGATGTTGTCATGCATAGAGTATCCCCAACTATAAATCCTCACTGAACTAAGGGTAAGGACTCACTTCTCTGGCTGGCTGCACCAGAAATGGTTGTGAGTCCTGGCTCGAACTTGCAATAAAGACTGTGTGTGATTGCATCAGATTCGGCTCCTAGAGGTCTTTGGTGTCCCACAAATCTGGTATTACAGTACTCCGAGCTCAGCTGGAAAGGCAGCCATCACTTCCTGATATGGAAGGGAATGGACTGCCATCAACCCCCAGGGGCCCCCATGTCCTGCAGTTTGGGTGTTTTGGGGCATGTCCGAGGGCGCTGTAAGCCCCTGCCATCAGTTCTGAACAGTGCTTTCCCTGCTGTAGCTGTGTGAGCCCTTACCTTGCTGCCTTCCAGTCTTTGCTCAGGTGACAGCTTATCATCAGAGTCTACTGAGGATGAGTTTGAAATAGCAACCCCACAGGCTGCTGGCTTATCACATGGCCCGTCCTGGGACACTGGCTTAGTATCTGACCCTCTTCCTCCCTCTGCAAGAGTGTGAGCATCCAGAGACTTATCTCTTCTGTGGACCAGGACAGCCCCTGCCCCTGGAGTGCTGGTGGTCACAGAGCAGGTGTGCAGGGAACACCTGTGGAGCACGTCAATAGGCAGCTACTGCACAGACCCCACCTAGCCCAGTGTGGCCTGGGGACCCTCTTTCCTTTGTCTCTTCTGCTTCTAGGGAGGATCCAGTATAGCTGGTATTTCTTCCTGAGAGTCCTACTACTTTCCAATCCAACCTGCTGGAGAAAACCTTTGACACACTCCTAAGAACCTGCAGCTTTTGTGAGGAGCAAGATCTGTACAGGTGGGGGTGGGGCAGCTTGACAAAGAGGTTGCTAAGCAACCGGAAGCATCTGTTCAGCTAAGTCACAATGGCTACAGGGATGCCTGGTTGCCTTCAGAGGCAGGGCTGCCCCAAATCCCTGGGAGGTCTTTAGAGGGTTCTTAGGATGGAAATAGATCCCCTGGATCAAACCCCAGCTCCACCTCTTACTGTGTGATCAGAGCTTCCTGCTCAGTTTCCTTGTCTCCAAAATAGGAATAAGAGGAGTTTCTACCACATGGTCGTCAACCTCAGGATTATACTCCCCATCGATACCAGTTTAGAGACTGCCATCTCCCAACACTGTTCTGCTTATTAGAGAAATGAGGAGGAGAAGGGCCACTGCTGTCCAGGAGAAGATGCCACAGGAGCAGGCCCACAGGTCTGCCTTCCCCAGGAGAATCAGCACCCCCTTCACGTCACCTCCTTGGGCTTCTAAGATGCAGTTGGCTTAGCAGTGTGGGGACCTCTTTCCAAAGCAACTCTTGCCTGCTTTGTCCAGGAAATTTTGATTGGTTAATTTCCTTTTTTTTTTTTTTTTAGTTAAAAAGCTTTATTGAAATATATTTTTACATAGCATAAAATTTGCCCATTTCCAGGGCACAACTCAATGATTTTTAGTAACTGTACTGAGTGGTGCAACCCTGGTCCTAGATGAATCAGAACATTTCTGTACTTCACTAACTCTTGCACCCATTGGGCTCCCACAATGTGGACCCTGGCCCAGGCAGATCGCAGACCTACTTTCTGGTTTACACTTTGACTTTTCTGGACATTTCATATCTGTTCGGTCATATGAGATGATTCTTCTAAGGCTGGCTTCTTCCATGTGACATAATGCTTTGAGGTCACATGTACGGTAACATGAATCCGAGGCTCTTTTAGTTTCTGATGACGTTCTGCTACACGGTCAGCCAGGCTTGCTTATCCACCACGTGGGGACAGGCAGCTTTACTGCCAGCTTGGTGTGCTGCAAGTGCCACTGCTGCCCACACACTCAGGGGGGCGTCTGTGTGGACCAAGGCTGGACCTCAGGGGGATCATGAGTTTCAGGGCCAGCCTCAACAACTCCGCAAGGCCCCAAGCAACTTAGCGAGGCTCTGTCTCAACATAAACAGTAAGAAGGGATGGGGACGTGACACAGGGGTGAAGTGCCTTGGAGAGGGTGCTGGGTGGATACAGGGCTGTGAGACATACCCAGGATCAGCTTTCTGGGAAACAAGGCAGTTTAACCTGCATTTCCCTCAGCAGCTCCTGGGTCCTCCCTTCTCTGCAGCCTCCCTGCACCCTCTATCATCTCCCTGGTGAAACGTGCCATTTTGGTAGGTGTCACATGATACCTTGTTTGGGTTTTTTCTACTTTTTGTCAATGATCCACCAAGTCTTGCATCCTTTGTCTGCACATTTTGCCATTCATATAATTTAACAAGTTTTTGCCCATTTTTTACAGGTGTGTCTTACTGTTATGATATGAGTCATTTATAAATCATAAATCCTTTTTAGGATATATACTTGCAAATATTTTCTCCCAGTCTGTGGCTTGCTTTTGTTTCATTTTTAGATGGTGTAGCTTACGGAACAACAGCTTTGAATTTGATGATGCCATTAGGCACTTCTGGCTATGTATTTCTGTCCCCTGCCACCCCTGGCCCCCTGCCCCTGGGGTCTTTGTGTTGGGCCTCTGTGATACTAAACTGTGGCTGGTTATTTTCCTGGGGTTAGGGCTTTCCTGGGAAGTGAGCTTCAGGGCGAGTCCAAGTCAATTGATGTCAATGCCCCGTGCATGGGATTTTCCAGGGAGCAGTCAGCAGGTCAAGTAGTGGCAGGCTCTGGGGATGAAGGGTTTTGAACAGTTGCCCCCAAGGTCAGAATGCCACCAACCCTGCTTTTCCTCGGGCTCAACAATTCTTTTCTGAACAAACCCTCTTCAGTCTGTGGGCAATCTTCAATTAACTTTCAGAGTTCCCAAAGAAGCTGATTTTTCCAGGATTTCTTATGCTGGTTTGGCAGAGCAGGTTCATGGACGTCACTAGTCTGACAATACACTATGTTCTTAAGATTGAACGTGACTCCCTGCTGCCACTAACCTTCCTGAGGGACAAGAAACTTTCCGTCCCCAAAAGGGTCTCTAGGACACTCTTAAGCGTACACTCGGTGCTCAGGAGTGTGCTAGAGACCCTGGTGGTCAGACACTAGCAAGTGGCAGGAGTCAGAGCCAGTCCTGGTAGTGTCTTATTTCTTCTTACTTTTGAGGACAATTCCACCGAGTGGTGGCCTGGCTGGTGTACTCACCAGGGACAATCACTTGTCCTTCCTCCCTTGACTCATGAATCAGCATGCTATGGGGCTGGGACGTCGCCCAGGGGTAGAGTGCTTGCCTAGCATGCCCTAGGCCCTGTGCTCCACCCCCAGCACCAAGCCTACCATTGGCAGGTCTCTCCTGCACAGCGGTAGCCTATTCAGTTTCACATAGTGCAAGATTTTTAGTAAGGGATACTCTCATTTTATTTATTTATATTTTTTGGGGGAAAGAAAACACTGCTTATTTCTCTACTGTTTGAAAAGTACTTTCACTTCAACTTTTGAGTGTTTTCTTTTTCACAAATCATCTCATGGCTTGCATAGCTTCTGATGGCCCTGCTACTTTCCTCATTTCTGTCCCTTAGATGTAACATCTCCATTTCCTACAGTTGCCTTCTGTATTTTCTTTCAGAGGCTGACAGGATGTGTGCAGTGGGGTTTATCTGTGGACATGGCATTCTCTCAATTCCTTGCACCTGGGAGTTGTGACTTTTAAATTGTAGTAAATTATCAGACAATATCTTCAAACATTTATTTCTCCTTTCTTGTGCCTCCCTGACTAGGATTTCTGTGCTACATACTTAGCACAGTTTGATATGGTCTCACAATTTTCAAATTCTCCATGAAATTATTCACTTTTATCTTCCTGTGTTTCGGTTTTGCTTTAGAAGTATAAATTTTGTTGCTTACTTTTGAGTTTGCTGATTTTTTCAGGCTGCTAGTGACTCTCTCAGAGGATCTTCTCCTGACCCAATGCTGTCTTTTTCATTCTAACATTATTGAACGGTTTTTACAGTTTTTCTTTGCTGATATATCCTTATCCATTTTGCAATGTTGCCAGTCTTCTCAAAAAAGGTTCTTCAAGATATAAGCCTGGAAATCTAATTCCACTCCTTATGTAACTTCAAAGATTTTTTTTATTTAAATGCAATATTATTGATATCTCCCTGGAATAAAAACCTGTACTACCTTGTACTCTATGTGTGTACATGCCACGTGTAGCTGGTGTACAAAAAAATGTTTTGATACAAGTCATGAAATGTCACAATACACCATCACCACAATGCTTATCGTCTGCCTGCACATGTGTGCAAGAAGATTAAATTAACATTCATCTCCCCAGCAAATTCCCAGTGTGCAGGGTGGTCACATAGCTATGCATTAGGCCTCTGGATAGGCACCTTACACACCTGAAGCTGCATCCTGTGTTAGCAGCCCCTCTCCCCTGCCCACTGACCTCAGGCCTTGGAGACCTCTTTTCTCTTTGTTTTGCAAACTTGACAAGTTTAGATTCCACATATGTGGGATCGTGCAGTATTCGCCTTTCTGTCTCCTGCTTGTTTTGCTTACATGATGTGTTCATCTTCCTTTGGTGTTTTGTGTCTCTCATGATTCTGTATTGACTATCAGGCATTGTATGGAATGTGGCAGAAGAGAAAACGGCAGTCATTGTTGAAGCCTAGGAAGAGCCCTTCTCTTCATCTTGCTGGCTGTGAGCAGGGTTGGGTGGATTTGGTGAGGAACTGCATCGGTTTTTGGTGGTTTTCCCAGAGACCTTCACAGCCCTCAGGTCTCGCAGCCACCCTGTCATGGAGCAGAAGACCTGGAGCGCCAGGAGCTTCTCTGTGCACTGCCATCATCTCAGAGTTCCTCAGCCCTCACCCCTGTCTCTGTCTGTGCCTACCCTTCCACGTGGCTGGTACTTGTCACTGTTTCCTGGAGCAAAGTGAGCTGTGCTGGTGTGGGCGTTTCACATGCTGCTGCTCGGGTCTGAGAAGCAGGACATTCCTGTGCACTTCAGTCCCCTAGAGGAATTGCTCAGCCTTGCTGCCCGCTCCTTCCCAGGCACCAACATGGAACTATTTTCCCATAGATGTTGGGTCTTGGTGCAAACCAAGACCATTGGGGCTAGTCCTGCACCACCAGCAATGACAATGTTCTCCATCCCATCAGAGCAGTCTCTTGGGCCTGAGTGAATTCTCTGTCCCTCTCTGGACAGCAGATGCATTTCACCTACAGTCCATATGGAATTAAGGGAGCAAATTTATTTAGTCAATAGCCCAAGCTGAGCCATTTTAAAAGGCAGGAGAACATTATGTATTGTTTCCCCTACATTTCACACATTGCCATTGATGAGAAGAGCTGGAGACATGGGCAGTTTTATTTCTGCCTGGTGATGGTGGTTGCTCACCTGCTAGTCTTTGCCTCCAAGGTGACCTTGTACATCACCCACGACATGGGTCACCTGTTTCTTCTCATATGCACCCACTAGAGATCCACAGCAAAGTGCCAGTGAGCTGGTACCCACTCCCCATGCTTGGGGTATCTGAGGTCTCCTAAACTGCTGCAGTAGTTCAGTTTTATCTTTTAAGGATTAATTAACTTTTTGTCTAATTTTATGGCTGTCTCCTTTTCCTGCTGTGCTTTATCAAAGGCTGTGTCTCCCACTCTCTTAAGTGGGGCTTGTCATTCTGAATTTAGCTCAATAGTGTCCACTGACATTCTGGCTTTCAAAAGTCCTGTGGTTATGTTGATTAACCAATTTGCCATCTAATTGTTAATATGAGACCAAGATTCTCAGGCAGCTTTCATCTTCTTAGGGGGAAGCCAAACTTCAGGACTTTTTAGTGGATTAATAGAACCCAGTCAATCATGGCTCTCCTACAGTGCCATGATCAGCAACAGATGCTTCTCGTAGAGTTTAAGTTGGAATGAAAACTGCAAAAGGAATGCCAGCTCCTTCATTCTGAACATCACGGAGGAGCCAGCACCACAGAGCTACCCAAGCTTGGATGGTGCTTGGATTCGTCACTGAGACTACTTCTTCGTAATATGATGCTACTGTAGACCTGTTCACACAGCACTTTGTCACCTTACCCTGCTCTGTACCAGGCAGTCACTGGGTGCTGCATCCTGCCAGCACCTGGAAGACCTGGCCACCCTGCACAGGTCACCTCCTTCCCCGGGTCCTGAAGCAGAGCAAGGGCTGGCAGGGAGAGAGGTGTGCCCTTGGTTCACAAATGACAGCACTTATGTTGGCCTTGAACTGCCTGCTGGTTTCCATTTGCTGAAACTAGATGAATCCTGGGCTTGGAGAAGAGGGTCTCAAATGTTCAAGTGGTGTTGAAGGTACATGCTGATTGCCCTTAAGATGTGACTCTCCTCTGCCTTCCCCCATTGAGAGACAAGTCAGAGCTCCCGAAACCAATCTCCATATAAAAGGCGATGCATTTTGCAGAGGCGACAGGCAAAGGTCCTAGTTTTACCAGTTGGTGACCCATTGCTGGTTAGTGCTTCTCCTCCAGGACCTGGAAATCAGAGGGTGGCCTGGTCCTCTTAAGGACCATTTGGGAAAACTCACATTCAAATTTAGCACAGACTCACTTCTCCCCGAGTGTCTTTTCTCAGGTCAGTGAGCTTTCAGTGCACAGGGCCGCTCCTCCGTCCCCGACAGCTGCCTTACTTTTGGAATACAAGACGTTTTTCACAAAATAGAATGCCCCTTGCACTCCACCTGAGTCTGTTTCTCCCTTAGGTTTCCAGCTCCGGAGGAGGCCTCCTTCCACACCTGAGTGTTCTCCTCCTGTGCGCAGAGGCATGTGTTTGGTAAAGGGCAAACGATAGTCTACATCTTTGCAGAGGCTGGGGTCCTCTTGGCCAGCGAGGCTTCCTCTGGATGTGAGGCTCCTGTTCCATTGGAGACATGCCCCTTGAGTCCCGGAGCTTCACTTCCTGGGTTTTCTTCACTGAGTGCATCCGCTTCATTTCCTCTTTCTCTGTCAGGAGGAACCTTTCCCTCAACAGTCCAGATGGTTTCTAAAGGCGACCTTGCCTGACAAGCACCATGGTCCTCAATGTTCACTTATTCTCTGTGTTATCCCCAGCTTTCCACCCTCCACATCGTGCCCTCTTGGGGCAGCAGGTGCATGGGTCACCTTAGGAGAGGTCCTTGCTCCAATCAGAATGGTGGTCATCAAGAATACAAACAACTGCAAGTGCTGCGAGGATGTGGGGAAAGGCCCACTCTTACATTGTTAGTGGGACTGCAAATGAGCACAGCCACTCTGCAAAGCTGTATGGAGATTCCTCCAAAGACTAGCCACCATATGACCCAGCTGTCCCTTTCCTCAGTATTTTTCCAAAATAACTAAAATCAGCATGCTCTATGGGCACAGCCATGTCAGAGATCACAGCAGCATAACTCACAAGAGCCAAGCAATGGAATCAACCTAGATGCCCATCAACACATGAATGGATAAAGAACATGTGGCAGATATTCACAGTGGAGTTTACTCAGCCTCAGAGAAGAATGGAACTCTGGCATCCGTAGGAAATGAATGGAGCTCAGTGAAATGAGTAGAACGCCATGAGTCCATTGTTTTCTCTCATATGCATGAGTGAGACTGCAATAAGAGGAAAGAAGGTGAAAACTGAGATCTCTAGAGTAGGAGGGGCTTGTCAGGGTGGGAGGAGGAACAGGACATAGTTGGAGTGAAATTGACTAAATCATGCTATGCCCATACGTGAGTGTACCACAGTGAGTTGCACCTTATGTCTATCTATAAAGCACTGATTTAAAAGATTATAAATAAATAGAAGGAAGATCAGGAGAACAGAGGAAAGGGAGGGCAGAGGGGAGGGAAAGGGGAAGTACAGGGGACTTTGATGGACCAAATTCTATTCCATGCTTGCATGATTTTGTGAAAATGAACCCACCATTATGTGTAACTACAATGCACTAAAAAGAAAAAAATAAATAAAAGAAAGGTTTCTATCAGGAACTCGGAACAAGTCTGCCCATTAGTCGCTGTGTTTCGTATTCATTAGCGATTTAAAGCTTTTTGGAGGGGGCGGGGGTCCAATCACCTCTCTTTTTTTTCCCCTCTTACAACTTACTTGTGAAAGTAATTAATTTTCATAAATAATCTTCAATTACTTTTGAGAATAACAGTGGATTATTTTTGCCAAGCCTGGCATTTTCTTTCACGTGCCCTCCAGTCCTTCCTCTGCTGCCATTCACTCTCCGCCAGGCTCTGAAGCTACTTATCCCTCCATGTCTTAGAACTGTCAGCTTTTTCTTCTAAGAACCATGACGGGTCCTAACTATGAGCCATATAAAGACCCACCATGGAGACTGGGACTGTCTGTACGTCTGTTGAGAAGTTGTCTTTCCTCTTTACAAATGTGGTGGAGCTGTTCCGATTACTCTGAGTCATGGCACACTCAGTGTCATACAGTGTTTAAGGAGTTACTTTGTCACTGGTCCAGTTATAAGCATAAGGGCTGAAAAATAATGGACCATACGAAGGTCTTTATTTACCTATTTCCCCATGATGGTCAATGATTCTGCATATGATGGTCACACAACATGCTTGAGGTGTATTGCAGCTGAGGTGTCATTAACATGGTAAAATAAGTAGATCACAGCAGTTGATCACTACAAACACACAGTTAGCTGGTCCCGACCAGGATGAGAAACACTTAGGCAGGCATCCTGCCTGCTGTGTCCTTCCCAGTCCTGAGCTCCAGCACCATGCTGCTTCACTGCCTCAGCCTGCATTCTTTTTCATCATAAAGCACTTCTGAGGGTACCTGTGCTGGGTGAATCAGGAGGTCATGATTTGGGCTGTGAATGGCATTCTGCTATGTAGATCTACCCAGCTGAGCAACATCCACCTCATCATTGACATTAACATTGCTCCCAGTTGGAATTTTGTTATTGTAATTGAAGTTGCTACAAATGTCCTCATCAGGTTTCCTTGGCCTTTGTGTGACATAAACATGTGTTACTATATATTTACATATGAATAGTTTCCCTTGTATTCATATTAAGTTGAAAAATTGCTTAGTTATAGAATAAGTGTAAATTTTTTTAGAAATTTGCTATAAAAACTGCCAACTAATTGGCAATATTAGACAGTTTTAGCTGATCCACATTTTCACTAACTTTGGAGTTTTTCAGACTTTAAAATTTTGGTTGTTCTAGAAACTAAGTAGAGCTAAGTCACTGTAGTTTTGAAATGAATTTTCTTTTTTTCTCTCTTTTTGCAGTGCTGGGGAGGAGCCCAGGGCCTTGTGCCCACAGGCAAGCTCCACCACTGAGTTACACTCCAGCCCAAAGCCATTTTCTTCTGCCTGTTTAAAAATTTAGATTGTATTTTATTCTGGAACAATAGCAGAATTACTTATCTGTATACAATTTGTTAGATGTACTACAATTTTTCATCCCAATTTATGTTTGCCAATTCATTTTGTAACTATATCTTTCATCTGCAAAATATTTTTAAATGTTTTATAAAAGGCAATTATTTTATTATTTTATTTTAAACAATTTTGAAACATGATTAAGAAGTCTTTGTTAAATCCAAAATAGATTCTATTTTTCATTTCTAGGTTCTGTTTAAAGATTTATTCTTTTAATTTTAACCCTTGGGTCTGTGATCTCTCTAGAAATCAAATAGTGAGCTATTTTAGTTCTAACCTTAATAATGAAAAATGGAATTTCACTATTTGCAAAGTTCTGTATTTAGGAGGAATATTTGGATACATTAAAATATTTAACAGAACCTAAAAAGACAATTCTGCATATTGAATTTTTTTTAATCTGAAAAACTGACTTTGAGTAGCAATAATATTTTGAAGGCAGGGCACAGAACATGAAGCCTGCCCAGTGTGGGAACCGATGGCATTACTGCTTTCTTGGAGTGGGAAGATAATTTCCCTAGTGGACTCTAGAGCTTTGGGGTTCTTATTTACCATCGGGAAAGTCCTAGTGTCCTGATCATCTTGAGTAAGCTTGTCCAACATAAACACTGAAACCCAGGTCGTATTTTATTCTATTTATTTTCTCTATGAAAAAAAAAATCTAAAAACAAAGAACAGAGAGATTTCTATAACACATATGACTTTTACAAATCCACAGAGATCATTGATGAGTGCTAAATATTTGAATACAAATATATATACATATATATATATATATCTATATCTATATATCTATATCTATATCTATATCTATCTATCTATCTATCTATCTATATATATATATATATATATATATATATATATATATATATATATTCTGTATTGTTTGTCCAGCCAGGACACAGTGGGGAGAACTGGACAGTGGCCTCTAGAAATCACAGGCCTAGTTGTTAGTTGTGCTCCATTAACATACCTGTGGACTTATCTAATAAGTGGGTTTGGGGCTACCTCACCTCCAAACTGTGGCAAAACACAAAATACTCAACTAAAAGTAAAAGAATAGTAAAGAAAAATGCAGCACGACTTCCTCGGGCCTCCTGAGCAGCCCTTCCTCCAGGAGTCAGCCAGTCTTGCAGACTCTCCATCCTGCAAATGCTTCCTTCCCCAGACCACGGCAAGGGTTCCCAGCCTCCAAGGGCCTCGAATCTTAAGCACCATTCCAACAGCAAAGGACCCAGAGAACATCTGTGATGAGGCTTACCCTCTCTCTACAAACCCTCCAGCCCTGTGCATGAGAGAGAAGCAGATGAAATTGGCTACCAACTTGAGGAAACCTCAGAGCAGATGGGTTTGGAGAGTGGGTTCACCCTCGTGGAAGTCTACCACAACAAGGGCGCAACTGAACACGTCTGTTCTGACTGGCTCAGCCATCAGCCAATCAGAGACATGACAGAGCCCCAGATGCCTCCTCTGTGTCTTCCCAAGTTAGTTCTTAGGTCTGTCATGGCTCAAAGTGAGACAAGATAGAAGAACTGTGAGTCTAACGCTAAAAGGCCCTGTCCCATCTATGGGCCCAGCCTATTTTCCTCCTGATGTGGATTCCTAAGAGGCCCATGAGCCTTGGAGCACTGTGAGTCTAGTCACTAATGCCTGCAGGCGCTGCCAGAACAGAGCCAAAGGGGAGATTTTGGAGGAGCCACAATGTGGGTACCTTCCAAACTTTATAGCCTGGATGACATGCACCCAGACATCCCTAAGAGAAACACAGCACCTTGACAGCCCTGTGCTCCCTGAGAAAGAGAACTGGGCCCACCAGGTGATGCCACCCACACATTTGACATGGTCTCTAAGCACAAAGTTTCCCTTAAAATAAGAGCCCAAGGTCCTGAAAGCACTTATTCTCGAGCTAGCATGCACTTTCAGGCTGTCCAAGTGCACCTTCCTTGTTTCCTAAATAAATCTCTGCTGTGTCTGTTTTTGACACATCCTGGATTTTTCTGTGAGGTGTGTCAAGACTCTGCAAGGGCTTCTCTTCTGGGAGACCTCCTGAGACCCCTCGCTGGTGCTAAAAGATGTTCCCAAGGAAGCTAAGATGTCCAGTATCTGTTTGCAGCCATTTCAATTTATTTAATTGACAAGCTGTCTCGTTCTCTTATTCAGAAGCTTGCTCTAACTCCATTCCATACCACTGTTCCAACTGCTGTTTATTTTTTCAAAAAGAATTGAAGACTGATTTTTTTCTTCCTCCCCTTCTTTTTCTGACCCTTGATTTTCTGACAACTGTATCTTGAGGTTTAGAGTGGCCATTTATTTTCATGACTGTATTGAGTGTGCTCATTGCTTTCCTACCTCAGGACACATTCTGTGATGTTTTCTCTTGGCTAGCAACACAGATGTGAATGTTTTCCTGGTCACTGAATAGATGGATTTCCATCCTGATAAACAGAATCTCATCTGTACTTTCTCTATTCTTCTTGAGTAAAATGGCAGTTTAGTCTATATATGTTTTTAAGGAATCTTCTTTTCTCAAATGTCCATACCAGTTTCATATTTGAGTGTAGTGAGTGAAATGTTTTCCATAAAATGTTTATGTAACTAGGTGTTTTAAGTGGGCCCTTTCCCCTTAGGAGTGGACTCTATAATTTCCCACATGGATTTTCAGATACTATGTATTTAAAACAAAATTTTTTTGTAGTTCACAGATATTCCCCAATTTTTGCAAAATTCATGTGAATCTTTTTCACTGAATGTTAATATTTTTTAAAAAAATCTGCCATGCAATGCTGAATTAAGATGTGTCAATGAGAAAACAAGGGCTAGAGAAAATGAGGATTCAGTTACTTTGTATCCATAAACAGTAGAGTGAAGCAGAGAAGGGCCCTGGGAATTCAATCTGGATGTGGCAAGGCTGGTTCCAGGGAGCCCAACTCCTGTCTCATCCAAGCAAATGTCAGTTAAAGGAGACAAACCACGTATGTTTCAAAAAGCTTCTCAGAAGTAAAAAACAAAACAATAAACAACTCTCCCCCAAACAAAACAACAATAGGTGTTGGTATAAATGTGCATAAAAACAATGAGCAGAGCACATCACCAATAAGTGTGGCCACATTCACTCACCTGTCACAGAAGAGTTCTCAGGCCCAGAGTAAGAATTGTCCACTGCACCTGACTGATGTCAAACTATAGGAAAATTAACCATTAAACTCCTCCCAGTTCTAAACATCTGTTTGTCCTGAACTGGCGGATAAAATCCTCCATGGATAACTCGGCGCACTGGTAATGAGCGAGTACCAGGTGGTGCTGGACTGCTGACCCAGTGCTGCAACAGTACTACAGAGGCCATGCCAGGTGCTCATCCTGGCTTACACACAAGCTGTACTAACTCTTCAGGCCACTTCCATGTGCTTAGAAGAGGACCCTGCCCCATGCCCCCCAACCCCCCAACACCAGGCTTCAACAAATAAATCCTTATTAAATCACCCTTTGTTGCTGAACAAGCACACAACACCAGCTGTTTGAAAAACAGAAGGCACATCAGTGAATTCAAATATAACACAGTATATCAAGTCTGAGTGGTCCCCCAGCCCCATGTCCTGGCAGACCCACCTGATGCTGTCATCACTGTCAAACAGGATGGAGTTGGTGTACGGGCCCCCATCCTCGGGGAGGATGGTGGTATAGGAAGTAAACTTGACCCTCTTCCTCTTTGGGCCAGAAGAGTTTATAGGTTCGTTTTTCATCTCTTTCTCATAGACATAGTCAGAAGTTCTGAGCAGCTGATTGTGGAAGGGCTTCTGGGAAACCTCCATTCAGCAGGTTCCTCTCCTCCAACTGCAGCCCCCTGTCTATCATTGTTGTGCACTCCTCTGAGGGGAGCGTGAAGTGATGTCCACTGGGTTCTCCAAAAGCTCCACCTCATTACCAAGCCAGACCCAGTGGTGGGAGTGGGGGATGTTGCCCTGCTCGCTCACCGCAAGCCTTTTGTGTCCGTACTTCCAGGCAAATGCCATGCAGTTGATCAGAAAGACCAGGATGGCCAGGCAGAAGATGCAGAGCAGGGCATACATGCCGATCTTCAAGTCCGTCAAGCCCCTGGAGGCCACTGTAAGGTCACTAGGGTTACTGGATTCTGGAAACTTCCCCTGGGTCGGGAAGCTGGTGAAGGCGTCTGCACCACCACTCTTGAGCAGCTTCTTATCCTTCCCCTCCCCAGACAGCGTCAGAGTTGTGCTCCTGTTGGTCCTGTCCTCTGGGCCAGCAGGGCCCCCACGCTGAAGCCACTCCAGGACCACTCACTCCTGGCTCCCTTCTGGCTCTATGGAGTTGCTCAGGTGATCTCTGTATTCCTGATTCATGCCCTCAATGTCATTGCTGCCTCCTTGGTGCTCCTCCTCAATGCCCTGTGCAAACCTGACCTTGATGCTTCCTGTACCCACAGCAAGAACACTTTTTCTCTTGGTCTTCTGGCAAGACTCGCTGATCATCGTTTCCAACTTGATCAGGGGCCCTTGTCCTTTGCCCTCTGCAACCACAACTGGCCACTGGGACTGCAGGTTTGGCTGAACAGATACCACCATTTTATCCAATGACAAGACAGTTATGGAAAAATCCTTGGGATCATAAATGTCTAAGTGTTACTTACTGAATTAAACAAAATTAAAAGAAAAAAACACAAAATATTTGTTGTGATAACTCTTCTTCACATTTGCAAATTTTTATCATAGAAATGTTAATTCTAAAACATTCTTTAAGTGTATATAATTAGAAAAAATAAGCCCCAGTGCTCTGTAACCTTAATCCATACTTGAGATACACTGGACTGTCATTAATAATGATCTACATCCCAGTAACATGACAAATAAACAATACAGTTTAAAAAGGGCAGGAAAATACACATAGTTTATTTCATGTCCTACAATTGAATTTTGCTGTGACCCTTCTTAAAGCTTTTTGAAAAATTAGGCCATACATCCAAGTCATTTCCAAGGGCAACTAATCAGCCATCACCCAGGACATCATTTGAACTATGATACATTAGAAATTCAATGCAGATAAAGCCACACAGTGCTGGCTGAAGGTACTTGGGGAAAAATGCATTATAATCCCATCCCACTAGAGAGACACAATGCCCCTGATATCTTCTTAAAGTGATTCACTAAAACTCTGAAAATGTGTGAAAGTTTTAGAATTGTCCATAATTACAGTAAGTAGACAGCAATTTGGTGCCTACTTACAGTAGCTGAAATGGAATTTCTAAATGTCAAAAGCTGCCTGGTTTCATAAAAATGGAAAAATACAATTCTCTGTCATGGTCTACGGTAGACAGTCAATTGCACAGATGAACTTGCTGCCGAGCAAATGGCACAGGGACCTGTGATGGACATTTAAAGAGCATCTGAGAACAAGTGTTCCCCATGCATTGGGGGCAGACTGGGGAAGAGGCAGGGAGACATGTCAGGTGCGATGTCGGCTGCACTGCCCTCTGCTGATCACCTTTGGGACACAAAGACTGAGAGGGACAAGCTCTCTCCATTAGCCAGGATATTAAAGGTCTCTGAGAACTCATCTCTTTAGGAACTTGAAGAACCTCCCAGGGAACCATTCTCTTACCTCTGGTGGAGACTTGAGAAGAGAGTGAGGAGGGAGAAGCAGTACATGTCTAGTATTTGCTGTGGACCAGCCACACTGGAAATTCACTGTCTTTTCTGTCTGGAGGACATTCTAAAGTGACACCAAGAACTCTTGTCTCTGCTCATTAAGGTACCACCAAATAAAAAGCACCAAAGGTGAAATAGGTGTAAGAAAAATGAACCACTAAATTACAAGCATGTTTTATTTTTAATTAAAATTTTATCACAATCACTTAAAACACTGTACTTAATGTTTACACCAAAACATTTCCTAATTCACTTTCAAAAGAAAACGTTTGCTGAAATGATTTTTAAAACTTTCAATAATTGCTTGATTTCACCTTCCAATTAAAGCATTCCTAAAAAGGACAACTTGCAGCATTTTTTCTTTGACTTAAAGAATAAATTGATTTTAAAGAGTGGTAATTGTGTGTATGCTTTCAAAGAGATTTTCGTTGATTTAGCAGTAAACAGTATTACAAAAATGATGCAGATCTTGGTGTTGGATATTCAGAGTAAAGAATCATGAATTAAAAAATTAATCTGTGTTCAGAGGGCGGTGCAAAGATAGGAAAGCTGTTGAGAAGATGGTTCCATCATTCCCTCCACCCCATAACCCTCCAAGTATGGCCTCCATGTTCATGCACAGAGATGGGCAGTCCCTATGATAGATCTGAGGGCCCCAGGAAAGCACAGCAGGAAAGGGGGTTTTATGGCCTAAAACTATCAATTCGTCCAATTTACCTTCTATTTGCAATTTAGTTCTAGAGGACATTAAAGCTGCATGTATTAAACAGACATTAGAAAACAACTCAATTGTAGACTAACACTTTACAGTGAGGATTTAGGGTTTTTATTGAGAATGTCTGTTGCTTAATTTCCAAAATATCATTCCATCAGTATTAGCTAGAAAATACTTACCACAGGTGCATGAGGAAAGATACAAGATCTGGTAATTTCATATTTTCAGCAAGAAATAATTTATTTCATGTTCTTAACCACTGCCCATGTCCAATACAGTTAAAGAATTCAATTTCAAGTTTAGAAAATAAAATCCTTAAGGTTTCTCTGTCTTCAGTTAATAACACAGAAAGTGTAGGCTTATATTTGTAGGAAAACAGCTTTCATTCATTTTTCAGCTTAGCTTTTTCTACTAAAAGAGGTCACATTGATGATGTTCATTTATTTTTTCTCAGCATCGCCTTGTGAGATAGAAAAATGCAGATCACTGTTTTCACCTCACAGACAATGACGTGCTCTGAGGGGTCAGGGTTCCTGCCTGTGCTACCCATACACCAAATGGCCTCGGAAACCTTCCACTCCCCAACCTTTCAGTCCGCACCTTCAGCCATCTGAGCCATCATGACATTCCTGAAGGGCACTCATTTTCCTTGAGTCCAAGGAGCTTTGGGAATGTGACTGGATGCCACAGTCCACATTCCGTGGGCAGCTGAGTGCCTCTAATGTCTTCTCATTCCTGAGGCTGCACATCAGGTACTGTGGCTCCTTCTCAAAATCAGGATCCTCCTAACTTGAGAGGCTCCAGTAAAACCCAGGACACAGAATTGTCTTAGTGTTTCTTCCTGCTGCAGATATTAGCATGCACTCAAAGTCTCACTGGACACCTCTTGGTGACCATCATGGCTCCCCAGAGAAGTGAGGAAATTGCTTTCTGTGGACAGGAGGGCAAAAGAGACCTCCATGCGGGGCTTCCTAGTCCTCCAAGAAGGGGCAGCAGACACCAGATCCACCTCATTCCAACTCCATCTTGGTTTTGGGAATCAAGGTTGAAGGCAAAGCTCAGACCTAGCAGGGAGCACTGGAACCCCAGGCCCTGGCCTGTCTGGACCTGGGCAAAAAGCCTGCCTAGGGGGTCACGTGGCTGCTTGGGGTGGGCATGGAGTCAGTGAGCTGAATATACTCTAGGCCCAACTCCTTCCTTACCTGGTGCATCACAGAAGCCACGGGCCCAAACCTGCAAAACAGTGACCAGGCCTAAAGTCATTTATGATGTTTCTGTGAGAGTGAAGAGAGTTAATTCATGCAAATACATCACTGAGAACATTCCAGGTTGAGGAAAATATCAAGACCTTCTTTGTCCCCTGCCTGTAGTCACCTTTGGATGTCCCCAACAAAACATCCTGGGAATGCTGGCTTCTTTGGGAGTGGCTGGCTCAGGGGAACTTGGTGATCTCTCTTATCTCCAGGTGCACATCCTCTGGGGGTCTGGCCCATCCTTGGGGGGATGAAGCCAGGCTAAATCCTGAGGGCTGTTGGAGCAGTGTCTTCTGTATTCTATTTGCTGGTATTTAAAGAGGCCCACTGGAAGCAAGAACTTTGGAGCCTCAGTGGTGGAGAGGACGCTCTCCCAGGACTCCCCAGTCGGGACCCTGAGAAGAAGGTCGTACCTAGCTTCAGGGGTTGGTGCTTCACCAACCTGGTGGGATATTCTTTTCCCCCTCTCTCCTTCCATTGTGCTTTCATGTTATTTCTGAAGTCAATGCTGCTGTGTACAAGGAGAGAGCCTTTACTGCCTAATTCAGCAAGTTCAATGTCACAGACATCTTAGAGCAGGCCCATGGGCACTCCCCACGTTGGCTCATGGCCCCCATTGGAAGCTCTACTAACACAGCCTGGCTCTGTTCTCTCCCACTCCTATTATTATTATGGTTCTTTTTGATCTGAGAAGCTTCCTAACAGGGAAGATGGGCAGGGTGGGCAGCCATCAGCCCAATCAGGAACTCTCAGATTCCAACACCAGAAGCTAAGGACTTTATTTATAGAGATAAGCTCATTAGCCTTTCATTCAGTCTTTGATCCCAAGACTGGGGAACAAAGGTGGCCACATACACACCTCCATTTGCACTTCTTTTCCTTCTGGAAAACCAGAATCTCAGCCCCCAGGCCACCCAGTTCTGCAATCTGGTTAAGCCCACACACTGAGGAATCTGCTGACTCAAACATTCCATTTCTTGAGCCCACACCATTTCTAAAGTCAAGTGTGTGTGTTGGGGGTGGGGCACTGATCACTTAGCTCTTTGTGGTGCTTAGAGAAGTTTTATCTTTATTTTATCCTCCCCTTCCTTCAGAGTGTTTGCAATGGGGCTCTCATCAGTCTCTCTGAAATACTGTTGTGGAAATACCATTATAAAAAGTAAGTTGCTGGTGCTAAAAAATTTTTAGTACAATGCTGGGGAGCAAGAGATTGCAGGTTCACTTCTAGAATGACCTCCAAAGCAATGAGCCAGCTGCTGTCCAAGTGGGGGTGCCATCATAGTTTCACAGATCAGCAAGGAGGTCACGTGCCACACCAGTCTGCATACCCCTGCAGCTTCGGAGACCACGCCTGCATGGGCTCCTTGCCCCCTCCTAGTGGCAGAGGACTTAGCTGGGGTATTGGAGAGGGTGCAGGTTCTGGGTTCGTGGTGTGCCTGTTGCTCAGCAACATCTTGCCACCACCTGTCTCCACATGGATCCTGAAGCTTGTCACCTAAGGCAGCTTCTCCTGTCTCACATTCAGAACCTGGTCCTGGAACACAAAGGGGATCTCTCAGGCCCTGTAGGTCCAGGCACTCAGGGATTCTCCCGTATCCAGCAATCCACACCTGGCCTCAAGGATCTTTGAGGTTTTTGTTGGTTCTCCACTGAGAAGCTGCTGTGACCCCCAGCTTTTGTCATTTCCTCTGACTATGGAAGACACAGTGATGGCCACAGATTTTCTCACACAGTGATAAGAGAGGAGGCTCCTGATTGGTTTCACAGTTCAGGGATGTCACTTCCCATCTCTGCATTTTGTCATCCTGAGACTTCTGCTGTCTTTTTTAACATATTGCCTCTGGCTGCAAGACACGGCCACAGAGCTCTGGTGCATAGCCTTGTCCTGGTGCCTTGTCCTCTCAGAACCCAGAGGCAGACTCATGGCCAAGGCTTACACTGTCAACCAGAAAACCCTTCCCTGAGCCTCCCTTGAGTTCCATTTGCTAACTGGGTGCCAAGTTCACATCTGCAGACTGGATCATGGGGACTTCCTTCAATATGAGAAGGCAAATCTAGGTTTTGGTGGGCAAGAAGTGAGGTTGAGAAGAATATAAAATATAGTATCAAACAGGCCATGTAGAGCCTACCTGGCCTCCAGACCAAAGAGGCTACATGACGAACTCTGCATTCCATCTCCACATCCAGCCTCCAAGGGCAGATGGTGTTCACACAGGGACTCCACATGGAATAGTTTTTCAGGAATTTAGGACTGAGTTGGAGTTGGAGCCAGCCACAAGCTTTTCCCAGGGTTTCAGTTCAACAAAGCCATTCTTGATCCCTTGGTTGATTTTGAAGGTCTCTCTGGTGGGGTGGACCTCCACTCGGCCTGTGAACTCTGGCACCTTGACCTCTCAGACCTCACTACCTTCCCTGTTATCAGCCTTGGTGTACTTGACTTGGTGCACATCACGGTGGAGGTCACCAGGATGTCTTCATGCACACACACAGAGTGACTGGCCTGAGGTACCAGGTACCTCCTCTTTCCCTCACTCCTTCCTCACGGTCACCTGCCTCTGCTCTGTTGCTTCCCATATTCATAAGATCCCCTTCTTTCCTCTTTTCTTGGCCCTCCCATCTACATGAGAGAAAATGTACAACCCTTGACTGTCTGAGGCTGTGGTTTCACTTAGTGTAATGCTTTGGGTTCTATCCATTTACCAACAAAAGACACATTTCCTTCTTCTTGGTGGCTGAGTAGAACTCCATCGTCTATATACACCACATTTTCTTTATCCATTTGTGGGTTGGTGGGCACCCAGCCTGGTCCACAGATCAACCATGGTGAACTGTGCTGCTGTAAACATGTGTATTCACTTCCCAACACAGTGTGCTGACTCTAACTCTTCTGCATGCTTATTGAGGAGCTGGACAGCTGGATCATATGGGGGCTCCATTCCTAGTCTTTTGAGGAATGTCCTCAAAATGGTTGTAGTAATTTACAGTCCCACCAACAGTGTGTTGGTGTTCCTTTTTTCCTCAAATCCTGCGAATATTTACTAAAATTTGTATTCTTGATGACTGTCATTTTAAATGGAAGGTAGTTTTGAGAAGTATCAGCTCAGATGAAGTGTGATCACTTGTATTTTAATAATCCTTGTCAAGCACCAGATGACTGTCGGTGAGGGTTTGTTTCTGTGTCTTCTAGTGTATTCCATTGGTCTGCATGGCTGGTTTTAGGCTGCACTGTGTTGGTGGTTACTAAGGCTCTGTGGTGAGTGTGAAGTCAGGTATTGGGAGCCTCTAGTGCTCAGGACTCCTTTGGCTCTTCTGGGTTTTTTATTCTCACATATGAATTGCAGGACTATTTCTTCAGTTCTGTGAAGAATGCCATTGGTATCTTGAAAGGATTGCTTTGAATCTGTGGATCACTTTTGGTAACATGGCCCTGTTGACAGTATTAATTCTGCCTTTCCAAGAGCAGGGAGCTCTTTTTGAACTTCCATCTCTCTCTTCTCAGCTCTGGGAAATGCCAGGCTCCGCTGGGATTCCCTACCTGTGCTGGGCCTGAAATGTTCTCCAGGCAGTGCACCAGGACATGGGTCAGAGAGCCCAATTAATGTGATTTCCCTGGTCGAGTGATCAGCACAGGGCCCTGCCTACAGCAATGTCTAAAAACCATTGTTTTATGTACTTGGTCCATTTTTAAGTTGTTGCCATTGGGATGTAAATTTTGGTTCCTGTTATTCCATCTTGGCCAGATAAGGATCACATTTCATGAGCTCTTTCATTTCAAACATTTTATGTCTGACTTTTGGAGATTAAAAAATAGCACCAACACATGTTAGCTTAGGACAGGATCCAGGCAATTCTGATGCATCAAACAATGGCCCAGAAGGGATTAAGACCTCTTTGCCTGGTTAAAGCTGGACATATGGAGCTAGGCAGCTTTCTCTACCTCTGGATTCACTGAACCATTGGCACACATGCTGGAACAAGCTTAGGTATTTGGATTTTCATAGGAAATTAATCACAGGAATAAGGAGATCTGCAGGATTGCTTTCCAGACTTCTATGGAAGAGAAGGACCAAGTCAAAAACACCTGGTGGAAGCCTGGTAATGTTGGCCACAGCCAAGACACTGAATTTCCAAATTTACACTCTAGTGAATACTTGCAGAAAGACTCAGCAATTGAAAGCAGAGCCAGTCTCCAATGGCTCCTGGAGGCAGGCTTGGTGCCCAAGGACCCAAAGTATCAAGAAATAATTCCTTGGAATGTGTTCTATTTTTGACTTTTAGTTCATTCCACCATGGGAAAGGTTATTTGCAGCTTCTGGGAATAAAATTCTTGTCCTGAACAATATGGGAAGTAAAACCCACAACACTCACCAGTGTTATGGAGAATTATAATTGTTACATGCTCTCAATCTCCCATATTGGAAATCTAGATTTACACCAGTAATAAATCACCCTAACCCTGATGATTGTGTGCAGGTAGAATTTAACTAACAGTAGTGTAACACAGAAATAATGTTTAAGATCATTATATGCACAGAGTATTCTATGAAGTGCTGGTAGAAACAGATAAGCAGGAGCTAAAAACAAAAGCCTCTGTAGGGACAGAACGGGAAACATCAATCAGAGAAGCAGACGTGGTGCTATTTAATTGAGAGTATTGGGATTCCACCTATTAGTCCAAAAACCATTCCCTTGCCCAGGACATCTTTGTAAGATTAATCTCCATTGAAAACACAGTTCCTTCCCTTTGAGTCCCCAAGATCTCCATGTGACCATCAGCCTGCTGCCTGAGACTAGATTGGGAATTATTTTACTCCCTTATATATCCCCCTAGTCTTACAATAATTATTAAAATTGAAACAATTAAACTTGATCCAAACTGATACTTCTCAAAAGAATTTCACAAACAGTAATTTTCTAGTTGTAGCATTTTAAGTGTTTGGCACTATTTCTTTCTTTACAACAATAATTTAGACTCTTATCACTCCTAATTAGAGATTGCCTAATTTCCTGATGGCCAGGTATGACTAATTCTTCATTTGCTCTTATTTGTGTTGTGTATATGTAAGTTGTACCACATGATGTTTTGATGCACATGTACACAGTGACTATGCAGTCAAGCAAATTAACAGATCTGTCACCTCACCTGGTTGTCTTTCTTTCCTTCATATATCAAGAATAATATTAAAATATTATCTCTCAGCACGTTTCTAGCATGGAATACAATGTCATTAATTATAGTCCTCATCCTATACATTAGATCTCTGGAGTGCATTTCTAGCTTTTGGTTACTATCAGGGACTTTGTGGTTTCACTACTAATTTGTGTATCCCTTTCTCTTCCTGGGGTCCTCCATGAAGGTGTTATGTTCTGTGAACATCCTTGCACACAGGAGTCCTCTAATGTGGCACCGGGGGCAGCTTCTTTCCCCTCCAAGTCCATGTGGCCATGGCTGCTCCTTTCCTCTTCTGGAGGCTGCCTGTCAGTCATCTTCACTCACGCCCGGCTTCCTTCTAAGGTAATTAATCCTCAGAGATCTGGTCCAACAAATGGACCTCAGCTCTCACTCCTTGTGAATGACCACTTGGGCTGGGTTCTCCTGGAGATCTATTTATGTTAAGGACAGTAAGCAGGAAGACCACTCTGGATTAGAATCAGAAGTAGATTAGATGATTGGCTTTAACCCTGAGCTGAATGCATCCTCTAATCCTGGCTACGAACAATGTGCTCAGGTTTCCACAGCCCTTCCTTCCTGGTCTCTGCTTCACATTTGTTAGACTCGCCATGGAGTCCTGTCTCCCCTGGTGGTTCCTTGGCAGCCACTGAATCAGAACATGTCAAGCCAGAAATTCATTGCCTTAGAATTTTAGCAATGTCTTTGCAAAGTCTTTGGATGGTAAGACCTGATTTGCATCCCATTCTTTTAATTGATCACTTTGGTCAGAGACCTGAGTGCTGACTGGCCAGACTGGACCCATCCCCACAAAGACAGTGGGAAGATTTGTTCTCAATGATTAGGAAAGTGGCTAGAAAGGGGGATGACATTAGGCTAGACAGGAAAACCTCACTTTACCAAGTCTAATCACTCTGAAAAAGCCATCAGACAGGAAAGAAGCTGCCAGCAAAGAGCAAGTGCCCAGGTTTACAGAGCACTTATTATACCACTGTTGCTCAATCTTTTTTTTTAGATTTCGTTTTATTATTATTGTTATGATGATGATGGTGATTTTTATTTGTTCTACTTAGTTGTACATGACAGCAGAATGCATTACAATTCATTGTATATAAATGGAGTGCAACATATCACTTCTCTGGTTGTACACGGTATAGAAATGCACCATTCGTACAATCATACATGGACATAAGGTAATGATGTCCATCTCATTCCACCATCTTTCCTACCCCCTAACGCCTCCTTCACCCTCCTCTTTTCCCAATCCTATGTTCCTCCATTCCTCCCATGCCTCCCCCCATCATAGATCAGTGTCCACTTATCAGAGAAAATATTTGGCCTTTGGTTTTTTAAGATTGGCTTACTTTTCTTAGCATGATATTCTCCAACTCCATCCATTTACTTGAAAATGCTATAGTTTCATTCTCTTTTAATGCCGAGTAATATTCCATTCCAAAGACAGTTTCTTTGTCCATTAATATATTGATGGGCATCTAGGCTGGTTCCACAGTTTAGCTATTGTGAATTCAAGCTGCTATAAACATTGGTGTGGCTATGTCACTATAGTGTACTGATTTTAAGTATAGATGCTCTAGTGGGATTACTGGGTCAAATGGTGGTTTCATTCCAAGTTTTCTGAGGAATCTCCATACTGCTTTCCAAAGTGGTTGCACCAATTTGCAGTGCCACCAGTAATGATGAGTGTACCCATTTCCCCACATCCTTGCCAACACTTATTATTGCTTGTATTCTTGATAAGTGCCCTTTTGACTGGGGTGAGATGAAATCTTAGAGTAGTCTTCATTTGCATTTCTTTAATTACTGGAGATGTTGAACACTTTTTCATATATTTGTTGATCACTTGTATATCTTCTTCTGAGAAATGTCTGTTCAGTTTCCTGACAGAACAAGAAACACCAATCAGAGAAGCAGACTTGGTGCTATTTAATTGAGAGTATTGGGATTCCACCTACTAGTCCAAGACTATTCCCATGCCCATTGATTGATTGGGTTGTTGCATGATTCTCTGTGTCTATATATGTTAGCTCATTAATCCTCACACAGGGCAGGTGACATCACCACCCTTAGGTGACAGGCAAGGACACTGATGAACAGCAAGGGTGAATGACTCAACACAGATAATGTGTGTACTGGGAGGTCTGTACTCAGCCACGTGGCTCCAGAGTCAACTCCTGCCACCACCTCAGCCTCTGCATTCAGCATGGGGGCCCTGGTTCCAGGCCTGGTCACTAACTCTGGGGCCTGCACAGTCACCCACTCAGCCACAAAAGATACCAATAGTGCTCATTCCACCAGCTTCACAGGACTGCCATAGAGGATAACAAACTCTGTACACTCAGTTGATCAGTGAATGTTCAAGTCACCAGGCTATGGATCAGCACTGGATGTCCGGATGGATGAGCAAGCCAGTGGGTGCAATGTCATAGTAGGACATGAGGTCCTCATCAGGCTGCTCAGATGCCAAGATGCAAGGTCCATTCACTGCACCAGGGGAAAATTTCCAAAGTGATTTGAATAAAGCAACTTTTCTCCTCACTACTGGGTAGAGCCAAGGGCTGAGCTAATTCAGATATCCCTAGGCTCCTTTTACACACTGTTGTAAGGGGCTACTAACCTCTTCTACAGAAATGTCAAACCTCTCTTGACCATTGCACTGGCACAAAATTGCACATGGGCTTTGAAGGAAGCTGCAGAGCAGACACCTGAAGGGCACACTTTAGGTGGCCATGGAGCAGCAATATGGCAGGCCAGCCCCTCAGAACAGTGCCTGGGTATTTGCGGATTCTGTTAGGAGACTATTCTCTTCAACAGGGAGATTGTTTTTACAAAGCTGAGAGCAAAGTGTATTTAGGGAGTATGCAGGAAGCTCACTTTGGCCTGGCTCAAGACTTAGCCTTAGCTGACATTTGACAGAGCCGGGCCTGCTCTTTGTAGTGTGCCTTTGTAGTACCCGTGGGCTTGGGATGCAACTGGTAGGCACCCTGCAGGTGGCCAGTGGTTAGGCTGGAAGCCCAGGGGCATTTGTGCACTTTTTCCAACTTTAGCAAAATCTGATCTTTCTTTTGCTCTGCTTGCCCCTGGAATTCCAGAGACTTCTTATGTTATCTCCTTGTGACACATGGAATAATGCCCTCTGGCCCCCACCCAGAGGTTTTTACCTCCTGTCCCAATCTCCAGGAGATGTGAATGCTGTTTCCAGGCCCTGGGGTGTTGAGACTGCAGACTAGACTGAGGTTCCTCATCAGAAGACACTGATCCTGCCTTTTTCAAGTGGGCTCAGTGCAGTCACAGGTGTCTATCAAGTGGGCTAAAGAGGGGGAAGATAGACTAGCAGAGGGCCATTGGCAGGAGCAAGAAGCCCCTGGCTGTGCTGCTCTAGGGTGGGGAAAGGCCTGATGAGCCAGGAAATCTGGGCTGCTACCAAAGCGAGGAAAGATGAGGAAATACACTCCCCAGACAGTCCAGGGAAGGAGCGGGCTGCAGACAACTTAATATGAGGCCAATGTGACTAACTTTCAGACCCGTGACCTCTGGAACTATCCAAAATTACTTGGCCCCAGTCATCTCTTGGCTCTGGGAAATGTGAATGATGTTAGAGTCTGACCCACAGATGGATGGATTTGAAGGGTCAAGTGAGATACAAGAGGAAATACTGAACGGGGTTCTTGCCATAAGGAAATGTAAAAGTAGAATGATCTGCCTGAAAAGAAGTAAGGAAATAGTTTATTCTGAGCCAAGTGCGAGTAACCATGACCCAGAACATGATTTGAGTTACCATGGGTTCAAGTCATGACATTTTCCCCCAGGGAAACTTTTACAGTCTGTGAGAAAAGGAAGTCAATCAAGACACTTGCTAATGACACTGGAGGGAGGCCAGGTAGGCAACTAGGGCAAGACAGGGAGAGCTCTTCTTCAGGTTGCAGATGGGAGCAGACAGCACCCTTGGCCTCGGGGCTGGTGGAAGCTGGAGGTGTACTAATCTTAGTGACACTTGCCAAGAAGTTTATCCAGGCATCTGAAGAGAGGTTATCACTGCAGATACAGGAGCTACCAGGAATGGCTATCAGGGGCCTGAGATACTCAGATAGAAAGTCTGAGACAGGACCTTGACCTACAACATCAGGTCTCCCTATAATCATATTGTGCTCAGGAGATTTTAAATTGTGGGTCCATCACACCACTGTCTGAAGGGTTTATTTCAGTCCAGGGCCAAGGAAGTCTTCCAGTCATAGCAGCTTGTGAATTTATGGGCTGAAATTCACATCCAAGAGGCAGAGTGCAGACAAGTTTTCAGGAATGCCAGAGAGCTGGGGACAGAGGACTGCTCAGGGCTTGTCTCCTGGGGGCCCAAGAAGCATGAGCCCCTTGTGTGTGTGCATATTTGCATAGGAGCAGCACATAGGTGGATGGGGAAAGTCCTCTTCCAACTGTGAGCAAGTTTCTAGAACAAAGACTCATTTCCTGGCATGACAGAAAGTCGAGGCAAGGCCCTCCTCCTCTCCATCACTCCTTGCCACCCCACTCCTGCTCAGTTTATTAAACTCTAGTACCAGAGCAGGTGTGTGTGTGTGTCCCCTGTGATACAGCCAGGAAGTTGTATAGAATGAGGTCTACCTTCTCATTTATTTCTCTTTTTATTTGTACCATACAGAAATGGTATTTATCTGCTTCACTTGAAGGTAATTCTTAAATTACCTTCTAGTTACTCAACAATAACAATCACCACAATGATATGATAGCAATTCAGAGAGACACCTGGCCCTTCTGGGGAGCCTTGGTTCTTTCTTTCTCACATCAATACCCTCCAAAGCATCTGTCGAGTGACCTGAACATTCTTAGAAAACATGCACTGATGACCTGTGTGGAGGACACTCTCCCAGCCAAAATGGCCGTGCTCAGGGGCCCGGGGTGCTCAGGCTTCCTTCCCCAAGATCTGCCTCTTCCCGCCCAGTTCTATCCCACGGGCGGTGGTAGACTCTGCCAGGCTTTGCTGCTCTCACCCAGGTAGGTGTGCTCATTGATTACTCTGCTGATCTCTCCTTATCCAAAAAACGGCAGGTCTAGGAGACCAGGACCTTGTCCATCACTGTCACCCTGCCTGGCACTTAGAATATAATTTATGCATACTCAATTAAACACCATCAGAGGTGAAGGCATGTGTTCCCGACCCCTACAGGATCCATCTGTGAGCATACGGGTGCCAGTGGATGATGCCATTCATCATGGAAGACTTGGGAGTCAGGTGGAGTTGGATTCCAAAACTGGCTCAGCTCTGGCTCTCTAGCAGATCTTCTCTATAAATTCAACCCTTAAAAAACAACTTGGTACCAAGCCTCTTTCTTAAAGCTGCTACAGGTTAACCCAGGAAATCCACTGCTATCTCAAAGCCAGTGATGCTTTACCAAAGGCCACATGAAGTCTCCTTCCAGCCCACAGCAGGCAACTTCAGATGTCCTCTGGCAGCACATCCATCAGAAGACACCTGCCTCCCCTCACCTGTCACAGATGGAGCTGGAAACAAGCAGCTTTCCTGGGGCTGGATGGCCTGAAGATGCTGGTGCTCGTTAAAGGCCCTTGAGCACCTCATTAGTGCCTCTTCCAGCTGATTGTGAAGGCTGAGAAAGTAAGTTACTGCAGAAATAAACTGGCAGATGCCATCGCCAAGGTGAGCAGGAGTGGACTTCTCTCACTCCATTAGAATGAAAGAGAGCGTCCCCAGCTAATGAGGGATGATAGGCTTCTGAGACACTGAATGCCATGATTTGCTGATAAACAATACGATTGCTAATACATGAACACATGAGCCCTCCTCTTAGTCAGAAAGTCCATGTTCGTATAACACATTGTCATCACATTATGGAAGTCAGGATCTTGCTTCTTCTTCCTGTAAAGACAAGGAAGCCATCAATCATCTGCTTCTGAATGCCCAGCTGGGGAAAGACAAGCATTTTGCTGTGAGCTCCTTTGGAACCAGACACTGGGTTCCCATTTCATAAGAATAAGGCCTGTGCTCAATAAGTGGCACTTCGTTAATACCTAGTGGTCAAGAATGTTGGCTCTGGAGCTAGCAAAGCAGGCTGTGTGACGTTGGTAAGTTATTTAGCTTCTTGGTGGCTCTGTTCCTTCAACTATAAACAGTGTGATAAGAAGTATTAGGTCCTTTAATAGCTTGTTAGATGGTTTAATTCAGTCTATAAATTCTCTATAAATTCAACCCTTAAAAAACAACTTGGTATCAAGCCTAGCACATAATAAATGCTCAATAAATACTAGTCTATTGAAATCATGAGTTAGATGATAGCTGGTATAATAATGCCTAGCACATAATAAATGCTCAATAAATACTAGTCTATTGAAATCATGAGTTAGATGATAGCTGGGTTAGGAAGTAGCTATAGATACTCCATAATAGCTCCCAAAACCCCTTCTCACACTGCAAAGGCATTCTATTTGGACCTGCTTCCTGAACTTTGCATTCTCTCCTTCTGATTTTACAAATTAGGCTCAACAGCCCAGACTTTTGAATCTTTTTTCCAAATTGTGGATTCTTAAAATGTCTTTTTCTGTTACCCCAAAGGATTATAATCCTGGGCCACACAAAAGATGCACTTTTCCCATTACTGCCATTGACATGGGCATTGTTGATGCTTCCTCCCTGAGTAATGTGCAAATCTCCACTGCGTGCAGCCTCTCTTTATGTGGGCTGTGCAGGGACACTCAGCCTCTAGAACCCTCCCTGGGAGGGGCACAGTCGCTGCACTTTTGAAAAGTGGACCTTCTCAAGGACACTGATGAGAACCTCAGAGTCCTGGAGGAGCCCAGGATGGGGTCAGAGAGGTCAAAGAGGAACAGGACCCCACCCAATGCTCAGGTCATCACATATACTGTGCCACCAATGTGGACATTAAAGTGTTGACAAGGTGGCTCATTAATTAGATCCTCTCCGTTGACACTGGCCCCAGGGTCTGCAATCGGGCATCCTTCAGCAGAGTGTTCACATGCTCAGAACTTGATGGTCCACAGACCCGGGGATTTCCCTCTGAGCACCAGGTTGACTGCTGAGAAGAAAACCCCATTTTTATGCAGCGCACAAGGGAGGAGGCAAGAGCTGTTGTCTTCTGAAGTGAGGCATCTGCAAGGCTTCACAAGAGACACTGAAGCACATTTGGACCTTGGCTCTTCAGGTTCCTATCTGTGGATGTGAACAACCAGTGGATCCAAAGTATTTTTTTTAGAAAAGCAAAAACAAATAAATAAAATAAACCAATAAAAGCCCATTTCCATACTGAACATAGCTTTTTTTCCCTTCTTGTCCTCATCCCCTAACGTATAGCATAACAAGGATCTATACAGCTTCTGTATCTTGTAGGTAGTGTAAGTGATGTAGACATGATTTAAAGTATGTGGGAGGATGCTAATGGGTTGTGTGCAAACATGACAATGTCTGATATAAGGACAGGAGAATTTGTAGATTTGGGTGTCTGTGGAGGTCCAGAAACCAATTCCCTATAGACACTGAGGGAGGACTATTATAGAAACAAGGTGTATTAAAGATAAACAAATAGATAAATAGATTCCCTTCAATTTATAATGTGATTACATCCACAAAATATGGACATAAAGATAACCTAAGTTGAGATGTGCTTGCTACACCTGACCTAGGGGTCTCCATGATGCTCCATGGAGAATGGTGTGGACTCTCATGATTGTGCAGAGCTCTACACAGCTGCCCAACACTGAGATACTACTGCCAGCCTGGGAAAGACCAAAATTCACAACCTGAAGTACAGCTCCTACTGAATGCATATTCCTTTTATACCATCATAAAGTTGAAATATTGAGCCATCATAAGTTGGGGACAGCCTATGTATCAACAATTATAAATAGACACATACCTACACACACATATATACATATATATACACATATATATGCATATATATATATATATATATATACATACATATAGATAGATAGATTATGAAGAATTTGCTCATGTGGTGACTATGGAGAATCTTTAACTGGAGACCTGGGAAGCTGGTGGTGTAAATTCCAGTGCGGAGTAAAGGCCTGAGAAGGAGAAGTGCCAACGGCATCAGCCCAAGTCCAAGGGCAAGAGATGATGTCAGAGCCCAGGCAGTCAGAGAACGTCAGTGTGAACTCCTTTCACCTTTCTGTTGTAGCCAACCAGGAAGGACTAAGGGCGCTCACTGCCTGGGGAGGTCCATCTGCCCTACTCCACAGGTCCAGAGTAGTCCCCATGACCCGCCACTTCAGCCACACTCACCTGCCCTCAGATGCCACCCGGTCAGTCCACTCAGATGAGGACGATCCTACGAGGCCACAGTTCTCCAAGGCAGATCACTTTGTTACAGAGCAACAGCCCAATGTGAAGCCAAGGCTGCTGAGGCTGTCCTGACCCCAGTTCTGCTAGCACACTGGGAAAGCTTAGCTGTGGCGCTCAGAGCTGTGGGCCTGAGTATCAGGTGGGAGAGAAAAAGGGACAGTCTCAAGGGAGAAAGTGTGTCCTCTTGGAGATGAAAGGGAAACCTCTTCTTCAGGTTTAATGAGGCCCAGGGAAGTTTCTGGAGAGTCCTGCTCAGGTCCACCTCTTGATTTCTGACTGACAACAGGACTGTCTCAGACTTCAAGTCCCCACTGCACATGGCCATACCCCACAAGGGGGGATTTGACATGCTGAGGATCCAGGCAACTCTGGGTCATTGTGACCCATACTGACTGGTTCTAATTATCATATCTGCCTGAATTCTGGAATCTTTTGTATGTAAAAGTCATAAAATATTCACTCCCTTGGAGCAATTTACGTTCATCTTAATGGCAGAAAAGAACTTTTCAGGCCTCAATTTCTTTTAGGAATTTTTTTTTGCACTGGGGACTGAACCTACTATTCTGAATAACGAGTCTAAAATTGTTCCACTGAGCCTCATACCCAGCCCTTTTTATTTTTTATATTGAGACAGGGTCTCACTGAAGTTAATTAGGCCTCACTAAGTTACTGAGGCTGGTTTTGAACTTGTGATTCTCCTGCCTCAGCCTCCTGAGTCAATGGAATGAGAGGCACGTGCCAAAGCTCCCGTCAGGCCTGCTTTCTTGTGCAGATAATATGTTTTTGCTGAGGAATTTAGTGTATCCTATTGTCTTAGAATGGGCAGAGCTGCAAGTAAATTGTTTTTTTGAAAGGAAGTCCCAGCACAGTAAGCCTAGTGTAGTACCTTCTCCTCAACCTCAGGATCTCACTGCTCACTTCTGTTACTCACCAATGTCACTTCTGACATTAACACAGGAACTTTAGGGGACACCTCGGGTGAGGTAAGTTCCCATGGCGCCAAGAACAACTAGTTAACCACAGGTGGATGGGCCTCTGCACCTCTGCAGAGGGCCTCACGCAGTCTGGTTCAGACCTTTTGGAACCTGGTTCATTTTCAAGCCCTTCCATTTGTGGAAGGCCAGCAGTGATATGGAGACTTCATGGAGACTCCAGGAAGCTGGTGAGTTAGTTCACCTTTGTCCCAAGACAAAGTTAAGTCACAACAACCAAGAAAACATGTCATGCTCAATTGGGGTTTCCAAGTAAAATTATTCTTCAGTATTGATTGTGAAAGATCATTTTTTTCTGTACCAAGACACCCTATTGTTATGACCCAGGCTGTACCAGCAATGACCAAACAGATTCCATCTTACCCATCTTACCCCAAGACTCCACGTTAGGTAAGAAATGCTTCTCCTGTGGGAAGGCCCGCCTCTGTGCCCATCCACAGTGGCTTAGCTCGGCAGGTTTGGCAACAAAAGTGGCAATTTTTAATCAATGTAAAAGTGTTCTATTTGGATCCCATATTTCCTGGACAAGGTACCTTGTCTAGAGATTGATTGTCCAGACGTTAGTAACCATTCTATAACTTGTACTTAACTAGGACATTTGGCCCAGTCCCTTTTCTGTTTGTGATATTAGATCTCATGACATTTGTTTATGGTTTTGAATCATAGCAACAGCCACTTATGATTAATGTGGTTTGGTCTAAAATAGGTGTACTAAGACCCCAGGAGGGGGTTGAAGGGTGCAGACTTGCAGCCTGCCCCTTGGCCCACCAGCTGGTGGATCTAGACCACCAGCTAGTAGAAAAAGTTCCATCTCCTGCT